>NC_069800.1:66926541-67625389 GCF_027406575.1 Nycticebus coucang | reverse complement strand
TCATTATCACGTCCAAAAATTTCCCTATAATGTAGAAGTCTCTACAATTCAATAAGAATGTCAACAAGGATCTACAAACTACAAAGTATTAGCAAATAAATGTAAACCGTGCGTTTCTCTTGGAAAGAATCAAGCTTGACTTTGCTTTAAAAGATAACAACTATGAATGTTCCTTAAAATAACTTAAATTCACCAATCTAGGGCAATATACACATTTTCCCAGCTATGCATGCAGACTATATTGTATGGTAAAAATGATTCAGTTCCTAAAATAAAGTAGAAAAGATTCAAAATAATCAGAACTCAGTTAAGCTGGTGAAACCACGGAGACATCAAAGCACAGCAACTTCCAAGACCGTAAGGGTTAAAGTTAATAATAACATTTGGATACTTAACCTTACATAAACTTACTCTGAATTTAGATTTAATGTTAACAATTTATATTATTCTTGTCTTTGGATTTAAAAAACTTTTTAAAAGAATCAATGTTTGGAATAAGCAATGTAACTTCAAATCATTTTGCTATCCGACTACAAGAAAGACTGCTTTTCTTCTAGCCCCATAACTTGATAAAATAGAAAGCTCTCCACACACTAAGTCCTGGAGAAGACTGATTTCACAAGTCACTGCAAGTTATGCAGTGCTAATGTAACAGAGCTACTAAATTATATTTGTTCTTAAGAAAAATTACAAAACTAACAAATCTTTTTTTCTCCAGAATTATAAAAGATAAAATCTATGAATCAGTACTCTAATATGATCACAGAAAAATAGCAAACTGAAGTTAAAAAACACAAGCTGTCTATAATATAGGCCCCAATCTATTTCCTGCCATCTTAGTATTTTCTACCTGCTCTAAGGATTGAGTATGTCAACACCTAGAAACCCGTATGGTCTTTAATGTTGGGTAAATAATCATCCCTATGGTCAGGGTTAAAGTAATTTAGCTTATTACTTACACACACAAGAAAACTTGTTTCATTTTTCAGGATACTCTTTTAAGGATTACTTGACAATGGTTCTTTTAAAGGTAAAAAAAGGGCCAGGGGAAAAAACAACTCCTTGAAATTCTTTTAGAATTCCAAAAAAGACATCTGGCAGTATGATCTTTTATTCTTCCTCCCTCATCACAATTTTTCCTTTTAAAATTTACAATTAACAAATTGGATTTAAATAATTTACTTAAAATAAGTGAAGGCTTCTCACTAATGTTTTTCCCTCTGGAAAACTAAAAAGTTCAGTGAAACTCAGCGCCAGTAATTAAAAGGTTATTATCAGAAAATTCAAACTTGGGCATAGGTGTGTCATACCCAAAAGAGATTTTATACATTTATAAACTGTTGTTTGTTTCACACTTTGTAAGTAACACAGGTCAGTTTCACCTTCAGTTTTCATTTTTAACGCATAGAATGTGCGTCCTGTGAATGAAGAGTCATCGGTCTCTACCACGCACACCTCAGTGTTTCACTGGAGTTGAGAAAGAAACACCCTTCTCTAGGAAGATTCTCTCTACTTTGGGGAAACATTCTTCTATGCAGTGTAGGTCTTGTAGGATTATGTAAAAAAATCACACCACTGAATCAAAATTGTAGAGGACATTTAAGAACCAGAAAAAGAAGACTATGATGTGGCTAGTGCAGCAGTGCCCTTGCCCATGCTGCCTGCTCCCAGGTGACCCTCCACAGCAGACAGGCAGCACACACAGCAGGCCTGGCAATCTGGTCTTCCTCCTTTCCCTTCTCAAACAGGAGACCTATTTTTCTCTGTAATAAAGCAAATAGTATTTTAGGGGATCTGGAAGAGGGAGGCTCAAGACTTTCTGGCGGAGGAAGTTCACGGGGGGATCCGGCTTTGTTTCCGGCGGGGTCTTCTCCTCTTCTTCCTGACGCTCGTCTTCCAGGTCTTCACAGCTATTGTCATCAGAGGGGTTGGAAATCCGACTGGCAAAGACCTCTTTGTCCAAAAAAACAATCGTTTCCATTCGACGGCGGCGAACTCTCCTTCGTTTAAACCTGGGGGTGTTCTTTAGTCCATTTCCGTTTCTGCTCACTGTTTCCTGATGAATGACCTTTTTAATGGTGCCCCGGATGGCAATGCGAGCCAAGTCCTGGAGGCTGCGAACTGCCACTGGTGCTGTAGTACAAAGACCAGATGGTCAAACACATCTGAGAGACACCACCACAAAGCCTCAATTCCTAAAAATCCTAACATTATTTGAATTCACTGGCAAATATACAAGTAAGTTACAAAAATATGAGCATGTTCTAAGAAATGTCAAATAGCGCTCTAATTTGCATTCATGTAGTGCTTTTCAAAAGATATTTTCAAATGCATTGATTCTTAACTTTGCAAAGAAATGGAAACAATACTGTTTGGCTAACCCAGTGGCAGATCTAAAACCTGAGTTACAGTCTGTTCCTCTGACAGCCTCGTTTCATTATTCACAATATTCATTCATGTATTAATACTCACCCACTAGTAATACAGTGATTATGTCTCCAGCATTACTTTACCTATTTTAATATTTTCTTTTTTTTTTTTTTGTGAGACAGAGTCTCACTGTTCGCCCTTGGTAGAGTACTGTGGCATCACAGCTCACAGCAACCTGAAACTCTTGGGCTTAAATGGTACTCATACCTCAGCCTCCCAAGTAGCTGAGCCTACAAGCGCCTGCCACAATGCCCTCCTATTTTGTTTTGGTTGTTGTTGTTGTAGTTGTCATTGTTCAGCAGGCCTGGCCAGGCTCAAACCCACCAGCCTCAGTATATGTGGCCGGTGCCCTAAACGCTGAGCTATGGGCGCCGAGCCTCATAGTTATTTAGAAATAAAATATATTTGTTCCTTTTCTATTAAAGCAGAGAAATGCAAACCCAATCATTTTTCCAGAAAAACCTCAAAGCACACCAAGGAGAAAGAACATTTGGCAATTAAAAATGACTACTTAATACAGGCAATACACACACAGCAATTATAACAGTTTTTCTCAAAGGGCAAGAAATTACATTGAATTGAAAATCAGTATTTTTCCCTCTACTACCCAATTGCTTCGAAGAAAAACAGTCTGTACTACAGGAAGAGCTCCTGTCCTGTGAACAACATTAATTACCCAAATTGAGCCTGCACAGAATCTTGGTAATCTCTGTTGTTCTATGGGAGTCCACTATGTTTGTGGCCCTGGCTCTCAAAGCACTTTCTCCCTCCTCTATTGACACCAACCTTTCTCTCACCTGCTTTTCTGCCTCTGAAGACAAGGGGTCCCTTCTCCCTTCTCCGGGACAGACTTCAGCAGTTCGTCTTCAATCCTGCCCCTCCACTGAGCATCTCTTGTCCTCAAATAGCAATCATCCTTCCTTATCATCTTACCTCCAAATTATTTCACAAGCCACTGAGATCTCGCTGTTGTCCCAAAAATGCTGAAATGATTCCTTCCTAGGCCATGAGACTCTTGTAAGCTTAGACATCTCTAGCTCTCCAAGATGCCTGCTTGAGGCAGAGGAAGCATATGTCTCCCTCTTCCTCCAACTTCCCCTGCTCATCTCTCTTGCTGGCTCTTCCTCTTTCACCTGGACTAGTGATACTCCTAAGGTTCCAATTCCCAGCATTCCCTCTCAGTGTGCCTGCTAATCCTTTGTTTAACATCCAGTATGTGGGTTTAAATAACAGAGACCAGCTAACAGCACCCCAAGGATCTAATCCAGTCCTGACTGGGATACAGACCCACGTCCCACCCTTCTTCAGAAAGGTCTTGTGTGTTCCTGAATCCTTTCCACTGTAGACATTAGTCTCTTAGTTTTGGTCTTTATCTCTTGCCTAAAAAATTCCAACAGCTCTCTAACTGTATCTTGCCTTCAGGGAGTGGATTTCCCCTCAGTTGAAAAGCTAATACATCTACCCCACTGCACAGGTCTACACTCACATGGCCTCACTATGAGCTATCTTCACTCAGACAGATGTTCTCTCTTGCACTGTCTTCATTTACATGACTTTAGTAATCTCTTATGATTCTTACCCAGGCCTGGTCAAGCACTCATGAGGGAGAAACTCATTTTCAACTAGACCCTCAAAAAGTCTCATAAAAGTCCAGCGGTGCCCTTGCCTTCCCAAACTCTGTTAAGTCTCTGGAAGCCCATCATCTCCTTAACCAACAGCAACTTTTGCCTAAAGAGCTTATTTTGCTGAGATTTTTCAGGGATCGTGCATTTGACAAATTTACCCTCCAGCCAACCACCAAGGTTATATCTAGGACACAGATGTGCTGCACCCTTTATTTAAATCTGATAGCTGTCCATAGCCTATGTGATAAACTCAACTCTAACCAGCATACCAGCCTCTTTTCTCCCACATTTCCCAACTCTGACCACATTTTTTTTCTTTATTTTTCCCTGTTTTTCTTGACTGTCAGCAACAGCTGGGTATGGGCCCGATGCTCCAGCACCATCCATTTTCAGGGCTAGTTGATACGGCAGATGAGTTGTTACATACTCAGTGGATTCCACTTCCATGGCCACCATCCTGGCTGACCACATTTTAAATTTTGCCCTGTTTCTGCTGATACTTTTCCTTTCTTCTCTCTTTAGGGAGTTCCATTTCACCTTTGAAATCCAAGTACAAACACCATTCCAACCTTTTCCTAATCCCACTAACTGCTCTGTATACCTACTGCTCATTATTTAATTTCAAGGACTGTGTCTAATTCATAGGACTTATACTTAGCAGAAAACAAAGTGTATCTATTCCATAAATGATTCTTCACAAATTAAAAGACATTTCTGCATTGGGTGCAGTGGCTCACGCCTGTAATCCTAGCACTCTGGAAGGCCAAGGTAGGAGGACCCCTTGAGCTCAGGAGTTCAACACCAGTCTGAGCAAGGGCAAGATCCCATCTCTACTGAAAATAGAAAAAAGTTAGCTGAGTGTGGTGGCTCCTGAAATCCCAGCTACTTGGGAGGCAAAGGCAAGAGGATCACTTGAGCCCAGGAGTCTGAGGTTGCTGTGAGCTAGGCTGACTTGACACTAAGGCACTCTAACCTGGGTGACAGAGTAAGACTGTTCAAAAAAAAAATTTTTTTTTCTGGAAGGTATTCATCAAAATTTACTGTCTTTGAGTGGTAGAACTATGCATAATTTTTTCTCTATATTTCTTTTTTGCATTATCCAAAGTTTATACATGATCAGAGAGCACGCTGAGGAGTTTCATTTTAAATAAAATCAATTACTATAGTGCATATTGCAAAGGTACGTGTCAAATCTATTAAGAGTAGAGTATAAATGTCTTAACATAACAAGTAAGTGAGGTAAAGGCTATGTTAACCAGTTTGACATAAGCATTCCCAATTGTATATAAAATCAGCATATTATACTCCACAAATGCATTAATGTACAGTTATGATTTAATAAAAAATAAATGAAATCAATTAGCATTCTCACTTCTGTGTGAATTGCCGTTTAAATTATAGACATTAGGATGGATGACACCACATCCCTGGAGTCAGCCCTTTGCTCAGTTTGCACCCTGAAACAGGAAACACCCTGAAACACAGGTGTATGAGGCTTGGGAAGCCTCCCAGCCACACCAGCAGCTTAGCTGAAATGTGTTCTCTAGCCTCCATCTACCCACACAGCAGCAGGCACCAGGTGCCCTGGGAAGCAGCTCCACGATTCTGTAGGAGCTCTTTGGTTCAACAGCTCTCTCTGTAGAGGAGGTTTTTATGTGGGTCCTCTGCTTTCAATTGCATGACCAACAACAACTCTTTGCAGATTTAAAAAAAGGCTAAAAAAACCTAATGTAGGCTAAAAACACTATAATTTAAAAGAAATTTTTTTTTAGAGATGGGGTCTCACTCTGTGAGGCTACAGTGTAGTGACATAATCACAGCTTACTGTAGCTTCAAACTCCTAGGCTCACTCAATCCTCCCACCTAAGCCGGCCAATTAGCTGGGATTAGAGATGCAAATCACTGCACCTGGCTCACAACTGTAATTATTTTAAATGCTTGAAATCGCTTATAGAATCTTAAAGTTTCAGTGGAAGGAAAAATGTCCTTTAATATCAAAAGGTTCCTTGTAAATTTTGTTTACTTTAAATTTTAACCGTAATCCTAACCCTAATCTTAAAATTCTAATGAGATTAAAAGGTTCTAAACAACAGGCTGGACATGGTGGCTCACACCTGCAATCCTTACACTCTAGGAGGCTGAGGCTGGAGGAGTACTTGTACTCAAGAGTTCAACAGTGGAGAGATTAAAGATGGCGGCCGAGTAACAGCTTCCCTGCAACTGGGAACAGCGAGTCTGGGGAGACAAGACTCCAGGCATCTCTGGCCAGTGGGATCTGCCTATAATCATCCCTTTGAGGATACAGGGAGCCAGCAAGGGACTTCTGGACCCCAAGAGGAGGACAAAAACAGTGGAAAACTGGCAAGTGGTTGCGTGTGTTTCATCGACCTAATCACGCCAGCAATGGTAAGTACAAGCAGCAGTGAGACTGCAAACCGGAAAGGCCTTACCTGTGAACTGTTTCAGTGTTCTTGGACTTGTCACTCAGTTGAACTGCCTTGGGGAGAGCTTGAGAGGAGTGTGGAGAACTTTGGGCATTGTCTGGGGCCCCAGACTGAGCCACTGAGCTGGGCGCAGGAAGCCATAGTGAAAGAACTGCCCGGGCAAGCTCTGCCCTCAGGGTCTCAGAGCAAGGATTGGGCGGGTCAAAGTAACCTACTGAATGAGCAGCCTAAAGGTGGGGACTGAGCTGCCTTACAGCCTTAATCCTTAGGGGCAGAGTGAGATGGTTCTGGCACACTGGAGCCTTGAGCTGTTGCCCTGGGTAGAGTGCCGTGACGTCACAGCTCATAGCAACCTCAAACTCCTGGGCTTGGCTCCGCCCAGACCTCCATAAGGGCTGTGCAGTGAGCCCCTACCGGTGACCCGGACTCACCAGGCCTCCGCATTCCCTGACCAGGAACTGCAGGAGCCACGCAACCCTGCGTCCTCCCTCCTATGTCCTCCCAGCTTCCACACTAGCCCGTTCATCTGGACAAGGACTCTGGTAGCTGCGTGCCCTTTGGAGCCCTCCCTGCCTCTGTGCAGAGCTCTTCTCCTGGCCAGAGTCTGCTGGAGCCTTGGGCTCTCTGTGCCAAAGTTACTGGGCGCCTGGCACTCCCAGAACCGTGTGCACCACCCCCAGCCCTGTTGCTGGATCCGGGTGTGTCACAAACCGGAGCTGCTTCCACAACCAGAACTCCCTAGCTAGAGCAGCCCCAGAGGAACTACACAGGGTCACTCCCTACAAAGATCCAGCAACAACAGAGTGAACCCGCTGGGGTCTAACCGTGGAGAGACACCTCCCCAACTCTGAGGACAGCCAGAGGCAACAGTGAAAAACAATCATGAGGCGAAATCAACAGAAAAACTGTGGCAATATGAATAATCAGAGTAGATCAACTCACCCAAGGATCAATGGGGCAGAAACAGCACAAGACCCCATGCACAAACAAATAGCTGAGCTATCAGAAATTGAATTCAGGATCTGGATAGCAAATAAGATTGAATTAGAATTCCAAAAGTTATCTCAAGAATTCAACGGATTCAAAGACCAAAGGACCAAAGATTTCGACACATTGAGACAAGAAGTTGCATCCCTCAAAGATCTGAGAAACACAGTAGAATCCCTCAGTAACAGAATGGAGCAAGCAGAAGAAAGGATTTCTGACATTGAAGACACAGCTTTCGAATGCTCCCAAACCCTCAAAGAAGAAGAGAAATGGAGAGCAAAAACAGACCACTCTCTCAGAGAGCTCTCGGATAATTTGAAGAAAACCAGTATTCGTCTTATAGGGATCCCCGAAAGTGACGAAGTGGCTTCACAAGGCACAGAGTCTCTTCTCCATGAGATTATGAAGGAGAACTTTCCAGACATGCCAAGAGATTCCGAAATTCAGATAGCAGACAGTTTCAGAACTCTAGCACGACTCAACCCAAATAAGACATCCCCCAGACACATCATAATCAATTTCACTAAAGTTAATATGAAAGAGAAAATTCTGAAAGCTGCCAGACGAAAGAAAACCATTACCTACAAGGGGAAGAATATCAGAATAACTGCAGATCTCTCTGCTGAAACCTTTCAATCTAGAAGAGGATGGTTATCGACTTTTAATCTCCTAAAACAAAATAACTTTCAACCCAGGATCCTGTACCCAGCTAAACTGAGCTTCATTTATGAGGGAGAAATTAAATACTTCAACAACATTCACATGTTGAAGAAATTTGCCACAACTAAACCAGCTCTCCAGGACATTCTTAGACCTATCCTCCATAAAGACCAGCGTAATTATCCACCACAAAAGTAAACCCACCCAAAAAATTCTTGATCAAATTCCAACTTCCACAGTCACAAAAGGATTAAAAATGTCCACCGGTCTCTCGAAAGGCTTATCAATACTCTCAATTAATGTGAATGGTTTAAATTGTCCTCTAAAGAGGCATAGGTTGGCGGACTGAATACAAAAACTCAAGCCAGATATCTGCTGCATCCAAGAATCGCATCTTACATTAAAAGACAGATATAGACTCAAGGTGAAGGGATGGTCATCTATATTCCAGGCAAATGGAAAGCAGAAAAAAGCAGGTGTTGCAATCCTGTTCACAGACGCAATAGGCTTTAAACCAACCAAAATAATTAAGGATAAGGATGGACACTTCATATTTGTTAAAGGTAATACTCAATATGATGAGATCTCAATTATTAATATTTATGCACCCAACCACGATGCACCTCAATTTATAACAGAAACTCTAACAGACATGAGCAACTCAATTTCCTCCACTTCCATAGTAGTTGGAGATTTTAACACCCCTTTAGCAGTCCTGGATAGATCCTCCAAAAAGAAGCTAAGCAAAGAAATTTTAGATTTAAACTCAACGATTCAACATCTGGACTTAACAGACATCTACAGAACATTTCATCCCAAAAAAAACTGAATACACATTCCTCTCATCAGCCCATGGAACATACTCCAAAATCGACCACATCCTAGGCCACAAATCTAACCTCAGCAAATTAAAAAAAATAGAAATTATTCCTTGCATCTTCTCAGACCATCATGGAATAAAAGTTGAACTAAATAACAACAGGAACCTGCACACCCATACGAAAACATGGAAGCTAAACAACCTTATGCTGAAGGGTACATGGGTTATAGATGAGATTAAGAAGGAAATCACCATATTTTTGGAACAAAACAACAATCAAGACACGAATTACCAGAACCTCTGGGATACTGCAAAGGCAGTCCTAAGAGGGAAATTTATAGCACTGCAAGCCTTCCTCAAGAAAATGGAAAGAGAGGAAGTCAATAACTTAATGGAACATCTCAAGCAACTAGAGAAAGAAGAACACTTCAACCCCAAACACAGCAGAAGAAAAGAAATAACCAAAATCAGAGCAGAATTAAATGAAATTGAAAGCAAAAGAATTATACAAGAGATCAATAAATCCAAAAGCTGGTTTTTTGAAAAGATCAATAAAATAGATAAACCTTTGGCCAACCTAAGCAGGAAAAAGAGAGTAAAATCTCTAATTTCATCAATCAGAAATGGTAATGATGAAATAACAACAGACCCCTCAGAAATTCAAAAAATCCTTAACGAATACTACAAGAAACTCTACTCTCACAAATATGAAAATCTGAAAGAAATTGACCAATACCTGAAGCACGCCACCTACCAAGACTTAGCCAGAATGAAGTGGAAATGTTGAACAGGCCTATATCAAGTTCTGAAATAGCATCAATTATACAAAAATCTCCCTAAAAAGAAAAGCCCAGGGCCAGATGGCTTTACGTCAGAATTCTACCAAACATTTAAAGAAGAACTAGTACCTATACTACTAAACCTCTTCCAAAATATAGAAAAAGAAGAAATATTACCCAGCACATTCTACAAAGCAAACATCACCTTGATCCCCAAACCAGGGAAAGACCCAACAAGAAAAGAAAACTATAGTCCAATATCACTAATGAATATAGATGCTAAAATACTCAATAAGATCCTAACAAACAGAATCCAACAACACATCAAAAAAATTATACACCATGACCAAGTTGGATTTATCCCAGGGTCTCAAGGCTGGTTCAATATACATAAATCTATAAATGTAATTCAACACATAAACAAACTTAAAAATAAAGACCATATGATTCTTTCAATTGATGCAGAAAAAGCTTTTGATAATATCCAGCATCCCTTCATGATCAGAGCACTTAAGAAAATTGGTATAGAAGGGACATTTCTTAAACTAATAGAGGCCATCTACAGCAAACCCAGAGTCAATATCGTATTGAATGGAGTTAAATTGAAATCATTTCCACTTAGATCAGGAACCAGGCAAGGTTGCCCATTGTCTCCATTGCTCTTTAACACTGTAATGGAAGTTTTAGCCATTGCAATTAGGGAAGAAAAGGCAATCAAGGGTATCCACACAGGGTCAGAAGAGATCAAACTTTCACTCTTTGCAGATGATATGATCGTATATCTGGAAAACACTAGGGATTCTACTACAAAACTTTTAGAAGTGATCAAGGAATATAGCAATGTCTCAGGCTACAAAATCAACACTCATAAATCTGTAGCCTTTATATATACCAACAATAACCAAGCTGAACAAACAGTCAAGGACTCTATTCCTTTCACAGTAGTGCCAAAGAAGATGAAATATTTGGGAGTATACCTAACAAAGGACATGAAAGATCTCTACAAAGAGAACTATGAAACTCTAAGAAAAGAAATAGCTGAAGATGTTAACAGATGGAAAAACATACCATGCTCATGGCTGGGAAGAATCAACATTGTTAAAATGTCCATACTGCCCAAAGCAATATATAACTTTAATGCAATTCCTATTAAAGCTCCATTGTCATACTTTAAAGATCTTGAAAAAATAATACTTCGTTTTATATGGAATCAGAAAAAACCTCGAATACCAAAACATTACTGAGCAATAAAAACAAAGCAGGAGGAATCACACTACCAGACCTGAGACTGTACTATAAATCCATAGTGATCAAAACAGCATGGTACTGGCACAAAAGCAGAGAAGTAGATGTCTGGAACAGAATAGAGAACCAAGAGATGGATCCAGCTACTTACTGTTATTTGATCTTTGACAAGCCAATTAAAAACATCCAGTGGGGAAAAGATTCCCTATTTAACAAATGGTGCTGGGTGAACTGGCTGGCAACCTGTAGAAGATTGAAACTGGACCCACACCTTTCACCATTAACTAAGATAGACTCTCACTGGATAAAAGATTTAAACTTAAGACATGAAACTATAAAAATACTTGAAGAAAGTGCAGGGAAAACGCTTGAAGGAATCGGCCTGGGTGACTATTTTATGAGGAGGACTCCCCAGGCAATTGAAGCAGTATCAAAAATACACTACTGGGACCTGATCAAACTAAAAAGCTTCTGCACAGCCAAGAACATAGTGAGTAAAGCAAGCAGACAGCCCTCAGAATGGGAGAATATATTTGCAGGTTATACCTCCGATAAAGGTCTAATAACCAGAATCCACAGAGAACTCAAACGTATTAACAAGAAAAGAACACATGACCCCATCTCAGGGTGGGAAAGGGACTTGAAGAGAAACTTCTCTAAAGAAGACCAACGCAAGATCTACAAACACGTGAAAAAAAGCTCATCATCCTTAATCATCAGAGAAATGCAAATCAAAACTACTCTGAGGTATCACCTGACCCCAGTAAGAGTAGCCCACATAACAAAATCCCAAAACCAGAAATGTTGGCGTGGATGTGGAGGAAAGGGCACACTTCTACACTGCTGGTGGGAATGCCCACTAATACGTTCCTTCTGGAAGGATGTTTGGAGAATACGTAGAGACCTAAAAATAGACCTGCCATTCGATCCTATAATTCCTTTACTAGGTTTATACCCAGAAGACCAAAAGTCACAATATAACAAAGACATCTGTACCAGAATGTTTATTGCAGCCCAGTTCATAATTGCTAAGTCATGGAAGAAGCCCAAGTGCCCATCGACCCACGAATGGACTAGCAAATTGTGGTACATGTATACCATGGAATACTATGCAGCCTTAAAGAAAGATGGAGACTTTACCTCTTTCATGTTTACATGGATGGAGCTGGAACATATTCTTCTTAGCAAAGTATCTCAGGAATGGAAGAAAAAGTATCCAATGTACTCAGCCCTACTATGAAGCTAAATTATAGCTTTCACATGAAGACTATAACCCAACTATAGAACAAGACTATGGGGAAAGGGCCAAGGAAGGGGAAGGGAGGGGGGAGGTTTTGGTGGAGGGAGGGTAATGGGTGGGGCCACATCTATGGTGCATCTTAGAATGGGTACAGGCGATTGCACTAATGTGCACAGGTATGATTTAACAATAAAACTAAATAAATAAATAAAGAGTTCAATAAAAGCTGAACCTGAGCAAGAGAACTAGATCCCACATCTACTAAAAATAGAAAAAATTAGCTAGGCATCATGGCACACATTTATACTCCCAGCTACTCAGGAGGCTGAGGCAGGAGAATAGCTTGAGCCCAGTTTGAGGTTGCAGTGAGCTATGATGATGCCATTGAACTCTACCCTGGGCAAGAGAGCAAGACTCTTTCTTAAAAAAATAATAGTAGTAATAATATTTACAGTTAAAGATAAAATAAAGTTCAATGTACTTACGTAACTGGACAAGTCTTGATTTTCCTGACTCTGAATGGCAGGGCTGGATCAGAGGAGCAAAAGAAACAGCCAGAATCTTTTTGGTTTCCCAAGCTGAAGGGCCTGTGCGCGTTATCTTAGTCAACTATCCCAAAGACAGAATGAAAATATTCAAAAGATTTGGCTATTAGATAGCTTATATTTAAATATAATTATTCCCATATATTCTAAGAATACATAGATATAATAAAATGAAATAATCTGACAATACACGTATTTGTACCTCCAGGTACAGTCTCAGAGGCAAAAGTGCTTAAAGACTCTGCATTTCAGGGTGGCGCCTGTCAGGATGTCCCTGATATGATGTGCCATGACATACACCTCAGTTATGAGTATTCTGACAAAAATGCTTAGCCTGAATATGTCCAAGCCCTAGACTTAACTTCCATTTATAGGCAACTACTGAAAAAGTAACAAGGAACAATCAGATCAAGAATAAAGTCAACATTGTAGGCAGAAAAAACAGGGGGCAGAGCTGTCCTGTCAAAGTAATTAAGGTAAAAAAAAATTCTGAGTATTCCTTATTTAGAATTTGAAAACTTGTAAATATTTCGCAAAGTTAGTAAACAAAATAAAACCTATAATAACAATTCTCAAAACTGAAAGAACCACCAGCTGCAAAACTCAACCTATTATTTGTTTCTTCTGAGAGGTGTAAACATAAAAAGTTATTCTTTCAGTACCAAATAACAGTATCATTGTTACTTTCTTAGATGTAAACCTGTCATCCTGAATATCCAGGTGATTATCCTTATTCTTTGGACACAAATACTGAAGCACTGAAACAAGTTTCACCCTGACATCACCCCAAGAATGCACTGAAATTTGGTGGCTAACAGACTGCAATGTAGGTTATCAAAACATTTCCCAATTAGACAACATGGCCCCCTGTGTTCTGTGTGACTAGGCTAGTCTCCAAATGGCCTAAACAGGTCACAGTACTATTTTGGGTCAGCTCTGTCATGCTATGATTATATGCTAGTCATTTCTAAAAATACCTCAGCCAGTAAATCCTCTTCAAACTAAGCATTTATGTCATGAATCTTAGAACTAAAAGAAGTAGCCATGTACTAGGTAAACATCAACAAACTAATCACATTCTTATATACTAGCAAAAACATTTTCTAAAACATTTTTGAAGGAGAATTTCTACTTAAAATGACCATCAAATAATTTAATGTAATAGGTAAATGATATAAGAAGCCTTCAAGAAATATAAACTCCTATTTAATATTTTTAGATAAGCTGACAATATAGTAAAGACATCCACAATTGTCGAATTAATCTACCTATGACACAAATGCCAATCAGAAGTCTAATGCATTGTGCATCAAAACAAAGATTTTTAATAGTATTTGTATAAGAGAAGACATTTAAAACAGTATTCTGAAAAGAAAGAGCAAAGATGGGGTGTGTAAGCACTGCTGAACACTCTAGCCAACTACAGCCGGAGTCACACAGGCGGCCGTCAGCAAAGGCTCAGACCAGCTCCTCCTTCACTCTGCTGACAGCACTGCCTGTTAAAGGGTGGCTGGCAAGTTTCAAAATGCAGTCTTTTTTTTTTTTTTTTTTTTGCAGTTTCTGGCAGGGGCTGTGTTTGAACCCACCACCTCCAGCATATGGGGTTGGCACCCTACTCCTTTGAGCCACAGGCACCACCCCAAAATGCAGAGTCTTTAAGCACTTTTGCCTCTGAGACTGTACCTGGAGGTACAAATACGTGTGTGTGTAAATATGTATCTTAGAGCTACAAATCCTTATCTCATGTTACTGGATGGGCAAAGTGGAAACAGTATGAGGCTTTACGGAAGGAGGGTTAGTTAGGAAGGGATGCGTTTGTTTTATATACATATATATAATTTTTTTTTAACAAAAAGATAAACTAGGGCAGCACCTGTGGCTCAGTGAGTAGGGCGCCTGCCCCATATACCGAGGGTGGCAGGTTCGAACCCGGCCTGGGCCAAACTGCAACAAAAATAGCCTGGCGTTGTGGCAGGTGCCTGTAGTGCCAGCTACTCGGGAGGCTGAGGCAAGAGAACTGTCTAAGCCCAAGAGCTGGAAATTGCTGTGAGCTGTGATGCCACAGCACTCTACCAAGGGCAACAAAGTGAGACTCTGTCTCAAAAAAATGAAAAGGAAAAGAAAAGAAAACAACAATGCTGTGACTTAACAGAATAAACTAAAAAATACATTTTAAAAAAAGATAAACTAAAAACAAAACACAAGAATGGTTATATAAAGGTGAATGGAACAGAATTGAGGGGATACTTATGGAAAAAAATTTTGAGGGTTCTTTATTTAGACTTTGGAAACTTGCAAATATTTTACAAAGCTATAAAACATAAAATGGCAATCCCTACAAAGTTATAGAAAAGTAAACGAATGATCTGAGTGTCAGGTTGGTGACATAAACTTATAGGCAAATAATATTTTAAGTGGCTTTAAAACATAATTTGATTGTACATCCACAGTGAAATGCAAGGACCAAAAAGGCCAAAAAACCCCTAGGGAAAAAATGTAAAACATCACCAGATATACTGTATGCAATCGGCAAAATCTAGACTGTAGGAAACTCCGTAAGACAAATGACGTGACTTCTTCAACAAGTAAGTTACAAGGAAAAAATGAAAACAAAGAAGAACCTATAGATAAACACTGAGGAAAAAGAAACACTTAAAAGATGAACCAAAAGCAATATATGAACCTTAAATGGGATCCTCATTCAAACAAACTATTATAAAGAAATTTCTGAGGCAGTAAGAATTTGAACAAGAATTAGATATTTCAAGATAGTAACAAATTAATTTATATAGGTTGATAGTGATTTTGTCGTAATGTTTTTTAAAAACCCATCTTTCTTTTTTTTTTTTTTTTGTGGTTTTTGGCCGGGGCTGGGTTTAAACCCGCCACCTCCGGCATATGGGACCGGCGCCCTACTCCTTGAGCCACAGGCGCTGCCCAAAAAAAACCCATCTTTCATACATCTTTCAAACCCACATATATAAGGGAATATTTATGGACATGTTTTATGATAAAAATTAGGGATATTCACTTAAGTTTTGAAATGTAACAATAATAGTGAAATACAATACACAGCCTAAGGCTCGATAAAAGAAGCTAATTAATAATCTTAGTCAACAATTCAATGGGCTACTATACCTAAGCACCAAAAGGATGATGCAGTAAAACACTAAGAAGTTATACACTAGTATATATAATCTTTTTGAAAAAGGAGGCATAGAACTGAAAAGTTCTATGAGAATCACACACTAACAGTCATTAGGATAGGCACTGTAAGTTTCTTATTCATAATTAATAGATTTTCTACCATGATTTATTACTGTTTGAACAAAATAAATGCTAGCATTTAAAAAGTGCAGAAAAATGTACAATCTCTTATTTTTTTTATTGTTGGGGATTCATTGAGGGTACAAAGAACCAGGTTACACTGGACTTCATTTGTTAGATAAAGACCCTCTTATAATTAAGTCCCACCCCCAAAAGATGTGCCACGCACCATGACCCCTCACCCTCTCCCTCCTTCCCTCTTCTCTGCTCTCCCCATCCCCCACCATGTATTAGGTCATTAGTTGTCCTCATATCAGAATTGAGTACATAGGATTCTTGCTTCTCCATTCTTGTGATGCTTTACTAAGAATAATGTGTTCCACTTCCATCCAGGTTAATATAAAAGATGTAAACTCTCCATCTTTTTAAATGGCTGAACGGTATTCCATGGTATACATATATCACAGCTTGTTAATCCATTCCTGAGTTAGTGGGCACTTAGGCTATTTCCACATTTTGGCAATTACAAATTGAGCAGCAATTAATAGTCTAGTGTGTAAAAGGATTTTTTTTTCTTCTGGGTAGATGCCCAGTAATAGGATTGCAGGATCAAATGGGAGGTCTAGCTTGAGTTCTTTGAGGGTTCTCCATACTTCCTTCCAAAAAGATTGTATTAGTTTGCAGCCCCACCAGCAGGGTAAAAGTGTTCCCTTCTCTTCACATCCATGCCAGCATGTGCAATTTCAAGATTTTGTGACGTGGGCCATTCTCACTGGGGTTAGATGATGTCTCAGGGTGGTTTTGATTTGCATTTCTCTAGGGCTGATGAGCACTTTTTCAAATGCTTTTTCAAAACTTGGAAAAGATTCCCACTAAGCAGGGATTCCTGTACAATACTTACCATCAAGATATTTAGAAATTAGAGTGCCAATTAGACTAGAATTACTCTAATTATTTTATATATAATAATTCTGATAGTAGAACAGTATAACAGAGTAACAATTAGAATCAAAATTAGAATAGCTGGGGAGAAAAAAGGGGAAGAGGAGGGGAAGGAAAGGAGAGAGGCAAGGGGAGGGGAGAAAGAGAGTAAGGAGAGGAAAAAGATGAAGGGAGAGCTCGAAAGGGAGGAGCAGAAGGCTTCAGCACAGGCTCTGAGGGGCCTACCTGAGTTAGGTTCTGCCTTCACCAAGGGTAACTCTAAGACCTGGCAAGCTCCCTCACCCATCCCTGCCTATTTCCTGATTTGTGAAGTAGAGGGAGTTGTTAACAGGGTCAATATGTGTAAACTGCCTGAAACAGACCTTGGTAA
Organism: Nycticebus coucang; assembly: GCF_027406575.1. Taxonomy (NCBI): domain Eukaryota; kingdom Metazoa; phylum Chordata; class Mammalia; order Primates; family Lorisidae; genus Nycticebus; species Nycticebus coucang. Next base: position 67,608,035 of record NC_069800.1, on the reverse strand, counting down.
ATAGTACACAAAAATGTCAGTTATGAAGGGAATCTGACCTTCTCTTCCAGTGGCATAACAAGGATGCCTCCCACTTTGAGCAGACTCTTCATGTACTCCTCATGCTCTTTCTGCACACCAGCCCCACAGTACACTCGATCATACTGAGAACAATCTGGAGAAATCTCCAGGCAATTGCCAGTAACAAAGGAAGGCTCACAGAAGTCAAACCTGGAAGTAAAAAATGTTTTCTATAATGTAAGGACTCAACTGCCTGCAATCACACACAGTAAATCTTTGCTATCCACGGGTTACATGTTAACTGTAAAATCCCATAGCAATGTGATGCAATTTACAGAGCCAGGAGCTGGAAGCCACCCTTCCAGAAAGAATTACACTATATAAATAGAACCCAAGAAATTTCAAACAAAATAGTATGGAAGTGAATATCATAAACATTGATCCAAACGTAAGACAACTTCCAATCATCATTGTCTTTGATGTTTTCACCTTATTCGAGATCTACTATACAACAAAATAAGGAAAATGCATTGTTTTTCTAAAAATTTTAATCCCTAAAGTAAGAATTTTAATGTCTTGTTTTAAAATGGCAAGAGCTCATCATATATACTATTTAGAGACAAATGCAATTAACTTTATTTTAGAAACAATCAGGTAATAAAAGTTTGTCTACATTGGAAGTATGAAAATTCAGCAAAACATTTTGTTTTCTTCTCCTATTATGTTCATGAGAAATTGCCTTTATGTAAGTATCATCATCACAAAAACCTAAAATCATTAAAAACACAGAATATTTTTTGAAAATTAGAACAGAAATATAAGATCACCCTACTGAAGTCGAATCACAAGTGAGGGCATGTAAGCATTAATACTATGATTTCTTCCTACCTGATCAAAAGTCTGTTACAATTAATTCACACCCTCTGACCCAATGAACATAATTTGATCTTACTTGTCAAAACTTTCACTTGTTCTGATGAAAAAATCCAGTTTCTGCTTTGCATACTCTATCACATCTGAATGAAGTTCCACCCCATGGTTTACACCAAAAGGACCTATTGGTTTGAGAATAAGAAAACTTTTACAACTTGGGCTACAAATATTACTAATTTATTTATTTTTATTCTATCAATCACAACATATCTGATTTAGCGAGTATAACTACAGAAGTCTCGTCCTGCTATCTCTGGCCACCACATCTTCAATAAGTGTTGATGCCTCTGCTCTCGAACTTTTAAACAATCATTTGAAAAGACAAAAACCAAGAGTTCAGGTTCTTATTAATACTAATGAATTAAGAAAGAAACATGTATTTGTAAATGAAACAACCACAGATCTCACCTGTTTATCCAGAGGTAGGCAGCATTAAGTTAAGATGGTTCTGAATTCCCTGAAACATCCCCCAAAATACTCAGATGTGGCATTTTAATAATTCTCACAAAATGGGTTTTAATCATCATTAAAATAAAACTATCATTCTAAGTCACAATGAAACACTTTTTATATCAAAGGAAATTTATCAGTAATTTGAAACAAAACTGTAAGAAATGTTAGTAGCCCATGAAAGTGCTCCCTCCACACAAAGCTGTCTCTAGGTTAAATGCGAGTGAGCAGAACACACACTACTGACACTAAGCTTAGATAGTGTTTTTCAACCTCTTTTACCTCACGGCACACTTGAACCCTATAGTTAACCTTTCCATGGCATACTTGAATTATGTTGATTATAAAAAAGAATATATCTTTTTGATTTATTAACACAAAACACATCACAGCAAATATATATATATATAACTTGTAATAAAAAGGTTACAATTAAAATGCTTTAAAACCTTATTTATATTTATTTTCTGTTTATTATAATATAACATTTAATGACCTATCTCAGCTTAACGTTTTTTAGAATACCTTCTTTGCAAAGTCAAATTTTGGACAGGCATACTCTTTAATCTTCTTCCAAGGAGCCATGATCCATTTTTACTTTTAATATTATTTACTTTAATATTATACATTACAGAAAAAGCTCATTTCACACCAATATGACATTGAGAACAGTATTTCTATTGCTTTTTTTGTAATTATTTGGAAATTCACTCTTGAGAGATAACCGAAAGATTGTATTATCTGTTGTTTAACATTTTAATCATAATCCTCTGTCATCTCTTATTTCTTTTAACTCTTCCTCTTCTGTAATTTTTTTTTTTTTTTCTTTGGAGACAGAGATTCAGAGTCTCACTTTGTCGCCTTCAGTAGAGCCATAGCATCATAGCTCACAGAAAACTCAAATTCTTGGGCTCAAGTGAATCTCTTGCCTCAGCCTCCCAAGTAGCTGGGACTATAGCCACAACACCAGGCTATTATTTTTAGAGATAGAGTCTCACTTTTTCACCCACGGGAGAGTGCTGTAGTGTCACAGCTCACAGCAATCTCCAGTTCTTGGGCTTAGGCAATTCTCCTGCCTCAACCTCCTGAGTAACTAGGACTACAGGCGCCCACCACAACACCCGGCTATTTTTGTTGTTGTTGCAGTTTGGCCGGGGCGGCGTTTGAACCTGCCACCAACGGTATACGGGACCAGCACCCCACCCACTGAGCCACAGGTGCCGCCCACATCAGGCTATTTTTACAGACAGGGTCTCACTCTGGCCCATGCTGGTCTTGAACTCCTGAGCTCAGGCAATCCACCTGCCACGGCCTCTCAGAGTGCGGGGATTAAAGTGTGAGCCACCGTGCCAGCCTCTTCTGTAATATTTTTTTTTTTAAGTATCTCTTCTGTAATATTTAAATTTCCTGACATACACACACTTAAAACAAAGGGATTTCCCCCACAGTCCAGAGATTTTATGTCAAGTGTAGGTACAGGAAAGTATTTTTCAAAATTTGTGTACAATCAATCTAAAGTTTGTAAAATTTGTTCAATAAGATTTTATCCAGTTTACTTTTCACTAGTTCAAACATTTCTATTGCATTTTCTCTTTTAATCCTTTCCTTCCAGAGCAGTAATTTTCTCTGAAATCATTAACTTTATCTGTAGATGTGAGAATATTTTCGTGATTTCCCTGCATACTCTTAAGAATATTCAACACTAAAATAAATCTACAAGAAATGCAACTTTATGGGGCGGCGCCTGTGGCTCAGTCGGTAAGGCGCCGGCCCCATATGCCGAGGGTGGCGGGTTCAAACCCGGCCCTGGCCAAACTGCAACCAAAAAATAGCCGGGCGTTGTGGCGGGCGCCTGTAGTCCCAGCTACTCGGGAGGCTGAGGCAAGAGAATCGCTTAAGCCCAGGAGTTGGAGGTTGCTGTGAGCTGTGTGAGGCCACGGCACTCTACCGAGGGCCATAAAGTGAGACTCTGTCTCTACAAAAGAAAAAAAAAAAGAAATGCAACTTTATTACACCAAGCCTGTCACAAAGTAAATCACCTAATTTAGAACACGGCTTTTTTTTTTTTTTGAGACATTGCCTCAAGCTGTTGCCCTGGGTAGAGTGATGTGGCATCACAGCTCACAGCAACCTCCAACTCCTGGGCTCAAGCGATTCTCCTGCCTCCACCTCCCAAGTGGCTGGGACCACAGGTGCCCACCACACGCCTGGCTATTTTTTGGTTGCAGCCATCATTGTTGTTTGGCGGGCCCAGGATGGATTCAAACCCGCCAGCTCAGGTGTATGTGGCTGGCACCTTAGCTGCTTGAGCCACGGGCGCCAAGCCAGAATACTGCATTTTTTAAAAGGTTCATACTACTTCTTTAAATTAATAAAATCAGGACAGAACTCTTACTCAAGGTAACCATCTGACTTCTGTAGGCAGTAAGAGCTGTGTATGAGCAGCATCCACTAAAGAACATAATTCTGCAAATTATCTTGATTGCAATGGCCTGCTTTCATATAATTCATCATTTTAATGGTGCTGTCTAGGACCTTTTGCAATTCAGGCACTGATGATTTTGATGCTAGCACTTCTCTGTATAGAAAACAGTGTGTAAATATAATTTTTGGATTCTTTCTTTGTGCAAGTATAACAAATCCTTTTACGCCTCCAGACACAGATGGGGCTCCATCCATACAAATCCTTATGCAGGAATCCAAAGACAAGTTATTAGCTTTGAAGTAATTATCTATCAAATGCAAAACATCCTGCCCATTTGTTGTTGTTTGGAGTGATCAAAAAAATAAAAACTATTGTATTTCTTCTTTACAGACAAATCTACTGAATGCTAAAAGTTGACATTTACCACTGAAATCAGAAGATTCATCCAACTTCAGTACAAACATGTTTACTTTTTTGAGGTAATATATTAAATTCTATATTTTCTGATAAGTCATTAACACACTGAAAAATTGTATTATGTGAAAGCAGAATGTTTAAAATTTCCTTTTTATATTCTTCTCCAAATATTGTTTTGACAATTGCACAGCAGGCCAATACAATTTCCTAGCTACAATTCTGCAACTGTATAACTCGCTTTATCTGATACTGTTACATATTTGGTCCATAATTTTGCTTGTTTAGTATTACTGAGTCCAAGTTGTTTCAAATATTACACAAGCTTTTCAGATAAGTGGGAATATCTGGATTGTAAATGCCTTTTTTTTTTACTTAACTTTTAAATCATAACTGTATACAGGGGTATACAGTATACAGTATACGTATACTGTATATGGGGTATAGCATGATGATCTGATATATAATGCAGAATGCTTAAATCAAATTAATATAACATCACCTCACTTATTTTTGTGGTAAGACGTTTATAATATACTTAGTTGTTTTGAAATGTACCTTTGCATTGTGTACAATACATGAGATTCTGCCAAATACACTCCCTCCACTCACCTCCTCCCCCTTTCTGAACTATCTTTGTGTTTTACCATTTGTATGAATGTGTGTTTACATATTGGTTTCATAATAGTAGAGTACACTGGATACTTTTTTTTCCATTCTCAAGATACTTTACTTTGTTGTAAAATGATTTTTGTTAGTCTGGGTAGACACCTAGCAATGGTATGGCAGGATCAAATGATAGGTCATAAATGTCTCTCTAATTTGTTTAGGAACCACAGCAGCATTTGCTAATGTTTTGACACAAATTATACATGTGGGATGTGGTGGATTACCATTAACTACATATGAAATTGAATGATAAATAACCTTCATTATACTGATGACTAATTGTTTTTAATTTAGTTGCCAATGTACTGGATGAAGCAGTATTTGGCACACTACCTTCATCTTCTAATTTTTGTTTCTTTACTAAAAACATGTCCATTTTAATTGAACACTATTAATAAAAATTAAAAATGACAAAAAATAGTAAAAATAGGATCAGCGCCTGTGGCTCAAGCAGCTAAGGCGCCAGCCACATACACCTGAGCTGGCAGGTTCAAATCCAGCCCAGGCCCGCCAAACAACAATGACGGCTGCAACCAAAAAATAGCCAGGCATTGTGGCAGGCGCCTGTAGTCCCACCTACTTGGGAAGCCGAGGCAGGAGAATTGCTTGAGCCCAGGAGTTGGAGGTTGTTGTGAGCTGTGATGTCACAGCACTCTACCCAGGGTGACAGCTTGAGGCTCTGACTCAAAAAAACAAACAAACAAAAAAAAGTAAAAATAACTAAACAACTCATACTTTTTTAAAAACAAATACAGGTATTAATTAAACACACGTGCAATTTTCAAAACTCGGATTTTCAAAATAATTGTGTCCAATTACTTAACCATTTCAAATATAGACAGCACTATATGAAGTATTCATTATGAGCTACACCTCCTTACTAGTTTAGGCACAGCGAGGGACTGCTAAGTCATAAGGCTTCATTCACTTCACTGATATTTCAATATGTATCAGTGTTCATCAACAAATCTTTATCAAATCGCACCATCTATGGACATACCATGAAACCTTATTTTACAAGGCTATACCCCACCTACTTTAAAAATAAGCCAATGTTTATTTATTATAACATAAAACATTTTTATTATAATAATGATATACTCATATAGTCAATTTAAAGAGGTTTTAATTTTGATACATATACTTCCTGTGCCTTGAATTTTTGAAAACAATTTAATTAATGATCTTTAAAAATCTTCCTTTGATGGCACACCACTGTACCCCAGCACACCAGTTGAAAAAATCACTGGCTAAGATGAAGCTACATGTTGTAGGAATCCACTTCCATGAAGGCATCAACCAACCAAAACTCATCAGTGCTAATGAAGGGTAAAACAGCAATTACCTTTCTGGAAAGAGGAAGGGGCACAGAGCCTTCTGGCATGTTGATGCCTGTAATCACCATCCAGTCCTGTTCTGGGTGGTGATTACAGGGAGGCCGATGCATGTGTGAAAACTCACCAAGCTTCACACTTCACATTTGTTCATTTACTATAGCTATGTTGTCCCTCAACCTTTAAAACTCTGCATGTGAAAATCAGCAGAGCATGTCTACTTAGTAGATAAACATACACAATACTAAGGGTAGCACTCAGCCCTGCAATCCCACAGAAATACTGGTAAGCAGGCAGCGACTGTAGCTCAGTGGGTAGGGCACCGGCCACATACACCAAGGCTGGCAGGTTCGAACTCAGCCCTGGCCTGCTAAACAACAATGATAACTGTAACAACAAGAACAAAAAAAAAAAAAAAACAGCCAGGCATTGCGGCAGACACCTGTAGTCCCAACTACTTGGGAGGCTGAGGCAAGAGAATCACTTAAGCCCAAGAGTTAGAGGTTGCTGTGAGCTATGACACCACAGCACTCTACCCAGGGCAATGGCTTGAGACTCTGTCTCAAAAAAAAAAAAAAAAAAAGGAAGGAAGAAAGAAATACTGGTAAAGAGGCAATCTCCTGTGTGACTCGCACCTTCACATGTTACTACCTGGTATGCCTGGGTCCCTTCCTAGTAAAACAGCTCATGCCAAGGATTCCCTGGCTCCCATTTGGAAAACTGTATGCTGCTATTTTCTCCCAACATCTTTCATACATAAAGCTGTCACTAAAACGTTCATCAAAAGACATCCTACTTGAGTCATATTTTCACTATTTACAACATCCAATCCTAAGTTATTCCAAACTTCAAGACCACCTGACAATTCCCTGGTTTCAATTCCCATCACTCCAGATGGGAGCACTGTGCCAGGGACCAAGAAAAGCTGGTTGTTTTTATCTATTCATCATATTTTCATTAACCCCTTACCTTCACTATCATCAGATACTTATTATGTAGTTAACTCTAATAACAGATATGGGACATGGTTCCTATTCCTAAGAAGCTTAACACTAAATAGTAATAACATACCCCTCAATAAAAATATGCCAGGCAGAGGTGTCAGGAAGGTTACACTCAAGATGTAGTGCCATGACATGAAGCTGAAGCTGAAGCTAACTCACGAGACCCCTGGCAGAGCAGCTCCTCTTACACAGCACTTTCAGGCAGCGTATTTTTGAGTCATCAGCTCTTAAGTACCTGCTATACCCTCTCCTAACAGATGAAAAACAAAGGGAAGGACAGCCCTGAGCAAAGAGGAGGGAAGCCAACAGAACAAACATCACATGGCTGACCGAGAGGCTGTTCAGATTAGATGAAGGGTCACAGTAAGGATCTCTGCACCAGATGAAAGACTTCAGACTTCACAGTTGTAGGCCCCAGGAGGCCAATGAGGTTTTACTCTGGAATGACTTACATAAGTGGCACCAAGGCTGAATGGGCTGAAGCATCTGCACACGAGTCACTGACCAGCCAGATGAGCATCCTGAGAGCAAACCCTAAAGTCACTTCCTTCAAATACATTAAAGCACCATGTTACACGGACTACAGCAGAAAGCAGGCTGTTTCTCTTCAGACCTCTCCTACCCTAACATCCAACAACATTCCCAGTAGACTGGGGAACCTGGAAAGGAGAAGCTACAGTGTCAAACTGTGAGCCCTTTCTTTGTAACTGGGGTGTCAGGTACAGCAAGCTACTGCAGGCTTGCCTTAAGTCATCTGTTTCCAAGAATTTTGGTTCTTTTCTATAATATTTCTAATCTAGTCAGTTTAATGATCTATTTCCACAAAAAAAAAAATGCCATCTTAGTTGGAGGTCCTCTGAGTTTTCTGCTACAATGGAGAGAATCACAATTCCCAAATTCAAAAATTATAATCTAGGCACTAGGCTCTCTTTTTGAAGCACAAGCAACAGTCTCAATCCAAGATAAATTAAGGTCAAAAAGTATTTAGCTTAAAAATAAAAGCCTACGTATTTAAAAATTTAAAGGTAGCAATCTATAGCCTAAAGCAAAATGATCAGTCTCAAAACTTTACCGAATTCCAAAGCGTACAAACTTATAATGACACCAAAATTTTAATTCCGCATTCACAAAATCAATTGTTCCTATTAGAATTTTCTAAAGTGACCATAACAACTACAAAAAGAAAAATGCTACTATGTACATACCAAAGCATTTTTGTTTTTATTTTTATTTTTTAATTTTTTTATGTTTTTGCAGTTTCTGGCTGGGGCTGGGTTTGAACCTGCCACCTCTGGCAAATGGGGCTGGTGCCCTACTCCTTTGAGCCACAGGCACCCTGCCAAAGTATTTTTATATGACAAGCCATTACAACTCGAAGTCTCAACATTCAGAATTTTACACTAACTTAATAACAAACATCAAAATGGTTAAGCCAAAAACTGCATAGACAAACATTCTCTCTTTTCTTTGCCCCAGGCATGAGGGTAGTGGCACTGTCACAGCTCACTCCAACTTCAAACTCTTGATTCAAGCGATCTTCCTACCTCAGTTTCACAAGTAGCTAGGTCCACAAGAGCATAACACCCAGCTAATTTTTTTTTTTTTTTTGTAGAGACAGGGGTCTTGCTGTATGGCTCAGCCTTCTCTCAAACTCCTGACCCTCAAGCAATCCACTCATCTCAGCATCCCAAAGTACTAGAATTATAGGCCTGCGCCACTATACCCCAGCCTAGAGACATTCTTCATGTTTATTTCACAACCACAGCCAGCCATCAACATATCCTGTCAGGTCCAACATCAAAAAACACAGACTCCAGCCCCCACACACCAGCTTCATCCAGTGCCTCTCACACACCTTGCCATGGTAGTCTGGCCTTGCTTCCTCTTCAGAATAATCTTTTACCGCATACATCAGCTCCTCTTGCTTCTCTAGTGAAACCCTTCCACCTCACTCAGACTAAAAACAGGTATCTTTCCCCCACTGTAGCATTTTCACAAAGTGGGACTGCTACTATTGTTACTAATAGTAAAAATAACTGGGTCAGGCACAGTGGCTCACACCTGTAATCCCAGCACTCTGGGAGGCTAAGGCAGAGTAGCTAAGGCTACTGCTTGAGCTCAGGAGTTTGAGATCAGCCTGACCAAGAGCAAGACCCCATCTCTAACAAATCTAGCCAGGCATGGTGGTGGGCACCTCTAGTCCCAGCTACTCAGGAGGCTGAGGCAGGAGGATCACTTGAGCCCAAGTTTGAGGTTGCTATGAGCTATGACACCATGGGACTCTACCAAGGGTGACAAAGTGAGACTCTGTCTCAAAATAAATAAATACTTAAAAATAAAAATAACTGCACTCTCCTGTATATTTTTATAACTTACGTCTCTAAAGAAGTGAGCTAAATGCCTTCAAATAAGATAAACTGTGATGGCCATGCATGGTGTCTCACACCTGCAACCCTTGTCCTCTGGGAGCCTGAGGTGGGAAGATCAGCCGAGGGAACAGCAAGTTTGAGAACAGCCTGAGCAAGAGCAAAGCCTCCTCTTTACAAAAAATAGGAAATTTAACTGCATGGGATGGTGGTACCTACAGTCCCAGCTACTCAGGAGGCTGAGGCAAGAGATCGCTTCAGCCCAGGATGAGGTTGCTGCAAGCTAGCCTGGACAACAGAGCAAGACCTTGGGAAATCCTTTCAACCCATGACATTTATTTAAAAATAAACAATTTATAGGGCGGTAGCTCAAAGGAGTAGGCCGCTGGCCCCATATACTGGAGGTGGTAGGTTCAAACCTGGCCCCAGCCAAAAACTGCAAAAAAAAAATAAACAATTTATAGGTACTACTCTTTTAGTATTAAAACAGAAGAACAAACAAAAACTGTTTTGGAAGAACTTTAACTCCTGTAGGACTGTGAAGTTGAGAGAGGAAATAACAATGAAGACTGATTCAGCTAAATCAAGAAACCACAGTGAGGTTAAGATTTACACAACTCGCATGGTCCTCCACTGTCCAGAGCTAGTGGCACAAAGAACAGACTGTGGCAGTGCAAGTGGGAAGAGATAGAGAACAGGAGAGGTACCTCGACTGAGCTCAGGACCCATGAGGGGCACACAAGCTTCCTCCATCATGCCTTATGCCCAGCACCCAGGGGCACCCAGTGTCAACACCAGTAACTGCTAGGAAGTGTCCACCAGGGCTAGCCACCCACGGCTGTACTTTCTGTGGAGGAATTGCCTCCTGCCCTGGGACAGACAAGCTTTCATACTCTCTTCCCAGACCTACCTAGAATGAGGCCCACCATAGAGCTGAGATAGCCAGTGCCACTGCCCAGGTTCAGAAACGAGAGTCCAGGCTGCAGGTCCAGGGCTTCCATCACCTCTGAGTAGATGCACGGGGCCGAAAGATGAATGTTTCCATGCTTCCATGCCAAATCTTTATAAGCATTTTCTTTAAATTCTTCAAGATAATAATCTGCACGATCAATTGCTCGGAAAGCCTGCTCCACCAGCTCAGTGCGGATATACTGTGCTTCTTTCAAATTGTCAATCAGCTCATCGTTGTCTTCACCAGCACTCACAGCACCACCCATGTTCAAGACTGCACTCAGTTAATACTACAATTAAACATTTTAAAAAGAGCCATTTACATTAAAGGTATGAGCAGAACAGTAACAATTTTAAACGTACCAAATTCTGAATTCGGAAAATAATACAGATGGAATATCTTTTGTCAACATCTACCTCAGCCCCAGAGATACCAGATTTAGAAGAAGGAAAAAAAATCCCAGTTCTATTAGAAATTCAGTATATTTAGTATTCAACAATACTAAAAAATTCGGTCTATGAACTTCAAATTTAAGTGGCGTCCTATATTTTATCTGGAACTCAACACCCTTAACATATACATACATATCTGCCCAAGTCAAGCAATCCATTCACTATGTTGATTTGGATACACTTGACAGTTAAATTTTAGGCAAAAAAAAATCACTAAAAATCTCTCCCCAAATAGAACATATTGTGACAAAACAAAATCTGTTTCATGCTTCGGAGTAGGAGGGGCTGCTACCAGACCTTCCTCGGCCCCTTATGAAATGTATGCTACATAGCCTTCCTGGCTCTTTAAAAATAAGTACTTTTCTTACTTTCTCCCACACTGCCTGCAGGAAGAAAATGGACAGCATGTGCCCTCTGAACCCAACTATTAACAATTACCTTCCTCTAATTCATAGGAAAATGCTCTTTCATCTGGAGAAGTCCTACTTTCCCTAAAACTATAAAAATATCCTTTCGGATTTTATACTTACCCCATGTAATTTTTTCAAAATAATGGCTTCACTTCACCTAAGATGGTAATGCTTTACAAAACACCTGATATAAATTGTTAGGGGAAAAAAGACGACCAGGACAACCTTCCAAACAACCCACTATAACATTATTACTAAAAAAGATTATACTGGTTCACCACCTATAGCACAGTGGTTACGGTGCCAGCCACATACACCAAGTCTGGCCGGTTCGAACTTAGCCCAGGCCAGCTAAACAATTAGAACTGCAACAAAAAAATAGCCAGGTGTTAAGGCAAGTGCCTGTAGCCCAACTACTTGGGAGGCTGAGGCAAGAGAATCACTTAAGCCAAGAGTTTGAGGTTGCTGTGAGCTGTGATGCCACGGCACTCTACCAAGGGCAACATAGTGAGACTCTGTCTCAATAAATAAATAAAGGTTATACTTTTTTTCCTCCTCCACAATTCTCCACAGATTTCTAACAGCAAAATCACAAGGAAATAATGAGGGAAAAGATTAGACACGCACACACATCCATGCACACTACTGGCAATAGTAATGGGAGAGGCTTTCCCAGGAATGAAAATTGAACAATCACATGGATGAATCATCAGTTTCTTTCTTTTTTTTTTTTTTTTTTTTTTTTTTTTGTGTGTGTGTGTGGTTTTGGCCAGGACTGGGTTTGAACCTGCCACCTCTGGCATATGGGGCTGGTGCCCTACTCCTTTGAGCCACAGGCACCGCTCGAATCATCAGTTTCTTTTAACAGGTGGACATGTGAAGGATATGGCTTAACCCAAATTCTCTTCCACTTTATAGTCAATATTCACAGTCAAGATTTTAGAGGTGAATATTAAGTTTTTCAAATCATTAAAGTGGTCCAATTATTAAATTTTCACAGCCTTTTAAAGTTGTTTCACAGCCCATGTTAGAGTATGGTCCATGGGCCAGTTAACACAGATGGATGGAGTTAAGTCCTAATGAGGTCAAGTTTAATCTTAGATATTAACTACTTACTTTTGAAGCTACAACCATAGCCTAGTTCAGTCCCCTTAAAATTTGGGTCACTGGTTAAAAGAGGAGTCATATGTTTGCAAGCGCAAGGGTCTACTGAGAAGACTTAGAAATCTTGACTCCTACTCAGTACTGGGTGAGGAAAGCTACCTGTTCACCCAGAAGCCTATATATAAAGCTCTATTGTTCTATCTCGGTACTATCATTTTATTTTCAGAAGATGACCTCAAACTACATATTGGGTACGTTCCATTTTCTACTAAGTACCTACCACTTATTTTAAACATCTCCTCAATCTGAAAGTTTATATCATATCAAAAGAAAGCTTTTTAGTAAAGATAGCTGCCACCTTTTTACAGGTACCACTTATCACCCACAATCTCATTTAAACTTTACAATATTATGAGGCAAACCAAGGTGGGCAATTAATTCGCTCATGACTACACAGCCAGTTGATGAGAAGGGGGCTGGATTTAGATATAGCTTTTAAAAATTTTCAAAAAGCAACATGTTTTTACCACACAAGCTCATCTTTTGACTATGGAGTAAGCCTATCTACTGCCATTGGTAGGATGCATGAGAACATCTACAGAATCTAATGATTATTATTAGCTTTCCTGGTAATGTAACACTCCTTCACACCAGAAACCATCACTGCTTACTGCCAACCATGGATATGATCATTTATGATGTCACCAAAAATACCAACACAAACAGATAACCTTTGCCAAACCACATAATACCACTTTCACCTAGAATCTATTATACAATCCAGTCAAATCCAATTTTTCAAAGTGGTGGAGAATCATTTTTAGGATGCTACACTTGAGTACACTTTGCTCTTTATTTTGTGCTGTAATCTCTGATGTAAAATTCACTACTCTGTACTAACTGTCCACAGTCCAACTAAACAGCCTTACTGCTCCTTCCAATACTAACCGCAGGGCACACGAGACTCAGGGAACAGCAGCAGGCATATGAAGGTCCCAGAATTGGCAACTGAGGCAGCTGTGATTATGGCTTTGTCACACGTTCCAAACTGGATGTCACTTCTTAAGGGGAATATGGACAAAATAATTCACGTGGAAAATGAGCTGGTGAAAAAGACCCAAAACCACACCTCCTTCAAGCAGAATGATGGAAAAAACTGAGACTTCTCGGGTGGCACCTGTGGCTCAAGGAGTAGGGCGCCAGTCCCATATGCTGGAGGTGGCGGGTTCAAACCCAGCCCCGGCCAAAAACAAACAAACAAACAAAAAAAAAAATAGACGATAAAAACTGAGACTTCTCATTTTGAAAACCAAAACTCTTACAAGGAGGCCGGTGCCTGTGGCTCAGTGAGTAGGGCGCCGGCCCCGTATGCCGAGGGTGGTAGGTTCAAACCCAGCCCCGGCCAAACTGCAACAAAAAAACAGCCGGGCGTTGTGGCGGGCGCCTGTAGTCCCAGCTGCTTGGGAGGCTGAGGCAAGAGAATCGCGTAAGCCCAAGAGTTAGAGGTTGCTGTGAGCCGTGTAACGCCACAGCACTCTACCCGAGGGCGGTAGAGTGAGACTCTGTCTCTACAAAAAAAAAAAAAAAAAAAACTCTTACAAGGAAACCAAAAGGACTTTCCCAAACACAATCAATCCTAAACTTAAGATGGTTCAACTTACAACTCTTTTTCAGGATATGTTTATGCGGATGGAACCCCATCATAAGTCGAGGAGCACCTGGAAGTACATCTACACTATTCATAGGCCTGACAAAAGCCAGAACAGTAGTACGTGGTGGGTGGAGACGATGCCTGCTAAATACACAGAAAAGCTTTTTAACAACCAGAATTGCAGACAATAAAATGAGCCCTTTTTCAGAACAACCTAGCCATGTCCCAGGGGAGTGATGAGCAAGGGTGAGCCCAGGAGGTGAAGGCACTGACCTCAGAAACCGAATTCCATTAACTCTGAAGTGCCCCCACGGCTCCACATCCCCCAAGCACGGCCATCACAATTTGATTTGTTTCAAGGCACCTCAACTTCACTAATTCGTGCAGGACATTCTAGCACAGGCCCAGAATGGAGTTGTTTAGTCATTCCCTCGTGAAAAGAAAAAAGAAAACCATCCCAGGCACACGACTAAGGAGAACAAGGGCAGGCATCTAACGGATTCGTTTCAGGTGCAACGCTGCGGCAGACATCCGTGCGGGAGGCACATCCCTCTCACAAGAACACAGGCTCAATCCCATTCAGGTCTCCTTCGTCCAACCACTAAAAGCCTTTTTCAAGCGCCTTAATTTAAGTACCAGAGCTCTCACCAATTCCTAGCATCTCAAAGGCGCGCGGCGGCGGAGGGGAGGAGGGAGATTAGGGGATGTGGTAACTTTCTAACAGACTGTCATCTCCTGAAAAGGCCAAAGGAGAATTCGCTCTAAACCTTAACTCTTGACTCGCCTTAGAACTAACTGCAAACGCTTCCCACTTAGTCAAGGACGAGCCGCAGGTCTGCGCTAAGAAAACCCAGGAGTGTGAGCAACCGGCGCCGGTAGACGCCGCCCGGAAAGCGCAGCGCTTGGGGGCCAGACGCGGGGCCTCGGGGGCGGGGCGCCAGGGACCCGGGGGCGGGGACCCCGGGGGCTGGGGAGAGTATAGGGCTCGGACAGGAGACCGAGAGGGATGGGACCAAGTGGCGACACCACCCACCCGCCGCAGGCAGGGCCGAGGGGCGACGGTGTCTCTACCTCCAGGCTCGGCCAGCCCGCGAGCTCGTGCCGCTTGCAGCTCCTCGAGGGCGTCCCTAGCTCGTCCGCAGCGGGGTGCGCCGCTCCGACCTCAGCTGCTGTAAACATCCGCCGCCGTGTTTGCGCCTGCGTGCGCAACGGCCCGACTGCGCGTGCGCCCCAGGTCGGGCGCTTAAAGGGGCAACGGCAGCTCGGAGTGAGCCCGACTCCGCCTGGCAGCCCTCCTGTACTGTGATAGCTGCCCCCGCGTCGGGGTCCCAGCCCTCGCGTGCACGCGGTAGGCTCAGAGCACCGCTGGAGGGCGGAGCAGCCGCGCTGCCTCTCGGAAGTGACGCCCAGGATGCCGCCCGATGTCTCTGCTCCACCAGAAACTCACCGTGCCGCACCTCGCGCGGGGTTTCCAAGTGGGCTTTGGCCGCAGTGCCCTTTCTGCGCTCACGGGTTGGGGCACGTCTGGTGCGCTGAGGCAGGTGCCATGGTCTCCTCCGCGTCCCTCTTGCTCCCGCGCTCCTACCTGGACCCTAGAGCTCCCGAAGGCGGCGCCTTCGCTCCATCTGTGGCCCGCGGCGGAGCTCGCTTCTCTGCTCTATACACAGCCCTGAGTCCACGACCCTGTAGTCTCCCACCAACCTCATGACCTTCACATGGGCTCTCAGCACCCTTCCTACCTGAGAGCCTTTTGTTGCCTGATAACCGTTTCCAACGACAGAGGCCCTGGAGCCGCCCTTGAACCCCTCCAGCTGTCCAAGTCAGGGGACACCCCTCCTACATCCATCCCGTCCTGCCTCAGCTCCCCTCCTCTCTCACTAGCCCCCCTCCCACTGCCTGGACTAGGCCTCTGGTCCACCTAAACGCAATTGATCGTTCTGATCACATCCCTTGCTCCCTGCACATCAGCTCCCACCACCCTGAGCATTCCTGTTCATAGGGTACTATGCTAAGAGCCTACGCGGCCTATATGTTAATACCTCCAAGGAGAAAAGCAGACCCTGACAGCAGAAGCCAGTGTGGTGCTCACAGTGAGGCTATGTGGTTCTCCTGTTGGTCATAAACAATCTTGTAGAGAAGAGCACTATCATGATGCAAGGACACAAAACATGGCTATGTCATAATTTTGTGTAAGCCAAGACAAAAAAACAGATCACTGTGCCTTCCACGATGTCCCAGTCATGCCCTTTCTTGACTAGTAGCAAAGACCTCTGCTCTGCCATCAGCCACAGCTGAGCCCTCCTCTGCACTGGCCTCCTCACCTATAGCATTTACTGAGATGCCCAGAGAACTACCCTCCAATTCCTGATGACATCCAATTTGTGAAAAAAAAAATCACCCAACCCAAGAAAGTTTCAACACCTCTTACTGAATTGCCCTATGGTTCCCCATTCACCCTCACTGCAATGAACAATAATACCAACTTATTCAACTGCAGGTGTGTTCCTGGTGGCCTTTGGCTGGAGGACATTGACACCTTCATTTTACAGATGAGGAAACTGAGGCTCTGAAAGATTAGCTGGCTCCAACCAAAGCTGCATAGTTTGTAGTAAGTACAGGAAGATAGGCTAGAATCCAACCACTGCTCCTAATCTTCTTCCAGCCTCCTCCCCAGCCCAGCCACAGAGAGTTTTCTGGATATATCTTTAGTGTCCCCTGCACAGATATCGATCCCCTGGCATCTGTCTACTCATGGTTGGCATATCTGGAAGAGGACTCTCCAGACTGAGGAATGATCATGCAAATACCTAAGCTAGGGGCACACTAGGGCACCAGGAGGGAGGTTAGGTGCTAAGACTTCTTTTGGTTGAGGTAGCCCTTTTCTAAAGGTTCTGTTCTTTAATGTTGGGAAAATGTACGTAACATCAACCATTTTTAAGCATGCAGTTCCACAGCATTAAGTACATTCATGTTGTTGTGCAACCATAACCATCATCATCTCCAGAATTTTTTTCATCATCCCTTAATGAAACTCTGGATCCATTTATGCTAAAAAATTCTTAGCAAAGTAGAAATAGAGGGGAACTTCCTCAACTTAATAAATAAAATCTACACAGATAATATACTTAATGAGGAGAAACTAGGTACTTTATCCTTAAGATCAGGAATAAGGCAAGAAATACCCCTCTCACTACAACTGCTCATCATTATACTATAAGTCCTAGCTCATACAATAAGACTAGAGAAGGCAAAATAAGGTATACAGATTTGGAAGGAAGAAATAAAACTATCCTTGTTTACAAATGACAAGGGTGAATATGTATACTATCCAAAAAACTCTACAAAAAAACTCCTAGGATCAATAAGTGATTACAAGGTTGTGGGATACAGTAGGTACCCTTTATTTGGGGGAATATGTATAGACTCCTATGGTATATATAAGGAAGTCTAAAACTATGGATATTACCAAACCCTACATACACTATTTTTCCCTATTTTATGATGAAGTTTAATTTACAAATTAGGCATGGTAAGATATTACCAACAACAATAATAAAATAGAACAGTTATAACAATGCACTGTAATAAAGTTATGTGAATGTGGTCCCTTTTTGAGCTACTAAGTGACTAGCAGGCAGGTAGAGTATACAGTGCGTATACACTAGACAAAGGGATGATTCATGTCCTGGGTGGTATAGAGCAGCATGGCATGAGATTTTATCACACTACTCAGAATAGCACACAATTTAAAACTTATGAATTGTTTATTTCTGGGATTTTCCATTAAATATTTTTAGATCATGGTTGACTGCAGGTAATTGAAACCATGGAAAGTGAAGCCATGGATTGGGGGGGGGACTAATATATAAAAGTCACTTGCTTTTCTATATACCAGCAATGAATAATTGGAATTTGAATTTAAAAACACAATGCTATGTACAGTAGCACCAGAAAATGAAATGCTTAGGTATATTAGATACTTAGGTAAATCTAACAAAACAAGTACAAGAGCTGTATGAGGAGGATTACAAAACTCTGATGAAAGAAATCAAAGGAGATCTAAGTAAATGGACAGTGCAATTCTAATCAAAATCGCAGCAAGTTATTTTGATAAGATATGAACAAACTTACTCTTTTTATGGCTTGGAGCCCATAGCACAGTGGTTACAGCACTAGCCACATACACCAAGGGCGACAGGTTCGAACTCAGCCCAGGCCAGCTAATCAACTACAATAAAAAATAGCCAGGCATCGTGGTGGATGCCACACATCCTGCTACTTGGGAGGCTGAGGAAAGAGAATTGCTTAAGCCCAAGAGTTTGAGGTTGCTGTGAGCTGTGACAGCACAGCACTCTACTGAGGGTGATATAGTGAGACTCTGGCTCAAAAATAATAATAATAAAATAAAATTTATATGAGAAGGCAAAATACCTTGAATGGCCAACAAAATATTGAAGAAAAACAAAGTTGGAGGACTGGCACCGTCTTCAAGGTTTATTATAAAATTGCAGTAGTCAAGGCAGCATGGTATTGCCAAAATAATAGACAAATAGACCAATGAAACAGAATAGAAACCACGAAATAGAGCCACACAAATATGGTCAGCTGTTCTTTTTCAAAGGAATAAAAGCAATTAAATAGAGAAAGCATAGTCTTTTCAACAAATGATGCTGAGACTATGGGACATCCACATGTTAGAAAATGTGGGTTGAATCTAGACGCAGATCTCATAATTTTCACATAAAAGTTTTAGAAGATAACTGGAGAAAATCTAGGTGATGTTGGGTTTAGTGATGACTTTTTAGACAAATCTAACACACAATCCATGATTTCTTTAAAATTAAAAACTTCTGTTTTGTGAAAGAAACTGTTAAGAGAATGAGAGTTAAGCTACAGTCTGAAAGAACATATTCACAAAACATCTATCTGATAAAAGACTGGTACCCAAAATATACAAAGAACTCTTGAAACTTAAGAATAAGAGAACAGTACAACTTTTAAATGGGCAAAAGATTTGAACACATACCTCAGCAAAGATATACAGATGGCAAATAAGCATGTAAAAAATACTCGACATCAGGTATCATTAGGGAATTGCAAATTTTAAAAAAGCAATGTGATACACTACATACCTATTAGAATGGCCAAAATCCAAAATGCTGACGACACCAAGTGCTGGCAACTATGTGGAGCAGCAGGAACTCACATTCATTGTCCATGAGAATGCAAAGTGATATGGCCAGTCTGGGGGACAGTCAGTAGTTTCTTACTAAGTTAAACATGATGTGACCTTATGATCCAGCATTTGTGCTCCAGGTATTTACACATATGAGCAATTTTACACACTAAAGCCTGCACATAAATATTTATAGAAGCTTTATTTACAATTGCCCCAAATTGGAAGCTTAAACAAACTGATAATCTATACAATGGAGTCTGAGTCCATGATAAAGGGAAATAGCTATGACATGGAGGAAACTTAAATGAAAAGTCTGTATGATTCCAACAATAGAACATTCTGGAAAAGCAAACTATAGAAACAGTGGAAGGACTAGAGGTTGCCAGGAATTGGAGATGGCGGCAGTGGAGAGAGGGAGACATGCACAGACAGAGCACAGAGGATTTCAGGGCAGTGAAACTGGTCTGCGTGACATTGTTGTGGTACACACATGACATTAGGCTTTTATCAAATCCACACAACTATGCAACACAAACGGTGAGCCCCAGTGTAAACTACAGCCTTTAATTAATGGGTAATCCATCAATATCGGTACATCGGTTTTTATAATGTACCATAATGATGCAAGATGTTACTAACAGGTTAAATTGGTCACAGGGCAGAGAGCAGATCTATGTGAACTTTCTGTACTATCTGCTTAAATTTTCTGTAAACACAAAACCGCTCTCAAAAATTAAGTTTACTAACTTTTTTAAAGTGCAATTTTTTTCCAGACATACAAAAGCTACAAGAATTCAACAGCAGAACAATGTGAAATAAATTTTAAAGGGAATTTTCTAGGCAGAAGCCAAATGAAACAGATGGACATATACATCTACAAAAAAATATGGAGGGTGTTGAAAATGAGAACTGCGTGGGTAAATGTGTATGATTCTTTTCTTAGCACTTCTCAGCTCCGACTAAGGATGCCACTTCTTACTATAGTTAAATCTGTGTTGTCTCATTGTTTTCACAGTGGGCAAGAGTTTCTTTTGCAATTACAATAATTTTTAAATATTTTTATTTATCTTCTAAGAGTTTCATCAACAGCACCCTGCTCTTAAAGAATGGCTCCATTTTTTTTTCTTTTTTTTTTTTTTTTTTTTACTTTAGAAACCTGTTCTCGCTGTGTTGCCCAGGCTGGGCGACAAGAAATCCACCTGCCTTAGTCTCCCAAAGCTGGCCATATCTACAGGTGTGAGCCTCCAAGCCCAGTTGAGCTGTTTCTTTTTTTTTTTGAGACCGATTCTCACTCTGTTGCTCTGGGTAGAGTGCTGTGGCATCATAACTCACAGCAACCTCAGATTCCTAGGTTCAGGTGATCATCCTTCCTCAAGCCTCCTGAATAGCTGAGACTCCAGCACCCGCCACCATGCTAGGTTTTTTTCTGTTTTTAGTAGAGACAGGGTGTCACTTTGCTTAGGCTTGTCTCAAACTCTTGAGCACAGGCAATCCACCGCCTTGGACTCCAGAGTGCTGGGATTACAGGTGTGACCCACCTCACCCGGCCACAATCTCCATTTCTTTTTTTTTTTTTTTTTTTTTTTTGTAGAGACAGAGTTTCACTTTATGGCCCTCGGTAGAGTGCCATGGCATCACACAGCTCACAGCAACCTCCAACTCCTGGGCTTAAGCAATTCTCCTGCCTCAGCCTCCCGAGTCGCTGGGACCACAGGTGCCCACCACAACACCTGGCTATTTTGTTGTTGTTGTTGTTGTTGTTGCAGTTGGCCAGGGCAGGGCTTGAACCCGCTACCCTCGGTATATGGGGCCGGTGCCCTACTGACTGAGCCACAGGTGCCGCCCCCACAATCTCCATTTCTTAACAACAGACAGCAGCTGTCTGATTGGCCTTCTGGAGACTTGGTGGTGGTCAGGGCCAAGTCAGGGCTGGCTAGAGGGTGCCGAGTGAGAACAGGAAGCTCTGAAGGATAATGTACCAGGAGCTCTCCCCCACCTAAGCCCAAATTAATATTGTCCACTCCTTGTCCTCAGCCCCCTTCCCTGCTGATCTACCACCCTGTCCTCTGGGTGATCTTTGCAGTCCAGTGGAAAGGGAAGACCTCATGCTCTCTCTGTGTACTTGACCTCACAGATACTTACCCACAGATGCATGGACACTGGTCAGCTTTGTCAGAGCCGTTGGGGGTTGGGGGAAGCATTCTTAAGGAATAGGTTACACCTGGGTGATGTCTCACCGCCTCTGGCCATTTTGTGCAATGAGCCAATGAGGCTCAGGGCTGTGTAGCTGGGGACACGGCCAATGACAAGATATCACCACAAGATGTCGCCACTGCAAGGCTGCTGGAGTGGGGGCTGGGGGGGGGGAGGGTGGGGGGTGGGGGACAAACCATGTGGTTGAAAGGAGAGAAAGCAGTTCTTCCTCCTTTTAAACCGGTAGCCAGAGAATGAAATTAACCACTCAGTTTTCAGAGGGCATACCAAGAATGCTGCTATTCACACCACACAGGTGACAGCAGTTTGATGTTGATCTGAAAATACTGATCAATTCAAATCTATTAGCGTTCATGAAATGGTTCGGAAGGATTCTAAAAAATAATTTCTCATCTGAAACAAACCACTCTGGTTTAAGTGTACATAGGGAAGGGGTCTGTGATGGTCAATTTCAGGTCAGCTTGGCTAGGTAAATGTATATAGGAGATATATATGTATGTATTTGTGTGAATATACATATGTATATATACATTCAGTAGAACCTAGATAGTTGACGACCTCCCTACATTGACCACCTCCTTAAGTTGACCTAATTTTCATAGAACAGACATGCACCACATACACTCAATGGAAGACTGACCTCTGTATATTGACCACCTCTGTAAGTTGTACCTTAACCACTTGGATTGTGGCACAATATTTATTTGCCCTTCATACCTTGATCAGTTAAGTCCACTCTGCACCAAGGGATAGAAGGTATGGGCTTTTCTCCTTAGAAGCCTTATTTTTTTCTTTAGTATAAAGTCTTTTTTCACGTTTTATTATCACCACATGTTGGATTAGCCCTAACATCCTATAGTTTATCACGTGTTGCGGAAGATTTTTTTTCAATAGTGAAGGACTGTCCTGAATTGTAGGTACATCCTGCAATTACTAAAAAAAATTACAGTTACTCAAGACACGATGGACCAATAGAAAGAATTCAAAGAACTGACATTGAAGGAAAGCATTGATCTACTTTCTCTAGAAAGCAGCAGAGAGAGAGAGCAGAACATTTTGGTGTTAGCAAGATCATAATCAGCAACATCCAAAAATGTAAAAATGAGTACTTGGAGAGAAGACAGTGGAGACCTGCAGGGAAAAGGAGAAAACTTCCCTTGGTTAAGTCAATGAAACCACATTAAGGTGGTTCAAACAAATTAGGGCAGTGAATGCCCAAATCTCCAAGCTGATGATCCAAGAAGTTACTTTAAAAATGGCACAGGAGGGCGGCGCCTGTGGCTCAGTGAGTAGGGCACCGGCCCCATATGCCGAGGGTGGCGGGTTCAAACCCAGCCCCGGCCAAACTGCAACAAAAAAAATAGCCGGGCGTTCTGGCGGGCGCCTGTAGTCCCAGCTGCTCGGGAGGCTGAGGCAAGAGAATCGCGGAAGCCCAAGAGTTAGAGGTTGCTGTGAGCTGTGTGACGCCACGGCACTCTACCCCAGGGCGGTACAGTGAGACTCTGTCTCTACAAAAAAAAAAAAAAATGGCACAGGAATTCCGGGTGGCAGATTTCCAAAGATCAAGGAGTTGACTCGAAAAATTTAAACTGTGACATGAGACCTTCCAAAAAGTCTTATGTGGTAAATCCAACAAAGTTCCAGTAGAAATTGTAAAGAGTTCATCAAAAAGTTCCCAGACTCCTCCAAAGGCTTCAAAGATGACATCTTTATCACTAACAAGTGCAGACTCTTTCAAGGCAACACCTAACAGGAACCTCCTCATGAAGGGTGACAAATGTAAGACTGGAAAACTTTTTGAAGAATGTTTCACAGTTCTGCTCTGCTCTAGTTCAACCTGAGGGAAAATAAAGCACTTAGTGATTGGTGAATCAGCAAAGCCACACACGTTCAAGAATCTGAAGCCAAAAGACCTCCCTGTCACTTGGAGTTCAAACAAATGCACATGGATGACTGGTGCCCTATTTGAGGAATGAGTAAGGGATATGGACCCAGAAATGAAAAAAAAGAAATGGTCTGTTCTACTAACAGTAGACAACTGTCCTGGCCACCCACAAGTGCATCATCTCACAAATATGACACTGAAATTTCTGCCTCCAAACACGACCTCAAATATCCAACCTCTTGACCAAGCCATCATCAAAACATTTAAAATGTCCTACCAAGTCCAGCTTCTGCAGTGTATCATCACCAAAGCACATACCTGTGGCCTACCTGTGGAAGCACCTTCATCTGCTGCATCAGTTAACACTCTAGGTGGTGTCTTCTGAGTCAGTTCTACTTGGAATGAAGTTCAGCCAGAAATGATACAGAAGTGTTGCAAGAAAGTTGTATTTGTCACAACCCAAGAGCATGATGTTTTGGCCCCATCAGACAGCCCATCTCCCATTCATATATCTGAAGAAGATCTTGAAGGTTTTGCTGCAATGAAGGACGAGGTGACAAACTGTAATGAACCTGACCCAGAAGCAATTTTCCAAGTGATATTGACCAAGGTACAGACCAGCATAAAAAGTACATGAAACAGGGGCGGCACCTGTTGCTAAGGAGTAGGGCGCCAGCCCCATATGCCAGAGGTGGCGGGTTCAAACTCAGCCCCAACCAAAAACTGTAAAAAAAAAAAAAAAAGTATATGAAACAGCTGATGAAGTGGAAGCAGCAAGTGAGGATGACACAGAAATTGCAGAGACTCCACAAGAAGAGGGTTTCAGGCATCTGTAATGCAGTTGAAGTCATTTGCTGTGAAAAAGTGTCCAGGTGTGCTGAGTGGTGTAGCCAGCATTGAGCATGCTTTCCCCACTACATTTGTAATAACAGTAAGAGACCAAGAGACCAAGATTGACTTTTTTCTCAGAAATAATGATTAAACCATGAGAATACAGTAACTGTATTGATTTTGTATGATACTGCATGAATGCTTTTACTGTGTTTTGATTATGTATGGTTTCGTATGATATTCTCTAATAAAAGCTCAATAAAAAAGTAAAGTATGTGTTTGTATCAGTACGGTAGGCCTGGTGCCTTATGTTTACCACCTCTGTATGTTGACCAGTTTGTTATAGTCCCTTGGGTGGGCAACTTATGGAAGTTCATGTGTGTGTGTGTTCTGTTTCTCTGGAGATCCTGGTTAATACAAGGTCCTTACAAAGAAGTGATGTCAGACCAGAGCCCAGAGGTTTGTCCATGGGACACCTGAGAAGAAAGTGCCCCAGAGTCTCTGCAATTTCTGCCATATACACTTCTCGATGTGGAACCCGTGGTTCTCAAACATATTGCTGCCATCAGGAGGAACTCAGTGTCCTCCTCCCCCGCACCAGCCCCTCTGCAGCTCCCCACTGCTCTCTTGTGATTTGTGGAAGGGAAGACTCAAAAGGAAAGTACATGTGGGTAGAAGCCTTAGAGAAGGAGAGGCTGGACCAGAAATTTCTGAACAGACCTGTGGGTGCAGACAGGAGTCTCAGGTGATGCCTCTAGGCCTGCTGGCAGTTGTCAGACATCAGGCAGCTGACAATCCACCAGCAGCAGACCTCAGAGCCAAGAGTGGTGCTGGCATAGAAGATGCGGTGGACCCCCTGAAGTTTCTGAGGTGGTGGGTGATCTGGGGCTTCGGTGAGCCCCTACAGACTAGCTTTAGGTGGCAGGCATGGCTGCCAGGCACAGGGAGAGGCACCTAGTTGCCAGGTCTCTGGAGAGACCAGCTCCAAATCAGCTCCTCCTGGGCAGCCCAGCACTGAGATCTGGGTGAGGAAATGCTATGTGGAGGCTCATTGCCCTGTCCCAGGGCCCATCCAGATGTCCCTAGCAACTCAAGGTCAGCCCTGGACTGCCCCTCCATTTACTCAAGAGCATGTGCTATTTCCCTGCAGCAACACAACCCTCTCTGCACCCTGAGCATTTAGGGCCAGTGTGATGAGATCCTTGTCTCAGGGATCTTGGGCAGCAGAAAACAAATCAGCAAGCTCCCTCCACTGCTCAAAATCCCCCAGCATTTTTCATCTCACTCAGAGTCAGAGTCTGGCCATGACTGAACCCCATTGCCCTCATTTCTCATCTCTGCCCACTGCCTTGTATCCTTTCCCCTCATACCAGGATCCCTGCTCCTGTGTCAGACACCCATGGAGGTGGCCCTCTCCTCCCTCAGGTTGAGTGCAAACTCCCTTCTGAGGAGTATCCCTGAACACCCTCATGCCCCCGTTCCCTTCCAGATTTCTCTGTTGCTCTTTTCACCAAATATCTAAATTCTCCAGAAATGGCTAAAGCAACTGCCTCCATTTCGAGAGGTCTTCAGGGCCTCCAGCCAGTCCCACCTGTCCTGGGGAATAGTTAGTGTCTTAGGAGGCAATGGTGTCCACTTGGCCTCCCTGGCCTCCTCTCCAGGCACCCTGCCTGGTGACCCTGTGGCTCCCAGCTATCTGGAGGTTGGGCCAACATAGCTGTGTGCCATGACTCTCCTTTCCCTGCCCAGGCAGTGCCTTCCTGGTGCCTTCAGTCACTCCCACTGGATGAGAGACCATGACAGCCCCTTCCCCTCCCATCTGCAGATGCCCCTGCATATGGCTGCTTTGTGAGGATCCAGCTGGGCTGACACCTACTTCTCCTCCTGGGGTGAGAGACCCCCGAGGGCCACTGCAGGCAGCATGATGGCACCTAAGGCACCAACCCTGGGGTCAGGAGCCTTCAGGCATGTCTAGCTGCACAGCCAGCCCCTGTCCGGCACTGAGCAGCCTTCTAGACCTCCTTGGGCCTTGGTTTCATCATCTATATGATGGTACAGGTGGCAAAGAGGCAGAAAGCACCTGTAAATATTAAAAGGGCTCGGGATTAGGCTCAGTAACTGTCAGCGTGAGATTCTCCTATGCCTGCTCAGAGCTGAGCCAGGTAGGACTCTGTGTGAAGTAGCCGGTGGTAATCAAACCTTCTGAGTTTGGTGCCTGAAAGGATCTCCGATTACCAACCTGTGGTTGAGGGTTCAAAGCAGTGACCCAGGGGATGCGGTGAAACTTGCAAGCACTTCTGCTTGGTCGTTATAGGCAGCAAGGTGGGTCTCAGAGAGCCTCCACCATCTTTAGTCATAAACATAACCAAGTTTGTCTTTTGCTATTTTGACAACTTACAGAGAGAGCTGTGACAGCATTAAAGACAAGAAAAACACTTTTGACAATACGTGAAAGAAATAGGTGAAAAGGTGTCTATTTTAGCAGAGGACAGGAGTGGCCTGTGAGGGTGCTCAGCAGTGCTGGGAAGGCAGCTGCACTTTGCTCTCCACCTCTGCTCCTGGGCACATGGGGAGCAAGGCTGCACAGACTCCCCTTGCCCTCCTGCAAAGTCTCTCACCCTGGAGAGGTGGGTGCTCAGGGATGGCTCCACAGGGCTGGGATTGTCCCACCTCCTTCCAACTAAGGGGACTCTGGGGGGGGATCTCAATCCCTGCCCTGGCCCACAAAGCTGCCAGGGGAGTGACCAGCCCCCAGGCGCTAGAGCCAGCCAGAGTAGACACCTCAGCCAAACCATCACATCAGTTACTGGGAGGGTTTCCCTTGAAGCTCAGGAATGTCACTGTAGCACCTAGTGGGAGGGGCCCAGCCTGCACTGCCCTGTACTTCACACGGGGTCCCAAGTAACTCACTATTCTTCCTCCACCTCACACACCAGCTTCTGTCAGGGCCACTCCACAGCTGGCCCCATACATGTGGCACATAGCACCAGGCTGGCACGCCATGGAGCATCAACATCCATGTGCATGTCAGGCAGTTACGGCCCCTCTTCGCAGCCATGAGACCTGCCACTGCATGAATGAAGACCAGGGTCTAGTGCCTTGCTAAGCCCAGGGAGGGCAAGGCTGGAAGCAGTAGTCAGGCTGTTGTGGTCAACTGGGCATGTGTCCTGATGCCTGTGGGACATCCAAGTGGAAATACAGAAGGTTCCAGAGCAGGCGTCCTCAAACTTTTTAAACAGGGGGCCCGTTCACTATCCCTCAGACAGTTGGAGGGCCGGACTATAGTTTAAAAAAAAAAAAAACTATGAACAAATTACTATGCACACTGCGCATATCTTATTTTGAAGTAAAAAAAACAAAATGGGAACAAATACAATCACACAGCCTCATGTGGCCCGCGGGCCGCAGTTTGAGGACCTCTGTTCTAGAGGAATGCAGGCTTTGGGGGCAGTGTGGAAGTTCTCTGTAAACAGCAGCCACCAACCTTGGGAATGAGGAGAAAGGGCCCGGGTTCTAGGCTGGTGCAGCCCCCAAGGAGCAAGCAGGGGCAGCTGTGGGGTAGGTGGAAATCAGGAAGAAAGGCCAGGAGGGGACAGGCATGTGACAAGAAGGTACAGTGGAGGGAAAGGAGGAAGGAGCCATAGAAGGAGTTAGAAGGGAAGAGGCCAGGCTTCAGAGAAGTCAGCACACACTGAGGCCTACGGAAAGGCAGAATCAAGACAGCATCCAAGGTGGGAGGTGAGGTTGGGATGAAGTGAGGGTTTCAGACTGTCTCAGCCCCTGGGCATGCACCCAGCAGCCTGAGAGCTCAGCTCTGCCAATGGTCAGCTGCCTGGTGTTGGCCCAGGGCACCCACAATAATGGCTAAGGGTGCCCTGGTGTGTTCTACTGTTTCAACGTGATTAACACTTCATTGAAGCAAGGACTGAGGCTCCACTAGAGAAGCCCACCTTCTACCTCCTCCCTTCTACCTCCTGTTTTAAGGATGACAAAAGGAATGGTGCAGAAACTGTAACCCTTGGGGAGCATTAAAGGCCTTGCTTCAAGGGTCACAATTCGATGACAGGAAACCCTTCACACCCATATCTGTATCAGCCACCAACTTCACGAAGACAGAGTGATTAAGGGGACAAAGTATCACCTGAAACTGAGGCTCCACTTACTCATGGGGCAATGTTGATTCAGCACTGAGCTGGCTTCCCATCTGCACAGGGAGACCACCATGTGCTTATCAACTTGGAGCATACACAGCCAAATAAGGAGAGTGGGTACATACCTATATCTTGCCTCTCTCTTAAACCCAGCTAAAATGACAGCTTTTATGGTATGAATTGGCAGGAGCAAAGAGATGGAAGGAAGGCAATAATGCAATTGAGAAGCCAGAAAACTCATAGTCATGAAATAAATGGCCAAGGAGATCCAAAACACTGAATTCTAGCCAAAGGGTAGAAACCTCAGAACCAACACAGCCCACATCCCAGAACCCTCAAGAACTAGCAACACCAGGCTCTGCTGGAGATGGGAGAAGGGCTGAAACAAAGACAATTGGTAGAAAGCATTTCAGGAGCCGATAGAGCCCCCAGAACCCTGCCCTGCCTCTGAGAACCAGGAAAACATCCCCCTCTCTGAATAATTCTTGAGCTTTATTCTCTGGAGAGAGTAACAGAGAGAGAGAGTTTGTAGGCCGGCAGAGAAGTCTTAGCTGCAGTGGAGCGGGGGGTGGGCTCTGGGGCAGCCCCATACCCTA
Source organism: Nycticebus coucang (assembly GCF_027406575.1). NCBI lineage: Eukaryota > Metazoa > Chordata > Mammalia > Primates > Lorisidae > Nycticebus > Nycticebus coucang. Next base: position 67,579,015 of record NC_069800.1, on the reverse strand, counting down.
AGTCAGCACTGTAAGAGTGCCTGTCGTGTCTCCTCCACACCCAGCTGGCGACCCAGCATCTTCTCAAGGGGACAAGCTCATGCCATTGTCAGGCTGTGGGGACTGTGGTGATGGCCTGTGCCCCTAGCACAGCTCCCCATCTCCAGCTAACTTTTTTTTTTTTTTCTTTTTAGCAGCCAGATTAGTTTAGCAAAAGCTCTTTCCATCTAACTCTTATGTCCATAGAATAACTTTACCTCAGAATCAATCCTGCTCACACAAAGTCCACACCCCAGCATCTGCCGTGAAGGGGGATAACACCAGGTCACTGGTCTCCCTGTTACCAGTGAGGCTTTAGCAAAGGAGAACCCCAATAGCCCTTCCTCACAGCTGCACAGGCTCTGCCTAATCTGCTAGTATGTGTTGGTATTCTGCAGATGGTCCAGATGTCCCCACTGGGTGTCATGGACCCTGTCTGACCAGAACAGACTCTGGAAGCTAACCCCAGAATGTCCAAGACTTTGTCTATGAATATGAATTCTCTGTTTGCATGTCAGGTGAGAACTCCAGATCTGCATCTAGGGCCAGATTCCCAGGGAAGTCAAAAGTATATTGACAGTTAAGCTTGAAAGCAATAGGAAGCCCCAACTCCAAGCCTCACCCTGAGAGGGCTAGAGTTCCACCTGGCACGAGAGTGTGAGAATGGAAAAGGAGCCACTGCAAGGCCAGAAAGCCAGCATAGGAGCTAAAAAAAAAAAAAAAGAAAAGAAAAGAAAGGATCCTGGAGTCGTGCCTGTCGCTCAAATACTGGAGGTGGTAGGTTCAAACCCGGCCCTGGCCAAAAACTGCAAAAAAAAAAAAAGAAAGAAAGGATCCATTGCCTCATGTAACTAGGAAATTCAGGGGCAGAGTGCCCTCAGCCTGGCTCTGAAAATGTCAGCAGACAGCTCACTCTACCTCCACCTTCCACCTGTCTCCAGATGTCTGAACTCTCTCCTGCTGCAAATGGCTTCCTCCTTGTGGCCGGGAGAGATGGCCTAGGGCAGCCCTCACTCCATCCCCATAGTATAACAACCACACAAGAAGACTTTTTCTAAGAGAAAACCATGGGGAAAATGGCCTGGTCCTATGGGAAGGAGCCAGGTGTGGTGGCTTAGACCTCCTGGAACTACATTTGAGAGGCGGTTTTGAAAGAAGACATTGGCCAGGCCTGCACAGGGTGGGTCCATATGTGGTATCAGAGCAAGGCCAGAATTGTAAGAGGCCCACTCTGATCTGCCCACCAAACACCCCAGGAGGGTGATTGAGCAAGCTGGTCAGGAACAGAGACCACAGCACTGAGTCACCATCAGAGTGGACTTTTATTAGGAAATCACCCTGCAGACACACCTTGAAGTGCTGGGGTTCAACATGTTTCCTGAGGAAGGAGGGTCACAGTATCAAAGCTGTCAGAGGGATGGGCAGTGCAGCCTGGAGTCCGGGCAGTGCCTGAGGCCAACTGCGGCCAGAACCCCTCACAGCAACAGGACTCAGCCATAAGAGACAACACACAAACGGACACGAGAAACACGCCAGAGCACACACATCTGCGCTACGCTTAAATAATAATAAATACAGAATTCCATTTGCTTTTACCTGGGCTTGAAACAAAAGAACCCAAAAGGGAAAAAGAAAAACAAAATGTCTTTCTCTCCATCAGACTAAACAGAAAAATCCCAAATTATCAAAATTCTTCAGTTACAAAATACTTTTTTAAAAATTTCACTATTAAAAGAATAAATAACAAAATATATAAAAAATAACTTGCATCAAAATTATAACTAGAAGCTATAACAATATTTTTGTGGTCTATATTATAATCAAATAGTTATTTTACTTTGATTTCACTTTTTTCCCTCTTATTGTGCCCTGGTGTGGGATCCATTTAAAATAGTATAAAATTAATAAATAAAAATGTTAAATAAATAGCAAATGTTAACATAAGAGGTTGTGAATATAAATACTTACATTTGACAAAATTAAATAATTTACAGAATAAACTAACTACTCTTTAAGTTTTCCAGGAAGTGCAATTTCTCTACTTTTAAATACTAACTTTGAATTGCAGTCACAATTGACTTGGACTCTATTTACACAGTAGAACATTGTGTTTTTAACACATTAAATTAAAATTCACCTTTTTTCACATCTTGTATGAATCTAAAAAGAAGTGAAACCTTGGTATCCTCCAGTTAAGACTTTACCCCTGACCTCAATGATGTCATCCCTGCCTTCATCACACCAGACACAAAGATTAAGCCAGCCACGACCCAGGATATGTGGCAGTTGACAGGCCAGGGGCCTGGGTGAACACACAGAAGCCAGAGGCCCAGCCTGCTGGTCCCTGGGCTTGGAGCCTAGACCCTGGGTCTAAAAGGTTGCAGCCCCTAGAGGGGGCTGTGACCCAAGGCCACACGTGTCTGCACAGGCTTAGGGTACCAGTGGCCCCAGACATGAGGCTGATCTTCAGGTGCATCCCAAGTTTAAATTTCTTTTTTCTTTTTTTTTTGAGACAGAGTCTCATTTTTTGCCCTTGGTAGAGTGCTGTAGCGTCACAGCTCACAGCAACTTCAAACACTTGGGCTCAAGTGATTCTCTTGTCTCAGCTTCCCAAGTAGCTGGGACTACAGGCGCCCACCACAGCTATTTTTAGAGACAAGGTCTTGCTCTGGCTCAGGCTCCAAGTTTAAATTTCTTGAACTAACTGTGGGCTACAATGCTTGTGAGTATCTGGAGTGGTCATCTGGAAGGCCTACGCATCACTTTCCCTCTGGAACAGACCCTTGTTCCACCCCTAACACAAAACTAAATTGAACAAAAACAGAAAACACACATGCCACAGACCTCCTCACTAAGCACTGATACACTGCCCCAGGCGCATTCTCCAGGCTGAGACTCCACACTCACACCAGCCGCCCTACGCCACACCCGCCCTAGGCTACAGCTGCCCTTCCAGCCTTGACAGACAAAGGAATACTGTGGTTGCAAACTCCAAAACTTCCCTGAGAACCTTGTCCATGAGCTTCCACTGGAGACTTTGAGCTGCTCTTCAGATTTCTTCCAGAAAACAAAAATAAATCACTTTGTAATACTTCAGTGACCCCATACCCTTTTGTGGAGGAGGTCATGGCTCCAAGCCTGGTGGGGGCTTCGTGGGAGACACTGATTTCCAGGCACCCTTTTGGGTGAACCACCCTAGGTTGCGCTGTGCTGCAAATGATAAGTCACTGTGAATTGGGGATCCCCACCACACGGGCAGGGCGTAGGAGGTGGTGACAAGTTGGCGGGGGTGCTCCTCAAGGAGGCATGGCCTAGACCTGGATGCCCCTCACAGCCTGCTTGATGCTCTCCAGGAGGGCCTTGTTCTCAGGGTTCTGGTAGCACTCCTGGTTGGAGTACATGTCAGTGAGGGTGCTCACGTAGGCATCAAAATTCTGTTCACATATTGGCTCCTAGAAAACAGAACCAGGTTAGCAAGCCCTGTCCTTCTGTGTCCCCACATGACCCGAGAAGAGCTCATGCCAGCCAGGACAGTGCTGTCTCCACCACCCTCGTGCAGAAACAGTGGGCGTTTCTCTCTGCAGCAATTCTAGCAATAGGCTCTCTGTTGTTGGAACCACTGTTTTGTTTGGGATTCGTAACTGGTTCGGGAAGGCTAGAGCAACCATGGCTAAACACTGGTCTGTACCATTCAGAGTACAGAGAATCTCCACAAATGGTGAGGACGCTCCCCACAGAGCCCAGAGGTGGTCAGGTGAGAGATACCCTAACCCTCCCCCAGCTCAGCTGTGGCACCTGCAGAGCCATGCGCTTCCTACCATGTGCGGAAGGCGGATATTGGCGAGACTTTGGATGAGGGCCTGGCTTAGGCCGGACAGCTCCAGAAAAAGGGCTTCATTCTGCTCCTCAATGAGCTTGTTCTCCTCTTCGATGCTCCTCAGGTTCTTCTCCATGGAGGAGATCTGTGCCAGAGAGAGACTCGAGGTGTCTGGAGGAGAGGCAGGGACACTGCCTTCCTGTGGGGATCCTGCCTGCAGGTGAGGAGCTGGCGGCGCCAGCGTCCTAGATGCAGAAGGGAAAGGCAAGGGCTTTCTGGAGACAGCCTGACCCAGAGGGAAGCCAGGGAGGGGTGTGGTGACTGAGCAGGGGACTGTAGTGGCATAGCTCTCTGGCCCTGTCCATCCTGCAGGGTGAGGCAAGAGCACAAACCCCACAGCACCCCAGTCTTGAGCTCAGATCCCGCCAGCTGTGTTCTTCACTTCTCTATGCTTCCTGTTCTTACCTGTAAGGTAGGAATAACACACCCACCTTGTGGGGTGTTGGACTGCCCCTGTGTTTTCCCCTCACTAAAAAAGCTGACAAACAGCCTCTCCAAGGCCTCACAAGCAGTCTTCTCAGGCCAAGCACAGGCAAGTCTTCTCACTTTCCCACCCTGGTCATGAACCTGCCCAAGGTCATGCTGGCCCTGCCCCAGCCTGACTGTCCACCTTTAAGGAGCCTCAGGAGCAGAGGCTAAGAGCCCAAGAAGACCATCTGTATGGCATACAAGTGCAGGGCCAAGCACCCTCCTGGGGGACTGTGGACAGGTCAAGCCCTCTTCGGTCAGTGAATAGCAAGCAGGGCACTTTAAAAAGGAGTAGTGGCAGAGAAGGACCTGCTTTCTGTTCACCTTTATCTTTCCAGAGAGGGCAGCCCTCGCCAAACTCTGTCAAAAGGACAGGGCCTCTGAGTCCTTACAAAGGGATTCCAGTGAAAGGTAGTGATCTGTCTTTTAAAAGATTGGTTTTGAAAAATAATGAAAAAACAGAGGTGTTGCCCTAAGGACACTGACACTGATAAGGCCTCTGTGGACGTTGAGAAGGGAAGGAATAGGGAACACAGGTGCAACCCCCACAGTGCTACATCTCTACACCCAAGAGACATCACTAGGAGACGTACACAGTTCTCTGAACCTGGGGATGCTGTACCACATGTGCATGACAGAGTGGACACCTTCCTAGGGTCTATGGGGTGCTGTTTTTATGCAGGCGGTCAAGTGACAAGTGGCCAGCATTAACCTGGTTCCCAGCTATGAAAAGAGCAGAGCAGCAAAACGTGTAGGGTGGGAACGTGTCTTGTGTCTGCTGTAGCCTGGGGCAGAGGGCAGGCTCAAAGATTTGCCAAGTCACTCGGCTGGTATGTGGCTGTGCTGCGGGCAGAGCCCAGCTCCAGGCACCACAGTAACAGAACTACCAATACCATCAAGACTAGGAGCCCTAACAGGACCACTGACTCTGATACGACTACTTATACATACTGATGAAACTAATACCAGTAGTCCTACTAATCTTAATGAGACTGGCAAAACTGATAGTGTTACTGACACCAAGCTGGCCACCAGCCCTGGAATGCACCAGCACTAGCAGGCTGCCAGGGCTCACAGTGACTTTACAACCAGCACACATGGGTGGCCAGCATGTCCTGAGTGTTCCTGGTGGACTGATCACAGTGTCCACCAGCTCAGCCCTGACAGCAACCTTGATAGGTGCTGATAGATGCTGCACTGTCCCCAGGACAGACATTTGGGTTGGGAGGGCAAAGAGCCCAGAGGTGGGGGACAGTGCTACCCACCTGGGACTGCAGCTGCACCATGGCAGCCTCCATTTCTGAGTTGGATTCATTCAGGTCTCGGATCTCCTGGTTCAGCTGCTTAATCTCCTCGTCATTCTCCAGCACTGTCCCGGAGAGAAACCCCAGTGGTGGCTCTGGGCCTCAGGCCCAGGCCCGTGTCATATGGGGAGGCCTGCTTTCTAAGTAGAACTAGAAATTCTCAGTGTAATAGAGGACCTGTGCCTGATTTTCAGAACTCATTTCTTTCTGGGGTTTAATACCTCACATTCCACACTGGGAAAATCTTTCTTGAAAACTGAGACTTGAGTATTTGGTGTTTGCTTCCTCAGCTAGGTTGCAGGTGGGAAAGGTTTTAAGTTTCCTTGGGAGGTATTAATTGCTAAGACAAAAATGGAAGTTTCTCCAGATCATGATAAATTTCCTCACCTAAATGGAAGCGAGTCACACTGTCCACAGACTAATTGAAGATAGTTTCTGGTGGAATTAATCCCAGTGGTCACCGAATTCCCAGAGAGCAGGCATGACCACCCAAGGCCCAGGAGTCCAAGACAGGGCATCAAGAGCTTCAGAGCCAAGGTCAGCAGAGCTATCAACTCAGGGTAAGGGATCTTCTTCCACCAAGACTCATTCCAAGAGGGGCTTCATCTCCCTACCCCTTCCTACCAGTACAAAGAGGAGCCAGGCTCTCATGCACCTGGGTCCCCAGTCCCACGCAAGGAAACCCAAGAGGACATTCTTACCGTCACTGGTCTTGAACTTTGAGCTGAGAACCTCTTCCCCTGAGAGTTTTCCCTTCTTTCCAGCAAATGTTGCTCTAGGACAGCCGGACAAACTGTAAGGAGAGGTCCCACATCATTGACCAGGGCAGGGTCCCACACTGTGACCAGGGCAGGGTCACACAGTATGGCTAGCCCAAGGTCATACACCATGATCAGTCCAATGTCATGCTTTATGGGCCAGTTGCATCTCACCAGATGACCCTGAGAGCCTTCCTATGGCCAAATTAACCCCATCACCTCTCTGCACTTCCTGGGGTAAAAGAAGCTTCATCTGGTAAGGGCAGGGGCTGGGAAGGTGACACCCCTGCTACCCTGAATGCTGTTCCCTCTGTGATCTGAGGTGCCCCTGGCTCACTTGTGGCACTTTGTAGCCCTAACCGCCCCTTCAACTAGAAGGCCCTCACAGTGGACCCTGTCCCTGGAAGACCTTTCAGGGTGTGGTTATAATGATGCTCACAGATGGCTCCTTGGATATAGACATTAAAACAGAAATATGCATAATAATGTGTGGATTCTCAGGCACAATTTTACTCACATTATAAATAAAGGTAGACTGAGGCCAGGTGCAATGTCCGTAGGAAGCCTGGGATGTGCCCACCTGGCCCAGGCCCAGCAGCCTCCTCAATGGCCTCTCCTCAGCAGCCTAGGGCTGTGCCAGCCACCCAAGTCATACCTGGCCTCTCTCTTGCACCATCCCAGGGCCCTTTACTCACAGGGCAAGCCAAGTCCTTGCCCGCTGGCATCCTGATAAGATCCAGACTCCAAACTTTCTGCCTCATCTCCTTTCGCCCTCTTCTCCTGGCTCCAGCACCCCTGCAGATCCAGTTCCTCCAAGGTCCAGCCTTTCCCAGGTCCAGTCACTCCACTGAGAGTTTGTCCCCAGATAGCTCAGACAAGTTCCTGCCTCCTCCTCAGAGAGGCCTCCTTGCCCCCTCCCCACTGCCTCTTCCCCAGAGCACTCTCCACCACTCACCTTACCAGGCATTTTATCTATTTACCTATTTACAGGCTGTCTTCCCCACCTACCCAAAATTGCACACCACATGGACCAGGGATGGGTATCCTTCTGTTCTCTGCTCTCTTTCCAGGGCTTGGTACACAGTGGTGTAAATGCTTTGTTAACCGAATGAGTTAATTAATCCTGGAGGATTAGGGTTAGGGTGGAGGGAAAAACCTGTCCAGAGAAGTTGGCAGCTCATTAAGAGAATGTGAGTGTCAGACACACAGCCCTGCTCATGTGTGGCCTCCATGTCCGGCAGAGCACCCAGCCCAGAGACCTCCTGAGGATGTGGGAGGGAGGGTATGAGAGCAGATACATGGTACAAATGCAGCCAACACCATCTTCCAGCACCAACAGAGATTCTTTGGCTTCTCTCCATCAGCTACCCATTTGGCCTGGCCTTGCTCTTTCCTTTCTTTCTTTTCCTTCCTTCCTTTTCTTTCTTTTCTTTCCTTATGTAAGACAAGGTTTTGCTCTGTCACCCCAACTAGAGGGCAGCAGGGTGATCACAGCTCACTGCAGCCTCAAACTACTGGCCTTAAGTGATTCTCTTGCCTCAGCCTCCCATAGGACTGAGATTACAAATAAGAACCATTATGCCCAGCCCTGGCCTTTCCCTTGAGAATTTCTGCTCACACAGAGCCCTTGTCTGGGCTTCCCTCAGAAAGTCTTCCCTCAGCACCAAATCAGGGTCCCTGCTTACTGCACAGAGAGGGCAGGATGAGGGGGTATAGTTACCTTCTGTGGGTAAGGAAGCTCCCATTAGCATGGCCAGAGCCATCACAGCCTGGGGTGGGGCAGGTTGGACCCTCGTTCTTTAGTGACTTCCAAGAGAATGACGAGCCATTGAGGGAACCTTCTTTCTGCCTCCGGGCAGCCAGTGGGCAGCCCGATGCACTTCTGTGAGAGGCATATTTGCCGCTGATGTGACCAAGCCCCACACAGCCTGGAACTGGGCACCTGGGCACAGAAAATCCAGAGGTGAGGACAGAGGCACCAGGGTTGGAAGGAGAAACCCAGAGATCCTCCCAAGACACACACACACAGAGAACCTAACCTTACACACCAAGGGGGGCTCCTGAGTGAGGCAGGGAGGAGAGCCAGAGTTCTGGAGCCTCCAGAAAGAATCTGGGCCTTCCAGGCTAGATGTGACCATGGCAGGGGCCATGCACCTGGGCCTAGAAGCTGGCTCTTATGTCCATACCAAGGCCTTGCTTCTGGGGTCACTTCTGTGCCACTTCAGCAATTTGGAATTACGTTGCCAGCCAAAACCACCCAGAGGCTACTCCTTGGGACCTCACACCAAGCATAGGCCTCGGGAGGCCTGGGGGCATGTGGATCCCAGGAGGATGACAAGAGTCCCCTATGCCACTTGGATACCCCATTATCACTCCTGCCGAAGGCCAGCCTGGGATGGTATTTTCCTTTCCTTTGTTCTGGGTATTCAGGGAAAGGGAGAGAGGCCCTTACAGAAGTAACACAAATATGGAATGATAAAGGCTCCAGGCACAGAGTAGGTCAGAGACAAACAGGATAAAGCAGAGGGCCAAGGGCCATACCCTCACTGGGTGTCTATTCTGCTGCCTTGGGGAGGACTCTGGACCATGATTCAGAGATCTAGGGGATCAGATCACCCACAAAACAACACCTGTCCTGGGACAAGATCTTCAGGCTACAACTTCCAGTCTTTTCTCCAACAAATGAAACTCATCCAAACTACCACCTGTCACATATTCACTGTGTCCTTAATTCCTTGTTGCACAGGATTCCAAGAGGGGACGCCATTGCTCCATTTACAGAGGTCCTGGGGGATACAGCAAAGTCGGGGCAGGAAGCCTTCAGGAGGACAGAGGGCTGTCAGCAGAGGCTCCTGCTGTAGCAGGGCTGTAACAGAGGCTAACTCCCCCCCACACACACTCTTCTCAGAGGCAGCCATTGCAGATGTCTTCTCAGCCACCTTGTCCAGGGCTGTGCTTCCTCTTCTCTCCTCTTCGGTCCTTTCTTACTCATCCTACCCACCCAGCCTTCAGACACTCACAGGAAGTCCACTGGGCCAGTCCAAAGTCATCTCAGCTAGCAGTCCAGAGCAGAGGCCACAGCACTGCCAGGGGCTCTCTTGGAGGCTTTCAGAGGTTCCTATTCAGTATCTTGCCGCCCCCCACCCCCCGCCCAACTTAGAAGCCTCAAAGCTGGGCTAGGCACAGACAAGCTTGAGGTGAGGGCATGGGCCAGGCACCTGCTGAAGTGTGACATCCTGGGATCAAGTGACCAAACGAGAGACAACTCTTTCATCACTCTACACTGTGGAATCTGAACAGAATTTTTTACTCACTTTCTCACAAAACCCTAAGATTCTTCATCAGGAGGAAGTATAGCTAATTGCTGGAATTGTATACTTAGAGACTATTTCAGATATGGTTTCTTTCTCTCAACAGCCGATGTTGGACTTTCAGAGCTGTCAGGGGACATCATGTTGAGATACGAATGGGCACCAAGTTGATATGGTTCCCAAGTTCCATGAGCAAGCTGGTGTTTCCTCACATTTGAGGGGGACATGTGAGAAATGTGGCCAGGACCAGGGACCAAATGTGCCTTTCATTTCAGGTGTCAGTGTGGCCAGGAGCAGGGTGGGCCCCCTCCAGGGGCAATGGGTAAGGCAGAGGAAGCACTCAGCTCCTGACCCCCCTGTTGAAACTTCTACAAACTTTTTCTTTCTCTCTCTCTCTCTCTCTCTCTCATAGAGCCTCACTCTGGCCACAGTGCCCTGGCATCATAACAGCTTACAGCAGCCTCAAACTCCAGGGCTCAAGTGATCCCGCTGACTCCGCCTCTCAACTACAGGCACGTGCCACCATCATGCCCAGCTAGTTTTTCTATTTTTAGTAGAGATGGGGTCTTGCTGTTGCTCAAGCTGGTCTCAAACTCCTGATCTCAAGGGATCCTCCTCCCTTGGCCTCCCAGAGTGCTGGGGTGACAGCCATGAGCCACGGTGCCCGGCCCACCAGCCTGTTATGGCCAATTATAAAGCTGTGGCAAAAAAAGATTTACCACAAAGTGCCAACATGACTTAACCTTAAATGGAGATGTCAGTCTCCAAAACATGGTTCATGCATGTTGATGATATCCCATCCTCAGCAGGACCTGGTGTAAAGTCTTTGCTTCAGTATGCACTTGTTTAACCATGCCATTATAAATACAGCTAAACTTATGGCAGCGGGGAGGCCCTATAACATGGAGGCACCAAGTGGGTGCCCTCCGTCCCCACCATGCCATGGAGCAATTAGGAACTTCATCTATCCTGCAAATGCTGAACTGGTTCTGAAAGTCACAATCTCCACTTGGCTGCAGAACTCTTTTTTTTTGTTTTTTTTTTGAGACAGAGTCTCACTATCTTGCCCTCGGTAGTGTGCCATGGTGTCACAGCTCACAGCAACCTCAAACTCTTGGACTTAAGCAATTCTCTTGCCTCAGCCTACCAAGTAGCTGAGACTACAGGCACCCGCCACAATGCCCAGCTATTTTTTTGTTGTTGTTGTCATTGTTGTTTAGCAAGCCCTGGCCGGGGGTTTTGAACCCACCAGCCCCAGTGCATGTGGCCGGCACCCTAACCACTGAGCTATGAGTGCCGAGCCAGAACTCTTGTTTTTTAAAAGCAAAGTTGAGGAAACATGAGAAAGAGGAAAAACGTTTTTCTCAATTAATTTGAAAAATGCTGATCTTGATTTTAATCATTTGCAAATGCAGTACAATTCACTTATAATACCCCTGCCAGCATCGCACTTACGTGATCACAGGCGAATTCCTGGTTTTTTCAGGGGAAAAACACTTCCTATGCACCCTAGCATTTAGTATGCAGCATTCATAATATTAACAAATCCCTATTTTGCATTGTTAATTTAGCGTTCATTACAGTTTTATTGTAAAAATTAAATAAATAAACAAGCTACAACTTTATTACACCTAAAAGCTGGTGAGGCTGTCCCCTTCTGAAGGATGTGATGCTTGTCATCAGACCACTCCCCTGTGGCCAAGCAGGTATTTGGGCACACCTGAGGGACCAAATCTGGGGCAAAGCTGCTTTTCTGCAGGGGTGAGCTTGACTGCTTTTAGCCCAGCAGATAACACAGTCAGGGCAAACCTATTTCAAGTAGACCTACTAGTCCCTGCCCCAAGCAAGCCAGCCCCAAGGCTCTGAGCATCAAGGCAGCCAGAGCCAGCGCCGTCTCTTCCATGCTCACCTGCCAGAAGACCCACTGCCTGTTTTGCTGGTGTAAGCTCTGAAAACCCCTTGGTTCTGAGCAAATTGGCCAGTGAGTCCCTTTGTATGAGCAGCAGCATAGCATTGCCTCCACCTACAAGTGGGCTGTGCAGGGGCTGAGTTTCCTGCTGGGAGAACAAGCTTACAGCAGTGCAAGCCCCACTTCGTGTGAGAGGGCCACACACAAGCTACCACCCTCGCCACAGAAAGAAGGGCAATAGAGTCTTTTTGCTTCAGAAACTTGAGTCATCTAAGTCTGACGATGTCCTCTCTCTTCCAGTAGTGTCTGGTTCCAAGTTCTGACCATCCTGGGCTCTCTCATTCTACCTGCTCTCTGCAGAGGTGTGTGATGGGTGGATATGCAGGATTCAAAGATCCATAATCTTTCTAACTATCCTCTCTAACTATCCTGGACTTCTATGCCTGACCTTTCCTGACAGATGAAGGTCCTGCAGAGGCCCTGGGGCCACCATGTAGCCCTGAGGCCCATGCCCAGCTGGCCCCCATCACAGGCATCAGGGTGCTCTGCCTCTCCAAGCCCTGTCAAACACTCCAGCCCTAAGAGGCCCAGATGGGCCAGCAAGCATGCCCTGGACAGAACACCCAGGACTCAAACTGCCATAGGTGTCAATGTGCAGGGTATGAGAACTTCCATAAAAGGGAATGTTGGCATCGATCAGTTTGTTAACCAGTTGCATTAGTGAAAAGAGAATCTATAAAGGATTTTTTTTTAATTATAAAACACAGGAAAATCCCAATTCTGCAAAGCAATATAGGAGCCAGCATGACCTGACATACTTCATCAGCTCAGGGTCCTCCTTGTCATCCTTGGTGGGGGCCACCTTTACTCCACTTTTCTTGGCACGAGGGCAGCCTGACAAGCTGGTTTCGAAAAAGGAAAACAGGTCACCTTAGTCCCAGAATGGCAGCTCCTCACACCCACCCATCTCATGGACTCCTCTCCAGTTCTGTGACCCCAGGGCAGGGGGGAGAGAGTGAAGGCAGATCAACTGATCCATCAATTCTAAGGAGCAGTCTCCAGACACCAAGGGTTGGACAGGGCAGTGGAATAGGAAGGAGAAGAGCCCATGACTGCCGACTCCAAGCCTTGTTTTTATCTCACTACAGAGGTTCTGAGGGCAGCAACAATTTAAACTAAAGAGACAGAAATGGGCTCTAGTTGCCAGCAACATAGATGTCTTACTCCGAAATAACACTAGCCCTAACCCTATAACTTTGTCTAAGGAAGAGCTCCCTCCCACCTGAAGGGCCCAGGCTCACCTCCGATGAGAAGCATAGTTCCCTGTTATGTGGCCAGAGCCGTCACAGCCAGGTGTGGGGCACCTGTGAAGGAAAGTAGAGGTGAGACCAGAGCCCGTGAAGAGGACTGGACACGGTCCAGAGAACTGAGACCCCCAGAAGATGACCCCTGGGCATGTCCTCGAGTGTACCCACCCCACTGTGCCCAGACTGGGGTCTTTAGCACTCCTCCACAGAGGAGCACACCAAAGCTGGCCTCTCTTGCCACTGGCAGGTGTCTAATAGGGTGGTCACGGGGCTGCAGTGCTTTGCCCTCAGTTCCCAGAGAGAATCAGAGAGGTTGAGAGGAGAGCGGCTGACTGCTCCTCAACGCCTGTTGGGCACCCAGATACCACACCTGCTGGGTCCACTGCATCCAGAGAGAATGATGAGCTCCCAGCTCAGTCTTCTATAGGGCTAGGCTGGACTAGAAGCATCCAGAACCCATCCGAGCCATGAACGCTCAGAAAGGCAAATGTAACACCTCAGACCAGTTCCTGGATGGGCTGAGAGAGCAGCCACCACAGCTGAGCACACAGCAGCGCTCACTGAGCACCTGCTACATGGCAGACGGTGCTGGCCACTCCAGGCCTGGTGCTTGTGTAGCACGAGTGCAGAATTCACACAGCCAGTGGCTTTTGCATAGTGGCACATGCCAGCAGAAGATGAGGAGAGTAAACACAAAACATGAAAAGCCCAACTTTATACACCCTAAAATGTTTGATGAATATACCACATAATGCAGTTTTTAAAAACTCCACTTTAATATTACAAGTGTGGACTTCTGAAATTATTTCTCCTGAATGTGCCCTGAAGAACAGCAGATGAGGTCCTCCTGGTGTCTGTGGATGCAAGAGCAGCCCCATCCTGGAAGCTAATCTGCCATGTTGACTCCAAGTGAACCCCAGTTCTAGGGAAGCCTCAAATTTATATTTTACCTGATATTGCCTTAAATCAGGTCAACCATGACCATAAATTCTACCCTTAGGCAGAGTCATGAAGCAAGTTGCCTTGTCCTGCCCACGCCTTCCCTGTGGTCAAGAAGCCCTGGGTCTGGGGGTAATGGTGCTGGGATCTACCAACTCATCTCTCCCACATTGCCTGAAAGTTTCTTTCTGAGAAACTGAGTATGTCAGCCTCTTTCTCTGACCTGTCAGCTTCCCCAGACTTTGGATATACCTGCAGAACAGTATTGGAGAGGAGGTGACCTGATCCTGCAGGTGGACTCAGCCTGTCTAGCCAGCTGCTCTGTGCCTTGCACTGAGGAGGCTACAGACAAGGATTTGGTGCTTATGTCTAGACAGCCTACTACAGAGCCCTTACCCGTGGCTCTTAGGCCCCAGTGAAGACCCCTCATTTTCTGTGTTATGACCATGACCTACACTTGTCAGAGTCTCCCACCAATACATGTGGTATCTGGCCTTTGGGAGTAGACAACTTGCTTAAAGGACAGAAGAAGGTACCAGGTACCTAAGTGGGGCCACCTAGGACTCTTCACTAAGACTCAGGTCAATGTCTTTTCTCCAGAGTCACATCCAAGAAAGGACAGTGGTCATGTGCTCAGAGGAGCAAGGGTCCTCCTAGGTGCTCCATGGCCCTGTGGACCCACAGGGTCAGATCCAGGAACTCTGGGCCACCTCCCCACACCTGTTCTAAGCACCTGGTCTGGCAGAAGGAACCGCCAGTGTCTGATCACCAAGCTCCGTCCCTGTGGGCAACCGTCACCCTGTGCAGAGCCTACCACACCCTGGCAGATGAGCCATCATACCCCAACTTCCTACACGTGGAGAGCAAGTGGCCTGAATCAGCTATGTCCTCTCAGCCCTATGTCTCCAGCCCCTGACCACACCAAGCATATGGAATGTAAGAGCAAATACCCTTGGGATTCCCTTAAAACACAGAAAACACATTATCCAAGACTATCACTGCATCCTGGTACAGATAGAAAGGAGGGAGAGCAGGGCACTTTTGCACACACAGCACATGATGGGAGTGGCCTCCTGTCTTCCTAAGCCCACTCCTGCTCTGAGGGAGGAAGGGTGGTGGCCTCCTTGAGAGCTTTAGAGGGAGTCAGGATGCCTCTGCTGTGCCCAGACCTTGCTGAGACTGATGAGGTGTTGGCTTTCACACAAGGAAGACTTTTGTTGCTATTTCTGAAGGATTTTGAGTTGTTGAAGTTCTTCACAGACTCTTGGTCTCAAAAATGCACTACCCATACAGATTATGACTGTACAACTTTATGAATTTTGAACCTTCTAATGTAATTAGCACCCAGATTAAAAAACAGAAGTGTCAAAAAGAAAAAAAAAATGCACTACCCTCCCAGACAACTGTCTCCAGGCCCTTAGCACGCCAAATCCATTTCTCTCAGCCCTGAGCCTCTGCTGCGCACAACTAAAGGATACCACTACGCATGCAGCCACATCTCACGCTCTCAAGCTACTTAGGTCCTCAAATTGGAAACCATGGAAACTGATCATAGAAAAGAAAGCAGAACTGGAAAAGAAAATAGGAAAAGGAACACAAGAAAAGGGCAGAAGGAAAGAGGGAAATAGGCGTCTTTGAAGCTGCGGGACCATTTCAACTCTGGGTTTCTGAGGCCAGACGTGTGAGGCAGAATAAACAATAAGCAAACATTTGAATCTGCAGAGGTGACCTGAGCCTCAGAAAATGTTTGTGGGGAAGTTGCCAGCTTCCAGAAAGAAAAATGAGATGTGAGCCCTGCCCCATCCTTGTCTGTGGGAACAGAAGGGCCACAGCAGTCTCCACAAGGAGACTGAGTCAAGGCTGCCACAGGGCCTCTGGGAGACCTAAACCTTTCTGTCCTTCTCCAGGGCAGCTCAGTTTTCTTCTTCTTCTTCTTTTTTTTTTTTTTTTTTTTTTTTGATACAGAGTCTCACTCTGTCACCCTGGGTGGAGTGCCGTTGCATCATAACTCACAGCAACCTCAAAATCCTGAGCTCAAGCGATCCTCCTGCCTCAACCTCCTGAGTAGCTGGGGCTACAGGTGCCTGCCATCTCATCCAGCTAGTTTTTAGTAGCAACAGGTTCTTGCTCTTGCTCAGGCTGGTCTCTAACTCCTCAGCACAATCAATCACCCGCCTCAGCCTCCCAGAGGGCTGGGGTCACAGGCTGAGCCACCGCACTTGGCAATTTTCTTCATCTTAGAGGCACCAGTGCCTGGCTTCTGTCAGGCCCCAAACAGAATGTGCCAGGGAGCTCTGGCCTGGATTCAGGGACCCCCAACACATAAGCCACAGGTGGGGGGGACAGCCCTGGAGAGGGTGAACTGAGGAGACAAGAGTGGGACCTCAGCATAACTCCAGAATTCAGCTTAGGGTCACACGGGCTATGATGTGAGGTGACAGCCCAATGGAGGGCATGAAAGCCAAAAGCAGCAGCAGTCCCTGACTCCAGCCCCAGAGGGCACTGATGCCTGAAACCCTCTGGGTGCTTCTGCCTCACTGTGCAGGACAGTTAAGCAAGCTAGCTGGGGCCCACAGGCCTGCCCTGCCATGCCTTAGGGGCAGGGAGGTGCTGAAGTGAAGGGTTAAGCCTAGCAAAGAGAAGGCACAAGGGCCATGGAGCAGAACATGTCCGGGAGGCCACCAGGGCCAAGGCAGCAGCAGCTGGAGATCACAGGAGGAAAGAGAGGAAGAGCTTCCTCTCCACCACCAGCACATCTAGATCATTCTGCAGCAGCCATATCACCTACAACTCTCTGAGCCATGGCAAGACTTACGAGCCACAGTCAAGAATGGGCTTTTCCAGAATTTCCAGGGCAAGGAGGAAAGCAGGGGGTTTTCAGGAGAGGCTGGGGGGTGAGGGTTGGGGTGAGAGTAGCAACAGCCCTGCAATAGCCCTGGCCCCAGGGAGGGGCAGATAGCAGTGCTCAGAGCAGGGACCCAGGGAGGGGCAAACAGCAGTGCCCAGAGCAAGGTCCCAGGGAGGGGCAGGCAACAGTGCCCAGAACAGGGGCCCAGCAGCCCCAGCCAAGCAAGATCGGCCCCTCTAGCCCTGCCACTCCATCCCATCCCAGGAGAGTGGGGCCAGCCTGGGATTGGTGCCTGGGAGAGGCCGATTTTGGCAGGAGCCACAAGGAAAGAGAGCGCAAAGCTAGAGTGCTGCCCCAGAGACAGGAGGCCGGGAGCGCAAACATACTTGAGGTCAGCAGAGTGAGCAGCCATGAGGTTTCTGAGGCTCTTGTCAGCAAGAGGGCAACCAGAGAGGCTGAAAGAGAAGAGATGGGACATCAGGGTAAGCCAAAGAGGGGGAGCAGAAGCAGAGAGGAGGAAGACCCACCACGGAGCACCCAGGCCAGGCCAGACTCAAGCAGGGGACAAACCTGCGGTGGGAGGCATAGTTCCCGGTGATGTGGCCACTACCGTCACAGCCTGGGGTGGGACAGCTGGACAAAGGAAACAGAGCATCAGAACAGAACAACACATACCTGCAGGCCTGCCCGGACTGAGTCTGCTGGGGGGTGGCTGGTACCCATTCCTGGCCCACCCAGGGCTAAGCAACAGCTCCTCCACCCTTAGTCCTTGAAGCACGGACTGGAAGTTTCTCCCACATAATTTAACTCAAGAAGGAAAAAGCAGCCAAACTAAAGTAGAGGATAAAGTTGGAATGGCTCTGAAGCATATGTCCTCACATGTGTGCACACATAAACCTATGGAAGTACAGATGGTGAGCTCCTTCCCTTCTCCAGGCCTGGGAGCATCCAAGCCTTCCCTGAAGAAGACATTCTGCCTCAGAGCCAGGACTCAGCCATCCTGGAGGGTGAGGGCCAAGACATGAGGAAATGTGGGGCTCCAAGCAGGGAGAGGAGGTACCCCAGGAATGAACACATGTGCAGCTGGGTCCCCTGTGGTGCAGGTGCCTGTGTAGCTTCTTGGTCTAGGACAGGTGGTTGGCATGGGGTATGATCAGGTGCCTGGCAGCAGCTCTCTCTGTTTCCCCCAGAGGATGAGCTCAGAGGACAGCATTGGGCCCAGCAGGCTACCAGAGCTGAAGATAATGTCCAGACAGGTCAGGCCTTCAGGCACTGAGCCAGGGCAGAAAGGGCCTCAGGGAAAGGGCCTGGCCTCTGGCTGCCCTGAGGCATATTGCAGAGCTCTCTGCTCATTTCTCCTCAGCTCTCACCTATACTGCTCTGTCCTGGTGTGTGAGCTGAGCTAAGGGGCTCTTCCTTCTCTCAGTCACTTTTAGAGAATCATGTTAAAGTCCAGTGTAGCACAGAAATGACAGGAAACCTCAGTTACCTGTGGTGAGTTGCCTGGCTCCAGGAGGTCAGGACAAAGCAGGGAAAGACCTGGACTGAGCTGACCTGGTCATCATGAGTTGGCCGAGGGCTTGTCCCTTCCCAGACAACAGAGGGTCTCCTAGGAACCATGCCAGCACAGACAGGGACTTACGTGAGCAGCTCTTTCTTTATGTCCTTGGAGAGAAACTTCAACTTAAAGTTGGACAGGGTGACTTCCCCCGGGTACTTCCGCTCCTCAAAATTCTCTTCCGACACCTCCTGGTCATCTGCTTCAGAAGAAGCAAAAGAATGGGCTGCTGGCTCTGACTGCAAAAAACCAGCAGGGAGATGTTTTAACCAGCTGGCAGGGAGGCCCGGGCTCCCAACCCGGTGGGCAAGGCAGAGGGACCCTTTAGGACAGTGGCACAGAGTCATTTCCTGGAGTCTCCTGTCTTCTGGGCAAAGAAGGAAGACTTAACTTGGCACAACAGGACACAGGGGCAGCACCCAAGGACTGAGCTCCTCCACACTTCAGCCAGACCCCCTGAGCTACCCCAGAAACAGGGAGGCCTGGCTGTGCTCAGCAAGACAGGATTCATGACCTTAGAGCTTGGACCACCTCACCAAGTAAACACAAGGACCCAGCTCCTTTCACAGCCAGGGACAGTGCTCAACAGACCACAGGCACTAAGTAAGTGCTGCTAGGGGGAAGGTGAGATGCACAGCCACAGCGATAACACATAGCACGGACATCACAGTGACCTTGAGGTCACCTAGCCTGACACCCCCACAATGTGATGCCCTGACCACAGCAGGCACCTAATAAATGCTTCAAACTGAATGCTGGGTCTGGAGGGCATCCATTCACTACACATAGGCACAGCGCAATGGAAGCAGGGCGA
The DNA here is from genome assembly GCF_027406575.1 of Nycticebus coucang. Taxonomy (NCBI): domain Eukaryota; kingdom Metazoa; phylum Chordata; class Mammalia; order Primates; family Lorisidae; genus Nycticebus; species Nycticebus coucang. Next base: position 67,559,904 of record NC_069800.1, on the reverse strand, counting down.
GTGAGCACAGGGCCTCCTGCAAGGGGACAGAGGTCCAGGAAGGGTCAGAAAGGCTGATGCTCTGTGGGACGGCTGTCATAGAAGTCGAAATTCCAATCCTGGCAGTACTTACTGTGTGTCCCAGGCAAGTGGTTCAGCCTTGTGGGGCCTAGGCACCACACTCCCAAACTCATGATAATAGCAGCCCTCACAGGCTTTGGGGCAAGCAAGCAAGGCAAAGCCCACGGGATGCATGGTCAGCGTAAAGAGCCCCAGACAACCACAATAGACCTGCCACTGCTGTGGGCACTGCTGTTCTCACTGCTGGCACTGTATCTGGGCACAGCCTTGGGGAGAGTGGCTGATTCACCCAAGCAAGTTGGAGGAAGCCTTCAGAGGATACATTAAGCTGGGTCCTCAGGATAAATGGGGCTTCCCAGAAGCAGAGAGAACAGCATGTTCCAGTGTATGGAGAATATCTCAGAGGCCCAGGGACACGCAGGGTCTGGGGTATCCAGGATGGTGAGTGGGGGCTGCTGCCAGGGACAGGGGCATTGTGGGTAAGGCTGGAGGTCAAAGCAGGAGCCTCAGGCACAGTGGGAAGGAGTCCAGGGCAGGGGTAAGAGGATGGTGAAGGGCCAGATTCAGGAGGCGCTTCTGGGCAGGGTTCAGGAGTTAGCCCAGGCTTCTGGCTGCAGAGTGGACCATTGACCATAGCTGCTACGTGGGGAATGGGGGTAGGTATCTGAGGGCCAGGACCTCAGGAGTCTGAGGCCTGATTCACCCTATGGATGGTGGCTGTATTCCTGGGCAGGATGTGAAAAGGAAGCAGAGAAAGGGGTAAAGCACCCTGGGGAAAACAACACTGAGCTGAGGGTTCACAGAGCATGCACCACCTACCCACCAGAGCCTAGAAAATCGTTGGCTGAGGAGGTGCAGCCAGCAGACCAGGAGGGTGTGGCAGGGTGCATGAGGCAGGGTGGGCAGCTCAGTCCTGGCAGTTGGACGTGAACATCAAAAGCCTCTTGTCCAAAGACAATAGAGGCACAGCTCAGGAAGCCCTGTGTAGGAGAGCACCCCCACCTCAAGCAGGACTTGAGCCAGCCTGGGAGAAACCAGCCTCCACAGTCTCAGGCAGACATGGCTCCAGGTGCAACCTCCTCTGTTCAGGGCTTTGTCTAGACCCCTCCTGGGCCCTGACACCTGAGGAGAGCCAGTGGCTGGGCCTCTTGACCGAACCTGGGGGCCTGGTCTGCTCATTCGTAAAATGGGGTGACCACATACTCCAACTGAAGATGGCATGATATTCACAGGAGGGAGGAACTATGGAGGTGGCCTGGCCTGGCCCCCATCCCACACAGGAACCCTTCCCTTCTTGAGGGGCGGAGTGGGAGAGGGATCTGTAGCCCTCACAAATGCTATAAATGCCAACTGGACCGTAGGCTGCCCTCAGAGCTAGACTTTGCTCCTCAGGATGCACACCTCCTTGGGGAAAAGCCCAGAATCAGTCCAAATCTTAAGACTCTTCTTTTATAAGATTTAATGAATAATTGGAAAATGAATGCTCCACTGCTCACCAGACGACAGCTCTAACACCATTGCCAGGTTGGTCCTGGTCTCAAGGACTCAGGCCACTTCCCACCACAGGGTATCCAAAGCCCAAGACCCCTAGGCCAGGAGTTTTCTCACTGCCTTAGCCCAAGGAGCCAGCAGCCAAGCCCCTGTCTGCCCGAATGGCAGGCATGTAGGAGGCTCAAAACCCAGGAGCCTTGAGCTTGTTCCCAGCTGTCTCCTGGGATCTAAAACAGGTCTGTGCCTCCAGAGTGCCTACACTGGTGCTGGCCATTGTGTTACACAAAAGTGAGAAGACCAAGGAACAAGGCTACAGCATGGCCCTGCAGTAGGAACCCTCCCGGAGAGCAGGACTCCAAGTCCCAGCTACCTGGGAGTTGTGTGGAAAGGAGTGGGGCCCTCAGAGGCTGCATCCATGTGACAGCCCCCAGGCACCCACCTCCTCCAGTTCCTCCTCTCGCAGGCGGCTGGGCTTGGTGTAATCCAGGGGTCGGTCCCACTCATCCTGCCGGGAGGCCTGGCAGGACTGGGGTGAAGTCATGGAGCTGCTAGGGGCGCTGGTGCTGCTCTGGCGCTGGGAAGCATCAGGAGACTTCACTCCAGGGCTGCCACTGCCACTCCCACTGCCAGGGCCAGAGCCAGCGCCCTCCCGCCTGCGGTGCTTGTGCATGCTCAGGTCCAGGGTTCCATTCTCATCCACTTCAATGTCCACGCACTGTAATTGCAAAGACAAAATCTGTCAGGGATTCTAGCCCCTTCCCATGTATGTCTTCTTGTGCATTTTAACAAATTTACAGAGTCCATAACTCCAATTCCTATGGAAGGAAGAGTAACCAGCATAGGCAAACATTGGGAGGAAAGAAACCCAACTGTCACATCCTGATTTCCCATGAAAGAGGCCCTACAATTCCTCTTGCTCCCAAACAGCATGAAACTAGACCCCTGAGGTATCTTATCAGCAAGGGTAAGACCTGGTCTTCTAAGCCAGAAGATGTCAGCAACCACAAGACTGTTAAGAAACACGTGTGAACAGGGTGTGTATACCACCTTCACATTCTATGGGAAACACATGAAAACACATGTGCAACCACCAGACCCAGCAGGAGACATATGGGAACACATCATGTACACCACCCTCAGAGTCAGAGGGAGATGTGTGGGGATGTGGCCGCACACAGACCTTAGTCCACCTTTGCCCAGCACGGAGCACATGGAGCTCTCTTGGGAGGACCCATTGGCCTCTGTAGTCATTAGGGCCAAGGCAAGGAGGGATAAAAAGTAAGAGTGAGAATTTCTCACTAGACATCAGCTGTTCTGGGGACATTTTGTGCAGGGAGCAGACAGGCCTGACTGCAAATTTTATCAACTCAATCTCTCTTAAGACAGGCTCTGTGCGGACGCACCAACCTTGCCAGGAGGGTCCTGTGGCTTTGTGCTGAGGTTCTCAGGCATCTCCCAGCAGCGTGTGGAGAGGTTCAGGATGGCAGTGGCAGCCATGTGTGCAGCCTCGGCATCCTGTGAGTAGTCAAAGCCCGCGGAGGAGGACAAAGCGCTCCTTACATGGCTACTGGAGGGGCTGTGCCTGGGGGGAGAGGCCTTTGGGAAAGGTTTGGCTGCAAAAAGGGAACAACACCAGGCTGACACATAGCTTGAACAGAAGTGACACTGCAGACACATCATAGGGACATTGGGAGGGCCCGAAGTGCACAAGGGGCTTGGCCACCCACCCCACTCCCACCTGTCCCCCTTCAGGGCACTGAGGAGGCAATATCACTTCTAGCCTGACCAAAATTTGGGTATAAATAGCAAGACTATCTAAAATTCCAATAGCCCTGATATTTCAAACAAAAATAACTTGTCTATTGGCAAATGCTTGTTGAGAAACTGAATAATTCTGTAAATAGGATGAGTATTTGGAATATCACTCAAGCATGAAAATTTTGTCACATCATCTATAAAGGGTGTGAACATATTTAGGCTGACTTTGATGTCTCCAGTAATAGTCACTGCCTTAATGGTGTAACACTATTGTCCAAATAAACATGATGAATGAAAACATAAAATGTTATTCTTTCCAGTAATTGTACTGTAACCATACTCATAAAATCATTCTTATGCACCATATTCTGAGTAACCACAATATCATGAGTATATTCTTTTTTTTTAGACAGACTCTCACTCTGTCACCCTGGGTAGAATGTTGTGGCATCATAGCTCAGAGCAACCTGAAACTCTTGGGCTCAAGTGATTCTCTTGCCTCAGCTTCCTGAGTAGCTGGGACTGCAGGCGCCCACCATAATGCACTGCTCTTTTTAGAGATGGGGTCTCACTCTTACTCAGGCTGGTGAGCTCAGGCAATCCACCCACCTTGGCCTCCCAGAGTGCTAGGATTACAGGTGTGAGTCACAGCACCCAGGCCTCCTGAGTATATTCCTGAAAGGTCATATTATACAGAAATTTGAGTTCCCCTCTCCACTGGCACCCTCATGAAGGCCTCCATCCTGCTGAGCAGGTTTTGCCAACGTTAGACCAGAGGCTCACACCCAGCCAGCAACACCCTGGTTAGAGTGCCGTGGTATCATACCTCACAGCAACCTCAAACTCTTGGGTTCAAGTGATTCTCTTGCCTCAGTCCCAAGTACCTGGGACTACAGGCACCCACCACAACGCCTGGCTAGTTTTTCTATTTTTAGTAGAGACAGGGTCTCGCTTTTCCTCAGGCTGGTCTCAAACTCCTGAGCTCAGGCAATTCACCTGCCTCAGCCTTCCAGAGTACTAGGATTACAGACATGAGCCACTGCACCAGCCAATCAGTACTTTCATTATTAACATGTGGGAAACTCATCCCTGTCATAGCAGGCTGACAACACATACCCAGAGATGCCAATACCATGTGTTCACTTGGGTGCTTTTCCACCTCACATGCCTCTCCAGGGCTAACAGGCTTATTGCACAAATTAATGTCACAAGTGTCAAGAAAAGACAAGATTTGTAGAAAATTTGTAGAAATTATTTTTGTCAGTACAATTACTTTGAAAATCTGTTACTAATGTCACAAATATGCTGTATCCAGTGGGCTCCATGCAGGGAAATAACGGCTTCCCATTGGGGTCCTGGGGCCCAGGTCAGTAGTTGTCCAGCCCCACCCAATCCCACACCCCAAACCCTCTCAGAGGCAGTGCTGGGAAGTGGACACCCCACTGTGTTGGAATTAAACAGGTTGCACGGAATGGTCAAGAGAGGGGTTCTCTCGGGGGGAGCCACATCAGTGAGGTTATTCTGAAGTCTCTGGAAACACATAGATCCAGGTTTTGCTTCATAAATAATTAGGAGACACATAAAGGTTGATTGTGAACATGGTGGCAGCAACATGGGTATGATGTGGCCCCAGTGAAAGCTATGATAGTGCCCACCACTAGGACAGCTAAGGCCTCAGGCTGCATCTGGACTCAAGGGCAGAGATTCCCTCACCACCAGCCCCATGAGAGGCCCCTTTTTTATTTTTATTTTTTTGAGTATTTTTTTTCTTTTTTCAAATTAATATGAGGGTACAATTTTTAGGTTACATTGTTCTCAGAGAGGCCCCTTCTCCACAGTCTCTTGAGTTCCACTGTTCCCAGGAGCAATACAGGAAAAGAAAAAAGAGCAAATTCTCATGAACTTACACTGAAAGGCTTTAGGTGAGGTTTCGCTGGTCTGAATCTTTGGGGCAAGCATGCGTTTGCCAAAAACCTGAGCATCGAAACTTGCGTAGTCAAAGGTGACCTTGGAGAACTTCTCCAACTCCTTGGCCAAGTTGGCCCTGGGCGTGGTAGGAGCCACACTGGGCCGGTAGCTCCCATATGGAGGGACTTCAAGCTGCTTCACGAAGCACATAGGCCTGGGGTGCAGGACAGGGATGCAGAGCCAGTGAGGAAGGGATCCATGGACCCAGAGCAACCACCCCTGACCCCATGTCATGGCCCAGACAGGGACCCCACAGAACACTGAGAGACAAAGGGATACTCTGTCCACACATAGCCCACCACTAGAGCCTCACCAAAATTTCACCTTCCAGGGTGAAGAGCTCCCGGGGCAGGCATGTGACCTGCAGGAGGAAGTAATAGGAGCCTCAAAGAAACTGTGGCCTGCCTCATGCTGACAGCACTACCCAGAAGCGGGAGGACCTGAGATTCCCCCAGAACTTAAGAAAGAAGGGTTCAAACAAGTCAGTTACAATCTCTATATGCTCTCCACAGGGAACCAAACAGCAACTCAGCCTAGGGTGATGGCAAGCCACTCTAAGGCAGAATTCCAGCAGCAGAATATCCTAGAACACCACAGCAAAAAGGGAGTTGGGGAATCTACAGGGGACACTGGTTGAGGCAGGTGCATTTCTGAGGAGCAGTCCCAGGGCAGGTTCTGATGAACTATTCACTCAGCCAGGGATGTAGCCCTCAGCTGTTGTCCTCTTTTTTTCTTTTTTTTTTCTCTTGAGACATAGTCTCACTATCTCACCCTCAGTAGAGTGCGGTGGCATCACAGCTCACAGCAACCTCAAACTCTTGGGCTTAAGCGATTCTCTTGCCTCAGCCTCCCAAGTAGTTGGGACTACAGGCACTGCCACAATGCCTGGCTATTTTTGTTATTGTTGCAGTTGTCACTGTTGTTTAGCTAGCCCAGGCTGGGTTCCAACCCACAAGCCTCAGTGCATGTGGCTGGCTCCATAACCACTGTGCTATGGGTGCCGAACCAGCTGTTGTCTTCTTAAAGTCAGGCTGAGATGGTTGTGACAATAGGCATGAAAAGGCCACAGCAAACATTCAGTTCACTGTTTCTGGAGCTCCTGGAAGACTTCGGGTTTTAAACACAGGGGAAGGGGCAGAGGCAGGGAAGAAAGACTGGTGGGAGAGGCTGGTGACCATACAGGGTTCAGAGGATGTGAATCCTATCTAGTCAGCTCAGAGAGAAGAAGGTGCTGTCTGGACCAAGCAGTGGCTTCAGTCTGGAAAGGGTGCAATTGGATGAGATTAAGAGGGAGCCAGCAGAAACTAGGTCCTGTTAGACTTAAACGGACTAAGAACAGAGGCCTGGAGCACAGAGCCCTGTCACCATAGCAGAGCCCTTGCCCTGAAGGGTCTCAGGAAACTGAGAGGGGCATATGCCCCCTCCCCCAAGGAAGGTGGGAAGCCTGGGCTGGACTCTGGACCAGTAGCATCTGGAAAAGTTGCAGGAGTGAGGCCAGTGGGCACCAACAATGGTAAAACTAAACTAAAACTCCCAGGGCCAATGCAGGAACGCAGGCCAGATAAGCCCGTGGAGCCTAATGGGAAGATGGGAGGCTCCTCCACCCTGGGCATCGCTATTAACTTCAGGTAGACTGGGGTACAAAGTGTCACATAAACCCCATGAGCAATCTTATAGTTTGTTGTCCTTCTTTTATAGGTAAACAAACTGAGGTCACAATCCTAGGCAGTGCAGCCTCCACGGTTGGGACCTGTTTGACCCCTCACACCCAAGCAAAACTGGTTGTTTGAAATTTTACTAATGATTTAGATCAAGGCAGGGAAAGGACCGAATTAGCACCTGACAGGAAGCTGGAAGGAGTGGCCAATAAGATGGGAGGGAACGCAGCTTCAAACTGCTGTGAGAGCTGGTGGGGGCTTGCAAGGCTGAAGACCCCACGCAAAGGATGGTGAGTGTACCACAGGCAAGCATGGGACCTTCTGAGGGACCCTCCAGAGCAGGCCAGGAAATGGCCAGACCCCGGTGCAGTGAAGGTGAGTGGCTAAGATCATCTGGCTGGGCTTTGCCAGGCATGTGCCAGGGGCCAGGTGGGCCCTGAAAGGATATGGGAAAGACTAAACTGTCATTCGCACTCAGCCTGCCAAGGTCTCCCACACTCTTGTCTGGTGAGAGAGAAATGGAGCAGGGGTCTGGGCACCGGGGAGGGGAAGATGCATGTGAGTTCTGCTTCCTCAGAGAAGTAAGGAGCAGGTGGCAGGTCCTCTGAGTAGTGGGAGCCTCATGGTCCAGGGACTCAGCCCCATTGAGTGGGGACTCTGCAGCCAGGCAGGCTGGGCAGGGGACCTTGTCTGTAACATGCACTTCCCAGGGTGGAGGGAACACTGATTGGATGCATGCTGAATAGTTCTTAGAAATCCCTTCTCGATGAGAGCCATGCCTACACACGCACAGGCACATACCCACACTTATACACACACTGAACACATGAGGTGCTAGTATGTGTGTACACAAACAAGCAGGCATGCAACACACATCACCACACCCATGCCACACACATATGTGCATACATGTCTACTGCTGTCTTAGACCCTCAGAGGCCACAGGGGAGGTGAATTCTGGAAGCAGGGCCCACACGACCCCTGTCCCTTGGCTTAGGGGCTATCCCTGGGGTGAGGAAGTCAAGACAACCAGGGGTCAGTGGCTCATAGTGCTTCCTGGACAGTTACAGCCCTTGGCTGGTGCAGTCTGCTCTCTCTTGTGGATCTACAAAAGGATCCCTGGGGAGGGGAGAAGACTGTGGCTAAGACAGAGCAGTCATGCAGGAGCGTGAGCCACAGTGGAGGCTCTGGCAATGTGCACACATGAGACTGATGCGCCCCCAAAGTGCCACTCAGCGCTGACTCTGGGAAGGGATCCTGGGGCATGTGTACACTCACAGGCATGTACACTCACACACATCAGCACAACCGGGGAGAGACCAGGATATCTCCTGCCAGGTCTGGGAGGTAACCTCTTCAGTTCTGTGGCTCCCCTCACTCACCTGAGGATCCGATCTGAGTTGGAGCTATTCTTGGAAGGGTCTCCCGTCTGTGGCTGCTGCTTCTCATGAGATTTGGCTAATTTTTCAGCAGCAGCAATGGGACAGCCAGATAAACTAGAGGAAAGAAAAGGGGGTTATATCTCAGCTTCTCCTCCAGGGCTGATCCATCCTGAGTGTCTGAGTGTGTGGGTCTCAGAATAAAATTCAGAGTTCAGACATGAGAGATCTAGGTCTCCAAGAGGCCCAGAGCCAGGAATGAGCCCGTTATTTTTGCAGGACAGGGATTTTTCCTCCAGCTCCCTCAAGTACTCAAAGTACAAACTGTTTGGTTTCTGTTTAGGAAAATTCTAAGGCAATGACACGTGAAATACATCCTAAAGGCCTACAAAGCTCTGGACAAAGCACCCCTCTGCCTGGGTCTAGGTGACTGGCTTGCTCCTCACCTCTCTCCTCTCTTCTTCCCAGCTCCCAGGGCCAGATTCTGGAACTATCTCTGATAGCCCAGACCTGAGCACAGACCCTGAAGGACTCAGGCCCTTTCTAGGAAAGTGTTCAGTGTAAGACAGGAGGCGCAGCAGATTCATCAGTCAGAATTGAGTCAACCTGAGCTCTAGGGTTAGCCCCCTCAGCCATCCTGGAGAGGTCACATAATAGGGAATTTGGCCTCTTCAAATGAAGTGGCCTCAAAAGCTCTGGAAGTCCTTTCAGCCAAGCGTGTACCCCTGGGGCAAAGGCATGGGGCAAAGGCACATCCCACAGAGGCTAGACCACCCACAATATTCCAGGTGAGGTGCCCTCTCATCACAGATGAGCCTCACTTCCATGGAGCAGCACAATTCCTGGCCTGCTGAGCTTCCTGTTTGTGTCTGCTATTAAGCGGAGGTTCTATGAACATTGGCAGGACACAAAGTCTCCACCTGGCTTTCTTCACAGGCATTAGACACCTCTGAACCATGCACATTTACTCCTCTGTAAGCTGCCTTCTGGTCTCTGGGGACCCCCAGCACACAGGAGTGCAGGCAGCAGCACCACAGGATAACTGTCCCTCTGGGTGCTACTGTGCCCATGCACAGGCCCCTCACATCCGAGGTCTGCCCTGACCTTACACCCACCGCTTGGGGGAGCAGATGGGGAAGGGGTGGCCCTCAGAGGGCCACCTGGCAGGCCAGAGCCCTGGCCCAGGTGAGGGCCCAAGGCCTGGGCAGGACACACACTATAGGCCCAGCCGAGATTCCTCACTATATACTCTGCCCGCCCGTGGCTCAGCTCAGCCCTAGTACCTTCTGTGTGTGTTGCGGTTGCTGTTCACGTGACCCTGGCCCGTGCAGCCAGGAGTAGGGCACTTCAGCACATTCTCATGCATGGCCAAGACTGTAAGAGAACCAGGGAGGGGGAGCCGAGGCTGGAGAACCTGGAGAGCGTAGGTGTGTCTCCATGGAGAGGGCAGCCCACAGAGACAAAAGGAGCCCTGTCCAAGGGGCTGCTTTGTAGGGAACTGAGAGACATGGCAACTTTGAGCAGAGACCCAGGGCAGATGCCCACCCCACCCTCAGCCTGGTCAGAGCACACCCCTCCCACCATGGTCCCTCCCTGCTATGGCAGAAACTAAACTCAGCTTTAAAACCTCTTGTCACTCTGTCTTACTCCTTGAAACTTAACTTTCAGAATTACTACTTCTGTAAGAAAACTTAACTTTCTGAATTACTGCTTCTAGCCTAGAAATAAGAACAAGCATTTGCTTTCTGAGCTTTCAGAGCACCTTTCCAGCTTAGCTGACACTAGCCTGTCCCCTCTCCTCGAATTGTCTACAGCAGTCTTCCAGGGGCTCTACCCCACACTGGCCGTCTCCAGGTTGCCCCAGCCTCACCAGGCATAGGCAGTTTGGGGGCGGGGAGTCTGAAGATGAGCATCTAGACCAGTGGTTCTCAACTTTCCTAATTCCTCAATGTATTTTCATTATTAAAAAGGGTTTGTGACCCCCAGGTTGAGAACCACTGGTCTAGACCAACCAAAGGGACAAGGCCCTGGGCGGGCTGCTCTTTCCCACAGACACCACCCAACACCACAAAGGACCCAAGCATGGGGCTTGGGATGACCCTGCAGGGAGCTACTCACTCTCCGGAGGGATCCTATCCTTGTGGGGACAGCCAGACAGGCTGCGGTGGTGAGGGTACAGCCCAGTAACATGGCCAGTGCCATCACAGCCTGGTGTTGGACACTTGATCTCACGCTTCTCAGCTCTTGAAGGATCTAAAACACATAAGACTCAGTCAGAGCTGGGCAGCTGGGTGGTAGGTGATGAGCAGTGAGCAGAGAAGGGGGCAGAAAAAGCTCATGACCCCCTCACTCTGGCTGTCCAGAGAGAAGGGATGTGAGATTGTCCAGAAGCTCAAAAAGTGATCAGGAACTGGACAGAGAGATGACCCTGGAGAAACTGGCCTACACCAGCTATTTGCATGGAAAAGTCCAGAGAACACCCCAACTACACTGAACAGTAAGATGTGTAGCATTTTAAAAGAGCAGTCCCAATGGCAGCTGGAGCCTTCTTTCCTCCCTCCTGCTGACAAGGTGGTAGCCTTGCAGGCCTTCTGTGCAGAGAGGTGAAGGCATCTGGCAATGTCCCTGCCAGGAGACATCCTTGGGATTTGACAAAACAAGAAGGGCAGAGAGGTTAAGTGCCTTACCCAAGGCTGCATGACTAATAAATGCCCAGGCAGCAATTTAAGACCAAATCTCTGCTGCTGACCTCATCTAGCCTCTACAGGCCCAGGTAGGTCAGAATCAAGCATGGGGACCAGAAGGGACATAGAAGGAATCTTAGAGCATAGCTGATAGCCCAGAAAAACCTTTTCTGGATGAGCCGAACCCTTTGGGAGGGTTGCAGAAGTCACAGAGCTAAACTAAAGCCCCCACCTCAGAGAGGGCAGTGTCCCAGCAGGGTCTCCACAGGGAAGAGCCTCAGCTCTGCCACTCTGAGCTCAAACCTCAACCCATCCGAACAGGCAGGGCCATTCTGAGGAGATCCCAAGTTTGTGCCCAACATCTGCCTCCTAATCTTGCTGCCACTGCCCCCCACCTCTGTACAGAATTCTTATTGCTTCTGTACCCCAGTGCCAGTCCCTTGAAACCAGCCCTCTGCACTCCCTGTTGACATGCACATGTCTCCATAGCCTAAGTTAGCACTGCCTAGCATTCCCAGCCCAGCCACCTGTGCCACCCTGAGGCTCTGGCTCCCTGGGCCTGTGCCCTCAAAATCTATTCCTGAAGGCAGGACACCTCGTGTCTGGATAACCTATGCCTGTCCCACAGTCCTTTATATACCTGGGCCCAGGCTGTCACCTGGTGACTATGTTCCTTGTATGTGTCTCATGAAAGTCAGCTCTGGTTTGTGGGGCCCAACCATGCCAGGGCCAGCAAGATCAGGAGCCTGTCCCTGAGTCTTTCTCACCCTCAACCTAGGCAGTGCTAACTTAGGCTGGGGAGACATGTGCATGTCAACAGGGATTGCAGAGGCCTGCTTCAAGGGACTGGCACTAGGGTACAGATGCAATGAGAATTCTGTACAGAGGAGGGGGGCAGTGGCAGCAAGATCAGAAGCCTGTCCCTAAGTCTTTCTCACCCTCAACCTGTGTCTTCTTGTGCCTATAGACCCTCAGGGCCTGAGCCTGGCAGTGTTGGCCTAAATCTGAGCCCCTGAACAACTGTCACCCACTCTGTCACCCTAAAGGGTATCACCTAAACTGTCTTTCAGGTCCACCTTGCTCTGAATAATATCTCTGGCTGTGTCCCCTCAGTATCTCTCCCCCAATCTATGTCACCCTAAAAGGTGTCCCCCGAACCACTCTCCAGGTCCACCTCAATCTGAAATCATGTCCCCCTACCTTTGTCCCCTCAGTATCTGTCCCATAGGCTTGTCTCATATGCATAGCGTTCCTAAAAAATGTGTCCTGTGTCTCTACTGACCCTCCTACTATTAGGCTCCCTGAGCTATATGTCACTCAAGTCTATCTCTCCCATACCCTAGGTGCATCCTCCCAGGGTCTACCCCAAATTGGTGTCTCCTATGTTTTCTGGCTCTAGCATCTGAGTCACCCCTAATGCCAGTCTTCCTTGTTTATCTGCTCCCTCTCTGGTCTCAGCTAACCTTTCCTGGCAGAGTCATTGGAAAGCACCAGGGACTCCACTGCCCACCTAGAGAACAGAGGCCGGACTAGGGGAAGGGAAAGAAGAAACCGAAGTCAGAGCAGCTGCATGACCTTAGGAGAGTATCCAGGTACGGCGGTACACACAGTGTCTGAGCCAACCTGCCCCAGATCTGGCCTCCCTGGCACAGGAGCAGCCCCAGGCCAACCCTGGATGCTGCTCCCCATCCCCTGTCCTTGAGATAGGCAGTCAGCAGGGCAGAGCTAGCCCATTGTTAAGACCCTGACACTCCAGGTAACAATGGTGGCTAAAACTGCTCGCTCGGAATCTGTCCTCAGACCTGGCCCTCCGGTCTTCCAGCCCCTCTCCAACCACATCAACCCAGCCCAAGACCCTTCCAGAGGTCCTGACTGACTGCTGACTATCCTCACCAAGATGTCAGCCAGGCCAGGGTATACTGGCCTTCCTTAATTTAGGACCAAATCCAGAGGCAGAGCCAGCAGGAGACTGCACCCTCCAGACAAGCAAGGGACAGACATGCTGATAATCTGCCTGCTGGTCTCAACCTCAAAAGAGGGTCAAGATGACCCGGTGTGGCTATAGAAAACAGCTCTCCAGGGCTGAAGGCAGTTGAGTGTGAGTTCTGCCACAGGTATGAGGCAGGTGGTAGGAACAAGACAGGCCTCAGTCTCTCCAGGGGGCAGATGCTGCTGTGACCAGCCACTGTGGCTGGTCACAATGTCCCTCCCTCCCTCCTCTCTGCCACCTGGTTCCTTTGCATAAATCTCAGCTCCACACCTCTCCCAGATCACCAGCAGTCACCCTATGTAAAGCAGTGCACCCATTTCCTCAGCATCTGACCACAGGCAGGGTCATGAGCGTTTATCCCCTCTTCGACTATTCTGCCTTCCCCTGTCCCCCAACCTATAAGCATCTGCACCCCTAGGGTAGGGTGCCATGCCCCTAAAGAAGGGATGAAGGGTAGGCGTGCAGGGCCAGGCCACCCCAGCCCCTACCTTTGCTGTAGTAGCTCTTCCTCATTGTGTCCAGGGGCTTCGTGGCCTTCCCTGGCTCACCCACGCCCAGTTGGCCCTGCTCAGTAGATAAGCAGCCAGGCTCACAGACGGCGCGCACCTGCTCGGCCTTCAGGGCAATGGCCTGCTCCAGGAGGCCCAGGTTCCCCCGCGTCATCATATCATGTATCTCCAGCTCATCTGTGACCTCTGACTTCTGGGAGTGTGCATCCTCATCCTTGTCATCATCAGAGCGGACCTCCACAATGACAGAGTACTCAGGCTTGGGACTGAGAGGCTCCGGGCACCTTAGCTCAGGGCCCTTCTGGGCAGATGGATGGGAGGCATCCTCCTTGAAGATCACATTAGGAGCTTCTCCCTCTTCCTCCTCGTCTTCTCCTTCCTCCTCCTCCTCTTCTTCCTCCTCCTCTTCTTCTTCCTCCTCCTCCTCATGACCCAGGAGACCTTTTTGCTTGCTGGACTCCTCACTAGCCATATCCTCCAGGGACTGGGGACACAGCTCCTGGGAATGCTCACTGGTGACTTCAACAACCTCTTCTGCATCCTCTGGCTGGATGAAGAGGTCCCTTTCACCCTCATCACTGGTGGCTCCCTCCACAGCCTCCTCCTGAAGCAGGTGCACAATGCTGGGGCCTGGCTTGGCCACTTGGCCAAAGTCCTCCCCCACCAGGGTCTCTTCAGCAATTCGGCCCAAGTTTAGGAGAGAAGTTGCAATGATTCCTTTATAGCTGCTATAGCTGCCCTTGGAAGAGGCAGTGGGGCTGCTGATAAGGTTGGATCCAAAATGGGACTTGATGGGGCTCCTTCCTGCACAAAATCAGAAACACCATGGGGGCCAGAGGAGAGCACATGGGAGCCTCCAGGTCTCTGGCACCCAACACAAAGTCCAGCACTCCAGTCTTACCTCCTACTCTTGACCACAGCGCAGGGGAGACAAGAAGGTCTCACTTATTTTAGGAGGTAGTCATGAGCTGTTGATGTATGTCTAAAGATGAGAATTACTTTGACATTTTTCTTAACGTTCTACCCCCATTATGTGCTCTCAAATAAGGTAAACCTGCATTTATAAAATGGAGCAATTCAGGTTTTTAAAAATTGCTTCAGGGGGCGGCGCCTATGGCTCAGTCAGTAAGGCGCCGGCCCCAAATACAGAGGGTGTCGGGTTCAAACCCGGCCCCAGCTGAACTGCAATCAAAAAATAGCTGGACGTTGTGGCGGGCACCTGTAGTCCCAGCTACTCAGGAGGTTGAGGCAAGAGAATCGCTTAAGCCCAGGAGTTGGAGGTTGCTGTGAGCTGTGTGATGCCACGGCACTCTACCGAGGGCCATAAAGTGAGACTCTGTCTCTACAAAAAAAAAAAAAAAAAAAAAATTGCTTCATAGGGCGGCACCTGTGGCTCAATGGGTAGGGCACCGGACCCATACACTGAGGGTAGTGGGTTCAAACCCCACCCTGGCCAAACTGCAACAAAAAAATAGCCAGGCATTATGGCAGGCACCTGTAGCCCCAACTACTCGGGAGGCTGAGGCAAGAGACTCACCTAAGCCCAGGAGTTGGAGGTTGCTATGAGCTGTTTGATGCCACGGCACTCTACTGAGGGTGATAAAGTGAGACTCTGTCTCTACAAATAAATAAATAAATTGCTTCATAATGGAAATGCAGTAAGTCACTAGGTGGCTCGAACTTTGGGAGGCTGAGACAAGAGGAATATTTGAGGCCAGGAGTTTAAGACCAGCCTGGACAAAATAGTGAGATCCCATCTCTACAAAAACTTAAAAATTAGCTGTATATGGTGGCTCACACCTGTAATCCCAGCTACGAGAGAGGCAAAGGTGGGTAAATCACTTCAGCTCAGGATCGAGGCTGGAGTGAGCTATGGTCACCCACTGCCCTCCAGGCTGGGTGATAGAGAAAGACCCTATCTCTAAAAATAATAAAAAATTAAAATTAAAAAAAAGAAAAGCAGTAAATACAGTTTTATTTTTAAAGGACCCAAATGTCATTACTTTAAGCACAATAACTAAGATTTAGTGTATTATTCACTAGATGCAGGCCCTCGGGATCATCTACAAGGACTCTCGGGCTAGCATCCCTAGCAATGAAAGAAACAGGCCCCACCATTTGCCCACTGCATAGAGAAGAGGCTAATTGCAGGACTGATGGCCAAACTCCAGACAACTTTCTTTGTAAGAAAGCAAGCAATTTAGTGTCTTTTCTACCTGGAATCCAGGATGGCCTTGATCCACACTCCAGAGCCCCTGGAGGGAGGGAAGTCTAAAGAGCCTGCTTTGATTAGCTTCAAAAATAAAATACAAATTCACCCCTTCAATGTCAGTTGACAGCAGAAACTGCGGAGGTTGTTGGTAGGGCATCGGACCATAGGCCTCAGTCTGAACCCCAGAACTTGGCAATCTACAGGGCTCTCAGGGGATACAGATCCCTCCTTCCAGGATTCAGGGGTACCTGCACCTGCTCTTGCCAAGGGCTAGGTTCCCAACTCTGCCAGTTCTGGTGGATCCCACAAGGAACGGGGGTCTGTCCTCCTCCAGGCTTCCCCAGAGGCCCCACCTTCAGAAGCCCCATGTGGTCCTCGGTTGCTTGATGTTCAGCCTGAGATGTTTCTGCCTGTAGTGCCTCAGGGCCGAGCAGACCCCCACTCTTCCCCAGAAAGCTATCACAGAGAGCCAGACAAGACAGAGTCTGCCTAAGAAGCACCTCCCCCACTATGGACACGCAGAGACACAGCCCTATCTGTCTCTCTCACAGTCACAGACACACCTGCTGGGACACACAACTGCCCACAGACCAGCCCTGCGTCTGTATGTCTGTCCTGCCTCTCCCCTATCCACCAGTGTCTGCACACAAACAACCATAGACCCCACAAGCACGGTAGACAGGCCTCTCTCCCAGGAAGCCCAGCACATGTTGGCACAGACGTGCCTTGTTCTCAGGAAGGGCTTTCTCTCTCTTGGGTGAGCCCCTCCCTGCTCACAGGCTATGATTCTCTAGGACCACACTAAGCACCCTTTATTCGGGGGAGAAAGAGCAACAAAGCACCTTCAGCTGGCTCAGGATGATGAATCTCCTCCTGTCCAGGCATCTCAGCCTCAGCCCCCTCCAGAGTTCCTTCCGATTCATCTGAAACAGAGGCGTCCTTCACCTCAGTGTCCTCACTGCCGTCGCTGTCCACACCATAGCCCTCGTCCAGAGCCAGCTTCAGGGGGTGTGACTTCCTCTTGGACACCAGGTGCTCAGCCTCAGCACCCTCCAGCTTCCTCTTCTTGGCCAGAGGGCAGCTCTGCAAACTGGGAGGGAGGTGTGGGTGGTGGAGGAGCCAGGCAGGGCCTGCTGGCCTCAGATGCCCCAAGCACCTCCCTAAGGTCCCTCTCCGGCTTCCTCCACAGCCACTTTTAGCTGGAAGCCCCAGACTCTGATGTGCTTAAAGTTTTACATTTAATTATATACATTTAACAGTTCCTGATTGTGTTTTAAATTGCATGTCCTGCTTCTCCTGAGCAACAGGAAGATCCAACTGCAGCAGAACAAGGTCTCCCTGCCCCTCCAGGGCCCACTGGCCCAGGCCGTCCCTGCCAAGTCATCCTTCAGACCCAGCATCCCACACACAGCCTGGTCTAATCTGGGGCCATTCCTTCCCCTGAAGTCCTTCTTCCTCCACCTCAAGAAGCCCCCACTGCCCACACCCACCCTCTGAAACTGGTGCTGCTGTGGGAGGCACCTCAGGTCCAGCTAACTTCCCAGGACCACCATACTGATAATGCCAGCAGCAGCTCATGCAGTCACACCGGCATGCACCACACCTGCTCTGAGCTGCCGTCAGCAGACGCAGCTAGCCCTGGCAGCAGCCCCTGACAGGAAACCACAGAGCTGGGGACAGGCAGTCTAGCAGTCCCCACATGGCAGGCTCACAGCCATGCTGGCCTTAGAGCTTAGGACAGAGATGAAAGGTTTTTAATCTATGAAAGGGTTCAGCGCAGAGGGGGCTACAAACCTCCCTCCAGGGAACCTCTGAAAAGCTAAGGGCCTCTTACCTCCGATGCCTGGAATACTTTCCCCGGACGTGTCCTGAGCCTGTGCATCCTGGGGTGGGGCAGCTGGGGGACAAGAAGGAGAGGTCATCTGGGTAGCAGGGTTGGATTTTGGGCCCACCCCAGATCCTCACCCTGGGACCAGTGGACTGTCCCCACATATTTCATCTCAGAATAGCTGCTTATGGTTAGCTAAAAGTTAATGAAATAACTTACCCTATTTAAATAGATGAATGGCTCCTTATGTCCTTACAAGTGTGTTTAATTAACATCCACATGTACTGGAGTCCCCCAGGTGCTCCCATTGCAGGCGTTGTACTGACTGCTGCCCAGTTTCTAGGGGCTTAGCAACAAGACCCTCTAAAGTGTCCTGAACAAAGCCCTCATCTCGACAGGGGACTCAGTGCTTGAGTCTGGCCCAAGTCAAAAGTACAAAAGTTGGAATTGCCCATAGCTGTCACTGATGCTGTAAGGCCTATGGCCATTGAGAGCAACAGTCTCTGCACTCCCTGCCAGGTGTGCCCTTCACCCCAGCAAACTAACCCAGGGCTGCCAGACAGGAAGCGCCTGTGGCCCAAGCCACTGGCCGGAGCTGAGACAGGCACAAAGGGGCAAAGGAGACTCCAGCCCAGTGCCTGCTGTGTCCATGGAGGAAAGTGAATCCTGGAGGCCCGAGAGCCAGGAGCTGGACACCAAGCCTTGGTGGATTCTCAGGCTGTGCTCAGACGGGCAGTTGGAGATGCTTCCCTAACAGCTCCCACCCCAGAGCTGGTAAGCACAATGCAAGGCCCCTAGGGGCTCCTGGTCTTCAGCCATCATCTGTCTCCCAACATAGTCAAAGCAGTAGGAAGCTCTGGAAACTTCTGATCATGGGTGCTGAGCAGCAAAACCACAATTCCCAGAGAAGACCAGGAAAAAATGGCTACAGAGGATCCTGTATGGGGTGTGAGGTCACAGGTCACCACCACTCAGGCTCCTGCAGGCTGCAGACTCAGGTCAAGTTCTGAGAGGAGCTATTATCAACCAACATTAACTACAGAGCAGTGAAGTGGAGACACCATTTGAGGTCACCTAGGGCAACCTCTGGGGGCAGAGTTTGTGCTCCTCATAGAGGACAGAGGCATCCATGGCTGAGATGAAAAGACCTGGGTTTTAGCAGGACTGACGTGGGTGTGAGCTCTTGCCTGGGATCAGGCTGTCCTAAAACACAGGCACATCTTCCAGAGCCTGGGAAGGGGGGAAAGTATGAGCTGGCCCACTGACACCAGGCACCCAGGGACATGGGCACCATCTCCAGCCTCTGTCCAGGCCCCTCCAGTGGTTTCTTACAGGCCTTACTGAAGACAGCTGTGGGACCCAGCTGGCCATGCAGCCCACACTCACTGATGGCCTATCCCCCACTCCAACTCCAAGCTCAACGCCTGCCATGGAGGGCAGGGGCTCTGATGAGGACAACCCCTCAGCCATCCACGGTGAGGCCACTGTGGCTGATCTTAGAGCTTATCTTCAATGTGCAAAGATATATCCTTTCTTCAAAAGGAGAAAGAAAAGGAGGGGAGAAGGAATATAGGGAGGGCCTTCCACATTTTACTGAGATTTCCTTCCAAATGGAGGGCAGTGGCCACTGCCCCCCCCAGCTAGTCTCTTCTAAATTCCAGGCCCACACTTGCTTTCACTCTCTCAAGAACTAGCTTTGAGACTTTTCACAAAAAGCTCGTTGTTATTGAGGATTTGAAGCTGAGGTCCCAATTAGTTGATTAATCACTGAGTTAATCAGGCAATTAGGTGACAGCTGCCATGGAGGCCTGTGGGGACTGGCACTGCCCCCAAACATGTCACCTGCTCCAAGCCACTCCTCCACCCCCAGTTCCGAAGACTCCTGGTCCCCTGCCAAGTGGGCTGGCACCTTCCCACCCCAGCTTCAGAGAGTGTGAGACAGGGCTGTGAGCTCAAGTGTGTGGAGCTGACAAGGCCACTCTGGGACAGGAAGCTGGGAAGCCCTGGGATGCCTACTCCCCACATAGCAGCCAAGGGCATCAGGTGGAGTGGACGGGAAGCCAGGCCAGGGTCTCCAGAGACTATCATGCAGACAGACAGAGGCCTTGGGCCTGTGAGCACACTGGCTACAGTGTCTGTTGATTTAGGTAGAAAGCTGGTGAGGGCTCCCAGACCAGAGAGCATCTCCCTCTCTGAGAGAAGGGACAGATCCGAGTCTACCCCTCACCCTGCTCCTCAACAGCTAAGCCTGAACTCCCCTGCCTGGGCTCCCAGTGTATGACTAGGGCTGGCACCACAGATGCTAGGAAATGAAGTGGTGAGGCTTGCCAGAAGGCATGGTTCACACCCATACCTCCAAGCGACCCTGTGACAGCTTGGAGGGACCCAAGCGGGAACAATAGGCACCAAGTGGCCCAGCCTAGAGCTGGTGCTTCAGTTACCAGCCTCTAAGGGACTTGTTTCCCTCCCGCCCCTGGGGCAGATGGAAGACCTCTACTCTCTTCTGTTTTCTGGATGGGAGCTGGCCATTGGTGAAAGAAGCCAGGCCCCCAGAAAAGGAATAGTGAGCTACAAGGAGTCAGGACACAGGTGTGGTCTTACTCTGAACTTGGAGATGGCCCTGAACAGCAGTGTCACACTGCCTTGAAGATGCCAGCCCAAACCCTAACCCTCCCCAGCCTTCCCCTCCAGCAGAGTGGACCCTGACCAGAATACATGTTGAAGCATCAGCTCTTAGGCTGGTATAAAGACAAAAACCACTGAACCCCTTTCTTCACTTGAGCACTCAGTGGTAAGCAACCAGGCTGCAGCTGCCTGGAACACAAGTGTCATCCTGGGAGCTCCACCTGAGCTGGTGAAGGGACGATGAGCTGAGGTGGGGGACACCATGGGCTGTAAGATTCTGAGTCAATAGGGCCCAAGGGCCTTGTCCACAGAGAAAGTCCAGCGCACAGGGCCTCATCACAAGAGATTTTGTGTGTGAGTTCACCTGGCGTCACAATTTGCACACAGATGCTCCCCTCCAGACCAGAGCAATGGGGTTTCTCTGTGGGCCATGCTCCCTGCTGTGCCGAGCCACAGATGGCATTCCCACACACAGCTCACAACCAACTAACTGTGTGAACACAGGAATGAATGGCACCTGCCAGGCATAAGTCCTTGGCATGGTATTTGTCCCATCTTTCTCCAAGTAGCACTTTTCAAAAACAAAGAATTGCTGAAGAAATTGTTGTCAGAACACAGGACAGCATGCCCTTGGCCCTACTTCTCCATTAAAAAATTTGAGGGTCTCAGAACCACCAAGTAGTTAGACCGAGACTGCAAGATTAATGAAGGTAGCAGAGTCCAGATCCCACACAACCCCTGACTTAGGCTGGCCAGGTCTTCTCTCAGAATGTTTCAAAACAAATATGTCACTTTTCTTTCCGCTGCTTCAAAATTATAAAAGAACACCCAGCCATTTGGATTTGCCTTTCCAACTCTACCAGAACTTAGGCAGCTACCAAAACCCAGAGCCTCCTTGATCCCAGGATCAAGTCCTAAGCCGAGGGCCTAGGGCTGCTTTCCCTGCCCCTGAAAGGTCCCCAGGCAAATGACATGGGGCACCTCCTCCCTTTTCCCTGGGCTCTCCAAGTGTCAGGTGGCATCATAGTCTCTGTTTCTTCAGCACTTTAGGCCATCAGGCAGTGTCTCCCCTGCAGGGAGCTGGACCCCTGTGTGTCCTTCAAACCTGAGGACCAGAATGCTAGTATGTGGCTGCAGCTCACCCCACCCACACCTGTGACCCAGGGCTGGGCTTCCAGGAGTAAAGCATGTGAGTCAGCTCTTTCAGTTGGATAAACTTTAATCCCATTTCAAAAACGGGATGATAACACTGTTAGGCAGTGTTTCCATGAAATTCCCAGAGACCAAGACTGACACGATGACACGAGGGGACATTGCAGAGTGTGGGGCTCAGGGCTGTGTCCACTCCCACACCCCCTGCCCTGCATCTCCAAGTTTTGGCCTCCAGGGCTGGGAAGACATGCCTCCCTCCCCCCCTCTCCCCCCCAGTGTTTCCCCTCTGTGCCAGGTTTACAAGGCAAACTTTGTGGTCTTCTTATTTCCCTGATAGGCAGAAGCCATTCATTCCAAAACTGTGCAGTGAAGAATAAGACAATCCCTACCCAGGATTTGTTCCAGTTTAATGAGAATCACTGCCCCTAAGAAGTGAGAAGGAAACAGTCACAGAGCCCAGTCAGCTAGACCATCTGTATATACAGCCAGAGTCTGCATCTGGTGTCATGAAGACTTGGGATGGAAAAGACCCTGCTCTCTCACCTCTGGCCACACTGGACCTGCAACCATCTGACAAAGGATCTTTAGGAGATTCCACCAAGAAAGCACTTTGCTCCTGGTATCAGGGACTGTTGTGACAGTCCAGGTGGTGAGCAGGTGTGAGAAGACTTGTGTCCTTGCTCTGAGGCTAAGACATCTCCTGATGAGGCCAAGAAAGTAAAAAACTACAGAGACAGAGCCAAGATAGCACAGGAGGAAGGCAGCCTTATTAGGGAGAATAGGGGCTTGCAGAGGGTATTTAATCAATCCAAGAAGACCTCATTTCGAAAATTTAGGACTTGTACAGGGTTATAGGCACATGGGTAGTGCTTGGTGCTAACAGGACGGCTTCCTTACCTGAGCTCTGCAGCTGTGCTCTCAGGAGGTCCTGGGCAAGAGAGAAATAGGGGAAAAGTTTAGACTTAGAAGGCGTGTTGCCCTAACAGCACAAACTAAGACAAATACCTGAGAGGTGTGCCAAGGACAAATGGAAGCAATCCTAGGGGAAACCAAACTGCTTTTCCAGGGCCCCCACCCTTCCCTGACCTCTTGGAATGTCAATGACCCCGGTTGTGGGGCCTGGAAGTTTTGCAGAGTGAAAC
Organism: Nycticebus coucang; assembly: GCF_027406575.1. NCBI lineage: Eukaryota > Metazoa > Chordata > Mammalia > Primates > Lorisidae > Nycticebus > Nycticebus coucang. The sequence goes on along the minus strand of NC_069800.1, from coordinate 67,537,448 downwards.
AATTGCTCCGCCTATAACAGTGTCCCTGGGCCCTCTGGGCAGGGATGGTTTCTGTCTCTGCCTGTAACAGAAGTCAGCTTTTGCCAGGAAACAGATCAAGCTGAGCAGAGAAGAGGACAGACAGTCAAATGACCACCCAGGGATGGGGCACTGCCTGCAAACATGCACAGATGCCTCCAGGGGCACAGCAGGAAGCCACCAGGTGCCAAGCAAGACTGGACAAGAGGGGCTCCAGTCCTGCTGGAGGGAGCAACACCTCAGCCCCTCTGCTCCCCACTCCACAGCAACTCAGTCCACAGCCTCCTGATCCCTGTCAGCACCAAGATTGGCTTCCTAGGAAGGGAGAGGCTGGGGACACAAGGAAGGTGGCCTCCCCTTTCCAAACAGAAGAGTCCTATAACTGAGCTGTGTGGAACTGAGTCTGTCCCCACATCTCTGCCCCAGCAACCCTCTTAGACACTAGTTTCAAAGCCCATCCCCCCAAGGATAGAAGAAGCTGAAGAGGCCTGGACCCCCAAGCGCCAACACAAAGGACAGTGTCCCTGCATGGGGAGAACAAGTGAAGAGAGTGGCACTTACAGTGTCAGAGAAGGCAGCAGCTGAGGGCCTAGGACTCATGGCCAAACTTGGCAGGGGGCTGCATTACTCACCTCGGAGAGCCTTGGATCGGGTACGACCTCGCTTATCATCATTTTCTAAGCTCATCTGCAAACAAAAAACAAGCACAATATTAATAAGAAAACTCAGCCAGTGCCTTCCAAAAGCAGAACCATCAGAGATTTCTGGCCATTTTCTGGCCCAAGCTTTGACAGCAAAGGTACTTTTATGCCTCAGAATAACAAGGATGGGCTCACAGGAGAGGCCTAGGGCCAAGAGCAACAGCTAGGTGGGCATAAGGAGGTGCTGCTGAGCTCAGAGTATCCCAGCATAGCACTGGCCCTCAGCAAAGGGCTATAGTGCACATACCAACACTGCAGCAAGGCTGGAGCACAGGGTTCCCCTACTGAATCCTCACAGATGTTGGTGTTTTGTAGCATCAGGAGCCCCTGTCCAGGCAAGGAGTGACACCCACTACTTCCCTAGTCTGGCAAATGCTAAGGCACCACGGTAGTCACCTGCCACAGACACAGTCACCACACCAGAGCATGTTCCCACTCGGCAGAAAGTGTTAATGCCCCCAAGACGCTAGGGTCATCTTGTTAGGAACAGGCAGCCCACATGTCCTCCAACCAAGGATCTGGCCACCTTGCCTAAGCCTATCCGGTCCTCACACACCTACATTCCCCAAATCTGACCAGCATCCATAGGGACACTGCCCACCGCACTGTCCTACAGGGAGTCAAAGGAAATTCCTCAGGAGGGTGACAGTCACAGAAAGGACATGCTTAGGGACAAGGGTCACAAACAGGCCCTCAGGGGCTATAGGTCATCACATAGAATTCTTATCCTGTGTCACCCATGACAAATCCTATACACTCTGTACTCCGTGTTATGCAAAACAATCTTCTCCCAGGGAGTGAGGCTTGGGTGAGGTCTCTATCCCCTAGGGAGCCAGGAGGGGAGCAGCCCCCTTCACCACCTGTCAACATGGTCAGGAAGGGGAGGCAGCAAACCCACACCTGTCCCAGGCCACAGGCACCAGGGCAGCCCAGGCTCCATGTGTGAGACTGTCAAACAGACAGCAGGAAAAAAGTAGCAGAAGAAAGGAGGAGAGGTTGTGGGAGGAGGCTCAGAAGCTCCTATCTTAAATGGGGCTTTAATCTCTAACAGCCAGCAAGAGACAAATGTCTACAATACCACCCAAATTAGAAAGCTGAGACTTGCAAAGTGAACCTCCCCCTTGTGGCAGCACTAACACACAATGATTTATGTGATTTGTTAAGGAAGAAATATCAAAACCTGAGTAATTTATGCAACCTACTGGGTCCAGCCTATGGAACACAGTGCTGTGAGCCGGTGTTTGTCACCGCCACCCAATAGAGTAGAAGACAATGGCTACGAGTTCTATTTTAAAGCAGAGGTTCCCCATGGACCAATGGCTCACATTTAAAGTGAAGAGAGGAGCAGGTGTCACGGAGACTTCATTACATTTTTAGCCTTCAGATGTTGCCTGCTCTGAGCCCATGTGCAATGCCTTCCGATGCAGGCCACACAATGGGGCTGATGTGTCTGATTGCTGGGTGCCTACATTCAGCTGAAATGCAATCTACAGCTTTTTTATGTGTGTCAGTTTTCCCAAGGAAATTGGCAAGCCTTCTGCTAGGTTAAAGCGTGCCTTGGCAATTTGGATTTCCTGCAGATAAATTATTCAAAGAGCAGAGAATAGAGAGGGTTGCAGGGATATATAATGGGCTCTGCTTGCAAACTGTGAGTGCCCATTGATGAAGCCCACAGCTGCGGCATCCACTTTGCTGAGCACCTTTCCATTCTCAATTGATCTGCATCAGATGGTCAATGAGCAAGAAGTCTTCTTTGGTGCATGTAACTTTGATTTTAAAAGGGGGGGAAATTGAACTAAAGGAGGAAAACCAAGCTCTTTAATATAAGAATGAGTTTGTAAGAGCTGGATGACTTGGGACATTAACAATGGAGGAGGGAAACTGATTTCTGAGCTGTTTGGGATGAGCAGTGCAGGCTGACATGAGAGCACCTAGGCAAAACTGATAAAACCAGCACCATGTGATTAACATCATCTCCTTTTCAGAAGAGCTAAAAGCACTACAGAGGTGGGTTCTCTTCTGTCCTCCTGCCTCAGCATCAGTATCCCTATGTGGCAGGTGCCCAGCACCCTCCAGGCTCACCCTAGCTGATCACTGGGCTGCAGCCCCAGGCCTGCTGCCTGCACCCCCATGGCAGGTATACCTAAAAGGACAGCTCAATGGTACAAAGACAATGAGACACTTCTTGATTTCTTGTTCATTTTTTAAAAAACCATTTACTTGTTCCAAGCACAAACCAACCAAGTCCCTGTTTTTGTACATCCCACAAATAATTCAAAGTCCCCTCCCCTTGAGGGTGAAAAGGCTCTTTTGTTGAAACAGGCCAACCTCACCCCACTCTCATCACCAGGCCAGGAACCTCAAGAGCCAAGTCTGCTCTGTTTCTGTGATGCCAACTTCATTTTGCCACTGAGAGCATGTCTTACAGCTCTAATTAATATTTCAATCCCCCAACCCAAGCTCAGGGATATCCATAGTGGGTGCCCCTCTTCTTCCTTGCTCACTCACCCTCTCTTTTCATCTCTGTCTGTCTCTGTCCCTCTCTGTCTCTGTTTATCTCTGTCTCTCTCTGTCTCTGTTTATCTCTGTCTCTCTGTCTCTGTCTCTCTCCATCTCTCTTTCTGTCTCTGTCTCTCTGTCTCTCTCCCTCTTTCACTCTTTTTTCATGCTTTCTCCAGGGCCTTCAGGGCTGAAGAGCTCCCCCCCAACTCACAACACACCACTTCACTTCTGCACTGATGGCCAAGGGCAACCCCAAGGACAGAATCCAGAGGGAAGCCCCATTAGGTGTTCTTGCCCTGGAGGCACCAGCCTCGGCATCCCCAAGGTTTATGCATCCCCCAGGTTTATGCATCACTCCAAGGTTTATGCATCACTCCAGGGAGGTAAGGAGTGCTTAGGGTGAGGGAGCTGCTGAGGCTTGAGGGCCAAGTGGAGGTAGGGAGGATGTGCAGGAGGAACTCAGATAGGCTGGGAGCATCCCTGGGTGGCAGCACCATCTCTTTCCCACTCACTTATCTGCTCTCTACCTCTTCTCCCTCAGGGTCCTCACATCAATCTGAAATGAGTTCAATTATTCATGGTTGCAAGACCAATAGGTAGATGGACAGGTGAAAGAAAGAAAGAAAGAATGAATGAATGAATGAACGAACGGCGGGGTGGTTTGCAACATCTCTGGAACCAGGTGGGTGTAGAGGAGCAGCCAGAGGGGTGGCACAGGGACAGCATTTGGGAGCTTCGAGTTAAGGTGTCAGGCTCCTGACACTGCGGGGCCACTTGCCTCAGCCCTGGGCTAGGAGGGGAGGCACATCAGTGTCTTACTTTATTTAACGTGTGTTAACTGGGAGCAAAGCAGATTATACCAGTCAGCATTCCTGTGAAAGGGTGGACCCTCTTCCTAAAGCTTTTCTCTCAGAGACCTAGAGAGGGATGGGAGCATCCACTGACCCCTAGGGAACCATAGGCAGCCCCTGCCCAGAAGGAAGAGAGCCATGGTGTAGCCTGTTTTCTCCTCTCACTTGTGTGGAAGGGAGCAGCACAGTGGATGGTGGGAGTGGAGAGAGGCTCCACTCAGCAACTGAAAAGCAGCCTTCAAGTGCTGCCTTGCCCTCTTCCCAGGCATTCCAATGGCAACATTTGCAGCCTCCTACATGGCCTCCCCCTTCACTTTCTTCTATTTCCTCCTCCTCTTCTTCTTTCTTTCTTTCTTTTTTTTTTTTAAGAGAGAGAGAGATTTTCACTCTGTCACCACGGGTAGAGTGCCTTCAAACTGCTGGACTAAAGGATCCTCTTGCCTCAGCCTCCCGAGTTGCTGGGACTACAGGCACTGCAACAACGCCTAGCTAATTTTTCTATTTTTAGTAGAGATGGGGTCTTACTTTGCTCAGCCTGGTCTCGAACTCCTGAGCTCAGGTGATCCTCCTGCTTCAGCCTCCCAGAGTTCTGGGATTGCAGGCATGAGCCATGGCACCCGGCCCCCTTCCCTTTCTCTCAAACATGCTCCTGCATCCCAGTGCAGCCCACAGAGCAGATGTGGAAAGCCTGCTACCTCAAAAGACCCAGCTAGCATCCTGTTTTCCATTCTCTGGATCTCTGAGTCCTCACCCTGCCCACCCCAAAACAGCATTGCAGCACTCCCTGGTTCTATGCAGTGACAGCTCTGTCCTCCCCTTTGGAGTATGTCTGATACATTCCTGAAATTCTCCTGAGAATCCACTATTTAGCCTGCTTGCAGCTGTATAGACCTGCCTCCTCCTTGGGGTACAGAAAGGACATTCCCATAGGGAATTACTTAACATGTCTTAGGAGAGATTCTCCTGACCACTCTAATCATGGGATTCTGGCTTACTCCAACACCCAAACTAAAAATTATAGCTACGTAATGGACACCTTGATGAAGCAGGCATATATGCACCCACCTGTTAAAAAACTCAGCATTAATAGAATTTCTACCCACCCAAGGTAACATCCAGCAACATTAAGTGAGGCAGGCCAGAAGGGCCACACCCAGTCTTGCTTGCCAGAGTCATGCTTGCCAGAGGCTCCTCCCAGGTGGCAGAAAAAAGTACTGGCTAAATGCCCATGCAATCACCCTTCTCCTTGACTTCGTAATTCTACAGTCATCCACTGGATTTATGCAATTTGGAGCCCATAATGGTGCTTTTTTGTGCCAGGAAAGCCTGCACTTATTCTAACATACTACCACCTACCTTTTATCTGGCCACCCTTTCAGTTCTGAGCTGTCCACATGCCTAGTGCTGAACTCAGGCACATGACAGTTGCCCTTCTGTGCTGGCTCTTTGCTTCACCCACCTCCTGTCTTTGGTCAGCCCCCAAAAGGTTGATTCTGATGCTACTGTGCCTGTGGGATGCACTTGGCCGCTGCTTAGCTCTGTGCTGCCACCTCCTCAGAAATTACCTGCACCAGCCCCAGAGCCCTCTGGGAAATTGACCCTTTCACATCCTCCCCTTCTCTGCCCCACTCTTCCTCTTAGCTTCTCTGCTCAGAGCAGTGACTCAAGCCCTCTGTGCCCAAAATAGAGGAAAATGATTCTCAAACAGAGCAGCAACGAACAGCTGGTGGTGCCAGAAGAACCCAAGCAGGTACCACGGGCTGCTCATAGCCAGTGCTTTTTGGACAATCATACCTTGTCCATGGCAGCTTCTGAACCCTCTGAACTTGTCACACCTTGACCATAGGGAGACATACTTGCACTGGATAAGGGCAGGCACCACTTCACTCAGAACCCCTGGTCATGTGGTTTCATGCCAGGTAGCTCTGCATGAGTCTTCAGGCGTGAGATAGGGTGAGGCCAAAAACCCAATGATCAAGATAAATGACATTTTAATTCAGTATTTTTAAAATATCAAGACTAATGCAAAAAGTCCATGATAAACTACCAAAACTTTAAGTAAAGACAGTGTCATTACTGGCTTTTCTTTGGGCCTTCTCAGGCTCCACCTCAGTTCAGCAGAGCTCTGATGACCTTTCATGAGCCAAAAACCACCACATGTATATTCTTAACTCCAGATTCAAAAGAAAAGTGTTAGGTTTGGGAAGTAAAATGCAAGTTCTCTCCTCAACTGGGTAGCTCTCCCTGCCTCCACCCTGGGCCGCCACTATCTTGGTGGCCATGCCCTGGGTCTCAGCTGGATCCTTGCTGGAAACCACTTTTATGCCAAGAAGATGAGAGTCAGAGCCCTATCTGAGAGAGGGCTGCCCCCAAGCCTGTTGTCAGCCTCCACTTCTACCCCTGACGAGCCTGGCCCACAGCTTGTTGCAGGGAGTTCCAGCAGGGGTGGGGGGGAACAGGTTGTAAGCATGTGTGATGCCCCGGTGAGGGAGTGTCCCTGGGGAGGCAGGGAGCTGATCTCCTCCATCCTGGGCTCTGGGCAGGTAGAGAAGGCAGGCACCATCTGCCTCCACTCAGGAAGATCACCGAGAAACAAGGCCAACAGGCTCAGCATTTGTAGTTCAACCGGCTAAGGCATCAGCCACATACACCAAAGCTGGAGGGTTCAAATCCAGCCCAGGCCTGCCAAACAACAGTAACAACTACAACCAAAAAATAGCTGGGTGTTGTGGCAGGCGCCTGTAGTCCCTGGCTACTTGAGAGGCTGAGGCAAGCGAATCGCTTAAGCCCAGGAGTTGGAGGTTGCTGTGTGCTGTGATACCATTGCACTCTACTCAAGGCAACAGCTTGAGGCTCTGTCTCAAAAAAAAGAAAGAAAAGAAATAAGGCCGGGCGGCGCCTGTGGCTCAGTGAGTAGGGCGCCGGTCCCATATGCCAGAGGTGGCGGGTTCAAACCCAGCCCCGGCCAAAAAAAAAAACACACACACACAAAAAAGAAATAAGCCAACAGACCTCATGATATGTTCCTGCAGCAAAGCCTGCTTTGAGGCCCAAAGGGACTCAGCCTGCCCAGTAAAATAGGGTGAACAAAGAACAGGTTGTTGAGGCACATTCAGGAGCAAAGGTGTGATTCAAAAGCAGGGAACTGGCTGGAAGGTGAGATTCCGCAGTCTTAGTTTGAATGTACTCAGAATCATTTTTCTTCTTTATTGCCTTTATTTCTTTTTAGACAGGGTCTTGCTCTGTAGCCTGGACTGGGGTATAGCAGCCTCCAGCTCCTGGGCTCAAGAGATCCTTCTGCCTCAGAGTCCCAAGTAGTTGGGACTACAGGTGTGTCATGACACCCAATTAATTTTTCTATTTTTTGTAGAGACTGGGTCTCACTACGTTGCTCAGGCTGGTCTTCAACTCCTGGCCTCAAGCAGTCCCCCACCTCAGCCTCCCAAACACTGTAATTACAGATGTGAGCCAATGTGTCCAGCCTCTTCCTTTAATTTTAAAGTGACTAGATCATTGATGGTCTAATCTCCATTTATCCTTCACCTAGTCTGGGCTTTGACAATGATTAGACCAAAAGTCACCTCCTCACTTTGTGCTTCATTCCTGGGAACCAAGAAGAAGCTTTGCACAGGCAGCCTATGGGTGCTCAGTACAGGCCACCTCCAAGTGCCTCACCTTGCTGTGTCTGCCCAGGAGGTGTCTTGAGATCCTGCAGCTGCTGGCCTTGCTTCCGTGTGTCCACCTCTGGTTTAGCAGCTCACCCCGGAACTCATTTTCTGAGAATTTAAAAAGATATAGGGTCAAAAAGGGGAAGCTCCCGTAGCTCAGTGGGTAGAGTGCCAGCCACATACACCGTGGCTGGTGGGTTCAAGCCTGGCCCCAGGCCTGCTAAACAACAATGACAACTTAAACAAAAAAATAGCCCGTCTTGTGGCGGGTGCCTGTAGTCCCATCTACTTGGGAGGCTGAGGCAAGAGAATCGCTTAAGCCCAAGAGTTTGAGGTTGCTGTGAGCTGTGACACCACAGCACTCTACCAAGGGTGACATAGTGAGACTCTGTCTCAAAAAAAAAGAAAAGGGGAAGCTGATGACAGCCAGACATGCTGGCTCAGGGGAGAAATTAGGCACTGGGGCCATTTTCACAAGGCATTTATACAGCCTGTCCTTTATGGAGCAACAAGAAAAATGGACAAGAGAAAACACTTTTCTGACTTGGGCTTCTCCAGCACCTGTTCTCTTCCCCACCACGGGGCTGGTACTATCTTGTGCCTCGAGGGAGGCTGGTCCCCACGACAGGGCTATTCCTTCCACGGTGCCAGGGACGCAGTCAGGTGAGCCCCACCTCCACCTTGAGAAAACTTGGCATTCAAATTCCAACTTTGAAAATGAGCTGACTAATGATTTACATTACAACCAGACCCTTCACTGACCACAAAAGAATGCACAGCACAGATCCATTTGCAGAAAGAAAGAGAGAAGGAGGAAGGGAGGGAGGGAGGGTGGGAAAGAAGGAAGGAAGGATGGAAGGAAAGAAGGAAGGAAGGAAGGAATTGCTTTGCACAACTTCTCTGGAACCCATTGATGGAAGGAAGTGAGCCCCTCCTCCCAAGAACCCAGTCGGTTTTGTGTCCCACTGGAGCTCTGGGCTCCACCAATGTCCTTTGCCCTCCTTTTCAGTATCTCTTCTCGCCAGTGTCGCTGCCTCTCTCAGGTGATGCCTCCAGTTAATATTTAATTCCTTACATAGATTCACACATCTAAGCAGAGGCTGAATGCATCAGCTGGACATGACAAAGAAATGCATTGTGTACCTATTCCCTGCTGTCACTCTGTTTCCATGGCAACCTGCCTTCTACAACTGCAGCGGCATTTCAAAGGAAGGTCATTAAATAACCAACAATAAAAACAGGAAATGAATATTTCTGCACTCTGCTTTCAGTTTCTCCTTGGAAGTGAGTTTGGATTCAGCTGAAACCAGGTAAAGCACACTGGTATATCCCTCATTTTCCTCATTTTTGATATACTTCCCCAAATGCTATTTTTCTCAAGAATTCTACCACTCCTGGCTCTGGGCAGGCCTGTAACTCTGGCCACAGCACACTCTAGTTATCTGGAAATGACTCCAGGCCATTAAAGGGCCTGGATTACCTTCCAGAGTATAAGCACAAACAGAAAATTCAAGACAGCATAATGCAAGATGTCAAAGGAAAGGGTGGCCACTAGACCTTGGCACCTACTATGTGCTGAGAGTCACCAACCACCAGGTGACTGCTGTGATAACAGGGCTTTAACCCCATGCTCCAAGGCCCTGACTAGTGAGAAGTTGACTGTGGGTTTTTCCCCACAACCCAAGACCTTTGGGCCCCCTGGGTCCCATCTGTCACTGGTCGTCAGCACTGAGCCTGAGTGAGGTGCCTCTACACAGGACAACTCTGCCCACCAGGTACCCAGGTCCTTAACCCTATGGGAGGGATGAAGGGCAGCATTTAGTGACCCACAGGGCACTGATCTCGCCAGGCAGATGTAGCCAATAGCTTGAGGGGTTTAAGAGGAGGACCCAGCATGGGAGAAGGGGTTGGGAGGACAAGGAGGATAAGCACGGTGGAAGGCTGGGAAGGGCTGGTCATGGAGCTTCCTACCTGGTGACAGAAGATGGGGGCTCCACGTGTCTCCTCTATGGTGACAGTGGAAGCTGAGAGACAGGCCCCCAAGTGCACAGGACTCGATTTCTGAGTATCCACCCAGGACAGCAGACAGAAACCTATACACTGGGTGATTTGCAAGACTCTAGCAGAACTTCCTGTGCAGGGCACCTGGAGCACATCCATGACAGCTCGAGGGAAGGATACAGGTCTTGCCCTGTGGCGAGATACTCCAGAGAAGCTTCCTGAGCACAACTCCGAGTCTGCTGAGTTCTGCTTATAGCTACAAAAGTATCCCCACAAAGGGACCTCCAGTTTTCTGTCTGATAAGAGAACTGCTGGAACTTTGCCCCCCACCCACTGCAGAGAGTGTGGAAATGAAGCCCCATGGAATTCTCCATCACTCACATCACTCGCAACTTAGGGCTCAGCAGCCCTGATGTCCCACATTCGCTCAGGCAAAGTATTAGGATCATGTGCCTATCCAAAGAGCCACTTCCACCCCACCCTCCCAAGCAACAAAGCCACTAAGTGTCTGGGCAGGGGAGCAGACTGGCTCCTGTGTGCTGGTGAGGACCTCTGCACCACACTCCCGCAACATGTGGCGTACATTGGTCAAAGCACATACTATTGCTCAGAACCACATTCACATGGACCCAGCTCAACCACAATATGATTCTGCCTCCTTTTTCCAGGAACTATCTTGCCAGCAAACAACAGTTACTAGCAGAAGCCCAGTGAGGTGTGCCACATCTTCTCCTTTGGCCCTCCTGGTCTCCCACTGGGACCTGCCATGTGGACTTACCATGCTCCACCCCAGACAAGACCCTCCTGTCTGGACATGGCATACACCACTCCCCTGGCAGCACATCAAGCCCCTGTGCACCAAAGATGTGCAAGGTCAAAGACCAAAGTAAAACTGCACAGAAGTGTAGGGCTCCACACAGGAGCCCCTTCCACAAACAGGGCTGCTCTATGGACATTGCCCTGTGCCATGCAAGATAGAAGGGAAAGAACTATGTGGAAGCTAAGAGGCCTGGATGGAAAGAGCCTTCAGTGAATGCCTGGGGGAATCACTGCCTTGTGGCCATCACTGTCTTTCTTAACAAGAATCTAAAGTGCAGAGGAGGCTTTCACCAAGGCAGTCCCTTCCTTTAGGATGCCTAAGTCTCTGAGTTAATCTGAATCCCTGGTCCATAATGCAGACTGAAGACCAAGCGCCAGACGCCACTACACCCTGAGCAGTCTCTCAGGTAATAGGCCACTTAGGATCAGGGGGTGATACTGGCTGTAACCCCCCTTTAGAGAACTGGCATCTCCACCCTGAGTCCTACAGGCTGTGTTGCCCCACAGTGGCCCCAGACTCATGGTCACAGGACTATGGCAGGCAGAAAAACTCAACAGAACAGAGTCTGCTCAGCTGGGAAGGCTGTTCATGGGTCCATTGGAAAGGGACTCGCCCTTCTCTGGGCCAGATGCCAGCAGAGGCCCAGGAAATGCTCACAGCCAAATGCAGCCTGGCCTGTCCCTTCCTAATAAAGGCAGCAGTGCTATAAACCCAAGACAATCTGAGCCAGGCCCTGCACATTAACTCTGCAGGGAGCATAGCACAGAGGCCTAGAACCAGATCCCAGGCCAGGCCCTCCAGGCTGCCCTCTGTTCTCACTCCGTCTGGCCCACGACACCACCCACTTCCTCCTCACACTGGCACCAGGACTGCTCCCCATGCATAGCCCCACAGAGGACCCCACTGAGGCTACATCTGCCATGATGCTTCCTGGATTGCTCAAATAGGCCTGAGGCAACCTGCCCTGATGGCATGATCCCGCTCCAATAGGGCATCCCTGTGGCAGTCAGTTCTGGCTTCTACTGTGAAAACCTCCCTAAACCTAAAAGAAGAACAAATGCTAGGAAGGTTGAGTGAGAGCCCAGTGGTAAGTGTGGAGCATCAGCCCAGTGTCTCCACAGGTATTGTGGCTCTGGTGACCACTGAGGCCTCTGGCCCAGAGGCTGCTCTCTTCTGCCCCCAGCATGTGAAGAGGGGAAAGGCTGGCAGCGGGAGAGCTTACACCTCAGCTCTCCCACACACCCACACCCAATACACACTTAGCCTCCACAGAAATAAAATGAGGTAACACAAAACTCTAAGTAATCTAGCCAAAGCAAAATCAGACCATTAAAAAATGACAGAAAGGGCTCAGCACATGTAGCTCAGGAGCTAGGGCATCAGCCACATATACCAGAGCTGGTGGATTTGAATCCAGCCCAGGCCTGCCAAACAACAATGACAACTACAACCAAAATATAGCCGGGCATTGTGGCAGGCACCTGTACTCCCAGCTACTTGGGAGGCTGAGGCAAGAGAATCACTTAAACCCAAGAGCTTGAGGTTGCTGTGAGCTGTGACTCCACGGCACTCTACCCAGGGCAACAGCTTGAGACTCTGTCTCAAAAAAATTAATTAATTAATTAATAATAATAATAATCTTTCAACGAATGCTCAGGGATAAGTGGATATTCAAAAAAAATGAAGATGGACCTCTCTCCCACAAAAATTACATCACAGTAGATCACAAATCTAAATGTAACAAGTAAAATTCTTAGAAACACAGGAGAAAATCTTCCTAACTTTGTGTTAAGCGATGATTTCTTAGATATGATATCAAAAGCACAAGCCATAAAAGAATAAATTGATACATTGAACTTAATCAGAGTTTAAAAATTCTGCATTTAAAAGAACACCACCAATAAGGCAAGAAGATAACCCATAGACTGGGAGAAAATACTTGCAAATCATATATCTGATGAAGAACTCTTACAATTCCATAAGAAGACAAATAACCCAATTTAGAAATGGACAAAGATTTGAGTAGACATATCTCCAAAGACATCGAATAAATGGCCAATAAACACATGACAAGATGCTCAGCACCTGGTAATTAATCCCATGATCAAGTATCACTGCACATTCACTTTAAGAAAAAAATAGACAATAACAAGTGTTGACAAGAGTACAGAGAAACTGGAATCCTCATATACTGCTGACGGGAATGTAAAATGGCACAATTGCTTTGGAAAATAGTCTGGCAGATACCTAAATTATTAATATAGAATTGTCATATTACTCCAAAATTCTACTCCTAGGTATCTACTAAAGAAAAGTAAAAATACGTTTTCATAAATCCTCATACACTTAGCTGGGTATTGTGGTGGGCGCCTGTAGTCCAAGCTACTTCAGAGGCTGAGGCAAGAGAATTGTTTGAGCCCAAGAGTTTAAGGTTGTTGTGAGCTATGATGCCACAGCACTCTACCAAGGGCAACAAAGTGAAATTCTGTCTCAAAAAAAAAAAAAAAAATCCTCGTACACAACTATTCATAGCAGCTTTACACAGAACCAAAAAGTAGAAAAACCCAAATGTCCATTAACTGCTGAATAGATGATGCAAAATACAATTACATAATATTTGGCAATAAAAAGGAATAAAGTGCTCAAACATGCTACAAAGTAGGTGAACCTCAAAAACTTTATGGTCCGTGATAAGATGTAAAAGATAACACACTTACAATTTCACATTTATGAAATGTCCAGAATAGGCAAATCCAGGCAGAAAGTAGGTTAACGGCTGCCTAGGACTGGAAGAGGGGGTGCAAGGGAGAGTGGCTGTTAATAGCCCTGAGGTTTCTTTTTGGGGTGATGAAATGTTCTAAAATTAAATTGTGGTGATAAATGAACAAGTCTATAAATATGCCAAAACCATTGAATTGTATACTTCAGATTGGTGAATTATATGATGAGTAAATTATACTCAAATAAAACTTTTTCAAAAGTGGCATACAAGTGGTCAGTTAGTCATTTCTGGGAACTCTGGTATGGGGCAGGTCACTTTGGGCTCTCCAGCCTAGGTCCTATGAGCCCATGCCCTGGTCCAACTTTGCCAATCATGACCACTGGACCACCCTGGACTCCCCATCACACCTTACTCCTGGAGGCCAGGGACAGCCAGGTCCAGGATATAGGTGGTGGCAGTGATGTGGGCCAGGACATGAAGGGGAGGGTGAGGTCTCCAGACCCATATCCCATCCTCACTCCGCTGGGGTAGTAACAGCTATACACGATCAACACGGGCTGCTTCTGTGCAGCCAGGAGGCATCATGACCCAGAACAGCACAAACTCACCTCCCACATCTGCTGGGGCTATGTCAGGGTATGTCAGCAGCTAATTGCACAGCTGAGCTAAGGTGTGCAGGTGATCCTGCCAGACAGCTAGCCCTCAGCCCTACACCTGCTCTGCCTGTGCCCTGCTCAGTCTGCAATGTCCCAGGACACTGTGGCTGCTCCAGCCACACCTGCCATGGGGTCCCACTGCCCTGGAGAACCCAGGCCTCCTTAGCTTTCATTGTACCTTATTCAGAATGAAATTGAAAATCTGGGCCCTGGAATTGAGTTTAAACTTACATCTTGCTGTTTGAAATGAAAATGTTTTCTTACTTTCCATCTCAATCCTTCATTTATCCCCTCCTTGCTGCTACTCAAGTTTAAAGCAAAGTCTAGCAAGGCAGGAGAACAGAGCTAGAATAAAAATGTAGAAACAATTTAAGGCCCTCACAAAACTAAACACAAGTCAAAGTAGACTTTGGGGGGGACCACAACCCAGAATTCTATTCTGTGGAACTAGAGAACCTCTGACACCCAAGGTCCCAAGGTACAGACCATGCCCCAGACATGGAAAGACAAGGCCCTTGGAGCACACAGACTCATACCCATGCCCAAGGCTCCCAGAGGAAGCAACAGGAGAGCTAGGTGCACCCTCTCTCAACCTTCAAAGCAAGATCCCCACTCTGAAGACCACCAACAAGCTTCAGGACAGCTGCTCCTGCTGGGACCTTTCCCAACTGTGAGAGAACCCTCAATGGACAACAGAGCGAACGTATTAAGGGGCTCCTTCCATCCACAGTGTGAACAAGGCTAGAGCAAGAATAAGGACAGACTGGGTGAGGGGGCTGCAAGGAGGGCAGGACACAGACTGTCCCGTGAACACTGGGTGCAGCAGGTGTGGCCTGGCCCAGGCAGTGACAGGGAGCTGTTTGGGAAGGTCTAATACCTTAAGTCTGACTTCTCCAACTTGTAAATAAATTATGAAACAAAAATGAAAAATTTGGTAGAAGAGTTGAGAGAGGAGTCCAAGAAATATACTACAAAACTGAACAAGAAGACAAAGAGATGGGAGATAAGGAAGAAAAGTTGTGTGAGCCCTCCCATCTAATAAGGAAGTTCCAGAAAGAGAGAGCCAAGAATACAAGTGGGACAGTGTGGGGACCTTTACTGTTTAGAAAATAAAAAATGTTCCCTTGTAAGGGAATTAATTTTCAACTTCAGGGCATACCCTTTATGCCCAGAAAAAATATTAATCAAAGGAAGTAGTTAGAATAAGAGTACCTCCAGATATGAATGTTTCCAAAACAGCCCACTAGACACCAAGCGAAGGGGCTGAGGTTGGGGGGGAGTGTTATCTATAATAAAATAACACTGATACATACTGCTTGGTCTAGCAGTGAAAGATTGAAAATAAATAAATAGAGATAATATTCAATGCTACAAAGGAAGCAGACAAATAGCAGAAGGGTCCAGTTCTGACATTACAGGGAGGCCAGAGGGAGGTGACCAGCCCATCACACTCAGAACTGTCCTGTCTCATATTCCAGGAACCCATGGTCCTGGACACACTGGCTAGTGAGGCTCCCTAACGCCAGAGCCCAAGCAGGGCAGGTGCCCCACCCTCCAAGGTCTAGCCTGGAGGAAAATAGGTCCTGGGCCCAGCAAAGGGAAGAGCTTTTATATGGAGTGAGGAGCATATTGGTACAGGGAAGGGGGATGAAAGACATTAACGTGTTAGGTGTAGTGGATAGTGGATTTCTCACTGTTGGAAGTAGATATGCACATGAAAAGGGAGCACTCTACAAGATGTGGAAGATTAGACTCAGAGTATCAGTATGAACTTGTGACTTTCAGTATACAGTGGAAACTCCATTGCTGACCAACTCCTTAGGTGGACCTAATGTTCACAGATCGGACATGCACCATACACACATATCAAATACTGTAGGCTTCACTCCTTACTTTGACTACCTCTGTGTGCTGACTAGGTTATTAAAGTCCCTTGGTGGTCAACTTACAGAGGTTCTATTGCATATCAATAGATAGAGAAGGCTCGGCACCTGTAGCTCAAGCGACTAAGGCACCAGCCACATATACCAGAGCTGGCGGGTTCGAATCCAGCCCCGGCCCGTCAAACAATAATGACAACTACAACCAAAAACATAGATGGGCATTGTGGCAGGTGCCCATAGTCCCAGCTACTTGGGAGGCAGAGGCAAGAGAATCGCTTGAGCCCAGGATTTCGAGGTTGCTGTGAGCTGTGATGCCACAGCACTCTATCCAGGGCAATAGGTTAAGGCTCTGTCTCAAAAAAAAAAAAAAAGATAGATAAATGACTACAGACCTGGACAGGTGTGCGCATAGTGCCTGCACATGTGTGCATACACACAAGTGTGTCTCCCCAGCCCTGTCCACTGGGAGGCCAAGAAAGAACAAGGAAAACAGTGAAGCTGGCGAGGACACAAAAGCAGCTGGACTGGGCTTCCTCTGGCCAATCAGTGACAATTTGAGCATCAGTATAAAGTTCATGATACACTGCATAAAATAAGAAGCACAAGGATACAGAGATATCCATAAAAACATACAAATTGATAGTTTGATGAGGAAGGAGATATTTTCATGGTTTCAAAGTACCTCCCTTCAAAACACTTATCAAATGCAAAGGAAATGAGGGGCTCAGAGACACCGGGTGCCCTGCCTTGTCCAGGGACCAAGTCGACAGCATTGGCTAAGGGGCAGATCTGTGTTGGGTGCAAGAAGAAGACGTTCACACATGAGTATTCCCCAGTGACCAAGTCCAATTGTAAGCAACATCAGACAAACCCAAACTTAGGGACATTCTACAAAATAAATAACCATTGCTCTTCTGAAGGTTCAAGGTCATGAAAGACGAGGAATGCTGAAGACTATTCTAGGCTGACAAAGACCACAGAGACACAAAGACTAATAAGCAGTAATAAACATGGTTCCAAGCCCATCCTTTGAATGGAGTCAGGAGGCCCATGGCTGTGAAGGTGAGGAGCAGTCAGTGGCAGAGGGTTTTCTCTGCTGGAGACACCTACCCAAGCATTCTGGGCAACAGCATCACATTGGCAACATACTTTCAGATGGTTCAGGGAAAATTGCTTTGTCCTGTACTTGAAATGTTCCTTAGGTTTGAGATTGTTTTTTTTGTTTTTTTTTTTTTTTATTGTTGGGGATTCATTGAGGGTACAATAAGCCAGTTACACTGATTGCAATTGTTAGGTAAAGTCCCTCTTGCAATCATGTCTTGCCCCCATAAAGTGTGACACACACTAAGGCCCCACCCCCCTCCCTCCATCCCTCTTTCTGCACCCCCCCATAACCTTAATTGTCATTAATTGTCCTCATATCAAGATTGAGTACATAGGATTCATGCTTCTCCATTCTTGTGATGCTTTACTAAGAATAATGTCTTCCACTTCCATCCAGGTTAATACGAAGGATGTAAAGTCTCCATTTTTTTTAATGGCTGAATAGTATTCCATGGTATACATATACCACAGCTTGTTAATCCATTCCTGGGTTGGTGGGCATTTAGGCTGTTTCCACATTTTGGCGATTGTAAATTGAGCTGCAAGGTTTGAGATTGTTTTTTAAAAATCTTTACAATGCAGGTCAGCGCCTATGGCTCAGTGAGTAGGGCATGGGCCCCCTATACCAAGGGTGACGGGTTCAAACCCGGCCCCGGCCAAACTGTAACAAAATAAAGCCGGACATTGTGGCAGGTGCCTGTAGTTCCAGCTACTCAGGAGGCTGAGGCAAGAGAATCGCCTAAGCCCAAGAGCTGAAGGTTACTGTGAGCTGTGACGCCGTGGCACTCCACCCAGGGCTACAGCTTGAGACTATGTCTCAAAAAAAAAAAAAATCTTTACAATGCAGTAGAACCTCCATAGCTGATCACCTCCCTACACTGACCACCTCCTTAAGTTACCCTAATTCCCATAGACCACTTGTGCATATCAGCACAGCAGGCTTCATTCCTATGTTGACCACCTCCGTGTATGAACCAGTTTGTTATAGTCCCTAGGATGGTCACTTAAAGAGGCCCTCCTATAATAAGAATGGGGTCAGGATGCAAGCAACCAGATGTCAATGGAGGCCTCTATGAAGAGGAGATTGAATCTAGGACCAAGGGGGTCCCCAGGCAGGACACTCCACCTCCAGCAGTTCCTAGCTCTGCCCAGGGCTTCTCCCTGGGATGACTGGCTCTGCCCCAGGCCTCCCAGAAAGCTAAGGGCCCAGGTGCCTGAGAGCACAACTTTGAACATCTCCATGAGGAAAGCAGTGCATGTACCCTAGAAGCTATGCTTACCCTGGACCAGCAAGGCTGCATCAAATGGGGGGGCCAGGGCTGCATGAAAGGGGCAGCTGTGTATGAGGGCTGTGTCAGGGACAAGGGGGGACTACCTCAGGCCACACAGGACCCTTATTTGACCTCTGCCCCCAGCCTTGCCCTGCCACAAGATCTCTGGGAGGTGGCTGCCTTCACTGGCCTGATCTCTTTCTCCATCCCACATCCTGGAAGGGCACAGTTGCAGGAGGCATTCCATTTCTGAATGTGGGGGCATCTAGAGGTAGCTCTGACGTCCTCCCCATTGGAACAGCTTTTGGCAAGAAACACAAATAGGGCTGAGGGGAAAATGAGGGCAAGTTTTGCTCTTTTTTCTTTCCTTTTTCTTTTTTTTTTAAGCTAGAATCCAGAGAGAAGTAAAATGAAGACTTGCTGAGTGGCGCAAAGACAGACCAGCTTTTGCTGAGTTTAGGTGAAAATGAGAGAAGGGAGAGGCGGGGGCAGGGGAGTTGGCAATTCTATAGCCTTGCACATTTCTCTCATTATTTTGCTTCTAAATCAGCCTCGCTGGTACTTTCTCTATTCAATAAAAGCCAAATGCAAGCCATGTCCCTTAATCTCTCCAACAGCAGCTCACTGCTGAGAAAATAATACAGATGTAACTTCCAGCATCATACACTTTCTTTTCCATTTATATGCAAATAGTGACCTTTCACCCAGGCTGCCTCAAAGAAGTGTTTCCTTAAAAATGCAAATAGCATGTTGCAGGCAGTTACTGTGGCTGAGGCTTTTTTATATTATTATCATTATTTCTTTTAACCTTACCAACGCTGTAAAAACAACAGCTAAACTGCTCCCAGTAATAATGACTTTCCACCAGCCAGCCTGTCATCCAAGGCTGCGGGGGGGCAGGGGGTGGCAACGGGTGCCCAGCCCCACAGGCAGAGTGTCCCAGGAGGGACACAGATAATGTCACACTGACTCTATCCCAGGGTCACCCAGAGCAGCCCAACTGTGTGACCAGGCTTCATGCCCAGGTCAAGCGTCAAAGACCAGGCGGCACGCAGCACACCTCCTGGCTCTCCCTGCCCCACACAGACACAGACAGGATTTCCCCCATGAGATGTCAGCATCTGCAGCCCCTAGTGGAGTTCAGCACTGCCACCCTGATCCTGCCCTCCATACAGCTAGCAAGTCCACAGGGTGCTCTGGGAGCTCAGAAGTTGGTGCACACTCCTGCCCCA
Source organism: Nycticebus coucang (assembly GCF_027406575.1). NCBI lineage: Eukaryota > Metazoa > Chordata > Mammalia > Primates > Lorisidae > Nycticebus > Nycticebus coucang. Next base: position 67,518,019 of record NC_069800.1, on the reverse strand, counting down.
CCCCCAGGACAAGGAGCCTAGAGGGGATGACTCTGGAAAAAGGCAGTTTCCAAGAGCCTACCCAGGGCAACACAAAAGATACCCCAGGAGGAGAAGCTGAGGGAGGGAAATGGACATGCCACAGTGTACACATGGGTAAGGGAGGCTCCCTCCCACACCCCTTACCCAGACTCATATCAGTCATCCCAACTATTCAGGAGGCTGTGGCAGGAGGATCGTGGGGCCCAGGAGTTCCAGGCTTCAGGGAGCTGTGACTGTGCCACTGTACCCCAGGCTGGGTGACAGAGGTAGACCCTGTCTATAAAAAAAGTTTTTAAAGAACAAAAAACCAAACCAGGCACAGTGGCCCACACCTGTAATCCTAGCACTCTGAGAGACTGAGGCAGGTGGCCCACCTGAGTTCAGGAGTTTGGGACCAGCCTGAGCAAAAGCAAGACCTCGTCTCTAAAACTAGAAAGCATTGTGGCGGGCGCCTGCAGTCTCAGGCTACTTGGCAGTCTGAGGCAAGAGGATCACTTGAGCCCAAGAGTCTGAGGTTGCTGTGAGCTATGATGCTACAGCACTCTACTGAGGATGACAAAGTGAGACTCTGTCTAAAAAAAACAAACAAAAAACATCCATACTTTATTGAGGCCTCGCAGATAACCCAACCAGAAAGAAACACCTCAACATTCCCATCAGTTCTGCCTACAGCCTGGCTCTTCTCCAGTTCAGAAAGCAGCTCTGAGGGCCCAGGGCCTATGGGCAGGAAGAGTTTCAGCATCACCACAGCAATGGATTCCTCCTCTCACCCCCAGTCTCCCTGACTGTCGGACCTACCCAAATTCCCCTTTAGGTAGAGAAGAGTGCGCTCTAGGGCCCAAAGGGGCTCCCTCTTCTGCTTTCCAGGTTGGACAAATGGGGGTACATGTGCTAACTTCCCAGCCTGGATGGAAGCGCTCAGGACACAGAAAGCTAACATGAACAGAGTTTGATGAAAACACAAACATTCCACACATGCCAGAGTGATCTAGCCCAGTGACCCTGGGCAGAACACAGCCCCTCAGCAGAAGGGCCAACACCCGGAAAACCCACCAGACCTGAGGCCAAACCTGCAGCCCACCACACTTGATCTCCCACCTCTCCAGGCACCACAGCTGATGTGGCTTCCTGAGCACCAGAGGGGCAGGCTGTGAGTGAGCACAAGGCTCAGCCCCTCCTTGCCAGGCAGTAAGCTCTCACTTGAGAGCTACCCACATGACTGCAGCCAGGCAGGCATCAGCCTCTGCGTGGACAGCCCCACAGGAAAGAGGCACAGGAACAAGAGGCCTGGTGGGATTCCTCCTGACAAGGTCCAGGTGACAGAGCTCACACAACAAATCACTTTTCTTTTCTCCTCCAAATTATGCACCTGGCAATTAGGAGGCACCTGACCTTATAGGAGGCACCATGGATGAGAGAAGGCTGCCTGCTCATAGCTCCTCACAACTCCTGCAAACTAGGGAGATTGCATGTCCATGTGCATTGTGAGGTGGGGCACACAATGACCACTCCGATGCATCAGTAACATCTTGAAAAGTGACCCGTGGAGAGTTTCACCAAGGCTCAGGTTGGGTGTGGCCTCCACAGAAATACAATGAGGTAACACAAAACTCTAAATAATCTAGCCAAAGCAAAATCAGACCATTAAAAAATGACAAAAAGGGCTCAGCACATGTAGCTCAGCAGCTAGGGCGCCAGCCACATACATAGGAGCTGGTGGATTCGAATCCAGCCCAAGCCTGCCAAACAACAATGACAACTACAACCAAAAAATAGCTGGGCGTTGTGGTGGACACCCATAGTACCAGCTACTTGGGTGGCTGAGGCAAGAGAATCACTTAAGCCCAAGAGTTTGAGGTTGCTGTGAGCTGTGATGACATAGCACTCTACCCAGGGCGACAGCTTGAGACTCTGTCTCAAAAAAAAAAGACAAAAAGGCAGAGCACAGTGGCTCACGTCACTGTAATCCCAACACTCTGGAAGCTGAGGCAGGTGGATCACTTGAGCTCAGGAGTTCTAGACCAGCCTGAGCAAGAGTAAGACCCTTTCTCTACCAAAAATAGAAAAACTAGCTGGGTGTGGTGGTGGGTGCCTGTAGTCTCAGCAACTCGGGAGTCTGAGGCAGGAGGATCACTTGAGCCCAGGAATCAGGTTGCTGTGAGCTATGACCCAACAGCACTCTACCCAGAGTGAGACTCTGCCTCAAAAAAAAAAAAAAAGCCAATAAGAGGTACTTCTTTAGTGCTGATTTGTAGTCCAGCTTTTTATCTGGGTAGACATGGTCTCAAATCACCAGAAGGCAGGGCTCAAGCCTGATAAGGAGCAGATGGTAGAGGGAAAATTCAGAACTGAAAACTCCTCCACTGGCCATGGAAGTAGTTTTTGTTTTTCTTCTCACCTCATGTTTCCTTCCTGGCTCTGCTCAGCCTAACCCCTGTGCTGGGGTGGCAAGGGAAACCTCCAGGCCAGCACACACCAGGGCTGAGCTAGACTCAGGCCCTTCTCCCGGCGTAAGGCAGGCCCAGAGCTGGCTGTCAGTAGGCTCCCCCGGAGGGCAAACAGGGGCACTGTAGGTCCACTGTCTGGTGCACTGTCTTGGCAGAGCTGGCAGGAGAGGTGTGACACATGCCAGTAAAGGTAAGCAGAGGAAGGGTGTAGAAGGATATCTGTGCTAGACCTTGAAAGAGAAGCAAAACCGAACTGTAAGAGGTAAGGGGAGATGGAGGCATGTTGAGGTCTTGGGGATAACCCATTTTGGAAAGTAGAGTGAGGCCAGAAGGCAGGGGCAGACCCTGGATGACCCAGGCCATGAGGAGACCAGGGCAGCAAGGGCTATGGATCTGAGGACAAGCTGCATGGCTGTCTGGGGCACTGGACAAGAAGGTTGGGCAAGGCCCAGTGGGGCCGTGTGAGGGAGCTCTTCCAGAAGTATCTGGAATCCCAGCTACACACTAGATGGTGAGCTGGCCTCCCAGCCTTTATTTCTAGTCTAGAACACCTTAACGAAAATTAAACACTAGGTACAATGATTAAAATAGCAATGTCAAATGTGTTTATTTGTCCCTCATAACCTAAGTAATATTTTTGGTCTCATTTTATAGATAATGGCCCAATCCCAGTAAAAATAATGTTAAATATACTAAGCCTTCTCAATTTTTTTTTTTTTTTTGGACGGAGTCTCACTTTATCACCCTCGGTAGAGTGCCACGGCGTCACAGCTCACAGCAACCTCCAACTCCTGGGCTTAGGCAATTCTCTTGCCTCAGCCTCCCGAGTAGCTAGGACTACAGGCAACAACCACAATGCCTGGCTACTTTTCTGTTGCAGTTTGGCCAGGGCCGGGTTCAAACCTACCACCGTCAGTATATGGGGCCCAGCACCCTACTCACTGAGCCACAGGCGCTGCCCAAGCCTTCTCAATTTTAAGTCTCTGTTTCCTTGAACAAAACTTCGATAAGGTGGAAAGTATGAGAAATGACACAATTTCACATGCTAACTGATAATTAAAAAAACAATTGTTAAGTTAGCAGCTTGGTAACTCAGCAGATCATTTTGAACCACCGAAGTCTGGAGTCCTTAGGTAAGAGGATGCCCTGGGAAAACCAGAGCCTAGAGGGCCATGTCTGAGCTCTGAGTCCAGCAAAGAACAGGCAGCACTTTCGGTTAGAAGACACTTGGGCTGCCCACAGAGAATGGTTGTTCAAAAAGTTTTATTTTCAGGGGGGCGCCTGTGGCTCAGTCGGTAAGGCGCCGGCCCCATATACCGAGGGTGGCGGGTTCAAACCCGGCCCCGGCTGAGCTGCAAACCAAAAAATAGCTGGACATTGTGGCGGGCGCCTGTAGTCCCAGCTACCCGGGAGGCTGAGGCAAGAGAATCGCTTCAGCCCAGGAGTTGGAGGTTGCTGTGAGCTGTGTGATGCCATGGCACTCTACCGAGGGCGATAAAGTGAGACTGTCTCTACAAAAAAAAAAAAAAAAAAAAGTTTTATTTTCAGAATCCAACAAACTCTGAATGTATACAGACCCAACTGCTTTGACAAATCAACTCAGCAAGATGCACCTAGAAATCAGGGGTGGGTCCCCGTACTCCTCCCTCCCAGGCAGGGGCAGGTTGGCCTCCAGCAGCTGTTGGGGGTCTCTGAGCCAAGAGGACTGGAGGGCCTGGGCCAGGGTGAGAGGTACAAGCTCCACCTGCCCTGACCCACCAGGACCCCTTTTCTCACATCTGCCCTCTGATGCATGGATCATCAACAGTGAAATGGGGAAAGACCGAGCAGACCCAGATGCCTTGTGCCTGAGCCCTCAGACCAGAGTTGAACACAGCAGAGGTGTGAAGCCAGGTGTGAGAGTAAGATGGGGCCCAGCACTCTGATCTGTCAGCAGCTCCAGCCATATGGCACCTCCACTCTTCCTCCCCAAGTCCAGATCCAACTCCCCATTCCTACTTGCCAAGACACCCTGGCCGGTAAAGGGCACTGCAGCCACTTCTCAACCTTGCGCACTTCTGGACTTGTCCAAGCAACTCAAAGCAGCCCCTGGGCAAACCTTACACCCTCCAGCTGCCCGAGCAAGAATTTGCAGATACCTACAACTGCTGACAACCTCTCCCCTCTCCAAGGGCTTGACAGATCCTAGCTGATACAGATGTACTTGGCTGGAGCAAATTAAAACATCCTCTGATCTTTTGTATTAAACCTTAATGGGATCAAAACACATTCTTCTAATCCCAGCACTCTAGGAGGCCGAGGCAGGCAGATCACCTGAGTTCATAAATTCAAGACCAGACTGGGCTAGAGCAAGACCCTCCCAATCCCAAAAAATAGCTGGGCATTATGGCAGGCTCTTGTAGTCCTAGCTGCTTGGGAGCCTGAAGCAAGAGAATCACTTGAGCACAAGAGTCTGAGGTTGCTGTGAGCTATGATGCCACGGAACTGTACCCAGAGTGAGACTCTGTCCCAAAAAAAAAAAAAAAAGACAGACATTCTTCTTAGTTAAGTATCACAAGAACGGAAAAGCAAGTATCCAATGTACTCAATACTAATAGGAATCCAGTAGACGATCTAATATATACCCACATAAGAGAAAAACTCAATTCGATTCCAGTTGGGGGGAGGGGGATTGGTGTGCTCCCACTTAATGGGCACAATGTAAGGGTATATGGCACTCCTCCTGGGTGAGGGACACAACTACAACAGAGACGCTACCTAACAAATGCAAACATTATAACCCTAATCAGTTGTACCCTCACATTAACCTGAAATTTTTAAAAAATCCTCTGAGTTACTTTCATTCTTCTACTTAACATTTTATTTTAATTTATTTTATTATTTTTATAGACAGGGTCTCGCTCTGTCACCCAGGCTGGAGTACAGTGATATGACCACAGCTCGCTACAACCTCACACTCCCAGACTCAAGCCATCCTCTTGCCTCAGCCTCACAAGCAGCTGGGACTACAAGCTCGCACCACCACACCTACCTACTTCTTTTTTTCTTCACTTTTTGTAGTGAAGGGGTCTCACTATTTTCTCCAGGCTGGTCTTGAACTCCTGGCCTCAAGCGATCCTCCTGTTTTGGCCTCCCAGAGTGCTGGGACTATAGGCATGAGCCACTGTGCCCAACCAACATTGCATTTTTAAGTGAAAATTTGAAAATGAAAAGGGGATGAAGCAATGGGCAAAATTCATCTTCTCACCCTCAGAAAAGCATCTGTGCTCCTAATGGCATTAGCTGAGGGGAGGAAGGGCTCCAGACTCTGCTGGGTTGCTCAGTACATAAAGGATAAAAAGGAAGACATCTCCACATTGTGCTTTCCATTTCCAAGTATTTATTAATCTATTTTCTCTGATGCAGATTCAATGGAAGTTTACAATCAAAAAATATTTTAGAAAAAAAGAGTGCATGGAAACCTTCACAAAAAAAAAAATATTTTAGGTGTGGTCCCACCATTAACCCTACCTCTTTCGAACCACCCTCTCCCCTTCCCTCCTTCATCCTGGGCTATAGTTGGGATTCATCTCTCATATGAAAGTGTGAGTGATTATAAATTGGTTTTATAGTAGTACTGAGTACACTGGATTTTTTTTTTTCCATTCCTGAGATACTTTACTAAAAAGAATATTTTCCAGCTCCATCCATGTAAACATAAAAGAGGTAAAGTTTCCATCCCTCCTATGGAGCATATTGCAAGGGTATGAGTCAAATCTATCAAGTACTGAACACAAATGTCTTAACACTGTGATTAAGTAAATGAGGTGAAAGCTATGTTAATTAGTAGGATGTAAGCACTCTGATTTGTACAAATAATCAACACATTGAATCCCACAAAGGCATAAATGTATTCATGATCTCTATATATATGACTTAATAAAAAAAATTTTTTTAATATTTTAATTTAGGTGAAAGTGCCTCTCACTCATTTTTGTTTTCAAGGGTTTTATTTTTTTTTTGAGCCAGTCTTACTTTGTTGCCCTCGGTAGAATGCTGTGGCATCACAGTTCACAGCAACCTCATACTTGGTTTTAGGGTGGGCTCAAGTGATTCTCTTGCTTTAGCCTCCCAAGTACCTGGGACTACAGGCGCCCACCACAACACCCAGCTAGTTTTAGAGATGGAGTCTCACTCTTGTTCAGGCTGGTCTCAAACTCGTGAGCTCAAGCAATCCAACTACCCTGGCATCCCAAAGTGCTGTTTTTAGTTTTTTTAAGACTAACTTTCTAAGACAGAAAATATGCTGAGAGCCTCGAAAGGCCAGGAAACCACATTCCTCCCTCAGCCCCCAGCAAACACCCGGGTGGGCAGTGAGCTGCCCCTATTGAAGGTACCCCAAAGAAGGGAAAGGCCCTGAGTTCAAGGGACAGGGAGCCTGCTAAGAACAGAGGTGGCTGCTCGCTTCCCTTCTAGGAAACATGGCATTTTTTTTTCAATCTGACTAGCCTAATGATACTGATTCCCAAAGACCATTTTCCTATAAATATATACTACAAAATTCCCATTAAAATTACATTTGTAAACAAGTAACTTCAGTTATTCCCCAGTGAGTTCGTAGAAAAAGGGGAGGACTCAGGTTGGGAAGGAAGGATGTTTGGGGGAGAGAGGAGGGACCCCCCCCAACCCTGGCACTCACTTGGCTCCCTGCCCAGATTTTTACAAGAGAAAATCAACAGAAAGGGGTCTCTGGGTCGAGTCCCCTAGCACCAGGGTCAGCAGAGCACTCACTCTGGTGCCTGAATGATATGCACATGTGCCCTACCATCCAGCACCGGCCTGCTTGATCACGTGACTGTCAGCAGCCCACCCACTTCCCACCCCCAGCCTCACAGCCAGGTCTCAGGTCCATCAGCTAGGCCAGGCTCTGCCTCCAGTTCACTCCAAGCCCAGTGCTGACAGAAGTGTTCTGGCTGCTCCTGGCCTCACATCCATTCCAGGCTCACTCTTTTCCAAAGTAGACTTTTTACACCAAGACTGTCCAGGAGGAACTCAGCCCCCACTTCAAGCAGCTTGTGGAACTTCTGGAAACCCTGGGTATCACCCTGGCACTTGTCAGTCTGCAGGCACCCCATCTTGCTCTCTGCCCAGAGCAAACCACCATTTCAAAATGTCCCACCATCACCAGGTGGGCAGCACCAGGAAGGTGGCCAGTTGGGCTCTGAATCCCCATCTCCCTGACGCAGGGTGATATGAGTCTCCTGTGCCCTGCACCCAGTCATCATCTGCACATGTGGTAACCCCAGGCCAGAGGAGGAGGGGAGGGGCTCCAGGCAGCACTGGGAAGAGTGTCCACCACAGCCAAGGGACAGGTCAAGCCCCAGCCATCATCTAGGTTGCTACAAAATGGGCATTGCTGTAGGTCAGCAGATGGGGGCTGCTCAGAATGCACACCCATGCCAACCTCTCCCTGTCATCTCTGGACACTACCAGGGTTTTCAAGTGGAAGCTGCTTTAACCTCCAGGACAGAGCAACTCTACAGCCCCAAAGGCTAGTAGGGGTCATCCAGGAGTGGGTTCGCCCTACTTGGGCACCAGAGGCATTCAGGGCAATGGGGACCACTGCTTTTTCTGTAATCTTCCAAGAGGAGAGCAGAGCATCATCACCAAGCATTTGGGGCTGCTTCCAGATCTGTGGGTCATACCTGAGGGTCACAGACCCCTTGAGTTGCATTTTATTTTTATTTATTTATTTGTTTATTTATTTAGAAACAGAGTCTCACTATGTCACCCTTAGTAGAGTGCCATAGTGTCACAGCTCACAGCAACCTCTAACTCCCGGGCTTAAGCGATTCTCTTGCCTCAGCCTCCCAAGTAGCTGGGACTACAGGCACCCACCACAATGCCCGGCTCTGAGTTGCATTTTAGACAGAGGCAGCCCCCTGCGCAGGGTGAGTTCCCAAACCCACATGGGGCCATACCCAACTCTCAGTGGCTCCTGGATCAGAAAACACCCCTGGGGCGGCACCTGTGGCTCAGTGAGCAGGGCGCCGGCCCCATATACCAAGGGTGGTGGGTTCAAACCCGGCCCCGGCCAAACTGCAACAAAAAAATAGCCGAGTGTTGTGGCGGGCGCCTGTAGTCCCAGCTACTCGGGAGGCTGAGGCAGGAGAATCGCCTAAGCCCAGTGGTTGGAGGTTGCTGTGAGCTATGTGACACCACAGCACTCTACCGAGGGCAATAAAGTGAAACTCTGTCTCTACAAAAAAAGAAAACACTCCTGAGGTCCAACACCTCCCACATGCCCAGGCAGCTGGAGTGGGGGGGCACCTGGTAGAAGCCTTAAGTCTCCACAGAACAGAAGGGCTCATGAAACTGCCTCTTTCTCCTGCCCTCTGAGTCCTCACCCAGCCTCCTCTGCACAAGAAGCTGCTGCCCAGGGGGACAGGGCAGGGCCCTGCCTCCACAGTGGCAGTGTCTGGCCAGCCACTGCAAGACTCCAATCCCTTGCCTGGACACGGTAGCTCATGCTTATAATCCAGCACTTTGGGAGGCCAAGGCAGGTAGTTTGCCTGAGCTCACAGGTTTGAGACCAGTCTGAGTCAGAGCAAGACCCCGCCTCTAAAAATAGCCAGGTGTTTTGGCGGGCTCCTGTAGTCCCAGCTATTCAGGAGGCTGAGGCAAGATAATCACTTGAACCCAGGAATTACAGGTTGCTGTGAGGTATAACACCACGGCACTCTACCAAGGATGACAAAGTGAGACTCTGTCTCAAAAAAAAAAAAAAAAGACCCCAATCCCTGATCCCTGCTCTCCTACTCTTTTGTTTACCACTAATTAACAGGACCATACAGATGGAGGTGATAATCACAGCCCAAGACCAATGGGAGGGTAGCTCTTGTGGCAGGGGACCTAGGGCCAAGGGGAGCCTCCCATGCCAGTCCTTGGTGAGAACATAGCACTCCCACACTCTGCAGGCCACAGTGAGGTCAAGGCAGACAGAGAGGAGACAGAGCCAGCGTGTACCCCTCAGCACCATACTGGGCCCCCAGGCCTGTCCCAACACCCCTCTGCCTTTTGTTCACTAGGTAGCGCTGTGATTTTCTTTTTTAACCACTGGGGCAAAATTCCCCACCTCCTTCTCTCAAAAGGATAATTATAATCATCACTGTAATTATTATCTTTATAATCACGCAGTCTGCACCCCAAGACCAAATCCACATGCTGCCCCCCGCCCCAGATGTTTGATTATTAAACACCCAACTCCAGCAGCCAATGGTGTCAAGGGTATTGCTTAGACAAGGAAAGCTCCTGGTGGCTCAAAGAGCAAGCAGTAAGAACCCACCACACCAAAAGCCACACTTGTTTATTTTCCTGGCTTATAAAGAAGAAAGTGAATTCAATGGGCAGAAGCTAAGTCCACGGCTCCACAACTATGGGTGATGGCACTGAGGTGTTTCAAAGCTCAAACTGGCTTCTTAGCCAAGCCTGATTTTTAGCTTCAAATATGCAAATCCAATTACACTAACACCATAAACAACCATACTCCACAACCCCAAACCACATAAGAAGAAAAGGAGCTGAGGAGGGAAGTTCTGCACATCTGTCCCCCAGACACACACACCATACATGTCAATACTTAAGTTTAAAAAAACATGACAGGCAAAGACAAACGCTCACATGAGCATTCCTACTTAGTACCTTGGGTGCAGGTCACACTTGATACACCCGGACTCTGAGACCCTGTTTCAGAGACAGCTTCTGCATCAGGGGCCAGCAGTGTCCCCAGGCACAGAGCCGCTGGGTTCTGCAGCCACAAACATATCTGCTGCTTCTCTTCCAGAAATGCACATAAAGTTTCTCATCGGTACACGCTCCCCCACCCCACCCCCCCCCACCCCCGCCCATGTCTCCTCTGTCAGACGCACAACATGTCCCCTGGATCTCAGAGGAGCACAGGCAACGGGAAACAGGAAGGGAACAGTGCGCAGGCAGACAGGGAGGAGAAGAAAGCCTCCTTCCTCCAGAGCAGTTTAAAAAGCCATCCCTAGATCTGCTTTTCCTGTAAAGAAAGGCTTCATCTTAGAAATTAACTCTGCCCCCATGCCCTCTCCCCGTCTGTCCAAGGGGAAAAGCCCAGCATTGGATATCTGCCTTTGTCAGCAAAAGAGCATAGCGTTGACTTACCTTTCCCCACAGCTATTGTCTGTCCTCTTTCAAAATGACATCACGGAAAGCAATCATGAAATTTACATGGGGGGGTGCAGGGTGGACTTGGGGGAGGAGAGGGAGACAGCTGCCTGCCTCGCAGTGGTCACATGTGGGGAAGCCTGTGTGCGGATTTCAATTAAATATCTTCTCCCTTAGTGTGCGAACTCCTAAGCCAGCTAAAGGCGACGTCTCATTTACTTAATGACGGCTCTCATTAGCGGTGGCACGGGTTGGCGGAGGAGGCTCCTTTGTAAATACGCTACCCATGAACCCTTGGGGCACCAATATATCTGTTTACTCTCTGAGGTGAAATAAATTTACAGTATAGCATCAGAAAGATGAATCTGCGGAGTTAGGGGAGAGAGGTACCCCAGGCTGGAGGAGCCTCATCACCTGCTCTGAGCCTCAGCCCACAGAAGGTGCCAGCCACACTGATTCATAATCGATATACAGCATGATTGAGATTTTTTAAAATGCAAGATACAAAAAAGAGCAGAGAGCATTACAATTGCCAGGCTCACCCCCCTCTGCTTTCTCTGCCAGTGGTTCAGTCCAATAATTTCTAATAGCAGCAACCAGAATGACAGATGCCCTGGGTTAGCATGGCTACAGCAAAAGTACTTTACAATATTTATTGGTGGTTAAGAATATGACCTACCATCATAAAGAACAAGCTGCAGAATTTATTACTCAAATGAACCAGGAATATGACATATTGACTCATCTGCATATTCAAGTACAAGTGACTTAAATGGATATGTATTTTTTTAATTGCATAAAAGGTACCTACCTATGGCCACAGACCAAAAAATAAAGTCATGCACACAAATAATAGATCAGGAAAAGACATGTTTCTGTTGTCACACTTTCCCTTTTTATTTTAATTTTAAAACAATAAAACCCTTTCAAAGAGAACTTGAGGAATCCTGAAGCACAGGTATCACACTCCCTAAAAGCACTAAGTTTGTCCCAACTAAAGGGAACTTCATTGCACAAGTCTTCTGCTCTGTCTTTTCCTAACTCTTTCTTAAACTGCCTGAAATAAGCTATCCAATGAAAATCAAGCCGAGAAAAGCCCATAACACACACAATAGAAGTGCCCGCCCACTCCAGGCAACCTCGCTATGTGCTTTCTCTTCTGCCAGTTTGTGATTTTTTTTTCCACATTCGAGGATAGATACAGGGATTTCCTCAGTGAGACCATACAAGAGCCAGGGTGTTCTTGTTTGCTATCCAAATCCCCTTCTTGTACTGACAAATCTGGCAACTAATTGTCTGTTCTCACAATAAGGATGTTAGAAACTGCTGTAAAACACATGGATGAAAACTGAACTTCAGATACCTGCAAAGACACTACATTATGGGCCAGCCAGAGAACCAGTCACACTCACATCTGAGACGATCAGTGCAGAGATTTCAACTGTTAATGTCATTTTTTGGTAAATTATGCAGGAACAAAGTATTTTCACTTTAATTAGCACTAAAGGACACAGGCTACCAAAAGTGTGAAGGAGATACAACTAAAACATTTAGCTTTCTCTAAGGAGCATGTTTTGAAAATAATAGATTATTTTTAACATCCAGTTCATGCTCTACACATTACATATAAATGGATAAGCTTCATCCCAAAAGCAAGTATGTTAGAATTTTATACACACACACATTATTCTCAACAAATAAAACACAAAATGCATTCAGGGTAATCATTTAGATTGAGCAAAAAGAAATAAACGCAAGCCTGCACTGATCAAACTGAGGATGAAATATTAATTAGCCAAATGAGAACAGTTTGAGGCTCCTACAATGACTGCCTACCAGTTTTTTATTCTTTCATAAACTGATATCCATTAGCATAAAAGGACACATTTAGCTGAGAGCACTTCTGAAAAGCCATTTCTATCTTCTCTGGACATGCTGTGAGTGCTGGGATATTTTACGTCCAAACCTTCAGCATTCAGAAATTCTATTAAACTCTTATCGGCAGGCTACAGGCTCAGGGCAGTCTTGCCTGCCATTGTTCACGATGAAGATTGGATCAAAGGGAGGGTAAGGAGGGCGGTGCTGAATCAGCCTTATTCCCCAACAATACCCAATGTTTCCTGAAAGCTGTTTAATTCAGATACGTAATAGTCAAATGAAGAAAACAGCAACAAGACAGAGGTGAATACAGGGATAAATCAATATGTGCAACAAAGGGACTTCATGAGGCACAATGATTTTTTTTTGGTAATAGAAATTATATTTGCACAAACTTCTGCCTCTTAGCATTTCACATTTTGCCTCTGAACAATCATGGGCTTTCTGAAGTGTGTAGCTTTGGGAATGGGGCTGCTGGAGGAGGGAGCCTCCAGAATGTGCTTGAAAACTCAAAATCAGTGCCCACTGGCAGAACCTGGAGACCCCTGGGAGCTCCTCCCACTGGAAGATTTTTAAGTTGTATGAGCAGTTTCAGAAGATGAGTTTTGATGAGTAAAGGACGAAAATCCTTAAATTTTCATTAGACCAAAATTACTTGAAAGAGTTTTCAACAAATCTCTTTCCTGTTACCATCAAGATAACAAAGGAGGAGACACAGGAAAGAGCAGGGCAGAGGAGAGTTTGCACTTCCTTCAGCTCAGGAGGAGCCTGAGCGGTGGGTGGACCCGAGGGCTAATCAGCACTTTGGACAGCGCTCTGCCCTCCTAGGCCTTTGTCCTAGGCACTGGGAAGTCTCCCGTGTCTGCTCCAGTATTCAACAGTGGCTAAACTCCAGGCGAAAGAGGCAATTCAAAACCTGAGTCTCCCATTTCCAACAGATCCCTACTTTAAGTGACAACAGAAAGGAATAATCTAAAACTTTTTCTTACATACAATGAACGTTTGTCAGGATTTTAAAAAATCATAAAATATTTTCTTTCCCACAACTGAGCATGACCCACACAATTCCTTTAGTTTTTTTTTTATAAAAATCTGTGGGGAAGTGACACATCAAGTTTTAATATCAAGTTTGGGAAGATCTCCAGGGAAACAAAAGGGGAGATTTGCAAAACTAAACTTGCACTGCAGGCTGCAGCCGAGCTCACTAAGAAAGTGCTTTGTGTGAGCTGGGGGAAGCAGGCTTAATGATCGCTTAGCTAGTAAGATCATTTCAAATAAAGTGTAATTACTTGTGCAAATCTGCACACAGACATTCCAAGTGTCAGTTCATTTGCTTCATAAAAACTCTTTCAAGTAATTTTAGTCTAAACTTTCTGCATCTGTAATTGGCACCACCTTCTCTGGTGACCAGCTGGGGGTGAGGGTTTTCTTGTTTCCTTCTGAAAGCTTCCCTGCAGATGGGCGCCTGCCTTAATGCTGCAGACGACAATTAGGGCCGTTGTGTGCGGCTAGATGGTTAGCATTAATATTGTATAGAGCAGCTGAGGGCGGGGGCGCTGCCCCAGGCCGGCCCTGGCAGATGGAGCGAACAAAACCAGGAGCGACTCTCACCCGCACTCTGGGCTGATTGTGTGTGTCTGTCTCACACTCTCACAGAAACACACAAACATTTGGTAATCGGCATGTGAGACTCACACACGTGCATACACTCACACATGCATGCTCACACACAGTGACTTTGAGTGTGATGAGGACACAGGCAGCAGCCCCCCAGACAAAGCCCCAGGGGACATCTGTCACAGGCACACACTCTCCACCTAACTCCCCACAGAGCCTTAATGCCTGGGCCAGGGTCTCCTGACACCCCTGGCTGCACTGCCCACTAGGCAGACATACGAGGCCGGTCAGTTAGCTGACTAGGCCTGGCTAGCACCTGCAGACACCCTGCCACCACCCTCCCCACTCAGCCTTCATCAGGGCAGCCTGCACTGGGCTTCTGCAAGCTTTGGGATCCACTAGAAGGGGAGGCAGCCCTTTCCCGAGGGGCCCTGGCTGTCTTTCAGAAGGGACCATGTGTCTATTACCTCCTCAGCTGCCCAGAAAAGGGCACCGAGCACTGGTGAGGGGACCCACATAACAAATTAGTCCTTTTGGCATCTTAGCAGAAAGGTGTTAGCAGGCCAGGAGGTGTGTGAGGGGCTGGGGTGGTACGCACCCAGGAAGATCCCGCAGAGCGCCATCCTGACAGGGAGGTGTACCTTCTCTCGGACCTGGACACACACGTCACTTCATGCTGGAAAAAGTTGCTGTACAAACTTGTGTCTCAGGGCTCTGAGGAGCCCCCACCACATCCAGCCAATCAAGACCAGGGAGCAGATAATGACAAGTTGGTGTCCCAGCGGCCAATGAGGCGGTCTTCCCCACACAATGGGCCTCTGGCCCCAGACAATGCCCCCCTGCTGGGCAAAGCCTTAGCCCCTCCTCACGCAAATGAAATAACCTTGGGGAAGGGAGGCTGGAGCTGTCAGACTTGGTCAAGACTAAACCTGGTGGGGACCTGTCAGGAATGGGTGTGTGAGTCAGCTCTGGCCTCCCCCCAACCCAGTCCTTGGTTTCTGAGGCCTCTCAGCTGTGGGCGACCCCAACTCCCATCCAGGGAGAAGCCAAGAGGTGGAGGGGAGGGGAAGCCTGGTAGGCGGGGTGAGAGGGTGGGGAGGTGGGGGGGAGGGACTGCAGGAAGGAGAGGGCAGATGGAGAGGGCTGGGGAGGAACTCAGGCCTTCCAGCAGCTTCATCGCTTCATGGGGGATGGCAAGAACAAGGAGGGAAATCGGGAGGCCTTTTCTGAGATGGTTCCTCCTGCCTCACCCTGAGTTCAGAGACCCTTCACTGCCCACTGAGGCCCTTTGGAACAATGAACTTGACCATATCACTGAGCCTGGCTGTCCTCTCTCTCAGCTTCTGGATGCTGGGGACCCCCAGGCAGCTCAGGGTCACCTTCTAGTGCTGCCAGCACCTTCTAGTGCTGCCCGTGTCCCTGACAGGTTGAGGCCAAATGAGGCCTGTGGTTTCTCTAACCCATCATGTGTCTGAGTCCACACCAGTGACTCCCACCCTGGGCTGCATCTGGGAAGGTCGGGAGTCTCTGGATGGCCCCTCACAGCTGTGTGAAGCAAACTGTGGATCCACATCAGCCCTGAGGCCCTGGGTCAGCCCTAGCTGGGTTGCACACGGGGGAAGGGCTGATCTACATGTGGGACCTCCTGGAAAGAAGCAGGAGGAAGCAGGTACATATGGGAATCAGGTCAGCAAACCAAACCGTCCATGTGGACTGGACCACTGAGGCTCAGGCAGAAACTGGGCCAGAACTGAAGGGGGATCCTCTACCCTGGAGGGAAAAACTGTGAGCAGCGCTGAGACCCTAGTGAGGGTGCAGGGGAAGGGGAGAGAAGTGTACAGGGGCAGTAGGGGAAAGCTGAGAGCCTAGTGAGGGTGCAAGAGGACAAGGCAGGAAGGGAAACCACCAGAGGGAGAGAAGAAAACTGAGTGTGAGGGTTAGGGTGCATGGGGGGAAAATAAGGGAGCAGGAGGGAACCCTGGGGAGCCAACATGGTGGGGTGGAAGAACAGTGGGGGAGGGAGATAGAGGAAAGTCCAGGAGGGATGGAAGGGAGGGTGGAAAATAGGTCCAGACCTTAAGGCTGCAAGGTGGCATCTGAGCTCAGAGCTCAGGCAGCCAAAGCAACCTGGGGTGGATTTCCAAACTCTCTGTGACTTATTTTCCTCACTTGTCAAATGAGGGCAGCAGGGATGCCAGACAGGGCAAGCTCCCTAGGGTAGTCTCCCACCCCACACCCTGCCCCCAGCAGGCCTCTCCCACACCACAGCTGCCAGATGCCCTCGCAGCTCCCAGGTGCTCACCTGAGTTGGGCCCCCACCTTGGGGAAAAGGCATCTTTGGTAAAGAGTTTATTAAGATTGATTAGTAAATGAATGAGGAGAACCCAGGAAACATAGTCCTGCTGCTTTTCAGTGGGACCCACAAGCTTTGTAATCCATGCCCTGAGGGACCACCTGGATACTTGCAGAGTCAGGTAAGGCTGCCATGCCCTTCCTGAATGGCTGCTCTGGGAAGGTCCTCAGAGACCTAAGTTTGATGAGCATTTGCCTCAGACCACATCCCATAGCCTAGGAAAGTCCAAACTGGAGTTTAGGTCACTTCAGCCTGACTCAGGGGCTCTGGGAAGCCATGGCTGGACACAGGGGCTGTGGCTGACCCAAGGGACACTGCCTGTCACAGCTGGATGCCTGGTGGGACTCAGCAGAAAGGGCTGAAGCAAGCAGTTACCATAGCACGGCATCCTGCCTGTTGGGGCTGCCTTGTGCTCCAGAGATCACTTGTGGTTGCTGGTTAGGGCACCACCAGTGTGCAGCCAAGAAGCCCCTTTGGGCTACCCACTGGCTCCCCTTCCAGCCCTGCCAGGTCCAGGGTCTCTCAGGCCTCAGCATGTCCAGAGCTCAGAAACTGGGCGCTTTCCAAGGCCACAGCCTCAGAACTCCAAGCTAGTGGGTTCCAGACAGGATACTCAAGTCAAGAGCAAGCCAGCCTGCTGCTCAGATGCGGAAAGGTACAAACCTTGGAACAAACCATCCTCTGGGATTGGCTGGGCTGAGGGGACATGGCCAAGGGGACACAGCTTGGGCTCTGAGCAGATGGATCTGGAGGACAGAAGCCCCTCCAAAGACCGAGATCATAGGGCTCTCAGACCTCTGGGAGGGTCCAGCCTGGGGTCTATGGGCAGCTGACAGCAGATTCGCTAACAGCTGAGGCCCAGGGACACCTGGAGATTGACGGGACAGCATCATCATGGCTGCCACAGCACAGCAGAAGACATCTCCCTACAGTACAGGCTCAACCTTGGGAAGAACCAGGAGTAGGTCCAGGGGTAGGCTCCCTTCCCATCCCTTGCATGGCAGGGATAGCTGAACTCAGAAATAGTGAGCTCAGCCAGGCATAATTGGGAAGAAGCCAGGTGGCCCAGGACAATGCACCTCCCTACAGTCCTGCTGGGAGACCCGACTGGGAAGGGGTCTCAGGTGAGAGCACAGCTGAGTGCCACGTGGCCTAAAGGGATAGGGCTGGGGTCAGTGAGAGGCTTAGGGTTTGACCTGGGAGCACACTACCCTGGGTGTTGGTGGGCCCAGGGCCAGGTTGCAGGGGATTAAACATGGAGAGGGACACAAACAGAGGCAAGAAAGGAAACAAAGGATTTGAGAATGGTGGAGAGACAAAGGCAGGGAGCTGAGGCAGACACTAGGCAGACTCAGACAGATAGACAGAGAGCAGCTGCCGAGAGGACAGAATGACCAACCACCAAGGCTTCCAGGACTGGCTGAGGGACAGCAGGAAAAGTGAGCAGCAGAAGAGCCAGCCTGTCCCTGACAAAGCCTTCCACCTTGCAGGGGTCCAACAGTATCTGCATGCCATGCATGTGAGCATGTACACACTCATGTGAGGATGGAGGGTTTAGTGTCTCGCCCTGCTTCAGGCTCTTTAAATGGCCTTGGAATTGTGCTCTTGGAACAGATGGCCTTGGAGATAAAACCACCAGGCTTCTGGACGGGGAGTGGTTGCCATGGCAGACTGGGCTGGAGGAGTCTGCTCATTAGTGGATAGAGAGTGAGGCCCACAGGGAGGGGCACCCCCAGTACAGCCATGGAGAGTAAGACCCTCACCCAGACATCAGGCTCTGCAGCCCCCAGAAGGGACCTGGAGTGGGTGGGCACTGGCCTGCTTCACACTGGGTAGAGAAGAAACAGCAATGCCAGCCCGGCGACAGTGAGAGAAACATCCCCCCAAGTCTCTGTCCCAAGATGCCCAACCTGGAGCTGGGATACACTGACCCTGGGCTGGTCCCAGACATGCCCAGTGTTGGAGAACCAGAGCCAGCACAGGGCCAAGCCCACATCTTCCCAGGGGGAGGGATGGGAATTCCCTTCTGTGCTGGAGCAGGCATCTTCCTCCATGGAGCATCCAGGGCAGGCCCAAGGCCCACACTGTCACTCAAGATAAACAGACCTGGCTCAGAAGGACCGAAGAACCACAACCCCAAGATAGAGCCAGGACTGGCACAGGGACAGATTGGTGCCCAGGGCTGGACTGGAGCCATCTGCACCAGAGCAACCTAAGGGCTCCTCTGCTGAGAGCTCAGGCAATGAAGGACCACAGGTCAGGAGGAGCCTGTGCTGAGGTCAGGGACAGAGCCAGGATGCACTCAATAGGTACGTGAGCAGAGCCGGTAGGTGAGGCATGAAGGGTGGGGGAAGCCAGGGTGATAGAGGGGTCCCTTGGCTGGTGCTTCAAATCACACTCACCAAGACAACAGAGAACTCTGGCCATGGAGACTGGAGAGCCCAGAGCCTGCTCAGCCTCTAATTGTCCAGTGGGTTGGTAGCCTGAGCTCAGCCAGACCTAGAAGCTCTGCCTGGGCTCACAGCCAGGCCTTTCCCTGGACCCCAGCTCCGGACTAACTCCAGATAGTCCAACCTTCCAGGTCAGAGCCATACAGCCCCCAAATACCAAAGCCAGAGCCCATGTCCCCACATATAACAAAGCATACATGCACACACCATAACCTGCACACACAATTCATACACACACCTGCATATACACACATGCGCACAGCACACAGAGACACAACACAACACAACACAACACACACACTGCACACACATGCACAGCCATGCATATGTGCACAACCCAGAGCCTTAAGCCTACTGGATGAGGCTATGATGAGCACATGGACAGCCCTAATTTCTGCACACCCCCAGCCTGGAGCCTCTCAAGTGGGTGGGTGCCAGGAGGGCAGCAGAGGGAGGGGGGCGCATATCAAGTATGCTGGTGCAGCCCAGCAGGTATGGGCAGATGCAGGGGGCCTGGCTCAACATGAGCCACCATTGTAACCAACCTGACCCCCACCAACACAGCCCAGAGCCCCGAATGGCAGTGTCAACACCAGCCCCACACACCTGTGCCTCCCTGAACCTGGAAGGAGAAAGGGAAGTCTGGTAGGGTCACAGGCTGGGGGGAGAGGCTGCAGGGAGGGGGCTAGAGCTGGCTGGGAGGTAGGAGCCATAAGCCTGGAATCTTTCTCAGCATTCACCAAGGCCCCCAGAGCAGTGTTACAAACATCAGTGCCCAATACGGACATTTTAAAATTCTACACTTTGTGGGGCGGCGCCTGTGGCTCAATCGGTAAGGCGCCGGCCCCATATACCGAGGGTGGCGGGTTCAAACCTGGCCCCCGCCAAACTGCAACCAAAAAATAGCCGGGCGTTGTGGTGGGCGCCTGTAGTCCCAGCTACTCGGGAGGCTGAGGCAAGAGACTCGCTTAAGCCCAGGAGTTGGAGGTTGCTGTGAGCTGTGTGAGGCCACGGCACTCTACCGAGGGCCATAAAGTGAGACTCCGTCTCTACAAAAAAAAAAAAAAAATTCTACACTTCGTACAGGTAGGCGAATCACCAAATAGCTGCTGGACCAATTTAAACACTTGGCGATGCAGGAACTTGGTGGTTTAATTACAGTGTTAGGTTAACTGTGTGGTGCCTGGGAGCCTCATGGGCTACCTAGCTGGGTGTGACTCCTATTGGAGGGAGCTGCCAGAGTCTTCATGGGAGGCCTTTGCGCCCAGAAACCCTAAGCCCCCCAGTCCACCTCTCAACAGGCACAGGAGCATGGTGGGAGCCCTTAGGATGCTGGGAGTGAAGTGGCCACCTGAGCCTCCTGTCCCACCCCAGCCTGGCTGCAGCCCCACCCCCATACTGCAGCTGCTCAGGGGCACCTGTATGCAAATCCACAGGGGAAGGGGAGGAAGGGAGGCTGATCCAACAGGATGCTGGGTGGGAGAAGGTAGCCTGGGGGACAGCTGCATGCTGGCCCCCACCCAGAGGGAAGAGCGATAAGGAGGAAGGGGTGTGACCCACACCCAGAGTCTGGAAAAGACTGCCCAATTGAGGAACACAAATCTTAGAGAATGATCTGCTGTGGCCTGGGCACACCAACCACAGTGTGGAATTGACCTGTCCCCTCACAGCTGCAAAGCCTCCTTGGACACACCACATTGGGCCCATTTTGGGTTCACATGAAACAGGAACAAACAGGACAAACCACAGGGACCAGTAGGAGAGGCTGGGCATGTGGCATTCATTGCACCTGAGTAAAGGACTGTTGTTACCCTTTTCTGGGCTCAGAGAGGTTGCGCAGTTTTTCTTTTCTTTTCTTTCTTTCTTTCTTTTTTTTTCTTTTTGAGACAGAGTCTCATTTTGTCATGGTGTCATAGTTCACAGTGGCCTCTAACTCTTGGGCTTAAGCAATCCTCTTGCTTCAGCCTCCCAAGTAGCTGGGACTACAGGCACCCGTCACAACACTCAGCTATTTTTAGAGACAGGGTCTCACCCTTGCTCAAGCTTGTCTTCAACCCATGAGCTCAGGGCAATCCACCCTCCTCAGCCTCCCAGAGTGCTAGGATTACAGGTGTGGGCCACCATGCCCGGCCTCTTACATAGCTTTTCTGAGGTCTGCAAGTGTGTGGCCTACACAGAAATTGGGGCACACCCGCGTCACTATTACACAAAGTCTTCGGCCCTGTCCTGCATCACCCAAGACAGTGTGGAGGCTGCAGGCTGCCTGATGACCCACAGCATCACGCGGGGCACACAAAGGCAAAGGCTGAGGACACAGGTCACATCAGTGTGTGCACACCAGGAGCAAGGAAGCTGAAAGACCCACAAGTTGTGCAGAAAATCCACACACCAAAAACATGGGAGCATGACACAAACACACACACACACCAGAGCAGCCAGTTAGTTATACAGGGAATGGACAAACACACAAAAAGATACAAACACTGGGCGATGCCTGTGGCTCAAAGGAGTAGGGCACCGGCCCCATATGCGGGAGGTGGCGGGTTCAAACCCAGCCCCAGCCAAAACCACACACACACACACACACACACACACACAAAGGGCGGCGCCTGTGGGTCAGTGAGTAGGGCACCGGCCCCATATACCGAGGGTGGCGGGTTCAAACCCAGCCCCGGCCAAACTGCAACAAAAAATAGCCAGGCATTGTGGCGGGCGCCTGTAGTCCCAGCTGCTCGGGAGGCTGAGGCAAGAGAATCACGTAAGCCCAAGAGCTGGAGGTTGCTGTGAGCCGTGTGACACCACGGCACTCTACCAAGGGCAGTAAAGTGAGACTCTGTCTCTACAAAAAAAAAAAAGATACACACACTTTCAGACTGTACACACGAGGTAGATAGAAGACACGATGCACACACACCTGCAAACAATGGGTGCACACCAGATAAGCAGGGGAAGAAGACCCACATCCGTGTGTACATGGGGCACATAAAACACCAGATACAAAGACACATGTGGAAACATTGAGTGCACACCAGGTCCAGAGAAAACTGGGCTGACATATACACATGTCCTATATCTATACTGCACTGTCCACAAGTCCCCGCCCCACCTGGAGCAGGCTGTCCACTGCCCACAGTATCCTCAGCTCCCCGAAATTCAGGAACCTACTACCTACCCTCCACACAGGGCTTACCTGTGTTTTTTGAATGACTGATCCTGTGACCTGAGCAAGTTCCTGCTTCTAAGGAGTTGCTAAATGTCCTGAGTGAGCCCCTGTTTCTGTGCCCCTCCCCAGAGCACATGCCTTGGAAGCAGAGGACCCCACTCATGCTCTGTCCACGGCCACTGGAATTCCTGGGACCTCCATGCTCAGTGTCACCTAGGTCTCAGCAAAGGTCCTGCCTGAGCTTTCACCCCTTCAGCCTCTCCCCTCTCCCAATCTAGCCCTTTCCTACTCCCCTCATCCCTTCACCTCTCATCTGCTCCCTCACTCTTCAATCGCTTCTTCTCTCAGTCCTCTACCCACCCCTCCCCCATTTGCCCCTCCCCTCTTCCCCTCCCTCATTTGTCTCCTCCCCTCCTCCCTCCTTCCCCTCACTGTGGCCCCCTCCTCCTTCCCTTCTACCCTTCCCCTTCCCCTTATACCTGCCTTCTCAGCCACTCTGAGCTCCCCAGGGCCAAAGGCTTATCTGGCTACTCTGCTCATCTGTACCATGGGGCCTCTGCCCCCTTTGGGCTTGGGTCCTCAGGAAGGGTATGCAGACACCAGTGAGAATGCCAGGGGGTCATCTTTCAGCTGAAAGAGGCTGAAAATCAATCTCTGAGGAGCAGCAAGCTGACTATCCAACAGAGTGAGAAGACAGAGCTGGCCCCGAGACCCAAACCCAGCCACAGGTCAGCTGGCCCTGTCCTGGACCAGCGCTCAGAGACAAAAGCTCTCTGCGACTTCCCCTGGCTTCCCCCACCACCTCAGCCACTCTGCACAATCACAAAAGCAACCTGGGTATTGTGGGTCTGTGCAGGCTCAGCCCCCAGGGGCCTGGCTACAGGGAGGACAGGCATGGGTGTCTGGAAGTGAGGGAACTCCAGCCATCATGCTCTGCATGAGCCCAGCAGCCTGACAGAGGTGACCCCACCACACCGCAAGTACAGCTCCTCCAAGCCACTCCTAGGTCCTAGAGATAACCCCAGACTGCCACACATAACAGGCTGTGTTTTAGGGCCTTCTAGCAACTTGTAAGACTCCAACATCCCCCGTCCACAGACTTGACAGGTGAGGCCTGATGAAGAGCCAAGACTGGAGCCAACACCTTTTGCCTTGTTTCAGAGACCATGTTCTCATCCTCTGGGTTCTGCAGCCTCATGGAACAAGATGAGAAGAAATGGCAGTAGTCACCCAGAATGGCCCAACCTGAGGCAGGTAGCAGAAGGGGAGCTGCACAGAGGGACTGCATGTTGTGTGCCCACCTGTGTGCATGTGTGCGCCTGCCTGTGTTAGTGTGTGCATACCTGTGTGTGCCTGTGTGCATGTGCCCACCTGTGTGGGTGTGTCCACACCATGTGTGGGCCTATAGGGTGGCCTGTGAGTGCAGATGTGCATGTCTGCATGCAAGACTGCATACCTGTGAGTACACATGGACACACCACTCTTGCCACCACCATGGGGCCTGCGGCTGGGGAAGTACAGGAGTTCCAGGTCCAGTCCCATACCCATGGGAGACCCCTATAGACCCAGCCCAATCAGCTGCCATTTAACGTGTGCACCCAGATGTGACCAACAGGATCCCCGCCCCACTAGTCTCTACCTCCCTCTCAGCCCCAGCCCATTATGCTGCCCTGCATTTCCTCCTCAGACCATGGAGCCTTCCTCAAGTGGGCCTTGTGCATCCCTGGACCAGGGTTGCAGAGGTCTATACTCCTGTGGGCCTTTGTAGGTGCCCAGCAAGGACCCTCTTGACTGTCAATGAGGAAACAATCTCAGCTTAAGGGTTGGTCCTCCAGGGGCCAGTTGGGGCCCTGCTTCTTCCCCTAGGGTGTGTCCTACCCACTCCCCAGGGCTATGCCCAGCGCAGCCTGGCCAGGACTGTGTCTCTCTAGGGGCTATCTGACTCACTTTCCAGGTACAGTTAATATGCGCTTGCAGTCCACAGCAGCTCTGTCAATGGACCATTTCTTTTCTTTTTTTTATTTTTTATTTCCAGAGTCAATGCAGAGAGTGGACCATTTCTTTTTTTTTTTTTTGTAGAGACAGAGTCTCACTGTACCGCCCTCAAGTAGAGTGCCGTGGCGTCACACGGCTCACAGCAACCTCTAACTCTTGGGCTTATGCGATTCTCTTGCCTCAGCCTCCCAAGCAGCTCGGACTACAGGCGCCCACCACAACACCTGGCTATTTTTTTTGTTGTTGCAGTTTGGTCAGGGCTGGGTTTGAACCCGCCACCCTCAGCATATGGGGCCGGCGCCCTACTCACTGAGCCACGGGTGCCACCAGAGAGTGGACCATTTCTAACAGAATGTTGCTGGGTTGTGAGATTCCCAAATCTGGAACCCACGCCACCTTGTACTCCTGAGCATCCCCTCCACAGGGGGCTCCCATGTGCAGACTCACCCTTCTCAGCCGGGATGCAGGCATAGACAACTTGTGTACTTGGGCACAGAGAAGATTCCCTATGTGGATTAGAGCTAAGATCACAAGTGGGAGCTATCCCTCCCCTGCCCCATACTCAGGCCTCCTGGCCCCCACTCTATCCTGTGGGCCCCATCACTTCAGGATAAAGACCCAGGCCTCAGACCTCTGCCTGTGCTCCACTCCCTC
This sequence comes from Nycticebus coucang, assembly GCF_027406575.1. Lineage (NCBI taxonomy): Eukaryota > Metazoa > Chordata > Mammalia > Primates > Lorisidae > Nycticebus > Nycticebus coucang. The sequence continues at coordinate 67,493,272 of NC_069800.1, read as the reverse complement.
CCACCTCCCATCTTTTGCCCCACTATCGCATGAGTATTTGGCGCCTGTAGCTCAGTGGCTAGGGTACCAGCAACATACACTGGAGCTGGTAGGTTCAAATCCAGCCCAGGCCTGCAAAACAACAACTACAACCAAAAAATAATAAAAAAAAAAAAAATAGCTGGGCATTGTGGCAGGCACCTATAGTCCCAGCTACTTGGAAGACTGAGTGAGGCAAGAGAATCGCTTAAGCCCAAGAGTTGGAGGTTGCTGTGAGCTGTGACGTCACAGCACTCTACCCAGGGCGACATCCAGCCTTCAGATGACTGCAGCCCAAGCCATCATCTTTTTTTTGAGACAGAGTCTCACTATGTTGCCCTAGGTAGAGTGCTGTGCCATCACAGCTCACAGCAACCTCAAACTCTTGGGCATAAGCGATTCTCTTGCCTCAGCCTCCTGAGTAGCTAGGACTACCGGCGCCCACCACGACGCCTGGTTATTTTTCAGTTGCAATTGTCAGTGTTGTTTACCAGGGCTTGAACCCGCCAGCTTCGGTGTATGTGGCTGGTGCCCTACTCACTGAGCTAGGTGCACCGAGCCTCAAGCCATCATCTTGACTTGCAGCTTCATAGAAGACCCAAAATTAGAACCAGCCAGCTAAGCCACTCCCAGATTCCTGATGATCAGAAACTGTATGAAATAACTGATGCTTATTATTTTAAGCCACTAAGTTTTGGAATAATTTGTTGTGGATCACTTTCTAAGCCATACCTTCCTAACTGTAATATAGAAATGTAAGGATAATTGGAATGCCCCTTCAGGGAGAATGCAGATGAAGTACCTGCTACCTACTGGGCCCATGCCCATCTTTCTTCCCCTCTCTCCTTGGGAGGGCCTTGCAGGTAGCCTGAGTAAAAAGAGTGTTTGAATTGCAATGCTTTTGACCTTTTAATTTAAATGCATATCACATTTAATTTAAAATGCACTCTGGGAGGCCTGGCAGGTGGATTGTATGAGCATAGGTTCAAGACCAGCCTGAGCAAAAATAGCCAGGCATTGTGGCAGGTGCATGTTGTCCCAGCTACTTAGGAGGCTGAGGCATGAGAATTTCTTGAGCTCAAGAGTTTGAGGTTGCTGTGAGCTATGATGCCACAGCACTCTACCCAGGGCGAAAGTGAGACTCTGTCTCAAAAAAAAATTTTTTAATAAAAATGAAATGCTTGTCAAATCAGGGTTTTCCTGCTAAAGCTACTCTCCAAGAAGCTTCTAGACTAGGTTTCAGCCTCATTGGAACTCTTCTAGTGTCTCTTGTCCCAACTGGAATTGCACAGGCAGCTCTGTCATCGTCTGTCCAGCATCAGGCAAAGGGAAGAGGCTACGTGGGGCTGCCTTACCACACACCTAGCTCAGGTCCTGCTTCGTGTTAACAGAAGGACCCAAACTCTGTGAAATAATTTAAAGAGGTTTATTCTGAGCCAAGTATGTACAACTATGACCTGGAAAGCCACACCCAAAAAGAAGCCTTGAGCAAGGGGTTTCGCAGTGCTTGGCTTACCGTTTGGTTTTATACACTTCAGAGACAGGAATTAGACGTAAACTTATAAATCAATACATGAAGGGTGTACATTGGTTTGGCCAGAAAAGGCAGGACTCTCAAGGCACAGGATTAAAGGTTATATATAGTTGGATTTAAAGATCCTTTGATTTACAAATTGTTAAATAAATGAAGCTTTAAAGTCTTGGAATGTTTTTTTTTTTTTTTTTTTTGAGACAGAGCCTCAACCTGTCGCACTGGGTAGAGTGCCATGGCATCACAGCTCACAGCAACCTCCAATTCCTGGGCTTAAGCAATTCTCCTGCCTCAGCCTCCCAAGTAGCTGGGACTACAGGCGCCTGCCACAACTCCCAGCTACTTTTTGGTTGCAGCCATTATTGTCGTTTGGTGCCTGGGCTTGATTCGAACTCACCAGCTCAGGCGTATGTGGCTGGCGCCTTAGCCACTTGAGCTACAGGTGCTGAGCCAAGTCTTGGAATGTTTTAAGATAAAGAAGTCTGTTGAACAGAGACAAGCCATTGGATGTATATAGAACATATATCTAGACTCAGGTGATCTGTTAAGTAAATTGATGACCTGTAGGTGTTATTTAACCTTTGTCTTAAGCCTTTAGCTTGTTAATGATTTTGTATCTTTTTTTTTTTTGAGACAGAGCCTCAAGCTGTCACCCTGGGTATAGTGTGCTGTAGCATCACAGCTCACAGCAACCTCAAACTCCTGGGCTCAAGCGATTCTTCTGCTCTGCCTCCCAAGTAGCTGGGACTACAGGCGCCTGCCACAACGCCCTGCTATTTTTTGGTTGCAGCCGTCATTGTTTTTGGCTGCCTGGGCTGGATTTGAACCCGCCAGCTCAGATGTATGTGGCTGGCGCCTTAGCCACTTGAGCCACAGTGCCGAGCCTTTTTTTTTTTTTTTTAAGACAGAGTCTGACTTTGTCGCCCTCACCTTGGACAGAGTGTCATGGGATCATAACTCACAGCAACCCCAAACTCTTGGGCTCGAATGATTCTCTTGCCTCAGCTTCCCAAGTAGCTGGGACTACAGGCACCCGCCACAACACCCAGCTATTTTTTTTGTTGTTGTAGTTGTCATTTTTGTTTTAGCAGGCCTGGGCCGAGTTCAAACCCACCAGCCCTGGTGTGTGTGGCCAGTGCCCTAACCACTGAGTACAGGTGCCAAGCCAACACCTGGCTATTTTTATTTTAATTATTTATTTATTTATTTATGTATTGCAGTTTTTGTCCAGGGCTGGGTTTGAACCTGCCACCTCCGGCATATGGGGATGGGCGCCCTACTCCTTTGAGCCACCTGACTATTTTTAGACATAGGGTCTCCTGGCTCAGGCTGGTCTCAAATTCCTGAGCTCAAACAATCCACTCGCCTTGGCCTCCCAGAAGCGTGAGCTACCACGCCTGGCCCTTTTTATATCTTATTATTACAAAAAATAACCCCAAAAGTGACAGGGCATAACTAGGCATGTCTGGCAACTTGGCTGTAAGGTTTTGTTTTAGGGGATCCCCTTGACCAAGATAGGGTCTGTTCAGTCAGCAATGGGGCCTAAAATTTTATCTTAGATCACATCAAAGAAAGTGCCAGATATATATAGGTGAGTACAGAAAGGACTGAGTGGAGTCAGGGATGCTGCTGCTCGTGGGGATGTCACAGAGGAGGCTCTGAAAACAAATCTTCTTTGAGAGGCTAGGGAGTGGGAAGGGGCACAGCTGAAAGAGGGTCCCCACACAAAAGGCTCCATCTGCAGAGTCAGCCTCCACCTGACCCTGGAGCCTCCCACAGAGCATCCCCAGGGGCACCAAAGAGTCACCTCCTCCACCTCAGGCAGAGGATGGAGCATCTCTAGAGCCAGCTCAGAAGGCTTTTGACATGCAGCATCCCAAGCCTCATGGCCACCCCACCCTCAAGGCTCTTCTTGAGGCCCAGCTCCCTCCCAGGGGTATGGGCCTCTACCAGAGCTGGGTACAAGAGCTGAGGCTACTTCACATGCCAGTCAGTGCTCTGACTTTGTACGGGACATCTTCACTCCAACCCGCACCCATCCTTTGTCTCCTCCTCAGAGGTGGCCCAGGTCTGAGGCCTCTGGGGATGCCGGACCTCCCCAGAGCTCCTACCTTGCCCTCTCCCTCTTCAGGCCCTTGAGAGAAGGCCTGCCCTGGGTCTTTAGGAGAAATAGTCAAGTGAACAGAGGAGGGCAGGGCAAGGCCCCTGGGAGCCATCAGGGTGGGTGAAGGGCACTCCACCTGGGGGAGGTGGGAGTGGGAGGGTGAAGAGGGGAATGGGGGCAGGGGGCACTCAGTGTCTGCCTGCAGCAGCCTGGCTGCTAATTCTCCCTAATTGCTTTAAAGTTGTACTAATTGAACTGATTGAAAACAGAGTCTTGGTTGGTGGGGGGGGTGGCGGATTGTTGTCCAAGAAGCCAGCAGCTCATCCACCAACCCAAGCAGAAAACCAAGGCAAGGCTAAAGTCCCTCAGCAGCCAGAGCCTCACCCAGGGTGGCTGTTTGTCTCCTGACCTCAGGCCCACTTATGCCCCAGCCAGATTTGGAGTTGGGGCTAGTGGACTCTGCAAGAGGAGATCAACCTTAAACTATGATGTGTCCAACCCCAGAATGTGACATGGGTGGGGCTGGCATGGGATAAGACAGGGTGATTAATCTCTCTTATACATGTGGCATTCACTAGCCTACTGGTTCCCTGATGGATCCCACGGGACATCAGCCCCAGCGTGCCAGGCCCAGTGCTGACGAGCAGCTTCTCGGGGTCACTTGGATCCCACAGCCCTCTATGCACCACATGTCAACATGATTATGACAGGTCTGTTCCACCACCAGCCAAGAGACCTGCAAGGCAGACCTAGCCAGGACCAGGAAGCATTTGGGAAGGAGTGGTCATGAATGACCTCTTCATCAGCTTAAAGCAGGGAAACATGGTCGTGAGGGTTATTTCTGCAGCTCGTGTGAAAGCCTCCACACTCTCTACCAGCAGAGTCAGTGCTTTGCACACCAACTGTGCAGAGGTGAAAGGGCTCGGTCCAGAGGAGGACCCAGGGAGCTCCAGAGCCTCCCCCATTGCACAGGCAGTGCTATCCATCATGGCCACGAGGTGTCACTGCTGACCGCTGATCATCCACAGCCCTGTCTCTCTTGCCTGTTCTGCAGCATTTTTGCTGTCCTGACCATGCAGGCTGCCACAGGGGTCAGGGATCACGGATCAGCTAGAGCATGGTAGAGATCCAAAGCCTTGGCACTTTTAGCGTTAATTCCACCGTGTTCAGAAATTAGTGTTCCCACTCATAAGCCCTACATTAGACCCCAATCTTCCCCTTTCCCTGGGCCCAAGTGGCCTTTCCCCCAGCCAACATTCACCAGAACACTTAAAGTCCATTGACAGGGTCTACTAATGCCTGATCTCAAAAGGGAAGAGGTTGGTGGAAGAGGCATGGTCTTTCTCAGTGCAAATATGTGCTCCTCACAAGCTTAGCATTCAGCATTGCTGGATTCCTAGTGTGGAGGAAGATTACAAGAGGTTCTGCCTGTAGGAAGTGCTCAGCCAATTTCTGTGTACTGTGGGAGCCTGGAGAGGATTCCAGGAGAATACTCAGTCATTTTCAAAGAGATCAAAAACCAAAACCTGGGCCTTCTACCATTCCTAGGCTTCTAGGGATCTAAGGGACAGAGAAAGGCCCCCAAATATTCCTCATTCCCACTTTCTCACTTTCATGTAGAAAAATCTGACCCAGACAAAAAGTCGAGTCTGAGCTCAGAATCTTGGGGACCTGCTTTGTCATTGCACCTTCAATGCCCTCACCAGGACCCAAAACACCCCAAAGCTAGACACCTAGTCTACACAACACATATGCAACACGCATTCCTCCACAGTAGGAAAATCCAGCAATGCTGAATGCCAAGCTTATGAGGAGCACAGATTTACACATGCATGTATTATACAAACACATGCAAGCAACTGCAACTCAGTATCCTCCCACACTGGATATCCAGGTCTATGGCTGGCTCCAGGGAGGGGAGAGCAGGAGATCATGGAGCACACACCACATGGGCTCATTCAGCTGAAGAGCCAGGCCTCAGCCCTGCCACTATGTTCTGACAACATCTCCCCAGCATCCCCTCTCCAGAGCTAGCAAGAATCCCCATCAAACTCAGTCTGGCAACGACTGCACACACACTCACACTTAACACTCACACACACGTGCTCAAGCAAGCACACACATGTACACACATATCACTTGCACACATTACTTGTACATACACACCATTTCCATATACTCAACACTTTCACACATAGGCACACAAATTCATGACATTCGTGTGTGCACATGTACACACATGAACACACCTATATACACAATGTATGACCATATATACATGCACCACTCACATGTATACACACTGCACATATGCAAACATTTGTGGGCACATGTACATAAATACATGCCTATATATAAACATACACAGAGAGGCATATACACATGACTACATCTGTACTCCATTCACATCCACACACTGAATTCATCTGAGCATACATATTTACATGTGCACAAAACGTGCTTGGGCACATGCACACACCACTCACACACGCACACACGCATGCACATTTACACATAGGCATATTGTGTATGCATGCACACATTCATGAGTGCACATGCTTGGGAACATACGTGCCCCTTGTACACACACATGTATACACATAAGCACCTTTGTGTGTGCATATACCAGTCACACACGTGCACTCACACTAACATACATGTCCCCTAATGGTCATGTCCCAAAAGTATGCATTGCTAAGCACACAGAACACACATCCTACAACTTGGGTCACACCCACCTGGTGGCCTTTGTCTCATGGAAGTGAGTGTCTCAGTAACTAGGCACAGGGTGGGACATCCTGCCACCCACAGGACCTCCCAGCTCAGGATCACTCTGGGAACTAACACCATGCCCCCACAGGAGGTGACCACAGTTGCATGAGCCCATGGACAAGTGTGAGCCCATCTCCCACTCCCTCACATCTCTGGGAGACACTGTGAGTGCAAAACCTGCCCTGGACACCAGCAAACAAGTGACAGGAGTTGAGGAATGGGCTGACCCTCAGGGACACAAGTGTGAACTATGTGTGATTCCTGGTCATGTAAAGAGCTGGGTGGGACTGGGATAAAGGCAGATCTAGAGGCTGTGAGGTTTAGGAGCCAGAAGAGAGAGAGTGGTCAGGATGTCCAGCAGAGCATCACCAGAGCCTTGAGCGCCAGGATATTGGGCAGTTGGGGCCAGCCTTGGGGAGCAGCAGGACAGAGCCTGAGCAGCCCCAGAGAGGGGACCAGCTGCCAGGAGGCGGGCCAGGCAGACAGCCTGGAGGACAGCTGCAGGGAGTTGCTGGAAACAGCAGGATTTGGGAAGTGGGGAGGCAGGAGTCAGTAGAGGTAGCTGATTGGCAAATGAGTAAACAGCAATTGCTTGATGAAAAATGTTTATGGTGCAATTAGCAGCTGCGCCATAAATAAAAGTTTAACTGTGTTTATTATAAACTTGTTGAGCCACAGGAAACAGCTCCCCATAGCTGAGCCAGGCTTCCGCACTGTTTCATGGGCACCTTCTGTGAGCACTGCTTTCTTCAGGTGTCCAGCCCTCTCCGGGCACAGTGCTACAGCAACAGAAAGGAACTGACCCCTCCCAGGGCGCACAGTGCCTCACTGCCCAGACCCTCGCTCCCCATGCCCTGGCCAGAGGCCCTCCCAACCCTCCTCCTGAGCTCTGCTTCTTTGTGCTGGATTCCACTTGGAATTCCCAAGTCCCCCTACCCAGACCCCCCACGTACCCTCTCAACTACCTGCGGTGGATTTCTTACAGCTGTGTCTTCATCGCCCCACCCACCCATAATATTTTGTGCTCTGGCCGGGCCCGGTAGCTCATGCCTATAATCCCAGCATTCTGGGAGGCAAAGATGGTCAGATTCCTTGAAGGCAGGAGTTTGAGACTAGCCTGAGCAAGAGCAAAACCCTATCTCTACCAAAAATAGAAAAACTAGCCAGGTGTTGTGATAGGTACCTGTAGTCCCAGCTACTTGGGAGCTGAGGCAGGAGGATCATTGAAGCCCAGGAGTTTGAGGCTGCTATGAGCTGAGCCGATGCCATGGCATTCTTACCCAGGGCAACAGACTCTGTCTCAAAAAAAAAAAAAAAAAAAAGCTTTAATTTTTAAGCCTGAAAATGTTCACATACGCAGACAGTGGTGAACACTCAGCCAGTTGTCCTCCCCACAGAGGTCACCCTCTGAAATTGGTTTGCATATCTCTCTGTGTTTTCGTAGTTTTAGTGTCTGCATATACACCCCAGAATAGTGCATAACATTTTGGGGGGTTGCACTAATGCTATCATACAGAAAAAAGCCCTTGCAATTGTCTTTTATCACTCCACGTTACTTTTGAGGTTTACCCAATTAACCTGACCCTGTGTGGCATCACACAAAACAAACAAGCCACACCTCTGTGCCTTCCTGCTGAGGGTCCCCAAGGCCCACATTATAGCTGTGAGTGCATTTTCAGTGACCCTGCCTCCTGCTGCTGGATGTCACAAAGTAGGCTCTCTGGGGCCTGCGCTGGTGCCCTCTCACTGCAGCCTGAGGTCCCCGTATCACAGGGGCTCACCTGCACCCAAGTTTCCAGCTATGCCAAAGGTGATTAGTGAGGTTGGGTGACATGGGTACCACACACTGAAGCTCCCAATTTGGTAGCCAAGGACACAGAACTTCCAGAGCAGATGGTCACAGTAAGCAAAAGAGGCTTTTCACTGGCTCTTGCTTCTGGAGGACTCTTGGGGCCTAGAATGTTCTCTACACCAGAGCAGCAATGCACTATGCCCCCTCTGAGGAGACCCATCCCAGAGCCCACATGTTTCAGAGTCTACAGCATCTCAGATGCAGCTCAGTGCCTGCAGCCCCCTCTTCATTTGGGGAGAAAGAGAAGGGGCTCCCAGGAGTTCCCAAACCATTTCTGCACCTCCACTGTCTTCTGGAAAACTCATCTCTGCTCAATCCACCTTTGTCCTTTTTTCCTATTTGTGGCTTTTCCCTTGATTTGTAAGCATTAACCCCTGTATTTTGGGGACTTGTCCTTACAAGTGGATCCTCTCTCTTCTTGGGTTATAGCTTTTGGCACCTTGGCCCACAGACTGGCCCACAGAGCCTTGTGCCTGCCACACAGGCCCTGCCTCAGATGCCTCCCTGCCCTTCTGGTGGGCTCCTGGCTTCTTCCTTGGAACCTGGACCCAGCAGCCTCACAGCCCTTTGCTGCTACACACATTTAAAATGTTTTGAGGTTTTTAGGAATGTTTTTATCATAGAAGGAAGAAGGCAGCATTACCAAGTTGGAAAATAGGAAAGAAAAGCACTTTGTAGGGTCCTTAAGCACATGTCCACACAACTGCCCATGGATAACACGCACGGCAACTCAGCAGCACACATCTTGGCTCCTCCTACTCCTGTCTCCCTCTCCCACCTCCACGGCTGCTGGGGAGCTCTCTGTCTCTCAGGGGTGTGGAGGGTGGAGGGAGGAGGAAGAGGCCAAGAGAGGCCTGTGGTTTGTTTTTTAACAACAGATTCCTGTTTGAAGTCCAAAGGGCAAGGTGAGTGAGGGGAAGAGTGCACAGCTGCAGTGAGGAGGCCCAAAGGCAGGGGCCACACTCTCTGCCCTCACTGCCTCTTACCTCAGCCTCCATGTGCATTCCCTTCAGGTGGATGATGTTCCCTGACTCACTTCCACCTTGTACCAACCCATCCACACTCCCCACAGCCAGAGATCACTCTCACACTCCTCATTCCTCTTCCAGGATGTCTGTACCCACCCCAGCTGTGAGTCTACGATCTCCTGTGTCTACTTCTGAGTAAATAACGGCTTCCAGCCTCAAGAGGCCACCTGGCACTGCCTCCCCTCTGCATCCAGCCAGCACCTCAGCCCAGCCCAGGCAGTGGCAGCTCCCAGTACTGGCCTGAGGCCAAGCAAGGTGCCCACCCAGCCTGAGAATGGTGGCAGAAGGTGAGCTGTCCCTTTAATTTCTTCCCAGGCAAAGCCTCTAGACTGCAAAAACAGATTTTAATTTAAATTCCAATTCCACATTCATTCGTGGAGCAGCTCTGAGCAGAGATTTTATTAAAGGCTTTAATAGATTTTATAGGACTTATCACATCAGGAAAGGTGATGGAGCAAATGCATTTTCTCTGCTTCCTGTATTTTAACAATATCTCAAAAAATAAACTTGCTGTGAAAATGCAAAGAAGTTCAGCCTTGTATTGGCAAGGAGAAATGGGCCTTGTGCCAGGTAAAAAAGAACACAGGCGACCCTCCCTCCTGCTACCACCACAAGGAAACAGAATAAGGGCAAGACAAGGGTATCTGAAGAAATGTTCCCTGGGAAGGGGATGGGGGGGGTCCCAGGAGGAGGAAAGTGCCAGGCACCTCCAGGGTAGGGGGCTGTCCTCTGTCCCCGCCCCTTGGTTTGCACTTTGACCTGGCACTTTTATCTGGGGCTCCTAAGACACAGGCAGCAGCAGCAGACCATGGCCACACCAGGTCAGACATATGGCAGGGCAACCAGCTGTCCTAGTCTCCCCACACTGTGCTGGTTTTAAAGCCGAGAATCCTATGAGGCCCCTCACCCAGGCAAACCAGTACTGTAGACCACAGGGTTGGACAAGCAGCCTGTCAGTCCTCTGGCAGTCCCCACCAGAGGGCTCTCTAGTCACTGTCTGCCCACAAGTACACCTTCCTGGGCCCTCAACCTAATCCCAACCCTGATTCTAACCCAAATTCAACTCACCACAAGTGACACCCTTCTCTGTCCTGGGACTCTCCCACTCCAGGGTTCCTTACCAGGGCAGTGGTTCCTATGGATCCCAGACCCCAGCCTGCCTCCCAGGCATTTGCCAAGGCCCTGCCCGCCATCTCACTTTGCCCTCTTGTCAAAGACATCCCCTCGTCTGCCAGGAGCCTGAAGGGAAACATCTTATAGCCTGCCTTAGACCCCTGACCCACCCATGGGGCTGGGATGTCCCTCCCTCTGACACCACATGGACACTGCCTGTCAGGCATCCTCAGGGCTGGGCCCCTCTGCCTCTACCACCAGAGCCCCTGTAGGACAGTGATCAAGCAGTTCTTGCTGGACTGACTTCCCTAGCACCAAAGACCCACTTCCTCTCCTAGATCTAGACCCACAGATGCCCCTCCTACCTGGACACTGAATTTCTAACAGGACAAGTGTTTAGGGATCCATCAAAGTGGGGTACCAAATCAGATGTTTTAAGATTCTGGCTTTTTATTTTAAATTTACAAGTTGCCAACTTGGGGAAAATCTGCAGTTTTGACCTTTCTTACACTGATTTTATGGTTTAATTTTTTTTATAGTGAGTTTTTTGGGGGGGTTTGAGGCAGAATCTCACTATGTCACCCTTGGTAGAGTGCAGTGGCGTTACAGCTCACAGCAACCTCAAACTCCTGGGCTTAAGCGATTCTCTTGCCTCAGCCTCCTGAGTTGCTAGGACTATAGGTGCCCACCACAATGCCTGGCTATTTTTTGGTTGCAATTGTCATGGTTTAGCAGGTCCGGGCCGGGTTCAAACCTGCCAGCTTCGGTGTATGTGGCCGGCGCCCTACTCACTGAGCTATGGGTGCTAAGCCTTTATGTTGAGTTTTATGTCAAGGAGCATCATAACTTTTGGCAAAGCCTCAAATACACGTGTGCTGCGTGAATGAATGAATGAATGATGCCTCCAGCTCAGGACTAATCTTCCACTGTCCTGTAAGTCAATGAATTCTCCCACCCAGTGCAGGATAAATTCCCAAAGCAAAGACAGCCTGAGCTTCTCTCTACCAGCCTTTCTGGAGGCAGCAGTCCAGTTTAGCAGGAAAGCTCAGCCCTCAAGGCAGCCAGTCAGGCTCAGCTCCCAGTTCTGTTACATAACCTCTCTAATCCCAGAGCCCCACTGAGAGGGTGGGGCTGATGTAAGCTTTAAATGAGCTCAGGAAACACAACCACTGGCCTTGGCTCAGCGCCTGGCTAGAACAGGGTCTCCCCAGTAGCTGCTGAATGAATAGGGGGTGAGGGAAGGTGTGGTATGGTGCCCATGCACATCAACAGCCTCCTTCACACCCCCACAGATCCTGCCCTGTCTTCCCCAGCATCCCAGCTTCACTGGCCCTCCACTCTCAGCCCAAAACACAAATTGAATCAAGAGGTCGATACAGTCTTCCAGAACTGTCTAGACCAGCTTATGGTCAGCTCATCCCACACTAGCCCTTCCCTTGGCCTCCAACACCTGGCCCCACCCTGCACCACATGGGGCTGTGTCCAAGCCACTCTGCAGGCTGGCATGTTGGCTCAGTAACTGCTCACACCGAGCAGAGTGCCCAACACCCTGTAGGGCTGAATTCCACACCAGGCCCATACCATTTTCCACCTCTTTGCCCTACCCAGAGCCCCCGGATGGACTGCAGGATGCCTGTGAGCCACCTGCATCCTGACTACTGGTAGGGATGGGCCAACAGGAGCCCTGCAGGCAGTGGGGTAGGTGTTTGCTCTCCAGCCCTGTGGCAGGGTTCTCACCCACAGGTCTCAGCTTCTACCAGACAGCCCTCCTATGCCCTCCCCTGTTCTCTCAGGCCTGGACTCACCCACCATTGTCCTGAGTTTCTCTATATCCTTGTGGCACCTTAATCCCCTTTATTCAGCTCTCCTCAAATTTCCCAAGTTGAAAGTGATATCTGTCTCCTACCTAGACCCTATCTGACATGGATCCTATACCAAATAAAATTAGTTGGATTTATGCCAAAATAAATCCTAAATGGGTCAAAGATGTTAAAGTTTTAAAAATAACGATGGAAGTATTAGGAAAAAAGCATGACAAATAACAAAGCAGGAACACCAAGCAAAAGTCAAATAACAAACCAAGAAAAATATTTGCATGTATTTAGAGATAAAGCCCTTAATATGTAAACAGCCTGTACAAATCAATAAGACAAGGTCCAACAACCCAGTAAAAAAATGGGTGAGGTACAGTGCATCTTACAAGGGTACATGTGAAACTTAGTAAATGTAGAATATAAATGTCTTAACACAATAACTAAGAAAATGCCAGGAAGGCTATGTTAACCAGTGTGATGAAAGTATGTCAAATGGTCTATAAAACCAGTGTATGGTGTCCCATGATCACATTAATGTACATAGCTATGATTTAATAAAAAAAATTGTAATACTCAAGTCACATTTTACTTTTGCAATTACAAGATACAATATACAAGATAACAAATGTGATCAGCATATATTGAATATTATAATTTTAATACCTTTTTTCCTTTCTTAAAAAAAAATGGGTGAGGGCAGCGCCTGTGGATCAGTGGGTAGGGCACCAGCTCCGTATACCTAGGGTGGCAGGTTCAAACCTGGCCCCAGCCAAATTGCAACAAAAAAATAGGCATTATGGTGGGCACCTGTAGTCCCAGCTACTTGGGAGGCTGAGGCAAGAGAATCGCCTAAACCCAGGAGTTGGAGGTTGCTGTGAGCTGTAATGCCACTGCACTCTACCGAGGGTGATAAAGTAAGACTCTGTCTCTTTAAAAAAAAAAAAAAAAAAAAAAAAAGTCGGGTGGCGCCTGTGGCTCAAGGAGTAGGGCGCTGGTCCCATATGCCGGAGGTGGTGGGTTCAAACCCAGCCCCGGCCAAAAAAAAAAAAAAGAAAAGAAAAAAGTGGGTCAAGGATATAAATTCAGAACAAAGAAAAAATTACTTTTTTATTAATTTATTTATTTTGAGACAGTCTCACTTTGTCGCCCTTGGCAGAGTGCCATAGCGTCATAGCTCTCAGCAACCTGAAACTCTGGGGCTCAAGCAATCCCCTTACCTCAGTTTTTCATTTTTAATAGAGATGAAGTCTCACTCTTGAAGTTCATCTCAGAAGTTCAGGCTGGTCTTGAACTTCTGAGCTCAAGCAATCCACCCATGTTGGCCTGAAAAAATGACTTTTTTTTTTTTTTTTTTTTGGAGACAGAATCTCAAGTTGTCACCCTGGGTAGAGTGCTGTGGTATCGTAGCTCACAGCAACAAGTTATCTGCTTGCCTCAGTTTTCTATTTTTAGTAGAGACAGGGGCTCACTTTTGCCCTGGTCTCAACTCATGAGCTCAAGCAATCCACCGGCTTCAGCCTCCCAGAGTATTAGGATTACAGATGTGAGCCACTGCTCCCGGCCTGAAAAAATGACTTTAAAACAAATAAAAAGTTGGCGGCGCCTGTGGCTCAGTCGGGAAGGCGCCGGCCCCATATACCGAGGGTGGCGGGTTCAAACCCAGCCCCGGCCAAACTGCAACCAAAAATAGCCGGGCGTTGTGGCCGGGGCCTGTAGTCCCAGCTACTCGGGAGGCTGAGGCAAGAGAATCACTTAAGCCCAGGAGTTGGAGGTTGCTGTGAGCTGTGTGAGGCCACAGTACTCTACCGAGGGCCATAGAGTGAGACTCTGTCTCTACTAAAAAAAAAAAAAAAAAAAAAAAGTTGTTCGACCTGACTCATAGAGGGAAAAATATAAATTCACACTGCAGAGATTTTTCTCCTTTTATTTTTATTTTATTCTTTTTTTTTTTTTTTGAGACAAGAGTCTCACTTTGTTGCCCTCAGTAGAGTGCTATGGCGTCACAGCTCACAGCAACCTCAAACTGCTGAGCTCAAGTAATTCTCTTGCTTCAGCCTCCCAAGTGCCTGGGACTACATGTGCCCACCACAACGCCTGGCTATTCTGTTGTTGTTGTTGTTGCCATTGTTGTTTAGCAGGCCCAAACTGGGTTCAAACGTGCCAGCCTCAGTGTATGTGGCTGGCACCCTACCCACTGAGCTATGAGCGTCACTGAATTTTCTCTTTTTAACTCTTAAATCAGTAAAGAGCCAAAGGTTTTATAACACAAATATGTTAGGAGGGTGTGGAGAACAAGACACTTCACCCACCACAGAATGGATATTGAGACAAGCTCTGTGGAGGACAATTTAACAATGGACGCTTCAAAGTTGAAACTATACAAACCCTTCTGTCCAGCACATCTATTTTAGAAATCTACCTTAAGATGTACTCATCCACATACTAAAGGATATGTCCATGAAGAGAAAAGGTTGAAAACAACCCAAGTATCCATCAATAAGGTTGAAATCAGTTAGGGGGCAGTTATGCCATGGCCGTGACACCCTAGTATGAGTGTCCAAGGCACAGTGCCAGGTGGGATGGTGCAGAAGCTCAGCTGTGGGAGAGTGTATGTGATGCCCACATCCACCATGTGGTGCCCATGGGGATAGCAGAGGAACAGAGGACAGCTCCCTCTTGCTGTTTCTCTGCACCTTTTGCTATTCTTAAAATTATGGTTTAAACCTTTTTCTTTTCTTTCTTTTTTTTTTTTTTTGCCACCTCCGGCATATGGGGCCTGTGCCCTACCCCTTTGAGCCACAGGCGCCACCCATAAACCTTTTGCTTTTCTTTTTTTTTTTGTAGAGACAGAGTCTCACTGTACCGCCCTTGGGTAGAGTGCCGTGGCGTCACACGGCTCACAGCAACCTCTAACTCTTGGGCTTACGCGATTCTCTTGCCTCAGCCTCCCGAGCAGCTGGGACTAAACATTTTGCTTTTCTTTTTTTTTTTTTTTTTTTTGTAGAGACAGCGTCTCACTCTATGGCCCTCGGTAGAGTGCCGTGGCCTCACACAACTCACAGCAACCTCCAACTCCTGGGCTTCAGCGATTCTCTTGCCTCAGCCTCCCAAGCAGCTGGGACTACAGGCGCCCACCACAACGCCCGGCTATCTTTTGGTTGCAGTTTGGCCGGGGCCGGGTTTGAACCCGTCACCCTCAGTATATGGGGCCGGCGCCCTACCGACTGAGCCACAGGCGCCGCCCAACATTTTGCTTTTCAAACATCTGTAGGTATGACCTATTTCTCAAAAAAAAGAAAGGGGGGGGCAACTTTTTTTAAAATATTAGAATTTTATCTTTTTTTTTTTTTTAGACAGAGTCTCACTATGTTTGCCCTCAGTAGAGTGCTATAGCATCATAGCTCACAGCAACCTCAAACCCTTGGGCTGAAACGATTCTCTTGCCTCAGCCTCCCAAGTAGCTGGGACTACAAGCACCCGCCATGATGCCCAGCTATTTTGTTGTTGTTGTTGTTTTAGTTGGCCCCGGCCAGGTTCAAACCCTCTACCCTCAGTGTATATGGCTGGCACCGTAACCACTGTGCTACGGGCACCAAGCCCATATTAGAATATTTAAAAATACATTTTAAATTCCTAATCCTGTAATTGACTCCAGGCCCCAGAATGACCCTGAATGTTGGGACAGGGCTGCTCTCTAAGACCAGGATTCTCAGGTTGTGACCTGCCATTACAGGCCAGCACCTTTGCTCCCTCCCAACTCCTTAGGACAGGTCTACTGGTAAGAATATCCAGGAAGGTGTCCTCATGGATAAACATGAGCAGACACCACCACCATCTGGCAGACGCGGGATGAGACATGGTCTGGAGACCCAAGTGGCAGTTCCTGAACCAGAGGGAAGCCAGGCCCCTAAGACCTCACTAAAACCTCACAGGTAGGTGTTCAGGGCATATTCTGGTAGCCCAGAGCTTATTGTGATAGTCCCCTGGGACATACCTTTGTAGCAGTGTGTTTGTTGTGCTTTGATATGTAAATAAATTAATAACCCAAGTGCCAGGTCCCTTCCTGATTTGCCTTGCTGGTAGGGTCAGGTCTGAGAGTTCACATGCTCCCCAGAGGCAGCTGAAGCAAGTGACCAAGGTCCCTTCCAAAGTAGCTGTGGACCAAGACCCAGGGTGAAGTCCCCTGGACCCAGGAAGCAAATGCAGCCTGACCATCCCAGTCACAGAGGGTCCAGGAGGGCCAGGAGAGTGGTCAGTGAAGGAGTCCCTGCACACTGGAGAGGGGGCAGAACAGGCTGGGGCAGGGAAGGGTTGGAGTCCCACATGTACAATCAAGGGCACAAGAACAAGTTTGCAAATAGGTACAAAAGAGGTCAGTGTCCACAGTGTAATTATCTTTTTGTTTGTTTGTTTGTTTGTTTTTTGAGACAGAGCCTCAAGCCGTCACCCTGGGTACAGTGTTATGGCATCACAGCTCACAGCAACCTCCAACTCCTGGGCTCAAGCAGGTCTCCTGCCTTCGCCTCCCAAGTAGCTGGGACTACAGGCGCCCGCCACAACGCCCAGCTGTTTTTCGGTTGCAGCCGTCATTGTTGTTTGGTGGGCCCCACTGGATTCGAACCCACCTGCTCAGGTGTATGTGGCTGGCACCTTAGCCACTTGAGCCACAGGTGCCGAGCCCACAGTATAATTATCAATTGTATCCCTCTAGACAAAATTCCTTTGCATTTCTATGAACAAGGATTGTTTGCATTACTATTAGTTTTCTGTAATTACAGAGATAAAAAATGTTCAAAGATACAGAATATCTAGAAGGAGGCACCAACAGGGCACTCAATTTTTTTTTGACATGTCAAAGTCTTTTGCAATTTTTTCTGAGAAAAATTTCAAACATACACAAAAGTAAGAACACAAAGATAGCCTCTATGCCGCCACCCTACTCCAGCAGTGATCAGCTCTGGACATACCTCTCTGTCCCCATGCTCACATTCACAAGGTTGTCTTGAAGCAAGTCCCAGACATGGCCATCTCATTTTATTCATACATATGTTAATGGCAGTATTTAAAGACTGTCAGCGTGTGTGTGTGTGTGTGTGTGACACGACCCTTTTGGGTTTTAGAAATGTCGGTCTGGCTGCCAAAGCAGGAGAATGGAGGGGAAGACCCGAGAGGGGAGGCAGGAGAACTCCCACCTGCCACAGGCACATGTGCTGTACATTCTCACACATGAGAATACGTGTGTGTGCATTTTCCTGTGCCCAGCACACAAACTCCTTCTGCATGTGTATTCTCAGGGCTTATTCCCCACCCCAGGGATGACACCTTCACATAGACCACATAGAAATGTCAAGTCAAGTCCCCAAAGCCCTTCTGGTTGTCAGTTCCTGGAGCCCTTTAGGCTTCTGCGGACCCTGCTCAGGCCTGATCCCCACAGCCATCCTTAGGCTCCTACCTGTGTGTGACACCTGTCTTATCCACTATCCCTCCTAGCTCCAGGAGGCCTCCTGCTGGCCAGATACCTCTCCTCCAGCTCCTCTCCTATTCCAGACATGGCCCATGACCACCAGTGTTGCTCTAAGAGCTCCATGCTGCCCCTGTCCAGCTGGGTAGCCTCCTCTGGGGCCCAGGGTAGTTGGAGGCCTCTTCACAGACCCCTGAACCTCCTCTGGTGCCACGCACATGGGAAGGTCTAGGCTAGTGGGGCCTGGATGTAGGCCTAGCTACAGAGCATTGCAGTGACTGAGGGGAAACTAGGAGGCCAAAAGGTTGAAGCCAAGAGAAAGCCCAAAGCCAGAGCAACACCCTCAGCCAAGACAACCTGGGAGCAGGCCCCGGGCTGCCTTCCCTGCCTCCCAGAGCCACCCACCCAAAGGGCCCTGCCCCTTTATCACCTGGGGTGGCCCCACACTTGCCCCCTCTTGCCCGGTGCTGAGGATAGTAGGGGAGGACCCAGGAGCTTCACCAGGGAGTCATACAAAATACTTATGGAAGAAATAATGCCAATTCCACAGAACTCTTCCAGAAAATTGAAGAAGAGAGAATATCTCCCAACTCCTCCTCTGAGGCAGCATTATTTTGATACCAAAAACATCACAAGAAAAAAGTAATTACAGACCAATATATCCCTCATGAACAGAGATACAAAAATTTTTAACAAAGTTTTGTGAATCAAAATTCAATAACATATAAAAAGAATGATATATCAAGACCAAGTCAGGTTATTCCAATATGCAAGATTAACATTTCAAAAATTAGTGTGATTCAGTATATTAACAAACTAAAATATAAAAATACATGATTATCATAATAAATGCAGAAAAAAGCATGTGACACAATCTAACATCTAATCCTGATAAAGATTCTCAGCAAACTAAGAATAAAGGGAGCTTACCAGCCTGAAATGAGCCCTGACTCTGATCATAATTTCTGGTGAGAGGTGGATGCTCGCCTGGATTCAGACTATGGCAAGGTGCTCACTCTCACCACATCCACTCATCATTGCACTGGAAGATAAGGCAAGAGAAAGAAATGAAAGGCACCCAGATTGGAAAAGAAAGAACCAAAATTGCCTTTATCCACAGACATGATCATCTGTACAGAAGGTCAGATATAATCTACAAAAAAGCTATTAGAACTAATAAGTGAATTTAGCAAAGTTGTAGGATACAAAATCTATGGCGTTTCTGTATCCTAATAAAATATAATTAAACATAAGTTCTTTATTTTTTTTTGAGACTGAGTCACCCTTAGTAGAGTAATGTGGCGTCACAGCTCACAGCAACCTCAAACTCTTGGCCTTAAGCGATTCTCTTGCCTCAGTCTCCCAAGTAGCTAGGACTACAGGCACCCACCACAACACCCAGCTATTTTTTGGTTGCAGTTGTCATTGATGTTTAGCAGGCCTGGGCCAGGCTCAAACCCGCCAGCATTGGTATATGTGGCTGCCACCCTACTTACTGGGACTGCAAGTGCCAAGCCCAAACAAAAGTTCCTTAAAAGTAATGCTACCTATAGTAGCATCAAACGTTATGAAATACCTAGAAATAAAACTGGTAAAAGCTATGCAAGATCTTTACATGAGAAACTATAGGCCAGAGGGCCAGGGGCGGTGGCTCACAAGTGTAATCCTAGCACTCTGTGAGGACGAGATGGGTGGATTCCTTGAGCTCAAGAGTTCAAGGCCAGCCCAAGCCAGAACAAGACCCTTCCTCTAAAAAAAAATAGCCAGGTGTTGTGGTGGGCACCTATAGTTCCGGCTACTTGGGAAGCTGAGACAAGAGAATCACTTCAGCCCAAGAGTTTGAGGTTGCTGGGAGCTATGACGCCACAGCATTCTACTGAGGGTGACAAAGTCAGACTCTGTCTCAGAAAAAAAGAAAAAAGCTATGGGCCAGGCATGGTGGTTCAAACAATTATGATATTGTGAGGTATATATTTGGTCTTGGTCTTGGTCTTGGCATACAACTCCTAAACTTCCTCAGTCTCCAAAGGGATGTCTTTTTGTATGCTAATGAGATAGCTATTGTCTGAACCTCCTAGGTAGCTTCAAGATAGAGATGAAAAGACCAAGACAGGATTAGAAGGTTGGACTGGAAGGGAGAAGAGAGGAAGGGAGGGGCTAAAGGTTAAGTTGGCCACCAGTGGACAATGGTTCAATTGGTCTTGCCTTGGCTGAACACAGGGCACTCCAGAGAGGGCAGGGAAGCACCCCAGCTCTCCACACACCTCACCCTACATATCTTCTCCTGGCTATTATCCACACCCTTTATAATAAACTAGAAAGTATAAATGATTCCCTAAGTTCTATAAGCAGCTTTAGCAAATTAATCCAGCCCAATGGGGGTTATGGGAACCCCGACATATAGCTGGTCAGTCAGAAGCACCTGGGGCTTGCAGTTGGCATTGGAAGTAAGGGCCAGTCTGTGAGACTGAGCCCTCCTCAATTGGAGGACTTCATAGGGGCACTCTCAGCAGAACTGAATTGTTTACTGGTATGAGGCGGAAAAACTCATACATTTGGACATAGAAGTCTTCTGCATTGATTGTCTTGGGGTGAGTGCAGAGGGAGGACAGTGGGTTTTTCCTCAAAGAACACCGAACTTAATATTAAAATGGGGGAAGATACAAAAAGATGCTTCACCTAAGGAAACAGGTGAGCAGCAAATGAGCATGTACAAAGCAGCTCCACATGGCCAGTCAGAGGACACAAGTCTACAAAGAGGCATCCCAACGCTTACCAGGATGCCTGAGACTGGGAGAACAACCGGACCAGGTGGACAAGGGTTTGGTGCAACTGGGGCTCCATCAAGGTCACTTTGGAACCGTACTGGTACAGCCCCCGAATCTGAGACATCATTTACACAAGAGAAAAGGAAATATATACCCATGTGAACATTTACACACAAGTGTTCACAAATGCACACTCAGTGCACAACAACCTATGGCAGTTATAGCTCAGCACAGCTGAAAGAGGAAAAATGGGTGCGGTGGCTCTAGGATGCCCTTGCACAGGCTGGTACACAGAGACTCCCCATTACCTTCCTGCACTCAAAACCCACCTCAAGTTACCCAGTAACTTTACCTGCAGCAAGGGGCAAGTCCAAATTAGGGCTGGAAGGGGAAACTGAGGATCAGAGAGGAGAGTCTGCCACCCCTTCCTGCTGCCACTGCATAATGAGACTATTGGTAATTTCACGGCAAAATGTACCCTGCAGGATAGGAGGGGACAGACCCTGAAAGAAGGTATGGGGTCCTCCGGGTGGCTCAGTCCACCCTGTGGCCAAGTTGACAGAGCCCTTCAGGCCACCACAAGCCACTCAAGCTGTCCAGACGACTGGTGGAACAAGCTGCTGCCATGCTGTGCGGCCTGCCACAGACCAGTCATGGGCGGGCACAGAAGGGAGCAGCTGGTGTGGGGAAGCTTCTCAAACCCAGGTGAGATGAGGTTGCTGCTCTTGGCAGACAAAGCCCAGGTGATGCCAGGCCACCCCTCTGTGCCCTCTGTCCTCTCTAGCCACCATCAGGGCGCTCAGGGATCCAGATGTGCTCAGGGCACACTATAGACACAGGCAGCTTTCACTCAGCTGCCAAGTGGGGCTTGTCAGTCCTCAGAATGCCCTGTGAGGCCATGGATGGGGAAACCAAGGCACCAAGAGGCTCTGATCTGTAAGGACATATGGGGAACAGGACTTGAGCCTAGCAGCCTGCCCCAGAACATGTGGTCTTGCCTACAAGCCTGTGGGGTCATGGCTTAACACGTTCTCACAAATGGGTAATAACTAACTAAAAATATCTAGAAATTTGGCTCAGCACCCATGGCTCAGTGAGTAGGGTTCCAGCCACATAACACCAAAGCTCACAGGTTTGAGCCCAGCCCGGGCCTGCTGAACAAGGACAACTGCAACCAAAAAATATTTGGGCATTGTGGCGGGCACCTGTAATCCCAGTTACTTGGGAGACTGAGGCAAGAGAATCGCTTAAGCCCAAGAGTTGGAGGTTGCTGTGAGCTGTGATGTCATAGGACTCTACTGAGAGTGACATAGTGAGACTCTGTCTAAAAACAATAATAATAATAATAATAAAATATGTGGAAATTTACAGCATTGGAGCTAATAGAACAACTACAAATGCCATATGATGGTGACTCAATCTGGATATGAAATTGTAAAATAAATACATGGGGGTTAGAAGGGCTTTAGGAATCAGAGAATGGCCTAAAACTGGATAAGGATTCTGTGGCTTTATTGGAGGGGAGGGTCCCAAGTCTTCTTCAGGCTCTCAAAGGAGTTGCTGACTACAGGGCAAAGAGTCCTGATGGGAGCTCTGTGATGCACTCAGAGCATAAGGCCTGGTTTCCACCCTAGCTGGAAGCATCCAGAAATTCTTCAAAAATATCAACGCCCAGGTCCTCACCCAGACAAGTCCATCAGAAGCTGAGGAGGCTGGCAGGAGCCCAGGTCTCTCTTCCTCATCACATAAAGCCCCCAGCCTGTACCAGCAATAACCCGTTAATCTGTGAGAGGGTTACCCTCCTCGAGAAGGCAGAGCTCTCACAGCCTACGTGCCTCATAAAGACCCTGCCTCTCCACATCCCACACTAGGGTTAAATTTCAACATGAGTTTTAGAGGAGACTAATATCCAAACCACAGCAGCCCTAAAGCCTCTGGGACACAGAGTATGCCCCCTCACGTGCCTGTGTGCAGATGTGTGCTGAATGAGCCGCAGCCATCCTGCCATCACCCAAGGTCTAGCACCAAGGACCTCCCATGGGTGTGCCCACCTTACATTTTAGAAGGTGCCAAGAAGCTGGGCTGGGGTCACAGGATACTGTCCCCCTCCTCTTCTACATGCTCAGAACTGGCCACTGGGGGTTCTGTAGAACCCCATGTAGAACCATGTAGAACCCGGCTCAGCCAGGACCCAACAAGACCCTGCCCCTCCACCAGGGAAGATGCCATGCCTGCCTCTGTGGGTGGACAGGGCTGACCTGGGAGGCCTCCTAGAGGAAGGAGTCTGCAAAGTGCCTCCCTCAGGGCACAGCAGAGCCTGACACCAGCAGCCTCCTGACTGCCTAGCTCCTTTCACAGGCTGAGGATCACCACACACACGTGCACACTCACACATGCACACTCATGCACACACATTCATACACATATGCATACTCACAGTGCACACACACACAAGCACACTGACATGCGCACACACAGTCACACTTGCACAT
Source organism: Nycticebus coucang (assembly GCF_027406575.1). Classification (NCBI taxonomy): domain Eukaryota; kingdom Metazoa; phylum Chordata; class Mammalia; order Primates; family Lorisidae; genus Nycticebus; species Nycticebus coucang. The sequence continues at coordinate 67,470,319 of NC_069800.1, read as the reverse complement.
GCACACTCATGCACATGCATGCACACTCACACAAGCACACATACTCATGCATATTCATACACATGTACACACTCGCAAACACACAGGTGCATATGCACACACAAGCACACTGGCATGCACACTCACACACTGACATGAACACTCACATGCACAGTCCCATTCACTTGCACTGTGGACTCAAATGTGCATACTCATGCATGCACATGAGCATGCACACATACTCACATATGGGCACATTCACACATGTGCATGCACACATAAGCACACTCACATACACACTCAGACTGGCATGCACACACATGCATACTCATACACACATGTGCACACATTCACACTCATACATGTTCACGCACACACTCATGTGCACACACTTGTGCATATACACATACTCACATGCACACACGTGCATAGACACAAGCATACTCACAAACATGCACACACATGTACACACACACACACACACTCACTACCTCTGGGAAGTCCTCCCGCTGCAGCCTGCCCCTTACCAGCTCCCTGTCCTATTCAGCTGACTTGAAGTCGCTGTTCACTCAGGCACCTATCTGAGCTGCCCAGTCCCAAAGCTGAAACCCCAAGTCCAGAGTGAAGTGGGTAGGTGGAGTTCCCTCCAGCACAGTTCCCTCCAGCACAGTGAGCACTTATCCTACATGTACAGGCCTTGTGTCTGCATCATCTAAACCAAATCCCTTCTGCACTCTGAGGCAGAGATGACCATTGAGGACACAGAGGCCCAGAAAGTCTGGGTGACTCACATTGGGTCACACAGCAAGGGTAGAGCCTCCTCCAGCCCTGCACTCCTGGTCTGCCTTCCTCAGAACACCATGTCTAAGTCACGATGGCATCCTCAACCAGCCCAGATCTGGAGCACAGATTCATAGGGTTCCTACCAGACCCTCGGCTGCATGCAGTAAGCACCGCTGTACTGTGAAGCAGCCTCTGGGCCAAGGTCACAGTCAGCACCCAGCTGCAGGTGCCCTCGGGACTCACCCAGGCAGGTGGGCAGGGAACTGGACTGGGTAGAGCTGCAGCCCTCAGCTGCCCTCCTGATCACTACCAGGGCAGTAGCAAGAAAGTCCCTCCTGCAACCCTGGATAGAAGCACTACCCTTACACCCCATGTCCCAGCCCAGTCCAAGCTCTCAGTGCCGAGACCCCTGCGTGGAGCTCAGTGGGGACACCAGTTTCTGCTTCACAGACAAACAGAGGGGCACAGGAGCAAAGGGATGAGGTGGGGCCCAGGGCAGCTCACTGGACAAAGGGATGCAGAGAGCAGGTGGGCAGTGTATGGTGCCCTACCATCCCTGATATGCCATCTCCTCCTGCTGCCTGCCCAGCACCCCTCCCGAGGCTTAGGCATCAGTGAGAGGCACCTCTCAGGTTCTGTACCCTGGGAGAGAGCCTCAGGGCATGTCTGTGAGACAGGTGTACAGCCAGCGTGTGCAGGCCTGGAGGCAGGTAGAACTGTAGTAAGAAGTGTATACATGTGTATAAATGTGTGCAGACCCCACTGTGTCAGCCTAGTGTGAGCAGATGGATACAGGCGAGATGCATGTGAAAAAGTGAACAGGTGAGGCTCTGCACCTGTCCTGACCACCTCCTCCCACTCCAGTGCCCCACTCCAGCTGGCCCCACAGCTGCCCAGCCTTCTCCAGCCCAGGCCCAGCCTCTCAGTGAGGGGCCCAAGAGATCCTCACTCCACTGTTCACATGTGATGGGGACTGCAGGACAGGTCAGTGCATGGTCCAGAATCAATCTGAAGATGTTTATGCAAATAAGAGGTATGAGTGTGTGACTGTGTGGAAGGGCACACATGTGAATACGCAAATGCCAGCACATACACACACACAAATGCCAACAAATGTACACACATGCACATGCACACAGATGCCAGCAGTGTGTGTGCTGGCATCTGTGTGTGTGTGTGTGATGATATCTGTGTGTGCACCATGTGTGCATGTGCTGGCATCTGTGCGTACATGTATGTATGTGCATATGCTGGCATCTGTATGTGTGCATGTGTGTGGTGGCATCTGTGTGTGCATGTGCCTGCATTTGTGTGCATGTGTGTATGTGTATTGGTGTCTGTGTTTGTGTGCATGTGCTGGTGTCTGTGTGTGCATGCATGTGCTGACATCTGTGCGTGCAGGTGTGTGCATGTGCTGGCATCGGTGTGGGCACATGTGTTTGTGTGCTGGCATCTATGTATGCACATGTGTGGGTATGCTGATGTCTATGTGTGAAGGTGTGTGAGTATGCCGCTGTCTGTGTGTGCATGTGTGTGCTGACAGCTGTGTGTGCACATGTGTGTGCTGGCATCTGTGTGGGGTTGTGTGCTGACATCTGCGTGTATACATGTGTGCATGTGCTGGCATCTGGGTGTGTACGTGTGCGTGTACCTGCACCTCTCTGTGTATATGTGCTGGCATCTGTGTGCATGTGCACACACTAGCATGTGCCAACATCTGTGTGCATGTGTGTACATGTGTTGGCATCTGTTTGTGTGTGTGCATGTGCTGGCATCTGCGTGTTCACATGTGTGCGTGTGCTAGCATCTGTGTGAGTGTGCATATGTGTGTTGGCATCTGTGTGTGTGGTTGTGCTGGTGTCTGTGTGTGCATATGTGTGCATGTGCTAAAGTCTGTGTGTGCGTGCATGTGCTGGTGTCTGTGTGGGCACATGTGTTTTTGTGCTGGTGTCTGTGTATGCACATCTGTGGGTGTGCTGAAGTCTGTGTGTGCAGGTGTGTGAGTGTGCTGGTGTCTGTGTGTGCACAGGTGTTCATGTGCTGGTGTCTGTGTGCACATGTGCATGTGTGTGCTGCTTCTGTGCACATGTGTGCATGTGCTGGCATCTGTGTGTGTGCTGGTGTCTGTGTGTGTGCCTGTGTGTATGTGCTGACATCTGTGTACATATGCATGCTTGTGCTGGTGTCTTTATGTGCATGTGTGTGTGCTGGCATCTGTGTGCATGTGCATGTGTGTACACATGTGTGCGTGTGCTGACATCTGTGTGTGTGCTGGTGCCTGTGTGTGCACGTATGTGCATGTGCTGGCATCTATACATTCACATGTGTATGTGCTCTGGCATCTGTGTGTGTGCTAGTGTTGGTGTGCCTACATGTACGTGTGCTCAAGTGACTCAAACAACCCACTCTGGTCCCTGAGTTGGGCCTGGGTCCTCAAGGGAGCAATCTTACCTCCTTCCTGTTTGTGTGTTTAAGTCATAATGGAAGATTTTCAGCCAGATTCCCTGAGCCGGGACCTGCTGCCTACATACATCCCATGGGGCTAGAGGCACATGGCAGCGCAGGCTTAGCTTTACAGAGAAAAGGGAGGACTCCACACCCCGTTGCTCTGCAGACCCTGCGTCCTGAAGGCCTTGGCCAGGGTGCTGCCCACAGGACTATGCATGCCATCCTGACCTCTGACCTCTCTCCCCACTCAATTCCCCAGGGCAGGACCCTGAAACCGTTTCTTCCTCAATGTGCTCAGCCCCCTTTCTCCCCAACCTCTGACCTGAGAACCTGGTTCCTGGGCCCTCCTTTCCCTGGGGCCCTTACCTTCCCCCAATTTCCTGGCCTCCCCTGCCAGCCTCCCTGCTGTTTCTCCCAGAGCCCCCTCTGCTATGCCCACCTCCTGCCTCCCCAACTAAGGGTCAGGCCTTTCCTCTTTGTTCACTGCTGTATTCCTGGGAAAATATTTGTGAAGTGGGTGAATGACTCAAGGTCTAAGGGTTAGAGTATTTGGGAGGTCACAGAGAAGCTCCTGCAGGAACCCTGTCTGGCCCCTCTCAACTGCCCCAGTCCAGGGCCTCTCTCCCTCAGCCATGCCTGGGGACCCTGTCTGCATAGGAGGGCCAGGGAGGCAGAACCCCTAAGCTATGACCTCCCCCTGAGGATGGCTCGGTGCTGACTGGTAGTGGAAGACAGAGAGGCTTAGGGTGCCCAGTGGCATGGTAGGCATCTTAGACCCCAGGGTGTAAGATGGCCCTCTCAGTTTTGTTTTGTTTTTTTTTTTTTTGGCTTTGGTTTTTTTTTGGCCGGGGCTGGGTTTGAACCCACCACCTCCAGCATATGGGACGGGCGCCCTACTCACTGAGCCACAGGCGCCACCCAGGCCCTCTCAGTTTTATACACACAGAGTGCTCTTTCTCTGCTTCCCTGGAGAATCTACCTCCCACCCTAGGGAAAACTAGCCCAGAATCATTCCAAAGAGCAAAGCCACCCAATTACCTACCTAGAGGTAGCTGAGCAGGGCCTCTTGCTAGTCTTAACAACCAGGCACTCTTGGGAGAACTCACCCTTCAGGGCCAAGAGCCTCAGCCAGAGACCTGTCTGCAGGAGTTGATGGGAGGCTGGGAGCAGGAAGGATAGTCCTGAGCTCTAAGGGGCAGGGTACCACCAGAGCTACCAGAGCTCACATGGCTGGAGCTGAAGTGGTCACATGCACCCAAGTGTTTCCACATGTGTCTGCTGTGCGTGCATGTGCATACCTTGGTGTATGCAGTGTGAAGTCCTGAGTCGCAGGAGTGCTGCGGCAGAGGTGGAGGATGTCTGCCACACTTCCATGAAGTGTCAGTGAGAATAACGCTCAACTGTGCACTCAGCACACCTGGGAACAAAGTCACTGGGCTTGGCCTTGCCAATGCATACATGTGGGTCTCTCCCGCCACACAACCCCATACTGATACACACCCAGGTCCTATTACTCCAATACCCCTAGATTTGTACAGGACTCACCGTCTGAGGCAGGCCTCCCCCACCAGAGCTCAGCTCAGCCCCCTCCCTGGCTTCTCCTTTCCACACCCCAAAAATGCCTCATAAGATGATTAGAAAAAGCAAATTCACACAGGGTACAGACCGCAGCAGCCCCAGATTAGGCAATGAGGTTGCAGCAGAAGGGGCTCCTGGAGACTCTTAACTTGAAGCCCTGAAACCAGAATGACCCAGCACTTGCAGCCAGCTTCCCAGAGTCCTGAGTATAGCACCCACCTCTGGTGTCCCTCAGTTTCCCTACCCTGCTGCTGGAAGCATCCCCCCTCCCCCAGGGTTCCTGTACCTCCCATCCCCCAGGGTATGCATCCCTCCTTAACAAGGAGCCAGACCAGCCCTTAAGATAGGCTCAGAAGCACAGAGACAAAACCTGGTTAGGGCTCATGGTCCCCAGCTCAGCCAGACACTGGTGGGATAAAGGAGGGCCCCCCAGACTTACTGATCATGAGAGACCCTAAGGGGAGAATTCTCTTCTTTAAATCTGAGCTCCTCCCTCCTGGGACTTGAGGAAAAACCCATCTGGAACAACCAGCTCTAAAGAAAGTATGGACTCAGGCCTCAGGCTCAAGGCAGCACAGGGACCTAGGGCAGAGAGTCAGCTCTAGAGAGTGTGATCCCAGGCCCCGGGCTCAAGGCAGCATAGGGATCTTAAGTAGAGAGGCCAGCTGTAGCCCTGGGTCTCTTCCAGGAGGCTCAGGAAGCAAGGGGGAGTCCTCTAACATCTCCCCTAGGGAGGCCCAGAGTGAGGCTATGTGTGCTCAGCTCCACTGCTAGGACAGCTGGGTACACTATGCTGAGGCTATGGTCAGTCATTCACTCCCCATCCAAGACCAGCCCAGCTCTGGCTGCAGACCTCTGGGCCATAGGGGTTGAAGAGGATGAAGTCACCATGCACCAAGCCTGAACCTCTCTCTGTTGCCTCTCTGGTGTCCAGGAGCAGGAATTGAGCTGCATCTCTGTCCCACTCCACAAACACATCCCAATCACAAAATTTAGCCCCAACATAGCCTCTTCCCTAACCTCAGGCAGGGAGCTTCAGTCTCGTCCTACTGGACAACCTAAGCCCCGCATTCCCTGGCAGCCACCCACAGGCCCCCTACTTCAGACCCTGATCTTGAACTAAAGAGTGGGATATAGATACCTCAACAAGCACGGCCCCTCAGCCTGACCTGCCCATTTCTGAGCTCAATGTTCACAGGGCACAGGACATTGGAGGAGAGCAAGGGCCCTACCCACGGTGCACCTAACCGCAGGCTTGACGACTCTCATGAAAGGAGCTGGCCTGTGAGCGTGGGGTGATGGCCTTGCAACATCTGGGCAGTGGACACAGCCATGTCTCCCCAGTCTAAAAGCCCACAGACCCTCTAAACCTCTGACCCAAAGTCCACACAGAGAAACTGCCCTGAGCCCTGATGGTTACACATGTCATCTGCAGTGTTGCCTGCAAAGCACAGCCAGAAACCACCCAGCTGTCTACAAATTGAGGCTGAATAAGTCAGGGTTCAGCTGAATAAGCCAAGGAAAAGAAGCAGCGAGGTGGGAGGGAAGTGAAGACCAGCCCAGAACAGAGTGCAGGTCTCACCACCTGTGTGGTTGGCAAGAGCAGACAGCTCAGGAGCAGTGCCAGGGTGGGAGCAAATCACCATTCTCTGCAGCCCCTTTCAGCTTGCCTGGTTTTTGCAGGAGTCTGCATTCTCCATTTAGCAAAAGACAAAAAGAAGTTGGGTTCTCTCTCGCTCTCTCCTCCACTGTGGTGAGTGTGATTAGTCCCGTTTGTTGCCATGTCCTCTCACAAGACTTTCAGAATCAAGCGGTTTTTTCCCATGAAACAAAAACAAAATCATTCCATTCCCCAGTGGATTCAAATGAAAACTCGTAATAAAATCAGGCACAACTCAAAGAGGAGATACTGGAGAAGAAATAAGTGGGGTCTATAAGGAATTGCACATGAGATGGCACATACATATGCTGTATTACGGTCACGATCATCTTACCATATCAAGCTAAAAATGTCATCAGTTGGACAGTTGGCCACACTTCACTGGGAAAATGACTTTTCTCTTTGGTTATGTGCTCTTCACTAATAAGCTGGTGCAGTAATAAATATGTGAGACGTTGTGTTTGAAAAAAAAAAAGTTGGATTGTCTGTGGCCAACAAGTTCTATTTCCACATGAGGGCAAACAGACCTCCCCAGACCCCCAAACTCATCTAAGGAAACACACAGACCACCTTGCCCACAGACACCCCATGCAGACAGACACAGGCCCACACATGTGTACATGTTCACACATGCATGTGCATAGAGCCAAACGTGAGACCTGACATGACTCCCACATGGGCAGACAAGGGTGGCCAGATCTATAGGGACTCACAAGCAGAGGCACAAATACTCTCAGTGTCCATTTCCCATAGACCTGGGCACAACCAGAGGCCCCTACACAGTGTGCCCTCCTGATACACATGCATACACATGCATAGACAGGTACACATACCACAGTGGCCCACTGGGGAGTCTGCTTGGGCTAGAGAGCACCAAGGAAGCCCTGGAACAGCCAAGTTCAGGCGCCACATCAGTTCTACAGGGATGCCTCTGCCTCCTGGGCTACTACGTCAGCGGGTGGGACCTGCCTACGTAGGTCAGCAGGTGGGACCTGCGGGTGGGACCTGCCTCCCTCCATCACCACAAATAGCACTGCCACCAGGCTGGACCCTTCCAGGGAAGCTAGCTGGGGCTCAGGTAGCTGCCAGACAGGTCCTAAAAGGGCCCCCTGTTCCCCTGGCTAGCAGGACAGGCTGAGACCCTGGCTGGGGTCTGTCAGTAAGGACCACACCTCCCCTCCATCCCTGACACTGCCTGCTCTAGCCACTGTCTCTTGGCACCAAAGGCCACCAGCTTCTGGTCATAAGGCACTGGACAGGTCAGTGGAGAGAAGAGCAGGTTAGCAGGAAAGGTATGTATCACCAGTAGGAAGAGTGCCGGGAGGGCACGCACTCCAAGACACTAGGAGGAAGGCACTTGGGGTCAAGGGGGCAGAGATGCATCCAGGAGGCACATTTACTAAGAGACTGCCTTAGTTTTGCTTAGATTGCACTTTGGGGGCTGCCAGGGCAGGGGCAGTGGGCACATTCATGTCTCTTGTTCCCAAAAAGGTGTGATCAGCAGGAGGGGGCTTGAGGAAGAGCACTGATGCAACAAAAGTGCCCCCCAGGACGAGGCTGGGGGAGGCCCCGACATGTCCCTCCAGGCTCCCTCTGGCCCCAGGACCAGATTGGATGGTGTAAGCCTGTGAGTCCTTGACCTGGCAAAGTGGCCACAACCTCTGCCAGAGAACTTGGGGTGGCTGCTATTCTGACCACAGATCCCAAAGTTTCTGATTGTTTCTTTCCCAGACACCTGGCTCCAAGACACCCCCAGGTCACAGACTATCTGTGGCCTTAGCTCCCGATGTAGGCCAATGGGCACCCAAGCCGCTCAACAGCAGAGACAGGCACCAACGCCACCTGCCAAGCTGCTGCCGTACTCTCTGTGCTCCTGCTGGCGGTGTACTCTGACAGGCGGGGGCTGACCGGCAACATGACCATTGTCCCTGTGATCCTCAGGGTGCCCAAGATGAAGAAAGAGTAATATGTTCATTCTGAACCCAACTCTCACCAACAGGCTCTTCCCACTAGTACTACAGCCAACATCACAAGCACCGGCTGCAGTGCCAACCCCTTGCACGCTGGCACTGGCCACTGACCACTGCAACATCTTTTCCGGCATCAACTTCCTGGCCAAGATGAGCATGGACCACTACATGGCCTAGCTGGCCATGGCACAGTCACACCCCATACCCTGGTGAACCCACTGCGGGGCAAAGGTCACCAGCCCATGTGTCTGGCTTGGTGTCACGATCCTAGCCCTGCCCTTCTTCTCCTTCGTCGGCATCTGCAGCAATGAGCTGTAGGTCCCGAACTATGGGCTGAGCTGCCCAGAGCCCAAGCAGGCCTGGTTCAAGGCCAGCCACATCTACACACTGGCCCTGGGCTTTTCGGTGCCTGCATGGCACCATCTGCTCTACACTGACCTGCCATGCAGGCTGTAGTTGTGCATCTCAGAACAAGGCCTGGAGGAAGGTGACCATGCTGATCCTTGTGATGTGGTGCTGCCCGTGTGCCTCCCCTGCTGAACACCCTTCCACCTGTCCTCCAATAGGGCCCTGACCACAGACCTCCCCCAAATGTCATTCATCATCCACATGTCATATGTCATCAGCAGCTCAGCTATGCCAACGCGGGTCTCAATCCCTTCCTCTACAACTCCCTGGATGACAGCTTCTGTGAGAATTTTCACACCATTTTCTAATGCTGAGGGGCCTGCAGGGAATACCCTACCTGTTCACAACCCAATTTTTGTCTTCTCCATACAGAGAAACAAAGACTCCTGGAGACTGGTCACAAGACCCGCGAGACAGTCGTGTCTCTACTCCCCAGATAGCCCCGGGGTGGACTGCAGTAGGGTTTCAGGTCCTGGCATAAGGTCAGGCTTCCTGGATTCACCCACCCACAGGGAGACAGGCAGACAGGCCCCCAGGCAGTGGACAGAGGTCTGGGGGGAAGGAACCTGAACTGTGACCTTGTCCTTGGGCCAGCACTGTGTTCCACAGTCAGGACTCACTGGGCTCCTCCCAAGACGTGATTGAGAAGTGACAGAAGTATGGGCACATCAGGCAGCAACGCCAAGTGTTGTTGCAAACGCTAAGGGTGCGCACATCCAATGAGATCATGCACTTCACTCTCGTGGCCTAAAGCCAAAGCAGCATTTCCCCACAAGACCGATCCATCCTCCTGTGTGCCCACTCTATGGTCTGTGTCCATTTGTGCCCCTATGCAGTGGCCTATGGCCCCCTCAAATTCTGCTACAGGACACAGGGCCCTTGTGTCAGGATCTCTGGGCCACCAGAGTCTAGGCGCCATCTGTCACCTGGATAGGCTGCTATCTAGAATTCCTTCCTGCCAGGGGTGGCCTGGGCCTGGACTTAGCCAGCAGATGCTGTGGGCTCTGAAGTTCAGGCTGCTCAGGAACGTCAGCTACCAGGTGGGAGCAGTGAGAGCAGGTCCCAGAAGCCCAAGTGTGCCCTGACCAGTCCCCCACTCTTAGTGCCATGACTCTCTTCTGGCCCCATACGGGCACCCAGCCTTTCTGTACAGCATGAGTTGTCTGGGGTAGCTTTGGTCCTCGTGACACAGCACTCCAACCAGTCTCTCCAGGTGGCACACCAGACCCACCACTTACCACTCTCTGAGGTTCCCTGCCATGGGGTAACTACCTACCTCCCCCAGCCCATTCCGCTTTCTGGGGCTATGGGCCCTGCCCTCTCAATGTCACCTGTTACCTGCCCTGATGCCATTGTAAGAGCTACATAATGTTGCAGTATCATAAATTTCTCCAAAACCAAGCAGCTGAAAACAATACTTGTTAGGGTGGCGCCTGTGGCTCACGGAGTAGGGCGCTGGTCCCATATGCCGGAGGTGGTGGGTTCAAACCCAGCCCCGGCCAAAAAAAAAAAAAAACAATACTTGTTATTTCACAACTTTTCTGTGGGTCAGAATTTTGAAATGGCTTATTGGGTGGTTTTGGCTCAGGGTGTCTCTTCAGTTTTCAGTCAAGATGTTCACCAAGACTCCGGTCATCTGAAGGCTGGGCAAGACGTGGAGGAGCTGCTTCCAAGAGGGAGTCCCTGGCACAGTTTTGACAGATGGCCTTAGGCCCCCTCTGCAGGGCTATCTGGGTGTCCTCACAACATGGCAGCTGAGAGGTCCAGGAGAGAGCCAAAAGGACACTTCAAAGGCCTTTGGTGACCACATCTCAGAAGTCACATCAGCATCCCTTCTACCACATTCTGTGCACTGGAGCAAGTCACCAAGGCCAGCCCCCACTCAGGAGCTGTGCCCACTCTGAGTCACCACCCACATCCACAGCCCACAGAACAAGCAGTGCTAATCACACCTCACATCACAACCTAATTACCACATCTGCCTGCTGCTGTTCCTGGGCCCTACTAGCTCCTTGAGAGGCTCATTCAGGCTACGCTTCCTAGATGCCGTGGAGATCCAGACCAGGTATGAGGAGTGATGAGGCGCAAACACTGGGGCCCCCATGGGAGGCTTGGGGAGCAGAGCACCTGCCCAGCAAAGGCCCTCAGCCCTCAGGGTCAGTGCCCCCCACCATGACTTCCCCTGTTCCTCTGGCCCCAGCAGGACATCTCCACAGCAGGGAAGGTGCTGAGCAAGCTCCTCTGAGAAGCAGACCCTTCCACATTCACAGCCCGCCAAGGGGAGCCGAAAGCAGATCAGACACAGCCAGTGAACTGCAGGCCACCTCCAGCCAAGGAGAGAGAGGGTCCTCCCCCAGGAACCAGAAAGACCTCAAAGACTAGGGAGCCATGCCCAGCCAAGAAGGAGGAAAGAGGCAGGCTCTCACCAGGATCTGCTCCCTGCCAGGACTTCCTGACACTTGGGGGCATGGGACTCCACTGAGGGGCTCGTCCTGCCCTGCCCACAGGTCTGGGAGAGCCTGGTTCTGGCTTCCAGATCCCAAACTTCACCACCACCCATAGAGTCCCTTTGGCACCTTCAACTGGGCACATGCAGAACCACTACACCCTTGGTGGGCAGAGTCCAAAGCAACCAGCCAACTCAGACTTTCCTGAGGTGGGACAGGGCCCCAAGTCCTCAGGATGCCCCCAGTCTTCCCCCACAACCCTACAAGGTGGCTCTGTGGTCCCCTTGGCACACAAGAGAAAACTGAGGCTTAGAGAAACTTTGGACGACTTGACCAAGCCCAGCAGCAGAGGAGGGGTGCGGGTGGAAGGGAAGCAGGAGAGGAAGAGGGGGCAGGATGAGGGTGGGCCAAAGGCGCACAGACCTAGGGAAGCACTCTCCCCTCCAGTAGCCTCTTGCCCTGCCTGACTCAGCTACTGGCAGACGCTAGCTGTGGGTGTTGGCCCTGGATCCATATCACGTGGCAAGATGGTCAGCAATCCAGGACCCCCCACTTGAACCTCCTTGGCCAGGGACCACATGTCTCCTAAGCCCACGGGCACTGTACTGTCCCCGTGTGACTTATCCATCCCTCCCAAATTTGCTAAATTTTTGTTGTAATAGCAATGTGTCTTTTATAGACTGTTTGTGTCCCCCTAAAATTATACATTGAAATCCTCTAATGTGAAGGCATTAGGAGGTGGGGCCTTTGGGGTGATTAGACCATTAGACCCCTCTTGCATGGGATTAAGGACACTCATTAAGGGACACAGTGAGAAGACGGCTCTCTGCAAGCTGGGGGCAGCTGTCCCCAGGACCTGACCATACATGTATCCTGACCTCAGGCTTCCAGCCTCCAGAACAGTGAGAAATAAAAGTCTGCTGTTTATAAGCCTCCTGGTCTATGGTGTTTTGTTATGGCAGGTGGGATAAGACAGGGTCCATCCTTAAAACTTGTACATAACCAGACACTAGCCCATCTGCTTATGCCCTGCAGACAAGCACTTTGACCTGAGCACACCCAGTGATGCCCCCAAGCCCACCTGACAGGGTCATCTGCCTGTCAGGCCAACCTGGGTGGAGTTGGACCCAGGCAGGAGCCAGAAGGCAAAGCCCCATCATAGAGAGAGGTTGCTCAGCCTCCAGAGGGACCATTCTGTTCAGCTTTCACCAGGAGTCCCTATGGGCCTGCTGGAGAAAGGGGGAATGGTCAGGGGTGGGGCTTCTGCTGAGACTGAATGAAGACTCACTGACCTATAGGATTCTCTCTTCCCAGGGGGCAGGAGAGAGGCACAGTATTTGGTTGTTTATGGAGAAACAATGTGCTGAAGAAAATGTGGCAGCCAGCTCACCATGAACAGGACTCACCCCTCCTGATGTTGGTACCTCTTGGGTGACCCCCCCGCCCCCACTGCATCATCTAAGGACCAAGCCTGATCCGTGGAAAGCACAGAGCAGGTGGGAGGATCCCTCAGCCCCTCCTACACATGGGCAGATCACAGGTATATTACTGCAACAGGCCAGTCCCCTTGTGGCAGGACTCAGAACTCCTGCTGAAAGCGCCCAGTTCTATGAGCAAATGTTTGTTACAGCCTGCTTCATTACCACAGAGACAAGCTCAAGGTTGGCTACATGCATGGGAAATGACACTTGTCTCATGCGTAAATACATAAAGATGCATATTATATCAGCACAAATTCACAAATTTTTAGCCTTGGCAAGAAAACAGTGCCACCAGCCAGCTCCTGTCCTCAGAGCCTCCTGCCATAGGCTTTGGGAGAGAGCCCGACCTCTCCAGGCGTAGCCCCCATGAAAAAGGCTCCCCAAGGCAGGAGCCAGCCCAGGATCTGTGGCAGAGCCAAGAAGTGCTTCCTATTCCTTGCAGGTGCCTAAGGTCACCTGGCTAAGGTCTCAGTTAAAAAACAGAGTCTTCTCGGTACCTTCTCAAGCAGGTATTACAATAGCTCTTCTGCAGGAAGTCACCAACCTGCAACTTCTGTCTATAGACCAGGGAGGGTGAGTGCATGAGTGGCCACAGAGGGGGCATTCCCAAGATACAGAGACACTCCCATGTCCCCGTAGCTCTGCCACCTCCCTCCCCCATGCTGGCTCTGCACGTGAAACTGTCCTCCAACTTGGCAGCAAGCTCAGGCCTTTCCAGAGACCCTTGAAGCTTGCAAGGGAGCAGGCAGTCACTGGGGTGCAGCAGGACACAGTGCTGCCACTCTCCAAGGCCACCAGGGTCTCCTTTTGCACAGTCTTCCCCTAAACCCAGCTTAACCACTGGCCTCTGATTTCAAGCAAAGGAGAGGCCACGAGGGGGTCACGGGAGGACATGGGGATCCCCAGACAGAGTATGTTCCCTGCCTTGCCCTATACAGCAGCCAGGACTGGGAACACAGGGCCTCTGCTTTGGGAATGAGGGAGTGGGATCTTCCTTCAGGGCCGTTTCCTACATACAAGAGGCAGAGCTCACTGGACAATCCATCGCGTTTCTGGAGAGGAAGGCCAGAACCTCCTGCTGGTCTCCTGAAGGAGAAGTGGGCATCAGGCCCAGAGCCCAGTCACAGGCAGCAGCAGTGCTGAGGAGCAGGCGCATCCACACCCACAGTCTGTGGTGTGTCACAAGGACCCACTCAGGGCCTCCAGCCAGGGGAGGGCAGCAACCCAACACCCCTCTGCGGATAACCTGGCTACAAAGGTGGGGTCAGAACAGCCAGGTGCTCCAGGTGGTAGCTCTAACCTCAGAGCCAGGCCCACCCCAAAGAATAGCTGCCCACTGTGCTTCCCACGCAGCACCAGGCCCATCCAGGTGCCCTGAAGGGATGCCACCAGGCTGAGGGCAGTGGGAAGCCCACTGTATGACAGTGCCCAGAACATGCGGCACAGGGCTGCACGGCTGTAATCACACCTGTAGGACCATCAGAGGACATGGGGCTCCTCAGACTCAGCACGCACAAGGGCCAAGGAGTCTCTGGAAGCATGGGAGCAAGTGTGCAAGATCCAGTCAGACATGCCACCAGAACAGTGAATGCTTCCAGGCGAAAGCCTATGTCCCTCTAAGCCCTACAACGGGAGGGCAGCTTTAATCTGACTGGGGCCACAGAGGCAGCCTTCGTGCTCTGACCTGTCCCATGATATCACTAGGTTCTCCTCTGGGACGGAGCATCCCTGGGCTAAAGGAAAAGCTCATTCAAGGCTCTGGGTTCTCAGGGCTCACATTGTGTTAGCCTAGAGTGCGGTGACCTGGGTGAGCTCTGTGTTGGGCGTAGATGGGCTCTGCGGGCTGACAGGCACCATGGGCAGGTCCACGCCTAGTCATGCGGGCCGTGGAACAGTCTCAGAGGTCTTGCAGGCCAGGGCCACATCCTTGGCAATGCTGCGCACGCGGTCAGACATCTGCACATCCCGCCGCAGGGCAGACGCACAGCAGAACTTCCGGAAGCAGGCCTTGAAGTTCTCATCCAGGAAGGCATACAGGATAGGGTTGAGGCAGCTATTGACATAGCCCAGGGCTGTGCAGAAACGCAGAACAGCCACTGCAGCCTCACTGCCTGGCTGAACACCCAGGCCCTGCACTAACACAAAGACCTGGACAGGTGCCCAGCAGCACACAAACACAGCCACCACCACCAGTACCAGCCGGGTGATGCGACGTAGGTTCCTGTCCTTCTCACGAGAGCCTGAGAGCAGGCGCACACCACGGAGCCGGCAGATCATGAGGCTGTAGCAGACAGAGATGATGAGCACGGGGATGATGAAGGAGAAGAGGAAGATGCAGACAGCAAACACAGGGCCCCAGTAGTCCTGTGGGGTAGGGATCTCCACCAGGCACTCGATCTCTGCAGGAGAAGAAATGAGGTCAAAGTGGGCCCCAGGAGATGGGGAGGGCATGTGGGATCAGTGAAGACCCCTGGAAGCACAGGCAGCCTGGAGCAGGGAGTAGGGGCCACCCACCAACCTTCATCCTCGACCTGGGCCGAGCCCATGATGGCAACAGGAACACCAACCACAGAGGCCAGGGCCCAGATGGCCACATTGATAGCCTGGGCCTTGCTGGATGTCCGGACATCGAGGGCACGGATAGGGTGGCAGATGGCTACGTAGCGGTCTACACTCATGGCGGTCAGGGTAAAGGTGCTGGTGAACATGTTGTAGTAGTCAATGGCAATGACTGCCTTGCACAGAGCATTCCCAAATGGCCAGAAGCCCAGGAGGATGTCTGTTCCCTGGAAGGGCAGCGTTAGCAAGACAAGGGTATCTGCCAGGGCCAGGTTAAAGATGTAAATGTTGGTAGCTGTCTTCATCTTGGTGTGCCTGCAGAGGACAGGGAAAGGAAAGGCTTCATTTGGCCACCCTGGCTGGATCTGGCACGAAAGGACAAGGGATTCATCTTTTTAGCCACCAATGAGGATCACCATCTCTGATTCCCTCAACATCTGAGTCCCCCAGGGAGCTGGACCCAACCTAAGACCCACTGAGTCAGTCTCAGGGGATGGAGCCTGGAATCAAATGTTTTAACAAGCTCCTCAAGAGACTGACACACACAAAAGGGTTCCAAACCTTGAAGACTGGTCTGCTTTGGAATAGTTGGAGCATGTGGGGTACTAGAGCTCACAGTGGATTCTGTTGCAGGAGCAAAGAGTAGAATAATAAGAGAAAGAACCTGTCTTCCTCCATTCTGAGTCTCCCTAAAGACTCCTCATGGACTCAAATGCTGGCCCTACAGCTGACAGAGGTTTCTGAGGGCTCCAGAGTCCAGAGTCCATAAGAACACATCAAAGGCCTTCCCACACTGCTGTCCAACAATGGAGACAGAAAATGATTACAGGGACAGAAGGGATGCTAATGGGGACTAATTGTACCTGGAATAGGGCTGGGAAAATAATAGCTGATTAATAAATTTTTGTTAAATAAATTAATGTTTGTAGTACTAGAGAGGGAATTATGATGGTGGTAGTGGTAGTCATGATAGTGATGGTGTTAGCAGTGGTGGTGATGGTCGTGGGAGGTAATTATGGTGATGGTGGTAGTATGGTGGTGGTGGTGATGATGGTGGTGAGGATGATGGTGGTGGTGATGGTGGTAGGGGTGATGCTGATGGTGGTGGTATCATGATGGTGGTGGCGATGATGGTGGTAATGGTGATAATGGTGATGGTGGTGATAGTGGTGGTAATGGTGATGGTGGTGGTGATGGTGAGGTAGTGGTGGTGGTGGCAGCAGCACCAGAGATAACAGTATCCGTTTAGCTGCCCCAAGGAAATGTGAGATTTAGTTCTACCTCTTATAGCAATTATGAATAGGCATAAAAAGGCCTCAATTACAACCAAATAATAATAATCAAAATGATTACATCAGATATCTGTGCCAAGATCTTCACATGGATTTTATCTCCCTTAAGATTTATATAATGATATTTTGACCCCCACTCCATCAAGGAGAAAACTGAGGCTTAGAGGATCTAAGTTGCTTTTTTAAGGCCTTAGAGCCAGTAAGGGCTCAGAGCAGGTCAGGGCTCAGAACAAGGTGTTTATGACTTCTGGAACTACACCCCAGTCTACTGGCTCAGAGCACAATGTGTACTGCCTCTCAGGCCAATGTGGCTAGCAATTCCTGAGCATCATTTTCTCTGGGGACTCTGATGGGCAAGGTGACCTTCCTTGTCTGCTCTAGTCCAGAAAGTGGCTCTAAGAATGTTAATGCCCCACTGCAGAGGAAAGACACAGAAGAGAAACACTAACAACAGGAAGGGTGGTCAAGACACGTGGACTGCCCCTGGTTGCTGAATTTCTGATCCATGACACACCTTCTAGCCCTGAAAGGGCATGTGAATCATGAAACAGTCTCCCCAGGAGGTCAGCACTGGAATGGGGGGCAGCTGTTCTTCCCACCCCGTTGTCTAACCATGATCCACATAAACACACACATGAAGTTATATGGTCCACCTTCCACAATGTCCAGATGGGGAAAACAAGGCCCAGAGGGAAGCAAGGTTTGCTTAGGGACACACAGAGGATAGGGTTGGGGAGGCAGAGCTTGGATACTCCCACTTCCCTGTCTGCCTGCACCAACACCTTTCCCACCCTAACACCTCTGGTTGGGGCCTCTGAGGAACAACTTTGTTCCTGAACGCTTTGTTCATGATCACCTTTTTCTGGATCAAGGGGACCATCATGGATCAGTAACAAACTTTGTTCTGCCACTTTCCTGCTCAAGAACTTCCCACAACTCCCTACTGCCTGAAAAAAAGTTCCCCCAGCCTGGCATTCCAGACACCACCTGCTCTCCCCACCCGCTTCAGCTCTGTCATCTGCGTGGACAGGGTAACTCATTGCCTATGCCTAGAAACCCTCTCTTTCTGCTTGGGGAAACTCCATGGGAAAACTTCCTATTACCCATATATGCAGTCCTCCCACTGTCCCCCTCAATGTCCCCGCATGCTATCCTCCTATCCTGTCCCTCCACCCTGCACCCATTCTGTCCCCCCAATACTGTTCTTTCCCCACTATCCCCAACACTGTCCCCTCATGTTATCCTCTTCAATGTCTCCCCATACAGCCCCTGCCAACCTGTTCCCCCAATACTGTCCTCTCCACACTGTTCCCCTATGCTGTCCCCCCATACTGTCCCCCTCAGTTTCCCTACCATGTCCCCCAATCTATCCCCCTGACACTGTCCTCCCCATCAATGTCCCCCCATGCTGTCCCCAACTTCCCTACCCTCTTTGGGACACCCCTGGCTGTCCCAAACCCAACTTTTCAGCACCAGCAGCTGCCCTCTCTTTGGCTCTTGTGACTTATTCCCCTCTGAACACTAGCAGTTCACAGATTCAGCACAAAGGAGAGGAGGGGCTTCAGGACCATCCTGCACTTGCCCCCGTGCCTCCCTCTGTCCATTTGAGGAACTGGCTGACACAAGATGTCTCAGGGGGTCACTGGAAAGCTCACAAGGTCATTCCTGCAGACATCTCACCACAAAGCAGGCCTGAAGCTCAAACCACGGCTCAGGGAGGGAGCTTCTTTGCTTGGGACAGACCCAGGTGAGGCAGGGCAGGTCCTGTTCCCTTGCTCTCCCTTCTCCCCTTGTCATCCCCCTCCCTGGATTAACCCTGGACAGAATGAAAAATAATATAGTAGGGAAAACAGGACACCACCACCTGCTCAGACCCATCCTGAACAGTCTTCATCAGTTTTCCCAAACAGGGACCTTGGTGGCTCAGCCTACCTGAGGATGACATACATGACGAGGCAGTTCCCCAGCAGCCCCCCGACACATACGGCCAGGTAGAGCCCCACGATGGTGACCTTGAGCCCAAGGGGCAGGAAGGCACTGTGGCTGGTGTTGAGCAGAAGATGGGGCGGCAGATGGGGCGGCAGCAGGCTGTGGTTAGTGCTCAGGAGAGATACGTTGTCCTGCAGGTGGCTGCCATAGAGAACCTCCCAGAATGGGGCAGGAAAGAGGGACTCCATACCGCTGTCCTACAAAACCGCTGGGCACAGTACCTGGGACAAGTCACAGACATGTGACTGCAGCACCAGACACAAGCCCAGCTGAGGCCTCGGAACACAGCACATGTAGCCCAGCAAGCCCTAGGAACTGCATGGGCTCCACAGTCACTGAGGCACCTGGGCTTACATACATGCACATGCAGGGGCACACAGAGACATGAGGACACGAGTGGACACACACGGACTCACAAAATACAGACACACTACACCCACAAGAACATGCTCTCAGTTAGCTTGCAGACTCAAATATGGGCTGTGTTACAGTAGCAACACATGGGGACACATATCCACCCACAGGGACTCCCAGACACACGGCCACCCGTGTGCTCACAATCACAGGGACACATGTGTACCCACACACAAACCTGCCCTCATGCACGTGCAGGCACAAAACAGACTGAGACACACACAGAAATGCTAGGCACACAGGACACAGGGCAGTTCAGCACAGCTCCCTCCCCTGCCTCCCAGCCCTGACCATGCAGCTGCAGGCCATCAGCAGATCCTCTCCACCTCCAAGGCTCAGGCCCTTACCTCGCAACCTTGGGAGCTGGGACCATAGACAGCAGACAGGGACAGGGCAGAGTAGGGTGTGGCAGGAAGGATTTGTTGCTTGCCTCAGCACAGGACCTGGATGGGATCTGGATGGGGCAGCCGCGGCAGTGTGGCTCCTTCTCCTCTGCAGACAGACCAGGCAGCAGCCAAGCTGGGGGAGGGGAAAAGGCTGCAGCTGGGGGAGGGGCTCTGCTGGCTGGAGGAGGGAGCCACCAGGGAAGGTGTGTCACTTCACCCAGGGCCCACACTAGAGGAAGATAGACACGGGATCAGGGCACTCATAAGAGATAAACAGGGAGGCTCAGAGCCACTAACCCCAAACAGAAACACATGAACAGAGGTGCTCACAGGTTCACAGACACGAGAATGGAGATACAGGAACTCAGACACAGGAACAGACACACACAAAAAGACACACAGACTCAGACATGAAGACGGAGACTCGGACAGACACACACAATGACATGCTTACAGACCTGGACACACAGGCGTGGGACCACATCTCACATGGAGAAATGGCCTTGGCTCATTGGCCAGAACAGCACCAGCAGCCAGGCCCCCAGGCAGCTGAACAGACACACAGCAGCGCCCCCAGCCGGCAGCTCTCAGCAGACCAGAGCCTCGTAAACAAGCAGGCAGGACGCTGGGATCCAGGATGCAGCACAAGCTGTCTCACTATGTGCGCCTCATGCCTGCTGCACCAAGCCTGGCACAGGCATGAGCTCATTAATCCCCACCACACCTGGCTATTGCCACCAAAGCATTAGCCTCAGAGGGTCAGAACTGCCTGTCAAGGGGCAGAGACAGGGTTGAAACCCAGGTCTGGCTGGAGACACACCAAGAACATCTCTGCCACGGCTGGGTCCCAGAGCAATGTGAGAGCATCAGACAAGCCCCCAACACCCACAGAACAGCACCAGCACACTGCCAGAGTAGCCTCCTCAGCATGGGGGTCACCTGTATAGTTCACTGAGATGAAAGATCACAGGCCAAGGCCATGTGGGGGACCCCTGAGCTGAGTTACCAGCCCCAACCAGTCATGGGGTTGCTCTTCCTGCACATACTTTGAAGGAGAGCCAGACTTCTCCCCACACACAGCCCAGACCCTGCTCAGAGTACCTTCTCCAAGGATGGGGACCTGGTTGCTAGGCAACTGGCAGCAGCATTGCTAAGATACTCAGCGATCAAGAGAGGACAGCAAAGGCAGATGCCCCAGGACACAGCATCCCAACCTATCCCCCAAGAGTCACCTCTGCATCTTCACAGCAATCAGGACTTAGGGACATGTGTGAAGACACAAGCACAGCCACAGAGACACTCAAGGACAGATGGGGACATATGTTCCTGCAAACACCCACGCAGGCACATGGGTGAATACAGAGAGACACAGGCCCATACTCAGAATTGCACGTGCACTCACAGGGATGCACAAACATGGGCCACACTCACATGAGCCCACACCAAGGTGCACACAGGTACACCAGTAGACATGAGAGGGTGCGGACACCTTTGGGAACAGGCACACACAGACCAAGGCCTTGGGACACACACATGCACAAATACATTCCCCATGCAAAACCTCAAGTCCCAACTGTGCTGACTTCCAGTGCCCAGGAGAGATAAGAATCCAAGCAGGACTTCTACAGCTTCTAGCTGGGCTCACCAAGGCCTGAGCAGGAGACCTTAGACTCACCTGCCCCAATTGCCTATACCTGTCTGCCAATCCACCTCATTTCCTAATAGCCTTCAGCTATCTCCCAGGCCAGGCCCCACACTGGAAAGCGGGGGTCACCATAGGCACTGTGAGGATGAGCAGAGACTCCTAGGGGAAGGGGACAAAGGTACTTCAGCCCAGAGACCATGGTGGGGTGAGGAACAGGGATACCTCACCCATGCAACTGCAGACCCCTCCCCCTCCAAACTCCTACTGCAGCCAGAGAGGGGGAAGATGGGGGTTGGGATAAGGAGAAAGGGGAAAGGAGTGGGGAAGAACATGTGGAGAGATCAGGGAGGGATGAAGAGAGGAAGAGGAAGAAAGAGGTCAGCCAGCACAGGTCACACCTTGCTCCCCACTCCCCCAATTCTTTCAACCCTGATCTCTCTCCCCCAGGCAATAAGCACCTACCTGAAACATGCCAAGGCTGTCTCCAACTCCCCCTTGCCTCATTTTTCAGGGGTCAAGAGAGGCCTCAACGCATGTGGGAAATAAGCAGGGTACACAGCCAGGCCTCAGCACCCTCACTCCAGACCTTTCCCCCCTGCAGCCTGTGTGTTCTGTATTATCTGCCCTGACACATATGCAGAACCAAGAGCACACATGTGCCAGCATGACATCTGTGTTCTTCACATGTGGGCCTGCTCTTCCCTTCGTTCTGCCTGTTCTGCTTGTCCTGCCCAGATTCTACCCCCAACCCAGATCCTCCACCCACTGCCCAGATCTTCCACCCACTTCCCAGATCCTCCACCCCGCCCAGATCCTCCACTTCCCTCCTCAGATCCTCCACCCCCTGCCCAGATCCTCCACCCCTGCCTAGATCCTCTATCCCCTGCTCAGATCCTCCACCCCCTGCTAATATCCTGCACACACTGCTTACATCCTGCCCAGAAGTAAGCCACATCTCCTCCCTTCCTCAGATTTTCCATCCCCTTCTCAGCTCCTCCACACCCCTCTTCAGATCCTTCACCCCTTGCCCAGATCCTCCACTGCCTACCCAGATCCTCCACCCCTCTTCTCAAATCCTCCATCTTCTGCTCAGATCCTCCACCCCTGGTCAGATCCTCCACACCTTGCCCAGATCCTTCACCCCTGCTGAGAACCTGCCCTCCCCCAACACAGCCTGCCTCCAACTCAGAGCCTGTACACCCCCAGCCAGCTCCAATCCCACTTTCTTCAAGAACCCTGCCCTGCCCTACCCACCTTCCTCCAGCCCTGGGAGCTCTGCAGCCTCGGCCATGACTTAATGATGCTGTACCAGGCTAAGCCTATGAGCTCCAGTCTCAGCCAACATACCCTGAGAGTGTGTCCAATGGAGCCCAGCTGGAGGCAGATACCCAGCCCCTCACAGGTGCAATCTCCAATGGAAGGACAGGTTTGATCACCTGGCCAGTGGATGGCCAGGACAGGTTGCTGACCATACTCTCTGGGGTTAGCAGGGGCCAGCCCCAGACTCTGAAGGGTTCCCATACCACTGTGGGTCTGGTGGTATAGAAAAGATAGCCCAGATTTCTCTTGACCCCCCAGTGGAGAGTACAGTTCCTACCTCTACATGGTAAGAGGAGATGACTCCTCCAGAGGGCCAAACACAGAGCTGGGGTCTGACACAGAATATATGTGTTACTTGAAGGATACAGGGGATGAGTTATGTGAGAGAGCATGTGTCTCAAAGCAAGACAATCTCAAACTCATGTCATAGAACAGCAAAACAACATGCAAGGACATCAAGGACAGCCCAAGGCCTGAAGTTCACAGGAATGACACCAATGCCTGCTCCTCCTTCTGCATACCTCCCCAGCCCTGGGCTGGGCTCAGGGCAGCCCCACACAGATCAGCTGTCCCCTGGGGAATCCAATCACCAAGCCATCCTGGGCCATTTGTGGTGTTAAAAAAGTGAAAGAATTTGAGCCTCACCTATGGCTCAGTGAGTAGGGCACTGGCCCCATATACGGAGGGTGGTGGGTTCAAACCCAGCCCCGGCCAAACTGCAACAAAAAAATAGCCGGGCGTTGTGGCAGGTGCCTGTAGTCCCAGCTACTTGGGAGGCTGAGGCAAGAGAATCACCTAAGCCCAAGAACTGGAGGTTGCTGCGAGCTGTGATGCCAGGGCACTCTACTGAGGCTGACAAAGTGAGACTCTGTCTCAAAATAAAAAAAAAAAAAGTGAAAGATTATTAACAATTCTGAGCTTCATCAAAATAAATTACTTTGTTCTTGTGATTTTAACCAAATTCACAAACAATGACAAAAGAATTAAGCTGAAGCTTTTTAATATAATGTTAAATTTTATGGTCAGTTAATAAATATTTCATTTTGACATTGATTTGGCTTCAAATAATTTGATTTTGAAGTTTTATTTTCAGACTTTGGCACCAACAAACAAGCTCTTAGATATCAGCATTCCCATTACCCCTGGAAAAATATATTGAGTCCTGAGGACAGAAAGAGATGGGAGATACACTGGCCTAGAGGGCAAGTGTGTGGAAAAATAGTAGAGGTTAGGCCCTGGGAGTACCTTGCTGGGAATTAGAAGAGGGTTTTCCGGGCGGCGCCTGTGGCTCAGTCGGTAAGGCACGGGCCCCATATATTGAGGGTGGCAGGTTCAAACCCGGCCCCGGCCAAACTGCAACCAAAAAATAGCCGGGCGTTGTGGCGGGCGCCTGTAGTTCCAGCTACTCGGGAGGCTGAGGCAAGAGAATCGCTTAAGCCCAGGAGTTGGAGGTTGCTGTGAGCTGTGTGAGGCCACGGCACTCTACCGAGGGCCATAAAGTGAGACTCTGTCTCTACAAAAAAAATAAATAGGGCGGCGCCTGTGGCTCAAGGAGTAGGGCGCCGGTCCCATATGCCGGAGGTGGCGGGTTCAAACCTAGCCCCGGCCAAAAAAATAAATAAATAAATAAATAAAATAAAATCATTAAAAAAGAAGAAGAAGAAGAAGAGGGTTTTCCAATCTTACAAAAACATAAGATTATAAATTCTTTCTTGTAGAAGAACAAAACATTCCTCTACACCCTGTGTGACTTGCACACTACAACCAGGAGCTACTCATGCATCCCCCTTGTCTGGACCCTGGGAAGCTGAAAGGAGGGTGGAGGGTCTGGGTCCTTGTCTCAAAGGACTCCCTTGCCATGAAAGCATAGAAGCAGTCCCAAGATGTGCTTCATGTGTCCTGGAAGGTTGCTTGGAGAAGGTACCCTCTAGGTGAGCCTCTCTAAACTCTTACTGCTTCTTCCCAGAGCGCAGGAATCTTCAATAAGTCATGTTGGTGCTAAAGCTCAGACCACACCCTGAAGGCAAATGTAGGAGGGGAGGAGCAGCTCAGGAAGGGCTTTGGGGAGAACAGCTTGTGCAAAGGCTAAGGGGCTACAAAGATGAACAGCTTTCCCATCTAGCTCTGGAGATGGGATGCAAGCATTGGTCACAGGGTCATAGTTTACCCTCTCACTGAGAGGTCAGGGCAGCTTCCAAGAACTATGGAATCAGTCAACAGCCTCCTGCAGAAAGGCCAGAGCCTCAGCTGAGACCCCACCCCTATGCCACACTGACCCCACTCTCAGATGCTGAGGCTCCAAACTCCCAGAAGGGCACCATCCTTGGACCTCAGCAGGAACATCTCTGAATGTAGGGAGAGCTATCTATGTACATGCTATGGAAGTGACAGATTATGGATTTACACTAACTTTTGCCTTACTTAAACTGTGGAATGAGCACAAATTAATGAATTATAAAACACACTGGTTAATGCTTGAATAAATTATAGAATCAGGCTCCGGGCCTGTAGCTCAAGCGGCTAGAGTGCCAGCCATATACACCAAGCTGGCGGGTTCGAATCCAGCCTGGGCCCACCAAACAATGACTACAACTTAAAAATAGCCAGACGTTGTGGCAGATGCCTGTAGTCCCAGCTACTTGGGAGGCTGAGGCAAGAGAATCACTTAAGCCTAAGAGTTTGAGGTTGCTTTAAGCTGTGATACCACAGCACTCTACCCAGGGCAACAGCTTGAGACTCTGTCTCAAAAAATATATATATATATGTATAGAATCAATTAATGAACTGGGAAATGAATTAGTTACAAAATATTATGAAATTAGTGAATGTACAAATCAGAAATCTAGGACCTAGGACCCATGATCCACAGATTTAGAGTTTAGTAAAACTCAGGGGGGCACCTGGACCCCTGAGATCCTAAATGTGTCCTAGAAGAGATGAGGGGTCCTGAGTTGAGCCCCAGTTACCCCTTTCAGCTAACGCCAGAGGGAAAAATGACCTCAGCCCCAAAGGTCTCAGAGCTGAGCACACACTAGCTCCAAAGACCTCTGGGGCCAGAACTGCAAGTCTGGAAATGACGCTACAGGGGCTGGAAGTGGTTCTTTCTGTGCCAGCATCCCCCACACAATCGCCCCACCTCCCACCCACTCCCCCACTCCGAAGGGCCGCCCAGCTCCTCCCCGACTCCAGACCGAGGGAGGGGCGGGACTCCTGGTTGCCGGGCAACAGCGTCAACACGCCCCTGAGAGTCCTGGCTCAGGTGGTGGATCGGCCTGAGAAGGCAAAAGTACGAGGTGTGTGGACCCAGATGGGGGACAGGCTGTAGGCTGGGGCCCGGGAGCCAGCTGGGCTGGGGATTGTACCGGGACCCTCGGGCTCGTTTCCTTCTCTCGCCTCTCCTCTACGGCCCCCTCCAGAGGATGGGGGCTCCCTTGCATTGAGCCAGCTGTCCCCCCTGGGCTTTGAGCCTCACCAAACATTTGCTCAAAGATAGCTACAAAGACCACACACAGACACATGCGCACTCAGAGATGTGCTCATACCTAGTTATATCCACACACGTCTCCCCAAAAGCCTGGGTCTTCTGCTGAAGACAAAATGAAGGCCCATGCCCTCCACTCCACTCCCTAACACTAAGGCTGAGGGTCCCCCAGCCAGTGCAGGGGCAGGATAGATCAGACCAGTCCCCAGGGTTTCAGTGGACAGGGAAGACTGGCTGACCCGTGATCCCCTAGGTGTCTCCTATGTGGTCTCCACCCCCGAGTAAGGCCTGAGACCTACTCCAGAGGTCTCCGCATTTTCTCTCTTCAAACAGAACAGCCGGTAGGTTTGGAAAGGTACTTTCTAAAACTAGCTGGCTGTAGTATCGAAGCTGAGCTACTGGGGATGTGTGCTAATTGGAGGAATCCGCTTGGGAGGAAGAGCAGAGGCCAGAGGTGCGGGACCTAAGGCCGACTTAGCAAAATCCAGCGGGGCCAGACCTGGAGTGCACGGTGGAGTCGGGCCGGGCGGGGGCCCAGTGCCGGCTCAAGCGAGAATGGGACGCCCTCTCCCCTAGGCAGGGCAGGAGGATGCAGCGGCCGGCGAAAGAGACCGGGCTCAAAGGCCCGCGGGAGCGGACTGGGAAGAGTGCGCCAGGAGCAAGGCCCAAGGAGGAGCGTGCCAAGGGGGCTCCTGCGACAGAGCCCCCTAAGCCGGGATGGGCCCTGACACTGGAGGGACTGGCGGCCATGCTCCCCGCGCAGCGCCACCGCCATCTACTCTTCGGGGACCTGCTGGAGGACGTGGGCGCAACCGCCTCGATCTTCCCGCGCGATTCGGTGGAGCTAGGGTACCGCATGCCCGACTCGCGCGCGTGCACCCAGTCACTCGAGCTGCCGGCAGAGCGCCAGAACCGGCTCCTCGGCGTCCTCAAGGCAGCCGAGGCCCGCGGGAGAGTCCGCGCCCTGAGGCTGCGCTACACACGCATGCGGGTGAGGCCAGGGGGCCCAGGGCCAAGGGACTGACCGGGAGGCAAGACCAGCAGGTCGCCAGCGGGAGGAGGAGGTGGCAAATGGAGAGGACAGAGTGGGGCACCCCTGGGGAGGGGGGCGGGGCAATGTGCAGCGCCTGCTCTGCGACCTCCGGCACCTGCAGGCGGAAGAGATCTCGCTCCTCATCCAGCGGCAGAAGTCCGCGCGCGCCGCCATCCGGCTCGAGCTATTTCTGCCGCCGCAGCTAAAGCCCACGCGGATCCCGGATCCCCTAGACCGCCAAGAGGTACCAGCAAACCCGGGAAAGGGCAAAGAGGGGCCACCGCCTGCCTCCCCACACACTCGGCAGTCTCTCTCTTTCTCTCTCAGCGGAGGCGCGTGGAGACCATTCTGGAGGAGAGCGCCGACGGCCGCATCTTCCCGCGCTAGTGTGCGTCTCCCACCACCCTCCCATATAAAGTTCTGGTTCTCCCAGGGCTTCTTGGTCTTTCTGGTTCCTCTCCCCAGGACCCCCCGGAGAGCAAGGGCGGAATGTGGACGCCGCCTCTCCCACATCATCAGGGGACAGGGAGTAGGACTCTCCCCAGTAGTGGGCACCACAGTAACAGGGGACAGGGGCGCTAATCCTCTAATCCAGGCCTGCCCCCATCAGACAGCCTGGTGCCCTGGGGGTCCACGGGAGGACCCCAGTCCAGGGAGGTCTGGAGGAAGAGCCTGCTCCAGCAACACTCACACCCCAGGAGTAAGGGCAGCCTCAGGCTACAGAGGGCCCCAGTGAGGTCATTTCATCAGGGGTGAGGCCATTATGGGCAGCAGAGGGACTGCACAAGCTAAAGCCATCAGTATTCAGAGGACCAGGAAACGGGAAGGGAGCCCCTCTCTGGGAGCCTTGCTGCCCAAGACAGAAAACCCAGTCTCTGGTCTTCCTTTCCATTCTGAATAGCCTCTGGTGTCCCACACACAGAATGTGGAAAGGAAATCACCCCTGTCCCATTCTGACAAACACACGACTTAGAAACCCCTAGACTCTGAAAAGCCCCCAGGTTTCTGGGCAGATCTTATTTGTCTCCCCTGAATGAACTCTTTGCAGAACCTAGGACTTGCCTGTAATTCACCTGGGAGGCCGAAGTGGGTGGATTGCCGAAGTTCACAGGTTCAAGACCAGCCTGAGCCAGAGCAAGACCCCCGCCCCCGTCTCCAAAATATAGCTGAGCATTGTGTCAGGTGCCTGTAGTCACAACTACTTGGGAGGCTAAGGCAACAGGATCACTTGAACCCAAGAATTTGAGGTTGCTGTGAGCTAAGACACCACGGCACTCTTACCAAGGGTGACCAAGTGAGCTCTATCTAAAAAAAAAGAACCTAGGACTTATCTTGGCCATCTCTTGTTTTTCCTCCCAGCCCTTGCCCAGTGGGCTGCCTAGAAGAGGGAGCTAGTTACAGGGACTCAGATAAACCTGTCCCCCTGCCAGGGGGCTCCTGCTGTCTACCTGGTACACAGAACATGTCTGGAAGGAGGGGCAGAAATCAGGGCTGGGATCCAGAAGGATGTTCCTCAGTGGCAGTTACTGTCACTGCCTGACCCCAGTCACAGGATGGGAACCTGTGCCCTCTGTCCCCACGGCCAGCCCTTCTCCTGCATCTGATCCTTCACCCTTCCTGCCTTGGGCCTTGATCCAAGCCTAGGGGCAGGGAGAGAGATGGGGGTGGGGAGTATTCAGGCAGAGAAGGCAAAAGAGGAAGGCGGCCAGGAGAAGGGGGACTGGAGTAGGGGCATATAGACAGGAGTGGCAGTCTCTCAGACCCCGATGTGGGGCATGGGATGACAGCCAATACAGGTGTCCTCTGGGCTAGCCCTGGAAGTCTGGACCGCAGGGTTCTGTCTCTTAGGGATTGACTGAGTACCTAAGATGATTTCATCTTTGAGTAAAATCATACATTATTTCATTTTTCTGATTCTCCACTTCATCTTTAAAATGAGGGCCTCACTTAGCACTGTGCCCCCCACAGTGAGTGCTCATAAGGGCAGGGGTTGCTTGCATCAGGCAGGGGCCCTGCTAAGGCCAACAAAACCAGTGACTTAGGGTCCAGCTGGCACCTGGGGCCTTTTGGTTCCCGCACCAAGGAGGGGTTCTGGGTCTGCACAGGAAGCTAGGGAAGGTGGCCTAGGATGTGTTTGCAGGGCCTGGAACGAACAATGCATGTGAGCCAAGACCCTATATACTGAGGGCTATGAGGGGGCAGAGTGTCCGGGTTCAACTCCCATCTCTACCATTAACTGCTCAGCTCACCTGGGTCCCTCCCACAAATTTGGGGGACACAGAGTGACCTAAGGGGGGAGGGAAGGTGTTGGCCATTGCCTACTGCCCACACCTGCACTTCCCCATATAGAGATACCACATCAAGCACTGCAGGGTCAGCCAGGTTCTATGGCCTCACCCAGGTGCTTGCACATCTTTGCTGAGCCTTGCTGTCATCACCTGTGCCCACTTCTCAGGATTGTTATCTGGGCTAAATAGGCAGCCCACCACTGTCCAGACAGACTTCCTTACTCCTGCCCTGTCAACATGGCAGCTAGAGGGTTCTATGGTCAAGTGAGCCAGGCCCTGGGCTCAGAGCAGCCTGTCCAGGGTCCCTCTCATTGCTGACCTCCTTCTCCAGGCCCTCCCCCTCTATTGTTTACTCAACAAGGCCCCACTGGGGATGGAGACCCCTCCCCAGCTCTCTCCCAGTCCTTTCTTGCCTGCTTCCCACACCCGCCCCTACCCTCACCACTACCCCCACCCGCACCCCCCAGGCAGCTCCAGGTTGCCTTGTTTTGCTAACAGCTGAGTGCCACCACTTGGCACACAGTGATACCCAACACTTGCCAAATCAATGAAGAGCACTAATGAAATCACTTCTTTTGCATATCTGTTCAACGTGTGCAACGACTTGTACAAGTGGAAGGCATTTTAAGAGCAGGACCCTGGCGCTAGGAGCCTGTGCACACAGCCCGGCTGGGGGGCTGCAGGCACTCTGCAGACCATTTCCAGAGCAGGGTCAGGGCCACTCTGACCCTGAGCCAAAGCATGCTGGGAGAAGAAACTTAAAGGATGAGAGCTGGCCAAGAGGACAGGGCAAAAGGGGACCCCGTGGCTTTAAATTTTAGGACATCTTGGAGCAACTGCAGGAGTCAGCAAGGACTCAGGCCCCACAGGAGACATTCGATGTGGCTTCGGTTGCAAAAGCCGGCAAGTCCACCAGTACCCCAGCACGGGGATCTCCCTTCTTTGATAAGCCTCCACATGAGCCTCTTAACCGGGTTTTACAAATGAGGCTCAGGATGGTCAGTCCGTTCCAGCGGCCTCTTCTTACCCAAGCAGGACTAGGTGCGTAAGTGCCCAGCTCTCGCGCCTCTACGAGACGCCCCCCCAAGAATGGCAAAGCAGAACGGGGGGTCACGGCCACCGCCCATTTACTACCGTACCAGCTCTGGCCGCCCAGGTACCAGAGGCTCCACCGTCAGCACCTCTTCTCGGTGCGGCAAATACAGCGACCGTGGGGGCCGAGGCGCCGTGCGGGGCGGAGCGGGGCGGGTGGGCGCGAAGCCGGCACAGCGAGGGGCGGAGCGGGGCGCGGCGGGTAGGGCGGGCCGGCGCCACCCGGCGCGAGGAAGTCCCGGCCCCTTGCTTTGGGGAAGTGCGGCCCGGGCGCCTGCGCACTGTGCCCCGCGCCCCCTCCCCGACGACCGGGCCGGACCTCAGAACGCGCGGGCCGGCGGCGGCGCGAGTGGCTCGGGAGCGCGGCTGGTGAGTGCGCGCGCGGCCCCGGAGACCGCGTCCCGGCTCTTCCCGGCCCCAAGTCGCGGCTGTGCGGTACGGGAACCTCGGGAGTCGGTGCCTGGGGTCCGCACCCCAAGGACTCCCGCGGCGGGGTCCACGTGGACTCTGGGCCGCAGTGGGACTGAAGCCCGCCCCCCGCGCGTGGGGGAGGGGGTGCTGCAGCAGGTTCCCCTTTTTCTGCAGCTCAGAGCCTGGGGAAGTGATTGCTCAAAGGTGGGGGCCCGGAAGAACCCAGGTTTCCGCGTCTTCTCCCCCAGCCTGGTGGGGAGGGGCCGGGGCAAGACACTCTGTCATCCCCCGCCTCCACCCCGTTGGATCGGGCAGCCTCTTGGCCCTGCGAGGTGTAGGGGAGGCGCTGCAACCCCTGGCTCCAGCCGATCGGGGAGCCCCGGCGCCAGCCTCTCTCCGGGACGCCGCAGGAGTATCCTGCAGTCCGACTTGAGTCCCCGCCACTGCAGTGCACGCCCCTTCGGCCGCCAGGGTGGGGCCCAGACCCAACCGGGCCCCTCCCGCCCCCACCCTGCCTTTGGGTCGCTGGTGAGTGGGGCGCTGTGGCGAGTTCATGAAGTCGGGGTGAGGGCGTTAGAGGCTGGAGGGAGGGGCTCCCTAGAAGGAAACTGACCCCCCCCCAGCAGGGAGAGGAGCGAGGTGGGGGGTCACCACCACCATTTCAGAGGTGGGCTGGGGCGGGCTGGACTACCTTGGAGGGACCAGGCTAGAGCTCCCCAACCAGCCAGACAGGGAGTGCAGCATACAGGAAAGAGGCTGGTGGCAGAGGAAGACTGGGAGTGGAGCCCCTCTGTCAACCCCCTCCCAAAGGTTATGACATTTTTTTCTGAGATTGTCACTTTTCTTATTCTTTTTTTGGACTGGCCAGGCTTGGGGACGTTCTTTTTCCTTCTGTGGAACAGAGCAGCAGCCACTCCAGGGAGCCTCTGTCCCCAGAGACCAGACTTGCTACTGGTCTGGCCACTCCCCTCCCAGACTTAGGGGCCAAAGCCTGGGGGGCTGGAGAAGGGGGAGGAGTCCCCTAGTACCAGAGAAGAGTAGGATTGAGTTAGACTCTGTATCTCCAGGAGAGAAAGAAGGGTGGCCCAGGGCACCCTTGGGTATTCTGGGGACATGGGTGGCCCCAACTGACCTGAGAAGGGTCCAGGGAGCCAGGTCCAGGGCCTGCAACTGGAAAGAAGGGGCTAGCTCCCATAGTAGGCACCAAACTTGGCCCCTAGCACACAGCCCCAAACCCCTGGACAGGTCCTCTCCTCTGTTGAGAGACTAGCTGGGGATAGCTGCCCAGGAGGGTCAGTCCCTAAAGCACCAGAGTGTGAATCCCTAGTGGAGGTGGAGACAAGGAAGCCACTGCCTGGGGAGTCACAGCCCAACACTAACCAGACCTCAGGCTGGCACGCCCCCTCCTGTCCCTAAATACTTGACCCCTAAAGAAAAGCCCAGCCTCAGGGCTACTTTCTGTCTCCCCATCTTCTTGCTGGAAACCTGTGAGACCCACAGATCTCAGAGGAAGTTGGGCAGGTTATGAGGGGCCAAGACCCCAGGGGACACTGTACTGGCCCCCAGATTTGGGTCAGGTCAGTGGCCTCTGCATGCCCAGACCCCAGGGGCAGTGAGTGCCCTAAGTATCCAAAACTACAAGCTAGGAGTGGTTTGGTAGGGAACATGAAGATTAAATGAGAAAATGAAGTAGAACCAGATCATGAGCCTCTGGCTGCTGAAAAGGGTGGTGGGACTCAGCCCCCATAGCTAGTGGTTAGGGCATCAGCCACATATACTGAGGCTGGCTGGTTCGAACCTGGCCTGGACCTGCTAAACAACAATGACAACTACAAAAAAAAATATCTGGGTGTTGTGGCGGGTGCCTATAGTCCCAGCTACTTGGGAGGTTGAGGCAAGAGAATCACTTAAGCCCAAGAGTTTGAGGTTGCTGTGAGCTGTAATGCCACAGCACTCTACCAAGGGTGACATAGTGAGACTCTATCACAAAAAAGAAAGAAAAGAAAAGGGTGGTGGATGTGTCTACAAGAAGGCCTCCCTGGGCTGTGGTGGGCTCAAGTGGTGCACCTCCACTGCACAAGGGGTAGCCAAATGCTGGGAAGGATGTGCACCACCCAGGGCTCAGAGCAGGTGACGAGAGCAAGGCCAGGGCACCTGCCTGTTTCTCTGCTGGTGCTTGCTCCTACACTGTGTGCTGGGGTCTTGCGCAGCCTGGAGGCAGTGGGCAGAGAGGGCAGGAAACCCTGGGTGCTAGCAGGGGGCTAAGGAAGTGCCACAAGCAAAGAACCATGTTCCCTTGGGGCACATGTCCCTCACACCCTCAGGAAGTCCTGCCCTAATTCTCACTGAATTCCTCAATGCTCCAGCCCTAGTCTGCTGCCCCTGGCTGAGTCCGAGATGAATAGGTCAGAGTCCACTGTGGCCCACGCTCAGACCTGGACTCTTGGTGGGAAACAGCTGTACCCACCTTCCTTCCCCAGAGTCTCTGGGCAGAAACACCCTGGAGGACATCTGGCTGCCACCCCCATGCACCAGCCCCTTTGGGAGGGGTCAGGAGCCGGAAACCAAGAAAGAGGAACCCAGGCTTCCGGCTTCCCAGGGACTAGGCAGATGGGGGGTGTCCCAGAAACCCTTATGGGGAGCCTCATCTGGCATGGGGGGAGGGGCCAGATGCTGCTGCAGCCACCTCCTCCCTAACCCTGTTCCCCTAACAGCCCTGGTGGGGGTCAGGGTAGGAACAGAGGCTGGGCAGAGCTGGGTCTAGGTGGGGTAGGCAGGAGCAGGCCCCTCCCCCCTGGTTCTGAGGAGGAAGGAGGACCAGATACCCTCTTGAGACCCCTCCCAGGGGACAGATGGGGGCTAGGGTCAAAGGTTCTCAGTCAGAACCTTGGGCCCTTTTCCCAGACCCCCAGGCTGTGGTGAGGGTCCGGGAGCTGGCACCACGGAGCCTGGGCAACCTCCTCTGCCCACCCATGCCCACCCCGCATGAGGCTGAGAAACAGGTATGCCATGCCCCCCCACCTCTGCTCCCTGGGGAGGTGGGGCGAGCAAGTGAGGGGCCACACTGAGCTGGGAGACCCTTGAACACTGGGAGGCCAGAAGACCCCTCTCCTGGGAGTCTGGCAAGGGAGAGATATGTCGTCGGATGGTCCTTGGCTAGAGGCTCAGGTGCTCTGTCATCCCCCAGCACACAGGGCCCGAGGAGGCAGACCGGCCCCCCTCAATGACTAGCCATGATGTGGCCCCCCAGGTGGCCCCTGGCCGCAACCCCTGCTGCCTGTGCTGGTGTTGCTGCTGCAGCTGCTCCTGGTATGTGGGGCCTGCTGGGGGCGGGGGAGGCTGTGCAGACCCTGAAGCAGGATGTCCCTGCCACCTTGAACCACCCTCCTGTCTGGGGGCTTTTGGGCCCTGGTGACCAGTGGTTAGTATCTAACCCCCTGGGAGGCCTGTGTGTGGCGTTTGCACCTGGTGTGCCATGGATGTGTCTGGGTGCTGCCTGCCCTTGTGCAGCCATATACTGAGAACACACAATGGTGCCCTGCACAAGACCAAGATGGGCCCTAGGCCCTACAGGGGAACAAGATGGGCACAGACCCTACATATTGATCAGAGACTGGAATGAGAGAGCAGCTAGCCCGGGCAGTGGGGAAGAGCTTCCCTGGCAGCCTGCTGGGGGCACAGAAGACTACTGGGGTCTATGGGTATCCATGAGGACAGGAGTGGGGCTCCCAGGTAGTAAAAGGATTTTCTAGGACTGTAGGGAATCTGGTGGACATTTTCATGCCTTGCAGAAGCCTGGCACTATTCAGAGTTCAAGCCCTTGGCTGTTGAGGGAACAGCACTTGGGGACCCAAAGTAGGGTCACCTGCCTAGTGAGCAACTGAGGCCTGAGCCCAGGGAAGATATAGAAGAGGGGGCATGAATAGTTAGGACTTGCTGGGAGCTTGAAGGTTTGGGGTCTGGGGTCCCTGGGGCCACTGCTGAGAGGAGCCCTAAGGTATGGCTTTGGCCTAGCAATGGAGGAGTGCTGGGCACTGAGGCAGGGAAGGATGGGTGGGCCAGGGGCTGGTGACACACTGCTGACATGTTGGACTGCAAAATGGATGCATGGGCAAGAAAGGGGTGGGGTCTCAGGATAGGCTGACAGCAGGGTCTTGCCTGACAGGGAATGGGGGCGCACACCAGGAGCCCAAAGGGTCCTGGAAGGCAACAGATTGTAGGAACACTAGGTCAAACTGGGAAGGAGGGGCAGAGGTTGTGGCCTGGGCACTATGGCAGGGACAGCAACCTGGACCCCTGGGGAGCAGGAGGAGAGAGGCCAGCACTGAGCATGGACACCCTCTCTAAGAGGGCACAAAGGGAGCCAGTGCTTGCAGGTTACATGCGTGCCAGATACCCTGTGTCTTGTGTCTGCCCATGTGCTGAGGGGGCCCATGGTGGGTCGAGGGCAGTGCCACCTTCTCTCTACAATTAGGAATGAAGAGCGGCGGCGAGTGTGGCAGGCCTCCCGGGAGAGCAAGCTGCAGCCCCTCCCCAGCTGTGAAGTGTGGTAAGTCCAGCTGGCCAGAGGGTGCATGATAGGGTGGGCTCAGGCTGGGGGGCCTTGGGCCCAAACTCATGTCCTCCTGCAGTGCCACACCGAGCCCTGAGGAGGTACAGAGCTGGGCCCAGTCCTTCGACAAGCTGATGCACAGTTCAGCAGGGCGCAGTGTGTTCCGGGCCTTCCTGCGCACAGAGTATAGTGAGGAAAACATGCTCTTCTGGCTGGCGTGCGAGGATCTGAAAGCCGAGGCCAACCAGCATGTGGTGGACGAGAAGGCACGGCTCATCTACGAGGACTACGTATCCATCCTGTCCCCCAAGG
Source organism: Nycticebus coucang (assembly GCF_027406575.1). NCBI lineage: Eukaryota > Metazoa > Chordata > Mammalia > Primates > Lorisidae > Nycticebus > Nycticebus coucang. The sequence goes on along the minus strand of NC_069800.1, from coordinate 67,434,791 downwards.
AGGTGTGCCAACCGCCAGCACGGACGTGGGGGTGGGGGGTGGCTTGTTGGGGACTGTGGGGGGTACCTTCAGGTCCCTGACCTGGATGCTGCTTCCTGCAGGTGAGCCTGGACTCCCGCGTGCGGGAGGGCATCAACAAGAAGATGCAGGAGCCATCCGCGCACACGTTTGACGATGCGCAGCTGCAGATCTACACACTTATGCACCGGGATTCCTACCCTCGCTTCCTCAGCTCTCCCACCTACCGTGCCCTGCTGCTCCGGGGAGCCTCACAGTCTTCCTCCGAGTCCTAGGTGGCCCCTGTGACAGACACTAGGCCCCTTAGGGGCAGACTCTGAGCTACTCCATGTGTGCGTGCCAGTGGGGGTATCAGGGCACACCAAGGGGCAGTCCCAGCCCCAGAGGGAAACACTGCATCCCCTGGCTCTGCCCTCAGCCCAGTGGGAGCTTCAGGTGCAAGGTGGCCAGAAGTTCCTCAAGGCTGCTCAGTGCCCTGCATGTTGGGAGGGGCTTCATGGGAAGGCTCAACCTGCAAGCCTCATGGGCACCTCTGTCCCACACAGCTGGCAGCAAAGATTTTGCCTTTCTTTGGTGCAGAGCAGGACCTTCACGTTACCCAGTTTTGTAACATGAGCCCTCTGCACCCCAGAGTCAGACCCAGAACTTCAGAACCAGATGTGAAACCTCATAATCAGGCTCAAGGTGACAGGACCCAATTTCTACAAGTATTTTATATGTTCATGAACTTCAAACCTGGAAATATGTCCTTACTGTGTTTTAGCAAAAAAAAGAATGTTTTCATATTTATCTTCCTCCTCTCATTCCCCCATCTTCCCTTAAAATAGGATGTCTTATTATTGAAGGGTTTTTTTTGTTTTTGTTTTTTGTTTTTTGAGACAGAGTCTCACTATGTCGCCCTCCATAGAGTGCTATGGCATCACAGCTCACAACAGCAACTTCAAATTCTTGGGCTTAAACAATTCTCTTGCCTCAGCCACCCAAGTAGCTGAGACTACAGATGCCGGCTATTTTTTGTTGTAGTTGTCATTGCTGTTTAGCAGACCCAGGCTGGTTTCAAATCCACCAGCCCCGGTGTATGTGGCCAGCACCGTAACCACTGAGCTACGGGCGCTGAGCCTTAAAGATATTTTTAAAGCAAAAGTCTCTCCTCTATTCCAAATTTGTGGGGAGATTTGAGAGTGAAGAATTGTCCCAGATTCAGCCATGGCCCAGGGACATGGGTTCTAGTGCCCACTTGGAGAGGAGGCAAAGTACCACACACTCTGCCCACCCCCACACTCCCACGGGATCCCTCCTCAGAACAGTGGCCTTGGCCTCCTGAACTGTAATGTGGGGTCAGACTAGTAATGCCACAGCACCTCATGAAGGCTTGGTGGATTCCCAGCAATGTGCCCAGGAGGTATCAGGGGTGTCCTCCAGAGGCAGGCCTGTAGGGAGCCCCTTCGTGCAAAACACACCACCACCTTCACTGTGCAGGCATGTGCTCCCCACTCCATTACCTCAAATTTCCGGGAAGTCAAGTGATTGGAAGCTGGACTTAGCTCAGGGTCCTGAGACTCCCACACTGCAGAGTATACCCCACAAACAGGCAGGACATAGGATGGGCCATCCTGGGGCACAGACCTGGGCCCTAAGCTGCCCATGCCCAAGAAGGGGAAGAGACAAGGTAGCCTAACACCATATGGGGTCCCCAGCTGTCCTATGTGCACATAAGTCCTCCCTGTGTGTATAAGCACAGGCAAATCAACCACATGGCAGAGATCAGCCACGCTTTCTCCAGGGCAGACTCACCAGGCATCACCTTATCCCAGGGAGGAGTGCTATCCAGCAACAGCAGGAGACAGAAAGGACACAGGCCAAAGACAGCAAGATGGCAAAAACAGACATTTAATGCGGGAAACAAGCAGAAAGATGTACTCTAGGCAGGCAGGGTAGGGCAGGGTGGGCTGCCTTCAGGGGCCTCCAAGGAGGCTATGTCCATCGAGGACAAGAGGGCTGGCGCTGGCCATGGCCCAGGGCTGCAGGACATCCGCAAGAAGCCTCAGCAGAACTGCAAGAAGTGGGTAAGTGACAGCTGGGTGGGAGGCAGGAAAGGCCCAGCCAGGGCTGGGGTCTCCACTGACCACCCCTGAGACTCCAGGAGGCCTGCTGGGCACAGCCGTCACTGGTCCAGAGTGCAGCCCCTGCCAGCTAAGATACCCCTCCCAAAAGCAGAGCCAGGAGGAGCCGCCTGGGCTTGCCACCTACCTTCCAGCGGTTGCCACACTCATTGCAGACAACAAAGGTGGTCATGGGCTCATCGGAGCTGCGGGTCTGCACCTGGAAAAGGGCTGGGTAAGCCTGGGGTCACCACTAGGCTCTCTGCAGAGAAGGGCATTCCCTGACTTGGGCAGTAATGGTCTTGCTATCCTTGGACCCCCATGGATGGGTGACCTGACCTGAGCCTACCCAGTGGCCCCAACCTTCCAGAGCTGAGTCTCTCAGGGAGGGAGGTGGTGGTCTGCCATGGCAGAGGCACTTGTGTGGGCCTAAGGCACCTCACATGGGCCTGAGCCCAACAGGACCCAGACTCAGCTAAGGGCAGGAGAAGCCGGCAGGAAGGGCCCTGTGGTGGAGGGGCTAGTAAGGATTCCCAGTGGTACGGCTGCCTTCTAGGAGGCGAGAGGGTGAGTTTCACCCCACAAACAGGGCCAGTTCTGACCAGCAGTTGGGGGTGAGAGCGAGCTAGGCCCCGCATAGATCCAGAACCTGCACAACCCATGGGGAGATCACCCCCCACAAGCTGTCTACCAGGCACTGTGGCCACCTTAAACCCCTCTTCTCTTCCCAGGCCCCCCAGCATCTCATGGGGCCCACACAATCTCCCCCAACCACCTCAGCATCATCCACCATGCCAGTCTGAGATTCCTGTGACTACACCACCATCCCTCCAGCACCCACACTCGTGACCTCCCATGCCAACCCAGGCCTAGCCCTCCACTTCAGCAGCCCAGAACAAGTGGGACCGACCACCAGAGGCGCTGCAGGGGCTGAGCGTCCTGGGGAAGGGGAGTGGTCCCTGAAGGTGACGTCACTCCCTGGCCTTGCTGGAGTCCAAGAGGTTCAGGGAAAAACCCAAGCTAGGGCCACAGCCTTGGCGCCATACGATGTGTGAGGTGTGGACCTGCCACCCAGCAGACGTGGGGAGAGGAGTAAGCTACAGGGGTGCCTGGCGGCCACTCACCTGTGTGTAGGTGCAATTCTTCTTCCTGCACTTGCTGCAGGTGAACAGGTCAGTCTGCGTGCCACCTGTGCGGGCCATCTGGTGCTCACGGATAGCCTCCTTGGTCATGGCCTTGCGGATCTCCTTCAGCTCATCACTGGCCATCTCCTGGGGCAAGGACCGGCTGCTTAGCCCACACTCCACAGGGCAGCCCCAGCCCCCCACCCCGTGGCAGGCTCACCTCTGATGTCATCACCGCAATCTGCTGGGGTGTGATGGCGCCACACAGCACATTCCGGCGCAGGTCAGGGTTCTTGGCGTCCTTCAGGTTGGAGATGCGGCTCCGCACACGGTTCTTGTACTTCATATCCGTGTTCCCAACATCCCGGAAGATGCGTGCAGGCATTTAAGGATCCCTCTGAGGCCAAGGTCGCCACCTCCAGCCACCACCCACCACACTGCATCAGGAGCTGGGGGCGTTGGGAGGCTCTGTCTGTCTACGAAGGGGTCAGCCACCCCCCCAGTCCTGCTGGTGAGTTGAGGGGCTGCAGGGCTAGGTCTCCCCCAGACCCTTTCCTGGCTGAGACGGAGCACCAGGCTCGAGGCCCCAGGGACAGCACCAGTAGACAGAATCAGCCCCTCAGCCAGTCCAGGGGCCCCTCCTGGGGCAAGGCTGCTCAATTGCCCAGGCAAGTGACCACCCAGAGAGGGCACTGGACAGCCTGTAAGTGTCACCCAGCAGCCACCAGGGGGAGCCGGGTCCTGTGGCCTTCTGACTGCCAGACACCCTTGGCCCACAAACCCCTGCACAAAGGATATATTCCTCGATCTGCGCAGACAAATGCTCAAGGTCCGCACCAATGGCCACATGGTCATCTGCAAGAGGGAGGCCTGACAAAACGCCCACTGGCTTCTCCACCTGCTACTCCCACTGCCCACATGCCTGTGCAACACTTTGGCAGCTAGAGGGGATACCTGTGTCTCTAGGGGACTCAGCCCACAATCCAAGCACTCTGATATCACCAAAGCCCCCCACCCACTCCCGGGAAAACGATGATAATGGGCTGGGGAGGAGGGCCATCTATGTGAGTAGGCAGGGCCCAGGCCACCCTGTGAGTCTGCATAGAGTCAGGAGTGCCTGCTGGGCACTCACGGTCTGTCCGCAGGGCAGCACTCAGCATCTCACGGCACTTGTTACGCACAGCATCACAGGTGACCGGCACTGGAGGAAACGTAGTGATTCTCGGGGTGGACGGCATCCTAGGCAGCTCTGACCTCTTGCGGCTGGAGACAGACAGGGCCAGATGGGTTCAGATTAAGGATGTGCACCCTAACGTGACACTGGTCCCAGGAAAGGAGATGATATGGCACGATCCACATCTCCAAACCCTGTTTGCTCCCCTGATAGAGCCCTACTGCAGCCTGAGAGCCTATCTGCATCCTTACCAACATGCCCACTGGCCAGGGGAGGGAACTTAAGGTCCCCAGTGGATCAGGGTGCACTTTTCAAACAGGAATAGGATGCTAAATCTTTTCCCAGCAATCAACACCTCAGCAGCATTGCCAGTTGGTCAGAATGGGCCATGTAGCTTCTGCCATCTCTTGCTCTGCACAGTCTCTGGGAAACCCAGAACTCGGGCCTCCTACAGACACCTCTCTGCTAATGGCAGCCAGCTCAGAAACAGGCAGAGACCTACAGCTGCCTGTGGGGGAGACGGAGATCTCCCAAGGCCAGATTCTACTGTCACAGGTAACCCTACTTAGAACACATAAAATGGGACAAGGACACCATCCTCTCTCAGGGCTGGGCCCAGGCTTTGCCACTCTCGTGGAATGAGCAGAGGCAGGTGGCTTCCTGAAGGAGACTCAACTGGAGCAGGCATGCAGACAAGTTGTTGTCCACAACCAGCCATGATCCTGGAGCTCAGCCTGTCCCACTCAGAGCCCCAGCCAATGCCACCCCCTCTGGTCAAGGGCAGAGCAGTCTCTTGGCCACAGCCTGTCACTGTGAACACCCCTGGCCTCCATGGCAACAAAGCCCTGACTACACTTCCAGTCAGCAGTGTCCACACCAGTGCACACACCATCCAGGAGCAGGGACCTGGGCACGTTTGGTTCTGGGTAAGACTTTGCAGGTAAGAGGGGCTCCCATTAAGTGAGGCTGAGGAGACAGCCAGAGCAGGCTACTGAAAACCAATCCCAGGACAGAGCCTCAGGGGAGGTGGGCAGAGAGCTCCTATAGGTCCACTCAGGGCATGCAGCTGCTCTCTGCAGGGAAGTATCAAAGTGGCTCACTGACAGCCAGGCGAACACATCCACCTGTCTCAGATGGTCAGGGCAGGCGAGCCTCGGCCAGTAGATGCAGTGTTCAACATGGGGCTCATCCACCCTGTGTGTCGCCCCTAGAGAGCTCCTTCCCCAACACAGTGCCCAGGCATGTGGAGATGAGCACTGTCTATGCTGAGGAAACCGAGGCTAGGAAGCAGGAGTGTGTGCACCTGCTTCCCAGGTGTGCTACCTGGGATCCACGGCCTCTGAGGCATCCTTGGAGGACGATGTGGGCAAAGGCGTGCCCCTCCTCCGCTCCCTGGTTTTGGCATCTGAAGCATCTGCAGTTGCCCAAAAAAAGGGGATGGGCTGATCAGGAAGGAGGGGCAGACGACCACCAGGCAACCTCTGCTAGACCACTGGCCCTGGCCCTAGCATGCTACACAGCTAGACAGAGCCAGGGCCAAAACCCCACCAAGCCTTCCCACTTATGGCCCTCTCTGCCCAGTGACCCCTCGTCAGCCTCTGCAGCCTGCAGGTGCCTCCCCAACATCCTCTGAGGCCTCATTGGGGTCCACCTTCCTGCCCATCCTGACTGGACAGACCAAGCACTTCCCTCACAAGGCTATTCCTAAACCCCAACTTTAGGTGGCGCCAAGCCCAGGACCTGCAGCCTGCACTGGTGCCAGGACATGCTTGTGGCCCAGGTCATATGTCTATTTCACAAGGGTGTGGACAGAGCTTGGGAGGGGATGGGGGGATGCCTCTCTTTCACAAGGGTGTGGACAGAGCTTGGGAGGGGATGGGGGGATGCCTCTCTTCTAGAGTCCAGAGAAGGGCCTGCCTTCCTGTCTCAGGCAGGGGCCTCTTCTGTCACCCCAGATTCACCCCACTGTGCTAAGGAAGAGACTGCCTTCTGTCCAGCTCAGTCCTTCCTTGGCCAGGGGCTGCCCCTTTGTTCCCTCTGAGTGGCTTCAGTGGCCCTGCCTTCTCCCTCTGCCTTCTCCTGTCTTCCTGGGGTACCCTCCTCCTCTAGAGCTACCCCCTCCTCCTCTAAGGCTCCTGGTGCCCTACCATGCTTGTCAGCTCAAGTCCTGGCCTCCACTCTCTTCTCTCCCTGTTCTACATGGAGCCCCCTTCCCAGCACACACACTGCCCCACCAGCCACGCCCCCAAAGCAATCCTGACACTGATGATCAGCTGACCTCTCAGCCCGAGCTGGGTGCCTCCTGGCCCAGGTTGCCACCTCCCCATTCCCAGGTGGCCCAGCTCAGGGTCAGCACTGCCAGCACCCTACACCACTGTGCTGACCAACAAGAGGCCAACCCTTTCCAGGGGCCCCTTGCCCCAGTGCACAGTCAGCACTGCCAGGCCCGCACCCAGGAGCTTCTTCCAGGACTTGATGAGGGACTTGGCCAGTGCAATGACCTCCTCGTCCGAGCTCTGCTTCCGCAGGGCGTTCACAGACATCCCGACTCGGGTGGACTGCAAGGCAAGTGGCCTGGGTCGGTGGCAGTGGGAGCCTGCCCCAGAAGTCAGATCCTCCTAGCAGACCCTTGGTGGCTCCCACAGGGCAGGGCCTAGGGACTGGCAGGGGAGGTAGATGCCTCTCCTGATGGGAACCACCCCATTTGGAACCCCAGAGCCTTACCCATCAAGGACAGGATAGGCTGTTCTCAGACCCCCTCCCTGTTTCATCAAGCACCAGAGAGAGGCAGGGACCCTCTCCTCAAGGACCAGTATTTGTGCCAACCAACAACTGGGGGTAGGGGCAGTAGACAAGCCCTGCCAGGTGTTCTTAGAACTGCTGTCCCCTGGGCTGTCCCCAGGAGCTGTCCCAGGCCTGGGGCAGGCAGGGACCTACCTGGAGCAAGTGCAGTGTGACAGGCATGGCCTTCAGCTCCCGCAGCAGGTCCATGGCTCCCTCCTGGAAGGAGAAGGGGACCTTCATAAAGGACTTTAGATCTTAGTGGTCAATCCCACTGCCTCCTGCCCACTGCAAGGGACACAAGGCAGTGACAATTTGGAGACTCCACTTGGGGTCAGAGGAAAGCCACAATTCCTGCATCTGGAGGCACCCAGGGTTCTGCCCACAAGTTCTTGCACCATGGCAAAGGGCCCTTCCTGCCCCCACCCCAGCAAGGGATGGGAAGGGAAATAGTTCCACAGTCTCAATGGTCACAGGTCACATGACTTCCTGACCCCCATGGGCAAAAAACTCATTGTAACATCAAGTCACTGGCCCAACTAGAAGGGAAATGCCAGCTTCCATGCAAATTGCAGGCCTTTGAGGGCCACACAGGTGAAGGCAGCCCTAGGTTTGCTCACACCCTGTCCATCCATGCCCTGGTGTGTAAGGCAACCTCTCCTCAAAGTGACCCACCAACTGGCTGGGAAGGCTGACCAGGAGCCTCAGTGTCCTGTGCTGAGGACATGCCTCCACTGCTGGCACAGCCACAGCCAATACCAGCCCCACTCCTGGTTGGTCCTCCAGGCTCCCAACTGCCCCCCACGCAGTTGCCTGGACTATTACAACAGACCCCCTGGTCTCCCTCCTCTGCCAATCTATGTTTCTTCCCAGACATTTCACAGTGAGACCAGGCAAAAACAGGCCACACCTTCACTTCAGGCACAGGGCCTCAAGTGATGGGTGCAGAGCCACTCACCCCAGGATATTCACACCTACTGTCCACTGCCTAGACAACCACCCACCCACCCCACCCCAGAATATCTTCAGGGCTCATGCTGCCATCCTTTCAAAGTTTCTCAGCAAGGTCTCTCCCACCTAAAACTGAAACTGAGCCATGCATCACCTTACCCTCCTCCCCAGTTTGCTCTCAAAAGACCCAGGCACCTGTGAACATACTGATGGGTTTCCCTGTGTGTGTCCTTCCCCACACCATCAGATAAGCTGACCCAGCCACTCAGATATCCTGCAGCCCAGAAGCCACGGGAGGGGCTTGGCCCATGACCCCTCAATCCAGGTGGCAGCTATGCCCAGGCTGCAGCCCCCTCCTTGACAACTCCCCAGGCAAGCCCTGCCCCTCAGGCTGGGCAGAGTCCAGCCCTCAGGTGACCCCCTCAAGGGGACAAATGATGGCCAGGGTCGAAGGCAGCGTTCCCTGACAGCATTGCACACAAGGTAACATGGTTTTCAGTGACCTCAAAACCAGAGGCGGCAGGGCGTGGTGGCTCACGCCTGTAGTCCCAGCGCTGTGGGAGGCCGAGGTGGGTGGATTGCCTGAGCTCAGAGGTTCGAGACCAGTATGAACAGCAGTGAGCCAGAGTAAGACCCCATCTCTACCAACATCAAAAACAGCGGGACAGAGCATCGCCAGAGGAAGAAGAAAATGCACAACAAAAAAAGAGTACTTCAAACGAAGAAGAATGAACAAGCAAGCTGAAATTAAAAAAATAAATAAATAATAAAAAAAATGAGAGAGGTATCAAAATTCCCAAATAGCCCCCAAGGAGCCTCAGGCACTAGAACCACCCAGGACCCTCTGCTGGGTCTAACTCCCCATTCTGCAATGCTCCTCTCCCCTCTACACTTTCCCTGCAGAGATTGTGACCATGCTGTGCTTCCACCAGACCTCCCTTCAGGTCTGCCCAGCCCTCAAGGACCTCCCCAGGTTCCATGACCCGTATTTACTCTCCCACTCTGGCTTTTATCTGTTGTACTTTGTCTCCTTTGAGAAGGCAACTTCATTCTCTGGTCATCTCTGGAAACAGCTGTAGATCATTCCCATACCCCTGCTTCGTGCTCCCACACTCTCCCAGGGGTATGAACACAATGGAAGGGGGCTATTTCCAGCATGAATGAATGAATGGGAGCCTGTCCCCTTCCCAGTGTGGGCCTCAACCCAGAACCATGGTCAACAGGAATCTAGACTCAATCTTGCTCAGCCCCCAAAAAGCTACCCCCAAATCCCCACTGTAATCACACAGCCCTGGGATAGCAGAATAAACCATCATTAACCCATGACTCAGCTGCCTTCACCACCCTGGGCTGGCCCAGCAGACAAGTAACTTGCCCTGTCCCAGAACCTCACTGTCTGGGGGGGAGGGCACAGGTCATGTTTATTGAGCCAGCCAGGCACTCCATATGACTCCTGGACCTCTCCCCACCCCCATGAGGCCAGTACCATCTGCTAAAGGTGCTTCTGTGGGAGGTTGTGGAGGTTGCACAGGTTGCCATGGTCATGATACTGGGATTGGACCCCCACTGGCCTGCCCCTCCTGGAGGCGTCATGAGCAGCCTCCTCCAAAGGCTCACTGTGGCAGCTGGACAACAGAGGCTGAAACTGCACAAGGAGCAGAGCTGGCCAGACGCTCCAGTGCCCAGACACTGCCAGGCCAGGCTCATTTGAGCTCCTAGGTCTTACATCTTACACAAGCAGTCTCTTCCCTAGGGTCTCTACATATCTACCCATACCCCAGTAGCTGCTGGCTGAGTCCTGACTAAGGAAGGGAAAGAATTTATTAGAGAAACCTGGTACTTGCAGGGTGGGGACAGACAGAGAAGAAAATGGGCCCCACAGTCAGGAAAGGCTTCTGGCCAGCCTGTGAAGGGGTATAACAAAGGCCAGAAAGAGGCAGAGGAGATATTATAGGTCCAGGGAAAAGGGGATCCAATCTCAGACTCCAAACTCTTGCAGGCAACAAAGGGCATGGAGACCATAGCGGGAGAGGACTCCAAGATGGGCGGCGGGTGGGGGGTGGGCCGGGCTCAGCCGGGAGTAGTGGAGGCCCCATGAGGGTGCCCACGCTGGAATGGGGAAAGGCTCGGGGCGGCGGCCTGAAAGAAACGGCTGAGTTGTAAGGTGGGGGTGGGGCGGGGCCTAGGAAGTTGTCCAGTGGCCAAGCAGGGGGCCTGGAGTTAGGGGACAGGGAAGGGTGCTGAGCCCAGGTCTGCGGGGTCTCAGCCAGGCTGGAGGGATCTGAGTCCAGAGCGGTGGCTCCCGGAACCAGGTCCAGGCCCGATCGCGGCCTCTGCGGGAGTGCGGGGGTGAAGGGTAGGAAAGGGGTCTCCCCGCATCCTGGGAGTCTCTGCTGGGGCGGGGCCTCGTCCTGCCCCTCAGGTGGTCTCCCGGCCCTGACGGGGGTCGGCGAACTCGACGGGGTCTCGACGGGGCGGGGGTCCCGGGGTCCTGGCGGCCCGCGCCCCTCACCGCGCTCTTCTTGGTCACCATCTTGTCCAGCCTCCGGGCGATCCGCGCAATCTCCTCCTCTTTGCCCATCATCGCCTCGGGAGCAGCGGCCCCCGCGCCCGCCGCGCCCGCCTCCACCGCCCGGCTCGGAACCCGACCCAGGCCGCCGCCGTCTCCCGCACTTGTCGCAGCCGACACAGCCCCGCCGCCGGCGGCAGACCCCCGGCCCAAACCCCCGGCCCCCTCGGCCGCGCGCTGCATGCTGGGAAATGTAGTCCCTGCGCCCGCCGCCCCACCCGTGTCCGCGCCACCTCGGACCACAACTCCCAGACGCCCCACAGTGAGCACGGTCTCCTGGGAAGTGTAGTCCTGACGCGCCGCCGAAGCTCGAGGTCCCACGAGACCCCGCCGGAGAGCGGCGGGAAGTCCCCTCCCCCCGCCGTGGGGCTCGTGAGCAGCGGGTGCGGGGCCGCCCTCTTCCCACCTGGGCCTCTCGGGGCCACAGGCGGCGGTCGGAACAAGGCCAGCGGGACGCTCCCGCTGCCCGCGGCCCCGCCGTACGACCCGCCTGAGCCCCACGCTCCGGCTTTAGTGGTTATACGCTACTGCAGTCCCAGGCCCGCGTTTGGGTCCTTCAGGTCGCCACTCGGAGCTTACCTGCCCAGGGGCCGGGGCCTGAGCGAGCAGTGGCCTGATGGGGCGGCTGCAAGGGGCCGGGCTGTAGTGAGCAAGGCGCCTGGGGTCTCTGGAGAGGCTGCGAGGGCAAGGCTCCCTCCGCAGTCAGCCACCAGGGTGCGATCCAGGGCTATGCATGGTGGCTCTCTGCCAGGTCTCCCCACCCGAGAAATTTGGACGGCAACAGTGTGTGCCTTACAGGATGTCAGGATGTTATTTGCTGATTCACATAGTACAGTGAACACAGGACAGGGGACGGAGCGTAAGGAGTTATTAATAGTTTTCATCTCCATTGCTGCTGGACATCCCCAGGAAAGAGCAGGCTGCGTGTGGCTAGAGGGATTTCTCCTGCTTGGGAAGATTGGGGAAGAGGAAGGGAGCAGGACCAACATCCCCCCAGATGCCTGCCACTTCCTCAGTAATGTAGCAGATGCTGTCTGGTTTGCTGGAAGGAGTGCCATGTTGGGGTTGGTGCAGACCAAGGGACTGATGTCTATAGTGTTGTGGGGCCCTGGTCACTGAAGTTAAAAGTAACCAACCATGAGGGAGGTAGGATGTCCAGATGACTGAAGCTGACCATGCCTTGGGCTCTCAGTGACATTAGATATGATTGAGCTTCCCAGAAGCCAAGGTGAAAAGGGAAATATGGTCAGTTATGGGATTAATTTTCCCCCTATTAATGATGAAAGAGTTTTGTTGGTTTCTTTGTTTGTTTTTTGAGACAGAGTGTCACTATGTCGCCCTCGGTAGAATGCCATGGCAGCTCACAGCAACCTCAAACTCCTGGGCTTAAGTGATTCTCTTCCCTGAGACTCCCAAGTAGCTGAGACTACAGGCACCCGCCACAACACCTGGCTATTTTTATTGCAATTGTCGTTGTTTGGCAAGCCCAGGCTGGATTTAAACCCACTAGCTCCTGTGTATGTGTCTGGCGCCCTAGCCCCTAAGCCACAGGCACCAAGCCAAATGAAAGAGAAGCATCTTTTTTCTTTCTTTTTTTTTTTTTTTTTTTTGAGACAGAGTCTCAAGCTGTGGCCATGGGTAGAGTGCTGTAGTGTCACAGCTCACAGCAACCTCAAACTCTTGGGCTTAAGCAATTCTCTTGCCTCAGCCTCCCAGGTAGCTGGGGTTACGGGCACCCATCACAACACCCGGCTATTTTTTTGTTGTAGTTGTCATTGTTTAGCAGGCCCGGGCCGGGTTCGAACCCACCAGCCTCTGTGTATGTGGCCAAGCGCCCTACCTACTGAGCTATGGGCGCCACCGAAAGAGATTCATCTTAATCATAAGGAAAAAGAATGAATTCCTTATAGAGAGCAATACTTTTCCAAGACACTCTGTGATGGGTGAACACAATACCTCTAGTTTTGATACTGATTCTAATTCTGCCTCCTCACTGTGGGCTGGAGCCACAGCTCTGAGATCAACCAAGCAAGTCCTTCTGGCCAGAATCCCATGGTTTGAGCGTGTGTGAAGCCTTTGGGGTCCAGCCACACCAAGGAGACCAGAAGAAGCTGGAACCACTCCCCCTTCAACCACCCTCTGGAGGGCTGATAACTAACCAACCAGGGTTCTACAGAACCAACATAGGAGCTGGCCTTGCGCAGAGACCAGAAGGAAACCCAGAAAACATGGCTTCAAAGATCTAGGCTGCTGGCTTGGTGCCCGTAGCACAGTGGTTACAGCGCTGGCCACATGCACCAAGGCTGGCAGGTTTGATCCTGGCCTGGGCCAGCTAAATAACAAGTGCAACAACAAAAAATAGCCGGGCATTGTGGTGGGTGCCTGGAATCCCAGCTACTCGGGAGGCTAAGGCAAGAGAATCGCTTAAGCCCAAGAGTTGGAGGTTGCTGTGAGCTGTAACGCCACAGCACTCTACCAAGGGCAACATAGTAAGACTCTGTCTCAAAAGAAAAAAAAAGATCCAGCTGCAAGGCTTCAAAGCCAGTTCCCTGTCGTCTATGGGGACACTGGACATATCCATGGAGGCAGCCCACAGGCCCCTCCAACAGACAGGCTTGAGTTGATTCAACCTAAAGGCAACTCTACCCTCAAGCTGGGGGAGACCTCTAAACACCAGGCTGGAAATCTGAGACACTGAAAAAGGCTGGGGCACAGAAGTGGCCCCTCCTGGGCAGGAAGCTTGAACTCAATGTGGAGGAGAATGAAGCAGGCAAGTGTGTGTCCAGGTGATCCCAACACAGCTTTGGCCTTAAGGTTAAAGTCAGAGAGGGAAAAGGGCCAGGACAGGCTTCACTGGAGCATCCCCACGCTGTGAGAGGAGTCTGTACAGATTTGTGCAGGTTGTGAGAGTACCAGGTGGATGGGGGCTGGATGCCAGCACACACATCCCTGACCAAGCTGCTATTATGAAGCCAGCACTGAGGCTGGTCCCTGTGTGACAAGCATAGAGTTCTGCAGAGGGAGCACAAGAGATACCTGGAAAATGAGACAGAGGCCCACTCTTGACCCTGCCTGGATCATCTGACCTAGTGAAAGGGCTTTCCATGAAGGATGTTTTTAAATATTTAGCTCATTTGAACATTTCAATCCACAAAGATGCTCTAGCACAGTGACTCTTTTTTTTTTTTTTTTTTTGTAGAGACCGAGTGTCACTGTACCGCCCTCAGGTAGAGTGCCGTGGCGTCACACGGCTCACAGCAACCTTTTAACTCTTGGGCTTACGCGATTCTCTTGCCTCAGCCTCCCGAGCAGCTGGGACTACAGGCGCCCGCCACAACGCCCGGCTATTTTTTGGTTGCAGTTTGGCTGGGGCTGGGTTTGAACCCGCCACCCTCGGCATATGGGGCTGGCGCCCTACTCACTGAGCCACAGGTGCCGCCAAGTGACTTTCAAAGCATGATCTGAGGAGCCTGTCAAGAACAAATACCCTTGCCCCTTTGAGTGGACCCTGGGGTCTTTGTCCCTGGTAATACTTACGTGTAGGTCAGAGGTACGGGACACGGGTCAGCTGGGGTACAAGGAGAACTGTACCCAGAGGAGGGAAGAGGCTCAGGAGAGCTGGAAGTTGGGTTTCAGGGCTACAGAGGGTGTCCCAGGGGGTGGCAGGTGGGATGGTGGTCAATCCCAGTCCCAACAACCTTACCCAAGCTGTGGGGAAGGATAAACACCCTCCAGGACATTGTCTGTTGAGATAGGGAATGAGACAGAGACAGGGTATAAGAGCTGTGGGGGGCCTGGATAAGGCAAAAGGGAGGAGTGGGATGGGGTCTCAACAGTGCAAGTGGTCAGTAACCACATCCTGATTAAAAAAAAAAACTGCGCAGGAAGAAATCACCATCTACTTTCTACTGGCCCCCAGAGGAAACATATCACTCCTTCAGTTATGAGCAAAGCCACAATGGGCAGCTCCTGTGGCTCAAAGGAGTTCGGCGCCAGCCTCATATGCCGAAGGTGGTGGGTTCAAACCCAACCCTGGCCAAAAATTGCAAAAAGAAAAAAAAAGCCACAAGCCACCTCTGGTCATCAGGGCCTGTGACCAACACAGCACAAGCCAAAGCTGCTTCACACCAGCAACTGCTGCGTCTGACACTGCACACACTCACTGCTGCTGCGCTCTGCATGGGCATTCAGCCCAACACCACAACTTGGGGGGTTTTTTGTTGTTATTGTTTGTTTTTGAGACAGTCTCATTTTGTTACCCTTGATAGAGTGGCATCATAACTCACAGCAACCTCAGACTCCTGGGCTCAAGCAATTCTCCTGCCTCAGCCTCCTAAGTAGCTGGGACTATAGCTGCCCACCACAACACCCAGCTATTTTTAGAGATGGAGTATCACTCTCACTCAAGCTGGTCGTGAACTTCTGAACTCAAGCAATCCACCCATCTCAGCCTCCCAGAGTGCTGGGATGACAGGTGTGCAGCTTGTTTTCTAGTGAGTTAATAAAGAAGCACTCAGGTTTCTATACCACAGGTTTTCATAACCATATGTTAGGATAATTGGTTTCCTTTATCATCCCGTGAATTCCACGGTGTGCACAGCCAACAGAAGGACACAGTGTTGAGGGGAGCCTCAATTACAGAACTAGGACTCTGCCTTGCTGAGCCAGAGTGGAGGTCCCAGAATCCCTGTCATAGGCCCTCTTCCTCACCATGAGATGCCAGGTGATTGCTATCTCCTGGGGCTGGGGGAGGGCCTGCTATGTCTCTGGGGTCAACAGTGAGGCCCACGCAGGCTGCAGACAGGGAGACCAAGATGCTGTAGCCCCTTGAAGACAAGGGCTGGGAGGTCAGGGGATCCCTCCAGGGGTGGAGGTGGGTCTAGCAGTGGACCCAGCCTCTGGGGATGCATCAGGGTGTCTGAGGAGCCTGACCAGATGGGTGTGGATAGGGTCAGTAGTGGCCTGGCTCATGGTAGAGGCAATGATAACAGAGAAAAGAGTGGACAGGACAGATTGTGTGAGTGGCAGAGTGGGGTTTCCCACTTGGCTGCCACAGCCTCCATCACAGGAGCCCCAACCATCACATGGTCCAGCCCTGAGTAGAAGCAGCCATTGCAAGGGGAAGGGATTAGACTCAGCTAGGGCAATCAGCTAGCCTGGAATCTGGTGACCCTGTTCTGGATCAGCAGGCAACTGCCCCAGAGGCCCGATGAGGAACAGTGGCCTCTAGATGGCAGGAGCGAACCACAAACAGGCTGGCCTGGTTTCCATGTCTTCCAAATGATTCCCAGCGGAGTACCAGCGTATAAATGTAGCCAGAGAGGCCTCGCTTGTGCGGATTATGGCACTGACCAACCTCAAAACTCCCAACTCCACACCTTAGAAATCTCTGGCCCTGGGATCCCTTAGGAGCTCCCGACCTGTGAGGACTTGCTCAGAGCATTCACATTCCAGACTCCTGGACCTTACAGACCTTGGGAACTTCCTCTTCCAAGGAGTTCTCCCCAACAAGCTGCCTGAGCCACCAGACCCTTCTGTGCCCTCAGGAAGCTGCACTCAAAGGTGATAACATCAGGACCATTGGATTCTCCCTGAGGCATTCACCCGCAATAGTGTTCTGTCCCTCCAGACCTGACCCCAGCCCCTTCGTCTCTGACACATCTCTGGCATGCACACACCTGCACACAGGTGCACACCCCTGCACATGCATGTGCACTCACCTGCACATGCACACACCTGCACACACACACACCATCACAGCACACATACCTGCACACATCTGCACCCATGCACACACCTGCATGCACCCTCACATGCACACCCGCACACACCCACACTCACATGCACACGTTTGCACATGCATCCACACATGTACACACCCACAGACTTACACACCTGCACTCATGCACACATGCCTGCTCACCCCACACCTGCATATGCATGGGCACATACCTGCACACGCACACACCTGCATACCCACGGAGCTGCTGGGGACTGGTCAGGGAGCTGTCTGTCTCCCAGCAGATGTACTCAGAGGGAGGCCTGTGTGTTCCCCTCTCTGGTCCATCCTCAGCCCTGAGAACAGAGTCAGGCACCTACTAGGTGTTCAGTAACCTTAAGGGAGGAAGGGCCTGCATGTGACAGGACACTCCATGCCGCCTGGCCTGTTGCCCCCAGCTTGCCCAGATTGGGAACTGGGACAATATGACCTGTTGCTCAGGGGAGACCCTGACAAGAGCCATCACCCACTAGACTCACTGTCAAGCCCCCACCAGGCCCTCTACCAGGAACCTCATCTTCCTGGGGCTGAGACCCCTTTGGTAGAGGTTTTGTCCACTCCTCCAGGGCCGTCCACACTGGTCTTCATGGACAGAGACACGGGATATGCCCAGCTTAGAGGTCTATAGAGGCAGGCATGACCCTAGCGTGGATCTGGGGGAAAACCCCAGAGCCCAGCCCACTGGGCTGGATACACCTTTGGTCCAGAAGTCAGCTCCCTCATCCCAAATTCAGGAAACGTCGGAAGCTTAGGCCATTTATTTTTCTATTTGTGTCCCCACCCCCTGCCTGCCCAAGCTGGCCATGACCCCAGCAGCCCGCATCCTTGCACTTCTGCACACTTCCCCCCTGGCTATGGCAGGGCTATGGTGGGAAAACTCAGGCAGCCAAGCTCACACAGGGCCCTCCGTGCTTCCCTGACCAGCAGGCAGGGTTCTCAGGGTGTCTTACAGCTCCAGGGCCCCACCACCTCCTGTTCTGGGATGCATCCCTCTGCCAGCCCAGGCACCCAAGAACTGCCTCTGATCCGTATCCCATCAAAGTGGGGGCTGGGAGGTTGGTGGGGCGTGACCCAGCCAATCCAGAGACCCTGGATACCGGCCTCTGAGGACAGGCAGGGCAATGACCAGGGAAGTTGGTCTGCCAAGAGTGCCTGATTATCTCAGTGCCTATGCTCAGTGGATAGGGCACTGGCCACATACACCAGGCCTGGCAGGTTTGAACCAGGCTCAGGCCTGCCAAACAATGACAACTACAACAAAAAAATAGCCAGGTGTTGTGGCGGGCGCTTGTAGTCTCAACTACTTGGGAGGCTGAGGAAAGAGAATTGCTTAAGCCCAAGGTTGCTGTGAGCTGTGATGCCATAGCACTCTACCGAGAGCAACATAGTAAGGCTCTGCCTCAAAAAAAAAAAAAAAAGAGGCTTAGTGCCTATGGCTCAAGTGGCTAAGGCGCCAGCCACATACACCTGAGCTGGGGGGTTCAAATCCAGCCCGGGCCCACCAAACAACAATGATGGCTGCAACCAAAAAATAGCTGGGCGTTGTGGCAGGCGCCTGTAGTCCCAGCTACTTGGGAGGCTGAGGCAGGAGAATTGCTTGAGCCCAGGAATTGGAGGTTGCTGTGAGCTATGATGCCACAGCACTCTACCCAGGGTGACAGCATGAGACTTTGTCTCAAAAAAAAAAAAAAAGAGTGCCCTGTCACGTGTGCCAACAGATGAGGACACAGCATGGGACTGGACCCACCATTCCTGGCTTTGCCATTACTGCAGCCAGACCTCTGTACCTCAGGCCCACAGTCTGTTGAATGGAAAGAGCCCTCACCCAGGGTAGTGACTCTCTTGGAAAGTCCCCAGCCCAGCTCTAGCCTTGGCCCTGACCCAGCTCCCTCTCCAGAGTCTCACTCTGAGAGGCAGGAGGCATCCCCAGAGGCCAGTGGGGCCCTGCCAGCCTGCTCTAGGTTTGCTCTCACAATGAGCTTCCCCCACACAATTCCCAGAAATGCTGCCCTCCCTGCCCTGCCAGCCCGCCAGCCTGGCGGTCATTCCACCCTGGCCCTCCCCAGGGGCCCCAAGTAGCAGTGGGGTCAGGGGCTATGGGTGAAGCATAGAAGTCTGACTCACAAGGCAGCAAAACCTAGGGTTCCTGAGTAATGCCTCCCAGGTCCAATGCTGGCCAGGCCCTGCTTTCCCTCCTGGGAGACCAGGGAGACAACTTTGGCCAGGCCCTTCTTCCCTTCTCTGCTATAGTGAGTCCATCGTCCCTCCCATCTTCAGGTGGCAGCTGTGCTGAAGCTGTGGATGCTAACTCAGATTATACCCCCTCCACTCAGAACCCTCCCAAGTTCCCAAGTCTTACTCAGAGAAAAAAGCAAGACTCTCCCAGACCCAGCTCAGCCCCCTCAGCACCCACACCTGCTGCCTAACCTGCAGGCTTCCCTCCCCAAGGCCCTGACATGTGCTCTCCCTCTGTGTAAAACACTCCTCCCAGTATCCCCATGTCTCCTCACATATTAAATATTTCCTTCAAGGGCTGCCTCAAAAGTTACCCCATAAAAGAATAGGCAGTGACTCTCAGCGCCCGTAGCACAGTGGTTAGGGTGCCGGCCACATACACCAGGGCTGGCAGGTTCAAACTGTTCAAACCCAGCCTGGGCCTGCTAAACAACAATGACAACAAAAAAATAGCCAGGCATTGTGGTGGGTACTTGAAGTCCTAGCTACTTGGGAGGCTGAGGCAAGAGAATCGCTCAAGCCCCAAAGTTTGAGGTTGCTGTGAGCTGTGACGCCACCGCACTCTACTGAGGGCAACATAGTGAGACTCTGTCTCAAAAAAATAAAAAAGAGGGTGGTGCCTGTGGCTCAAAGGAGTAGGGCGCTGGCCCCATATATGGAAGGTGGTGGGTTCAAACCCAGCCCAGGCAAAAAAAAAAAAAAAGAAAAAAGAATAGGCAGTGAACACTCAAAACAGGCCCCTTCCTATACCCGGCACCCCAAATTCCGACTTGTTTGTGAATTTGTTGACTGTCTCTCCTCACCAGAATGGAAGCTTCCCACAGGCAGGGACTTGGTCTGTTTTGCTCTCTGCCAAATGCCTATCTCTTGGAGCTGGGCTTGGTGCACAGTGGGTGCTCAGTAACAAACAAGTGGGGATGATGGATGATCCCTGTCCTTGTAAAAGATGGGGAGGGCGACCCCCAACAACACCGACCCACTCCTTCAGCCCATTCAGTACCCCCAACTGGTTGGGCCACCAAAAGCCACTTGTCACCAAAGCTAGGACAAACAACAGAAAAGAAATGCACAGGTGCAGGTTCCTGGATCTGCAGAGCTGCAGCTAGGTGGACAGGTGACCCCACCTGAGGGTGCCCTCTCCTGTCCTCCTCCCAGCCCCTGTTTCCCCAGCAGGGGAAAGGAGGGACTGAGCCAGCCCAGGGCATGGAAGTCACTGCAGGCACTGCAGTCCAGGGGCCTTGGGCACCAAAGTGTGCTGACACACACCTAACAATGCAGGACACTCACAAACACAGGACCAGGGTCATGCATTGACCCAGCTCTATAAGGACAGCTGTACAGCAAGGGGGGCAGGCCAAGGGTGGGGCAGCTGGACAGAATGTCTGGCGCCTGCTCAGCCCAGGCTGGCCCTGGGCTTTCTGCTCAGGCAGGGCGGCCTTCCTTCCTGAGCTGAGGCTGTTTCCTGGCCCTACCCTGCTGTTGCTATGGGAACCCAGCCTGCCGCAGCCCAGCCCCATCAGCCTGGCTCCCACAGAGCTCTTACCCAGTAGCGCTGGAGGAGGCCCACACACACACCAGGCCCTGCAACCCCCCCGCCCAGAACAGAACACCCACCAAAAGTTTGCACAATATACCCCCAGGGCTCACACAGCATGCCTCTACACCCCAACTCTCATCCAGCATTCTTAAAAGTGGACACAGCCTGCAATGACACCCTGGGCAAATGACCATCACAGCATAACACCCCCAGAATTCAGGGACAGCTTGTACATCACTGGACCACACACTCACACCCTTAGACTCCCAAGCAGCCTGACACCCCACTAACAATCTGGTGTCCACAGGATGCCCAGCTCTGTGTGCAAACTCTCTGGTCCATGTGACTATAGTAAATTGTGGCGGCAAACCCTGACCCCACAGCCAACACTGGAGAGCCACCACCCAGGCCAGCTGAGCACTTGAGCCCTGACACCTCTATGTCTGTACTGCCCAGGAGAGCAGGGGCACCTACTGCCTACCCCATTGCCCTCTCCCAGAATGGAAGCCAGCAGCTCTTCTGAAGTCCAGTGGTTCTGTTCATACCAGGACTGATAACAGGAGGGAATGAGGCCAGGAGGACCGTCTGTCCCCAGTGTCCATCTAAATCAACCTGTCTTTGGCCAAGAGACACACACATACATGAGGAAGCCCACCTGGTATTGAAGCATCAGAGACCCCAACCCCAGGAGAAAGGTGGAGGATGACCTAGGCCTCCAATGGCCACATCTGGCCCTTGGAGGCCTGCAGCCTCTGCCATGTCAGGCCAGGTCTGCTGCAACACAGGGACAACCTGTGCTCAGAGAGGCAGGAGGCATGATCTGAACTGGGCAGCCAGCTCCAAAACCAAGGTATCAGGAGACTAGAAGGTCCCCTCCACCTGAAACTGCATCTGACAGGGACCCCCACCACTTGGGGAGTGAGAGGATCCAAGCCCCCCAGGACTCCATAATTGGTCCCAGCCTCTCACTGTTCCTGTAGCTGCAGGGGCTGGGCTGGTGGAAGCCTGGGAGGTCTGTGCCCAGACAGTGCCTGGGAGGTCCCGCCACCCCAGCCCAGAGCTGCGCCAAGCCCAGCCCCCACCCAGAGCCACCAAGTGGGACTATCCAGCATCTTTTACAGGCCTCATCCAGAGGCTGGGGCCCAGTCCAGACCAAGGAAAGGGTGCAGGTAGTAGGCAAGGAGGACAGCGTCCACTCCATAGGTAGGGCAGCCCCACCCCTGCAGAGGAAGCTCACCCCCTATCTTTCTGTGTGGGAGTTGGGAGCTACTTTAGGCCCTTTCCCTGAGGCAACAGGGCCTCGTCTTGGGCCAGGCCAGACTGAGGTGAGGCTCAGAGACACAGGAATGCCCCTGAACTCATGGATTACCCTGCTTTGGGCAGGGCTGAGGTGGCATCTCAATGACTAGAGAAGCCTTGGTGACCCCTCATTGTTGGGCACAAGGGCCATACTTCACTGTGTAGGACCCTGATTCTCTATCCAAGGCTCCCCACCTCCTGGAGGGGAGTCCCGCTTGTCTGGCTCCCAAGTCCCTGGGCAGCCACCAGAACTAGGGCCCACCTTACCCATACTAGGCTGACAGAGTAGCCACACAGACCACACACAGACACACATCAGAAGGATGCCCTCCCCACCCCACCCCCGAACAGCTGGCCACACCCACACTACCCTAGCAGCCCTACTGAGTCCCCCAACCCTGCAGCTTCAGGGTCAGGGCCACCCAACTGCAGTCCACACCCCATCTGGACAGCAGCCCTGGCTGCTGTCCTCACCCCTGTCAGGCAGTGAGCCCGACCCTGCAGAGAAAGGAAGCACTCCAGGAGGCTCACAGGACATGACAGCGACACCTGAGTTCCACAGCACAGCTCAGAGGGAGGGTCACTGGATGGCGCCAGGCTCCGGGTGTAGGGGTGACAGGAGCAATGATGTAATGCTGGTTGTGGCCCACCACTACACTCCCAGCTGCCTGGATGACTCTGGGTTCTCAGGGGCTGCAGAGGACCAGGCAGAACACCAGGGTACTGCAAATCCATCTTGATGTATAGGGGCTGCTGCAGAGGCCTCTTTCCCAAGCCCCATGAACATCACCCCAGACCTAAGTCCGGACCTGGTGATCCCCCACTGCCCCCATAAAGCTGTGGATAAAGGTGGCTGCTGCCAAGTGCTGGCTGAGGGGTGTCAGGGCAATCCCAGCTCTTTGGAGCCATCCTACAACCTGGGGTCTTCTTCACCAAGTCCCCCATATACACCCTTTTGGGGCTTCCCAGGCCAACATACACACACTGAGTCCAGGCTCAGCACCCACGATCCATAGGACACCTGCTCAAAGGGAAGCTGGAATTACTAAGGAGAGGCCACTGAGCCTGTCCACACCAGCAGACACCACCCTTGAGAAAAGCCAGAGGTCCCAGCACCTGAGGCCTCAACTGCCTCTGATTTTCTGGCTCAGTGTCCTTAATTGAGGTGCTGGAGCCTGTGGGTCGAACTCATAACTGGAGCTCTAAAGACCACCCCAGGAAACCCAGCCCATCACCACCTCATCCTGGGATGGCCACTGCCACAACCTACAAACAGAACATGACATGGAGACATGGGGAATAGCTAGACACCCAACAGCAACAACCCCCAGGTCAGTGTACCCTGGGGGCTATTGGCCTTTCCTGGGTCAGCTCAGGAACAGCCACCAGGGAGGAGGTGGATTCATGGACCACCCCATTCATAAGCACAGACTGTGTCTGGCTAGAGGGGACCTGGACAAAACTGAGAGCCTCTGGCCATATAGGCCTAGAGTCACTGACACCTGTGACCTCAAACCAGGGGGCACACAAACACTAGGGGTTGGGGCTGCTGACACATAAGCGGCTACAGAGCTTCCTGGCTGAGTAGCCAAGCACAGGGGTTGGACATTCTGAAATACCCCCCACACACACACAGAGCCATGTTTGGCAGAAGGAAGAGAGGACCTCCTCAGGAGGGACACCTCAGCTTCTGAAGCCCAGAAGCTACAGCCCAGACAGTGAAAATTAAAAAGATTGAGTTGGTGTACCCAGCACATGCCTGTAGTCCCAGCTACTTGGGAGGCTGAGGAAGGAGGATGTCTTCAGCCCAGGAATTTGAGTCCAGTCTGGGCAACATACCAGATCCACCTCTTAAAAAAAAAAAAAATTAAGCAATGAATCCCCAACAATAAAAAAAAAAAAAGGAAAAAAAAAATTAAGAAGGCTAGAGGCTCCTCTGGAAAGAAACTTTCCCAGATGAGATAGCCACGGGGAGGGGACACCAGGAAGGAGGGACCCAGGTTCCTCTGCCTTCCCTGGCTCCTCTGTCCAACTTTTCTCTCTCTACTGCTATAGTGGCTGGGCAGGGGAGCCAGCCAGCCACTGCAGGTCCCAGCCTGCCAGTCTCCCACCCCAAGAGGCCCTGGGGAGCCAGGATGAGGGGAGGACTCTCCTTTCTCATAATGGTCTCTCCAGGATGTTGCCTTCTTCCCAGTATCAGCTTTGTCTTGTTCAGAGTTGGTTTGGGAACAGAGGAGGAAACACTGAGGCCACGTTCTTCTTTAGCCCATGGACAACTTGGTGGAGGTGCTGACAGCTCAGCATGCACGTAGAGCGTGGGGGGCAGGGCGCCCTTTGGGTGATGAGAGAGCACTTCCCCACGGTGCAGGGAACTGTTCCCAAGGTGCTCCTTACATGTAAGCCAGACTTGAGGAGGCACGAACGGTTGTTGGGTAGACAGCCTCCCCAAGAACTTGTTAAAATAAGGCCCTCTCCTCCCATCCTAATCTCACGTAGGAGGTGGCAGCCAGAGCCGGCTGCGGCTGTCCCGCCCCCAGTTAGCCACCAGGGGTCTGACTCCGTGGGTGGGGCGGCAGCTGAGCTCTGAAAGTCTGTCAGCCCCAGCCCACACCAGCAGGCTTTGCCCACTCGGGAGTCTCTCCTTCAGAGACGGTGAGCAGGGGAGGCCTTGGAGTAATCGGCCGGCTCTGAGAAGAAAGGGAGCCCCCTGGGAAGGAACGGCTCCGCCCCGCCCGCCCCACCACCGATTGGCCCCGCGCCGCTATATCTGGGCTCCCGCCCGGGGCGAGGCCACCGCCGTCCCCACCACCAACCCGTCCGGTGCTCTCCTTGCCCGACCCACAGAGCCCGCCGCCGGTCTCCCGCGCTCCCGCGCTCTGTTCTGCCCAGGTCGCGCCCAGCTGGAATGCAGAGATCGCCGCCCGGCTACGGCGCACAGGACGACCCGCCCGCCCGCCGCGACTGTGCATGGGCCCCGGGATCCGGGGCCACAGCTGAGCTACGCGCCCACCCGGCTGCCCACGCTGCCCGCGCCGTGCCCGCCGACCCCGCCGCGCCTGCCTCGCCGCCCAGCCCGCAGCACAGTCCGCAGCGCAGCCCCGAACCGGGGCGCTATGGCCTCAGCCCAAGTAGCCGCGGGGAACGCCAGACAGCCGACGAGTCGCGCATCCGGCGGCCCATGAACGCCTTCATGGTGTGGGCAAAGGACGAGCGCAAGCGGCTGGCTCAGCAGAACCCGGACCTGCACAACGCGGTGCTCAGCAAGATGCTGGGTGAGCAGGGGCGGGGCGAGGACAGGGAAGAGAGCGCCGGGGTCGGGGACTAAAGCAGGGCTGGGGAGGGGTGGGCCAGGGGAACGGCCCGGGACGGAGAGGGGCAATGCCATACCCTTGCAGAGCGCCCTCTCGACGCTGTCGGCTGACGGGCTCCCGCTGCCCGCAGGCAAAGCGTGGAAGGAGCTCAACACAGCAGAGAAGCGGCCCTTCGTGGAGGAGGCCGAACGGCTGCGCGTGCAGCACTTGCGCGACCATCCCAACTACAAGTACCGGCCACGCCGCAAGAAGCAGGCGCGTAAGGCCCGGCGGCTGGAGCCTGGCCTCTTGCTCCCGGGCCTGGCGCCCCCGCAGCCGCCGCCCGAGCCTTTCCCCGCCGTGCCTGGTTCGGCTCGCGCCTTCCGCGAGCTGCCCCCATTGGGCGCCGAGCTCGACGGCCTAGGGCTACCCACGCCTGAACGCTCGCCTCTGGACGGCCTGGAGCCCGGCGAAGCTGCCTTCTTCCCGCCGCCCGCAGCGCCCGAGGACTGTGCACTGCGGGCCTTCTGCGCGCCCTACGCCTCCGCAGAGCTGCCTCGGGACCCCAGTGGCTGCTTTGGGGCTCCCTTGGCGGAGGCTCTCAGGACCGTGCCCCCAGCCGCGCCGCTCACGGGCCTCTACTACGGCGCCCTGGGCGCGCCAGGCCAGTACGCCGGCCCGCTGTCGCCGCCTCCGGAGGCTCCGCCGCTGGAGGGCGCAGAGCCGCTGGGGCCCGCCGCCGACCTGTGGGCCGACGTGGACCTCACCGAGTTCGACCAGTACCTCAACTGCAGCCGGACTCGGCCCGACGCCCCCGGGCTCCCATACCACGTGGCGCTGGCCAAACTGGGCCCGCGCGCCATGTCCTGCCCGGAGGAGAGCAGCCTGATCTCGGCTCTGTCTGACGCCAGCAGCGCCGTCTACTACAGCGCGTGCATCTCTGGCTAGATCTCCCCCAAGCCTTGCCCTCGCAGCGCCTCCTTCCTCAGCCACCGCACCGCTGTGAATCTCTGCTCTGCCTCAGCGTCTGTTTCGGCCACGTGTAACAGCCCCTTACAAGCCAGGGTTACTCTTGGCCTTGCACCCCACCGCCCCAGCCACCTCCCCAGGCTGCTGGGCCTCCCGCCTTCAGGGGACTCTAGGAGAGTCCCACATGTCCCATGCTTACCAGGATGTCCAGGCTGGGCACCTGTTGGCTGGCCCTGCCAGGGTTAAGTTTTTGAAAGGCCTTACCCTTTTTCTCTAGTATATTTTCTAGAACCAGACTGTATTTTTTACTTTGCCCTTTTTATATACACAATACAGTATATTTAATTTTTAATTAAACTTTTAAACTTTTTCTTCTGAGGAGTTTCAGTGATCCAAACCATCACTGTAGGAAAGGTTGTTTACATATGAGAAATATTGATGATTGCTGTGAAAGAGCCACCTGAGCTGGGTCCCCTGGGCCAGGAAAGTCCACAGTACAACCGTGCCTTTCAGGCATTTGGCCTTCAGTCACCTCTGTGGTATGCAAGGAGGGACAGCAATTCCCCCAAAGATCCATAGAAATGCCCTTCCCTCCTACTCCCTCCAGCCTGACTCCCAGCTGAAATCCATGACTCTCCATCCTCCCAGGACACACTCCCAGACAGCAGGTGAGAGGCAGGGGGTCCATAGCACCCCTAGGGCCCTCATTTCAACTCAAACCTGTTGGAGGAAAGACAAATTGTCTAGCCTTGCCCAGAGATAACATCAATGACCAGGGCAGGATGGTCCAGGACTCACATCTCAAGACTCCCAGCTTTGGGGCCCCATCATACTAGCCCTGTGCCCCTCAAGGAGGACTGAACAACCTCTTTGCATACTGACCTTTCCATCTTCCCCAAACCCTGCTCAGCAGGGCCCCTCACTGCACAATCCTGTGTGTTCAGGGAAAGTTGGAACAATCACTCCAGAAGTGAACCTCTGCATACTCACACTCCCCCAGGCCTAGCAGGTCTTCTAAGCCAGGGCCCCCTTTTCAACTCAAGCCTGTTGGAGGAAAGACTGCACCAGCAGTTCTCACTCTCCCCCACCAGGGGAGGGGTCGTGTGTCTTCCTCCTGGGGGAAAGGACATGTCCTGTCCCAGTATCCCCACTGAGGGTGATGGTCCACATCTTTGACAGCCCTGGTATGGAAAAGTCACTGCTTAACCTCCATGTGTGTGAGCACATACTCCTGAAAGTGTGGGTGTCTCTGCTTCTGCATGTGTGTGAATGAGACCCCCACGTGACCATCCACATAGGTGTTGTATGTGTGGCACATGGATGTGCATGGGCCTGACTGTCCGTACACATGGGTTCACTACCTAGAAGCACAGTGACCTCTATGAGCCAGCATAAGCCCCACACCTCAAATGGTGGAGCAAAGAGGCTACTCCTGGGCTCCCCTTCCTTATGCCATCAGCAGCAGAGCACAAAGAACTCAAGACAAAAAAGGACAGAGAAGACAGTGCAAACGGGGACAGAAGGAAACAAGTTGAGGAGGGTGGGAGATAGACTCGAAGCTGTAGAGAGATGCCTCAGATGGTAGAGAGAGTGAGGGGACAGAGGAACAGCCCACAGGACACCGAGGACAATGCTCACTCCTCCAAACCACACAGTAGGAGGCAGGGAAACCAGGGCACAGGTGGCCCCATCCAGCCACATTTGTCTTTGGAAGGTGGGACCCTGAGGCACCAATGCTGATTCTTCCCCAGCCATGCACGGTGGGAGAAGTGTATGTACACACCCATGAGTGTGTATAAGACACACCCAGCTCGCATAGCACCAACTCTGCTCTGGGCCACCTCCTGGAACCCCAGGGTCAGTAGGCCCAAGGAGCATCCCCTTCCATAGGAAGAGTTTCAGCCAGAGGGAAACCCAGCAACCAGAGTCTGCAACCGGAAGCTACAGGTGTAGGACCACCCATCCCCCAACTAGGGCAGAAGGAGCCTAAATTTCGTGTGAACAGACCCTGAATGCTTCCCTGCCTGGGTTAACTTACTCCAGCAGGCAGCAAAAGGCAGAACATGGAAACTGAGAGCAGGTGCCATGCACCCCTCTTCCCAGGACATAGGGTTATCTTGTACACCTTTGGGAACACCAACACAGCCACACACCAGATGAAGAGACACACCTGACTCCAATAAGGCTATGCTAGGGCAGGCAAAGTGGGCAAATGGGTGGGAGACCTGAGCCTCCCCCTCACTCAATTGGACAAACATCCTGGAAAACCCAACAACCTAAGTTAACATTCTACAAAACCCACCTAAAATTTTAAATGTATATAATTCAATGGTTTTAGCTGGGCGTGATGGCTCACACCTGTAATCCTAGCACTCTAGGAGGCTGAGGCAAGTGGATTGCTTGAGCTTACAAATTCAAAAGCAGCTCTGAGTAAGAGCGAGACCCCATCTCTACTAAAAATAGAAAAACTGAGGCCAAAGGATCGCTGAGCCCAAGAGTTGGAGGTTGCTGTGAGCTATGATGACACCGTGGCACTCTACCCAGGAAGCAGTTTCTCAAAAAAAAAAAAAAAATCAGTGGTTTTGGTATATTCACAGAGCTATGAACCATCACCACTATCTAATTTTATTTTATTTTACTTTATTTTATTTCATTTTATTTTTTGAGACAGTCTCACTTTGTCACCCTCAGTAAAGTGCTGTAGCATCACAGCTCACAGCATTTTCAAATTCTTGGGCTTAAGTGATTCTCTCGCCTCAGCCTCCCAAGTAGATGGGACTACAGGCGCCTGCCACAACTCTTGGTTATTTTTAGAGACAAGGTCTCACTCTGGCTCAGGCAATTCACCCGCCTTGACCTCCCAGAGTGCTAGGATTATAGGCATGAGCCACCTACGAGTGCCTGGCCTACTATCTAATTTTAGAGTCTTTTTTTCTTTTAAAGACACAAGGTCTCTTGGCTCGGTGCCCATAGCTCAGAGGCTAGGGCTCCAGCCACATACACTGGAGATGCCAAGTTCAAACCCAGCCCTGCCTGCCAAACAACAATGACCAAAAAATAGCCAGTGTTGTGGCAGGCACCTGTGGTCCCAGCTACTTGGAAGGCTGAGGCAAGAGAATTGCTTAAGCCCAAGAGTTTGAGGTTGCTGTGAGCTGTGATGCCACCGCACTCTACGGAGGGAGACATAGTGAGACTCTGTCTCAAAAAAAAAAAAAAAAGAAAAACAAGGTCTAGCTGTGTTGCTCAGTCTTATGTATACTGGCTATTCACAGGTGAGATCATAGAGAACCGTAGCCTGGCTCCAGTCACCCTCTCCCCTCAGCCTCTGAGTAACAGGGACTACAGGCACACACCACAGTGCCAGCTCTAATTTTAGAACTTTGTCATCACCTCCGCGCCCTTCCTCCAGTCTCTCTGGATTTGCCTTTTCTGGACATTTCTTATAAATGGACTCATATGATATGTGGTTTGGCTCACTGAGCAACATGGTTTGATTTTTTCTTTTCTTTTTCTTTCTTTCTTTTGTTTTTGGAGGCAGAGTCTCCCTTTGTCACCCTGGGTAAAGTGCTTAGATGTTATAACCCACAGCAACCTCAAACTCTTGGGCTCAAGTGATCTTCTTGCCTCAGCCTCCCAAGTGGCTGGGACTACAGGCACCTGCCACCATGCCTAGCTATTTTTAGAGATAGGGGTCTCCCTCTTGCTCAGGCTACTCTCCAACTCTCTAATTCAGGCGTCCTCAAACTTTTTAAACCGGGGGCTAATTTACTGTCCCTCAGACCGTTGGAGGGTCGGACTATAGTTTAAAACAAAAAAATATGAACAAATTCCTATGCACACTGCACATATCTTATTTTGAAGTAAAAAACAAAATGGAAACAAATACAATTCACACCTCTTCATGTGGCCCGAGGGCCCGCAGTTTGAGGACGCCTGCTCTAAATCCTTAGCTCAAGCAATTCACCTACCTCCACCTCCTATAGTGTTAGGATTACAGGTGTGAGCCACATGCCTGGCCTGAGCCTTTTGTTTATAAGATTCATCCAAGTTTTTTTTTTTTTTCCATGAAATATGAACTTTATTCTGGAAGCCATTAGAAGCTATTGTTAGATTTAAGTAGAGGAGTCATACAATCTGGAATATCTCTCTTCCACTCGGCATAATCTACTTGTTCTGCAAGACTTACTTTATCTTGCTTCTTCTGGGTAGTTTTTTTAAAATTATTTTTTATTAAATCATAACTTTGTACATTGATGCATTTATGGGTCATCCAAATTTTAGTATGCCAGAACTTGATGCCTTTTGTGGCTGAATAATGTTCCATCATTGTAAGAATATATCACATTTTTATTTACCTGTTCATCAACTGATGGACATTTAGATCATCTCTACTTTTTGGTTACTGTGATTAATGCTGTTATGAACATTTGTGTACCAGGTTCACAGATGTGGATGTGTGTTTTCATTAAAATTACAAAAATTTGGGGCAGTGCCTGTGGCTCAGTGGGTAAGGCGCCAGCCCTATATACCGAGGGTGGTGGGTTCAAACCCGGCCCCGGCTGAACCACAACAACAAAAACAAACAAAAAAATAGCGGGACATTGTGGCGGGCAGCGGTGGTCCTAGCTACTGGGGAGACTGAGGCAAGAGAATCGCCTAAGCCCAGGAGTTGGAGGTTGCTGTGAGCAGTGAGGCCACAGCACCCTACCGAGGGTGATAAAGTGAGACTCTGTCTCTACCAAAAAAAAAAAAAATTACAAAAATTTGTATCTCTAATGACCAAGTCTGAACAACTGGTTGTTGAACCTATATGATAGAGTAGCTGCATCCCAAAGTGGGGTTCAGCCAGACTGACCTCCAAACCCAAACAGGACTCCCAAAACTAAGGCTATGTAAGGACTGGCTCAACCCTCTACTACTTCTGCCCCTGGCTGGGTTGGGGGAGCCCAGTGGACAGGCTCCAGTTCAGTATGAGGAGAGGGGTCTTGGCCAAGTGTGTTGGGGAATTCTCTGCCCAGGACCTGGGGAGAGGAGGGTGGGAGCACCAAGGTTCCTCATTGTGTCTCGGCAGGCCCAGGGTCTGCCCACCACCAGTACCTCTGTCTCCAGGAGAAGCCCCGCCTCCTGCGACCCTGCCCCGTGCGCCACGACCCCGCCCCCTTATCCCACGACCCCGACCCGTCCCCCACGACCCCGCCCCGTCTCCCACGACCCGCCTGACAGCGCCAGAAAACAGGAAGCGGACCGCGGCAGCGCTGCAAGTGCAGGAAGCTGCCGGCGGGGCTGACGGGGCTGGAGGGGGCACGGTGCTTATCTCAGGCCGCAGCCCCGACCCCTGGCCTCACGCCGGACAGGGGGGGCCAGGACCAGCCCAAGGACAAGGTCTGCTCACCTGGCAGGGAGCCCAGGCTGCCTTCCCCAACCACAGCTGTCACCACCAACTGTGAAGGGGAGGCTACAAGGCCTGCGACAAAACACTGAATCAGGGGTGTCCCTTGTGCCAGGGAGGAGCAGAGAGGTCCCACCAACAGCAGGAGGTGACCCAGGAGCCAGCGTCCAAACGTAGGACATGCCCTCCCCCGCAGCAGGCTGCTCAGCCCTTCCCCCAAGGGCCTGACCGCTGCATTTCCCCCCCAGGGAAGGACTCACTTCCCCTACCAGGTGAGATCTCCCTTCAGTTCTTCCGGGAGGAATTTTGACGGGGCTGGGGGAGCTGGGAAGAGGGGGCCATGGTTTATTTCTGTGTTTACAAAGCTGGGTCTTTTACCCAGAGGGCAGGATGGGGGCTGTCCTTGGGCCTCTCTCAGGGTCTTGAAGGCCACTGACAATGGCCAGCACCTGGCATTGTCCTCCCCACCAAGTGAGTATGTGCTTCCTGGGGTGGGGGACTTGTTTTGTTCCCAAGTCAGCCACAGCTGGAGCAGGGACCTCCTTGCACACTTCAAGGTTCTAGACACACAGGGCCAGGCATCCTCCAGGTCTGGGAGCAGGTGTTTCCTCCTGGGATCACACTCCCCTGCCCTTCCCCCAGCTGCGGACACAAGTCTGTCCTGTCCTCTCACAGGGCCTGGAAATGGAGGGCAGACAACATCCATCTTTCCCACATGCCGAGCTCCATTCAGCCCAGTTCAGCACAATTCCCAGGCAGGGGTGACACTAGCCCATGCGTGGCTGCAGCCCTCCCCTCTGTGGAGGTGGAGGTAGGGTGGGGAGACAGAAGAGCCTGGGGGCAGGGGTAGGGAACACACAAGTTGCAAAGTCACGATTAACTTCTGGTTTTACAAATCCAGGGACTAGCATGCAGGCTTGCCTGAGTTCCAGATGTTCTTTCAAAGGCTCTCAGTCTAGGGAGGCCATGGACCCAGGCTCCCTTCAAAGCTTGCCTTCTCTCAGCACTGCACATAGGGGGGCCTGACTCCTGGGCTGTGGGAAGTTGCATAACCCTGGCCATGCCCTGCAGGCCCCATCTGCCACCCTGGCACAGCCCCCTCCTTCTGGGCCACAACCCCCACCTTCCTGGAACAGCTGAGCTCTGAGAGGCACTAGGGTGGGATGGGACATTACTGTATGCAGAACCCAACCCAGAGACATGCTCTGCAGAGGAAGAGCCAGGCTCAGGCCATGTGCTCCGGGCCGCTGCAGAAAAACCACCACCAGCAGGGCTGGTCCATGGGATCTGCCTCCAGCAGCCCCATGGCCAGTGGCTCTGTCCCCATGAGTGAGTCTCTTTCCACCTCTGGGTTGGTCTGAACAGTTCCAAATACTAAAAAACTAGTATTTGTGGAGCAGCTCACATGCTACCCTTGGTCAAGTACTTCTGTCCTCAGGAAGCTACAAAGGAGCTGTGGGGACTCTCCAATACAGTCCCAGAGCCAAGCACCTCAGGGTCTGCGCAGGCACCACAGCCTCCCTTCTAGTCTCTGTGGGTCTTGGTTGCTCTGGGCTTCTTCAATGGGCTCTGCACCTGCCCACAGATCTAACCTGGTTGGGGTGTGCCTACTCTGGATAAGTGAACTTTGTCCCAGATGCCCCTATCCCGAATGAGGAAGGAGCCATGGGGCCAGGATGCAGGGACTTCTCACCCATCTGTGTGGCCCTGATCAGGGACTCAGGCGTCAACATGTTTCCAAACTCTGAGGCCTCCTCCTACCCCCAGGAGGCTGTGGTTTCTGTTTGAAACTTTCTCAGTCACAGGGATTGGGGTGGGGGGCGGGGAGCTCTCCCTGTTGCCCACATACCTTTCTAGCTTCTGATGCTTAAACAGCAGGAGGGGAGTGGGTGGGAAGAAGCCATGGGGCAGCCAGGAAGTCATGCCCAGGTGCCAAGGGGAAGAGAGTGTGCTGCCCATGGCACTGGCACCAGGGCAGCTCCAAGGCAAGAAGCCAGTTGGCCCTGGAGAAATAGGGCAGTGGGAGGCTTTGTGGAGAGCCTGCACCCAGGCCAGACCCATGGACTCTTTCACTGACCTGAAGCCCCCAGCTCAGAGGCCCCTGCCAGTCCTGTTCTGCTGCCGTACACCTTATGTTCTCAGCCACACAGGATCTTTTTTTTTTCTTTTAGAGATAGAGTCTCACCTTGTCACCCTTGGTAGAGTGCACAACCTTCAGCTCTTGGGCTTAGATGATTCGCTTGCCTCAGCCTCCCAAGTAGCTGGGACTACAGGCGCTCCCCACAACGCCTGGCTATTTTTTTGTTGCAATTTGGCTGGGGCTGGGTTTGAACCCACCACCCTCGGTTTATGGAGCCAGCGCCCTATTCACTGAGCCACAGGAGCCACCCCAAACAGGATCTTTTTTCTCTCCATCTGGCCACACCCCAGCATCCCCAGAAATGCAGGCCATGCTCTTCAGGCATGTCCAAGGCTGCCTGGTTCTTGGGCACCTCTGCTCCCTGTCTGCATTCCATTAAGTTAAAGATGGGGAACCATCCAGGTCCTTGGACAGGACCCTGGGGCTGCTGGACCTCCTCCCAATAGCCCCCTGGTAGGCTAGTGGGCCACAGCCCCCAACCTCACCCCAACCCTTGCCCACCCACTGTGCAGTCCTCCATCCACAAGAATCTTTGTACGTGCCAACTCGAACCCTCTCTCCCACTGAAGGTCCTCTGCCTGCATTGCCTCGGGTGAGTCTGAACCTCCCTCCCAGGGCTATAGGTTCCACCCGGCCCCTGAACTCTGATTCCTACACCTGCCCACACTGCCCACAGGGAGCCTGCAAGGGAGAAACCAGGCCAGGGACACTGTGTTTGTGTTCAGGGTGTGGCCTGGAAGCCTGTGGGCTGATTCTGCAGGGCAGTCAGGTTCTGGAGTTCAGGGATTTCAGCTTCATCCCTGGAGCAGAGCACGTGTGGCAGGTACCATGCTCAGGGCCCAGGTCTGACTCTGTGTGATTTGAGGCAAGTCTTGAAACCTCCCTGTGCCTCAGTTTCCTCATCTATAAAACAGGGACAACTGTTCCTGTCATGCAGACTAAATGCATTAACAGAGTGGACAGTGGGATCAGAATCAGCTTTTGTGGTTATTTCTTGCTCATGTTGCTTGCCTTGGTGCCTCCTGGGCCCCTCTTTCTCTGGGGGAGGAACAGGTGTCAGGTGTACTTTTTTGCTCCCCTGCCCCTCCATGGGCCAGCTCAGAGAAAGTGACAGATCCTTGGCCCTATGTAGCTGTGGGTGGGGGTACCAAAGGCCAGTCTCATACCCTGCCCAGCAAACATAGGGTGCCAGGAACCAGACAACAGACCCCAGGCCAGTTCTGCAGAGGGGGCTGGGCCAGTCCCCTGGAACCTAGGCAGTGGTCACCCCACCCGAGGCAGCAGGAAATAGACTGGCTGAGCTCAGGCCAGGGCCAGCCCCTCCGGCTTCCCTTCAGGCCTGTTTCCTTTATCCGGTTGTTTTGCTCTGAATTCGCCAAGTTCAGCCTTCCCCTCCCCTCCATTTCCACCCCCTCTCCCGGTCAGGTCCAAAGTGGAGCAGGACGGATACATGACGTTTTAGGGGCCCCAGAAGTCCCCCAGCCCAGGCCTCCAAGCCCCCACCCAGCCCAGCGCTGTAGACCCAGCATCCCGCGCCCGCCCTCTGCTGCCCAAGGCCGGGAGGGCAGCTCTGCTTCTGCCCAGGTGTAGCGGGAATGATGCCCCCCAGCCTTCCATCAACCGCCCCCAATGGCGCAGACCCGGAGTGGCCTGGAGCCAAAAGCCATGTAGGCAGGAAAGAAGAACCGGACCGCAGCACCAGCTCAGTTTATTGAGGCTTCACTCCGCGAGCTGAGGGTGGGGCTCCCTTCTCCACATCCTGGACCCTCCGGAGAGCGCGGGCTACGTGGAGGGAAGGGCTGAGGTGGCCAACAAACGTCATCCAGGTGAGGCTCATTTCCACGCTCTGCTGCAGCTCTGCTAGGTCCACGCAGGGTGCAGGATGGCCGTGCTACCGGGCCCCGGTGGCCCCAGCACGCAGCGCATAAAGCTTCTCCCAGCAGGTGGCGACGGTATCCAGGGCGCGCAGCAGGAGCTGCCTTTGGCCGCCACGACGCTGCGTAGGGCGTGTCTCGGGCCGCGGGATCCGCTGTCAGGGACCGGGTGGTCAGCGAGTACGCAAGGCCACCGCACCCAGCTCCTGGGGAGGGAGTCGCAGCGGGGTGGGGGGACCCCCTGGCGGAGCCAGGAGAGGCACAGCGGCTTTGTGGGGTCGGGGAAGGTCTGGACTCGCACATCCCCAGGGACGCACACCTGGTGCAGCGTCCTGCAGTGGCGCCGCATCACCGCTTCGGTGCGCACAGCCACGGTCCACGCCGCTTTCTCCAGCGCCCCGCGGCGGCGCCCGCCTATTGCCCCACGCAGGGTCCGACCCAGGGACGTGATGGACAGTAAAATAGTGTGCTCCTGGAGAGGTTAGGGAGGAAAGTCGGGGGGGAGTGCGAGTGGGAGATTGGGAGAGGAGCCTCATGGGGGCTGGAGGGAGGGGCAGTCGGGCATGGGTGCGCCTCCCCCATACCTTCTGGGCGCCACAGGAGGCCCTAGGTCGTCCCCGCCGCCCTAAGCCCCCAGCTTCGTTCAGGGTCAGGTTTTTCTGAATGAAATGCAAGTGTCTAGAGCCTGGCGAGGTCCCTTTGGCCTCAGGCCTGACCCGCCTCATGGCCGCCTGCAGGTCCTCGAAGATGATAGCTTGGTAGTGGCGGAGCACGTCAGGGACGCTGCAGGCATGAAGCCGAGTCCTGCCTGGCGCGGTCCCCAGCAGCGCCAGCAGCAGGACCAGCAGCAGCGCCCAGAGCGCAGGCTTGGTGCACACCTGTTGGAGACACCAAGTTGGCCTTCTAGCACAGGAGGCCTCCCAACGCAGCCCTGCAGCGTTTGGGCCCTTCCCCCTGCCTGTCCCCCAGGGGACTTTGGCTGTACAAAATGGAACTGTGGTGTCCAGCAAGGGCTCCAGGCACAGGCTGGGCAAGATAAATCCCTGAGGCAGATAGGCCTGTAAAGACTCGCCAGTGAGTGATTAGGGGTGGGGAGGCCATTTCACTGAGAGGTAACATAAAGACACCCCCCCCCCCAAAGAAAAAAGGAACAGGGTTAGAGGCCGCAGAGCTTGGTGCTGTGGTCTCCATGCCAGTGAGGCCAGCAAGGGGTGGTGCCCAAGACTGCAGCAGGCAGGGTGCAGCTTTGCACTGCTGGAGGAGGACTGGCCCTCAGGGTTACAGCAGGAAGTCACCCCAGTACAGCCTTAGCCTGGCCATTCCAACTCAGCCCCATAGCTCCCAACACAACTGCAGCTCAGCCTCCCCACAGGAGCTGGGCTAGAGCCTTCTGCTCCTACAGCTCAGCAATCCCACCCCCATCAAAAGCTCCTTAGAGACAAGACAAGGGAACTAGGGTCTTCCCTGCACCCCTAACCCAACTGAGGCAAGGGCTCAGAGCTCCCAGCCACACACCCTACTGGAAGGGGGCTGGAGACCCCAGAAATGACAAGGGAGGAAAGGGGCCACAACATCAAGCCCTAATCAACAGTCGGAACCAATCCCCAAAGCTTCCTGTGCTTACAAGCAACCCTATCCCGGCCACCTCCCAGAACAGAGCAGACTGCCATCAAGGGGAAGAAACCCAAACACCAAGACCACAGCGGACTGCCCCAGATACCTATCCACTCAAACGGACCAGCCCCCAAACCTGCCCCCAGTGTAGAGGCAGCCAGCCAGCCAATCTGGGGCTGGAAATTAATCATGCGAACCGACCAAGATGACAGGACTCGGCTTCCCAGCCCACAGAGAGCTGAAACAAGCAGCACCCCAGCCCTCACCTAGAGCTGGGTGTTTGGGGGAGGGAAGACTCTTGCCCACAGCAGGAGGCAATAAAAGGCTGGAAAAGCAGATGCATTTTGCTGTGGGCCCCTTTTAACCTGCTACCCCCAACACATGCTATGGCAACTAGGCAAACTTCAACAATCCCCACGTCACCCACCCTGCCTGCTTCGGGTCAGAGGTCACACTGGGAACAAGAGCCTAAGTCCTAAGCAAGCTAGCTGGAGTTGCCGAAGGGATGTTCAGTACCTGCTATGCCCCAGGTTGGCTGCCGGGGGAGTCTCAGATGTCTTGTCTGCACCCCCACCCAAAGGTCAGCCTCAGCACCATGTGGGAGGACAGGGTGGCTCAGCACCAGGAGACTCCCTCCCACAGCTGCCGGGAAGGCCAGGGCACATGCACCCAAGTCAGCCTCCTTGATGGGAACCAACCGGGGATTTCCCAGTGGGGCGCAGGGGCACAACCAGCGTCTCTTGGCTGTGCTTGCTCCCAACCTCTTGGGCCAAGTGAGCCCCCTCCCCAGAGGCCCGAAGCTGCTCACCATAGGCCTCTCAGGGTCTCGCCCTCCCTTACTCCCGCCAGTGGGTCACGCACATGGTCCTGGGGTCCTCAGATGGGAAGTGCTGCTACACCAGGCCCAACAATCCAGGCAATCCAGCAGGCGGCTTTTGAAGTTGGCTCCTCCAAGCAGAGGAGGGAGGAGGCAGGAGGAGAGGGAAGAAGAGAGGCCACGCAATAGTCCTGCCTCCTCCCTGTCCCCACCTCCTGTCCAATCACATGAATTAACCTGACCCTGGAGCGCAGCAGCCACCTGTCCCAGTGCATCCAGGGCTGCTATAGGTCTGGGTTAAGTTGCCAACCCCAGGGAGAATCTGCTCTGTCAAGGAGCAGGTTGGGGTGCCTGGTGGGCAGAGGGCAGTGCAGGTTCCTGCTGAAGGGGGTGGGCAAGGCTGGGGCCTGCCTCACTGGCAAGTCCTACCTCTGCAGGGTCCTAACCTGTCTCACCATAGCTGCACCCCATATGCAAGGGTCTTGCCCCAACAGGTCCTGAGATGTGGGACTTCCTGGGGTCCCACCACTGGCCCAGCCTCACCACTCCTGGGCTGAAGGTTCTTTCACTGGGGGAGGCCATGGTCCCAAGATTGATCTCTGCCACCTGCTGTGCTACAGGTGTGAGCACCAGCCCTGACAGGCAGGCAAGAGAGAGAAAGTCAGAATAAGAGCAACGTGAGGACATGACCCACCAGTAGCCTAGGCTAAAAAAGTTCCAGTTTAAGAAAAGTTAAGATAGGCCGGGCACAGTGGCTCATACCTGTAATCCCAGCACTCTGGGAGGCCAAGGTGGGTAGATCGCTTGGGCTCAGAATTTAAGATCAGCCTCAGCAAGAGCAAAACCCCGTCTCTAAAAAATTAGCCAGGCGTTATGGCGGGCGCCTATAGTTCCAGCTACTCAGGAGGCTGAGGCAAGAGGATCACTTAAGCCCAAGAGTTTGAAGTTGCTGTGAGCTGTGACACCACAGCACTCTACTGAGGGTGATAAAGACAGACTGTCTCAGAAAAAACAAAATACGGTATACTCTCCTACAGAGAGAAGCTGGTGACCCAGAAGTACGCTCAGACATACAAAAGTGGTCCTGTATAGATAATCCTGGGCCAGGTGTGGTGGTGCCTAGAGTCCCAGCTACTCGGGAGGCTGAGGCCAGAGACCTCTTCAGTTTAGGAGTATAAGGTTGCTATGAGCTGGGCTGATGCCATGGTACTCTAGCCAGGGAAACAGAGTAAGACTCTGTCTCAAAAAAAAAAAAAAAAAAAAGATTGAGGCTTGGCGCTCGTTGCTCAGTGGTTAGGGTGCCAGCCACATACAACAGGGCTGGCGGGTTCAAACCCAGCGCTGCTGAACAATGACAACCGCAACAAAAAAATAGCCCGGCGTTGTGGCAGGCACCTGTAGTCCTAGCAACTTTGGAGGCTGAGGCAAGAGAATCACTTAAGCCCAAGAGTTTGAGGTTGCTATGAACTGTGATGCCACAGACCTCTACAAAGGACGACATAGTGAAACTGTTTAAAAAAAAAAAAAGATTGATTCTGCATTTTTTATTGTACCTTTCCTATGTCTTGATATAGAAACTTACTATTGGCTCAGCGCCCGTAGCACAGTGGTTACAGCTGGCAGGTTCCAACCCAGCCTGGGCTAGCTAAATAACAATGACAACTGCAACAAAACAATAAATAGCCGGGCGTTGTGGCAGGCACCTATAGTTCCAGCTACTTGGGAGTCTGAGGAAAGAGAACTGCTTAAGCCCAAGAGTTTGAGGTTGTTGTGAGCTGCGACATCACTGCACTCTACTGAGGGTGATATAGTGAGACTGTTTCAAAAAAAAAAAGAAAGACTTATTATTGTGTTATAGCTGCCTACAACATTCAGTAGTCACCTTCTGCTGTCCATGCTTGTAGTCTAGAAGCAGTGGGATGTGCCACAGCCCCAGATGTGCAGCCACCCGGTGTGTGGACGGCTATGCTGTCTAGGCCTCTCTGAGCACACTCTATGTGCATTTCTAAGAACCAGCCCTGCTGCTCAGTGAAATGATTATCATCTGACCATCTCAAAGCATTTGAGAAACCCCCT
This sequence comes from Nycticebus coucang, assembly GCF_027406575.1. NCBI lineage: Eukaryota > Metazoa > Chordata > Mammalia > Primates > Lorisidae > Nycticebus > Nycticebus coucang. The sequence continues at coordinate 67,395,053 of NC_069800.1, read as the reverse complement.
GAGTGCAGGTGTTCTGGAACATTCCAAGGGCCCTGCAGAAGCCTCCCAGAATGGGGCCTAACTAACTCTTCTCTGTATGACCCCTCAATACCCACCCAGCATTGACCATACTTAGCTCCAAGGCTGGAGGAAGTGCCAAGAAGCCAGGCCCCAATGCAGGGCACAGAAGGCCACCAGCAGCCGAAGGGCTACAGCAAAGTCCCTGCCCCTTTGAGGGTCTCAGCTTCCACACCTGTAGAGGAATATGCTGGCTTTCAAACTCCAAAAATCTGCAGGACTCATTCTTCGAATTGAATCTGAGCACAAAGGCAGCTCCTGAGTTTCAATGGAAACACCCGCCAGGCACTCCTGGGGATGGGGGAGGAAGGGTTTCTAGACCAACAGACTGTTCAGGAGCTGGACCCATCTCAGGTTACCGGTCCTGAGATGACCAACCAGCAGTTCCTGACCCCACACAGGGGTAGTTGGTCCTCTGCCCCTAGACTGGCCAGGTCCTCAAGGCTTATAGAACCCCAGAGAAGGTGGACCTCCACCTTCCACTAGGCCAGGCCTCACCCTAGGTGCTGACAGCAAGGTAAATGCACATGTAGTAAGGATGCTCAGGGCTCCCCCAACCTCAGCCATTCTCACCTGTCAGGAGCAGGGCAGGGGCCATAAGCCTAACACAGGCCCCAAGTGCAGAAGGACTGAGCTCTGGGTCCATGACTGATGACACACAGGGCCCCTCTGGGGCGATTCTCTCCCAAGGAATGTCTGGGAACTCCTGTTCTCCAAAAAGCAGGTTCTGGCTGACTGGCCTTCTTACCACCTCACCTGCCAGCACCATGCACCCATAGCCCCTGGACCAGCGTGGCCTGCACGTCCCTTGTAGGAGAACCAACTGACTCCTGAATGAACACACAGGCAGGGATTCAAGACCTGAGAAATCCTTAACCTCACACAGCTTAAAGGCTGAAAAGAAGCCAAGTCTCCCAGGTAACATTATTTCCAACCTAGCAATGAGCACAGTTACAAGTGCATTAGGATAAAACTGCTTATTACAAATTAGCAAAAAGAAATTCATCTGCACAAGCGAGAAAACCTCTTATTGGTATAACACTGTCACTCAGCACAACCCTGAGGTGAAAGGTGGGCTCTGCTGTTGCACAGGTGGGCTCTGCTGTTGCACTCAGACCTGGGAAAGGCTCCAGTGTGTCTGGATCAGCGGTTCTCAACCTGTGAGTCATGACCCACAGGAACTGAATTAAAGGGTCGCAGCATCAAGAAGGTTGAGAACCGGGCGGCACCTGTGGCTCAAGGAGTAGGGCGCCGGTCCCATATGCCAGAGGTGGCGGGTTCAAACCCAGCCCTGGCCAAGAAAAAAAAAAAAAAAGGAGGTTGAGAACCACTGCTCTAGATTAAAACTGGGAAAGTCTTCTACCCCTGCAGGCAGGAGCTGTAGGGCTCCTTCAAGCACCTTGGTCCTACATAAGTCTGGTTCCCATGCAGCTTCTGAGCCCTGTAGACCTATGACACGGCACCCCACTTTCTCCCACTGTTCCCATGCATGGCCACTACCCAGAACACCCCACCCCCACTACCTTCTCCACAAAACCTGGGTGGCTTCTGGCTTGGCAGTGCTTTCTCTGAGAGACACAGGAGGTCTGCAGGTGGCCAGACTGGGGCAAAAAAATGAGCCAGGGAAGGGCCTCTGACAGAATGCTGATGCTGACAGATACATAAAAACCCTTTACTGAAGGACAAAGGACAGATTAAGAGGGCCTTCCACATCTCTGTCAGGTGCTGCTCATGGCCCCACCCGATGAGTGCTGGATCATCAGAAGGTGTTCTTGATGTGGCCGGCCACCAGCACAAGGATCTCTCCAATCTTCCTCTGCCAGTTTGCGATGTCCTTGGACACGGCACACCACAGTTCCCCATGCCGAGGCTCTGCGTTCTCACAGCGCTTCCTCACCTCCTCCTGCTGCTCCTGCGGGGGGGGGGGGGGCACACGGCACTCAGGCCCCTCCTAGGCTGATCCCTGAACCTCATCTGCCTCATACCTGCCCCTTGCAGATGGGGCTCCCACAGCGCCAACCCCAGCCTGGGGGGCCCTGGGAGGACCCAGGCACATTTTGTACACCAGGAGGTAGAGCTGCCTTCCTTTGGCTGTTACCCTTCAGGTGTGTTCCCCAAGACACCCCATCCTTCTGGGGTACGTGGACCCCAGCAAGTTAGAGTGATCCCCAGCCCATAAGTGGGAATTGTGCCAGGCTCTTCAAGTCACACAAATGCCCCACATCCTTCTCTGAATGGGAAGTATGGCTGCTGCCTCCCAGAGACCCTAGGACAACCTGACTGCCCCCATTCCCATGAGCACAGCTGTGACAGCACCTGGCTCTGGGATGGTCACCAGGGTTTCCCCAGAAGGCTACCCCTAGGCTCAAGCCCCAGAGACATAGGCCAACTCCATTCTCATTCATAAGGTGACCCTAGTCCCTAGTCACAAACAACTCACTAAAATATGCTGGTAAACCACTTAATAAACCAAGTCTATTATGGTCAGAGTGCCAGGTGTGACACTGTCCCCAGAATACAGCTTTAGAAGCCCCTATACTCCAGCCCAGCCCATTCCCTCCCCACCCCTGCAAAGTCGTGCTGGTCTTGGCCACTTCCTGGGCCCCCATGGGCTGGGACCACTTGGCCCAAGAGGCCTCACCTCAGTGCCATGCTGCAGCTCAAACTTATAGAAGAAAGCCCATGCGTCCCCCAGGTCCGAATCAATCTTCACGGTGCGGTGGAACCACTCCCTGGCCTTGGTGATCTTCCGCTCGCTCCAAAACAGCCTGTTCCAGAAAGGTGGTGGAAACCCAGAGTAAGTAGCCACAGTGCTCTCAGGCTGTGGCAAGAGCCGGTGATGAGCAGCCAGGAAGGCTGAGGGCCTAGGGCCTGAGCCAGGCCGTAACTCAAGGGTCTAACCTGACTACTTCTGAAAACAAATTCATGCAGAGAAAGACCTTCAAGTTCCTGAAAATGATTATTTTCCTCTAGATCAAATATGTGGACAGGAGATGAAACTAACCCTGACAGAGAATTAAATGAAGACTCTGGGTCTCCTTAGCGAGGGGCCTGCTGAATCATCCTGCTCTGCCCAGCACCAGCAGCAACCCCAAGTGAGCCCTGAGAAGAACTTTCTGGCAGTACCAGGACCCAGGGCCAGCAGCACCCCAAGTGAGCCCTGAGAACAACTTTCAGGCAGTACCAGGGCTCAGGGCCAGCAGCACCCTAAGTGAGCCCTGAGAAGAAGGGCTTCCGGGCAGCACCAGGACCCAGGGCTACAGCCCACTGTACACATGCCACTGTACCTACCAGACACAGGTGCCTGAGGAATAGGCCCCAGGAGGACCATGCTGGCTATGAGAGCTAGAGTCTGCATGAGCCCCACCTGCTGGGACTCTGTGTCACTTCCATTCACCTGTCCTGTCACCAGAGGCCCCGTAGCAGATGGATGACACACCTGAGCCTTCCATTCCATTCCAGGCAGCTATGTGGCCTGGTCTCAGTTACAAAATGGAATAATTTCATGCTGATAACCTGATTGTTTTTTAAGCCCTGTGGTACTCTTAATTACTTGGTGCTAGATAAACTGTGATTTAAAGAGCACAAACCCAGATAGCAGACACACAGACTAGCTTGGGAGTGGCAAGGAGTGACTTATCTACCTTAGTAGAGCCTTTTATGAGGTTTTATGGCTGCCCTATCAGACTGTCACTCGAGAGCAGACCCAGGGAGCTGCCAGGCAGACACAAGCTGGCCAACCTAGTCTTCTGCTGGGGGCTACAGGCACTAGAGGGGAGGGGCACACACAGGATGGTGAGTGTGCTAAGCCCAAGAGTACCACACCAGACCTCCAGAGACCAAGCACTCATGCCCAGGGCTGGAGGAGCAGGGAAGGTTTCAGGCATCACCAAGGGTGGAGCAAAGTGGGCATAGGAACTCAAGGGGCAGATATACCACCCTGTCATGAAAGCCACCCTCCTGCACAGCAGCCTCAGGACCCAAGTGAGGACCTAGAGTCAGGATGGCTCTGGAGGCCCTGTTGGTACAGGCCTGGCCACAGCCTTCCCACTGCCCCACACTCTGCTGTGCTCCATACATTGCAGGCCTTGGCCCTCGCTGCCATGGGGAACCTGCAGCCTCTGCCACCTGGTCACGCACATCACATTGCCAGCTTCTACAGTCGCATCTCCAGGGAGACCCTGAGCCAGCACACAGTACACCAGTGTCAAACATGTATGAAGCCCCTCGCTGACCTCTCTCTCCCCTTAAGCCTCATGCTGTGAGATGAACCTTACAGTCACCTCCACATCCCTGTGTGCAGATCAGGTGCAACCCAGTCAGCTCTGCACTGTCTCCAGGGTCACAGAGCTGAAAGCCCTAACGCAGCAGAAACAAAATTCTTGGCTAAAGCCCCAGTAAATTTGTCTATCTTGTAACCCAGGCCACATGCAGGTATAAACTAAAAGGTGGCAGAGAGAGCAGTGTCTCTCCCGTTCCACCCAGAAAAAGCTAGAACAGAAGAAGGGCCGAACCACACCCAGGGCACCCTCAAGAGAGGAAGGGACCCTCACAGCCAGCAAGCCCCAGAGAAGGCTGTCCCTCTGTCCCTCCCCAGGGGATGCTGGCAGCACATGTCACATGGTCTTCTCTGCCTGGGGAAATGCGTGCCTCAGCCAAGATGAAGACCCCATCTTGTCTCCAGCATCTTTGGGACCACAGGGAGGGCAGAGAAAACTACTCACTTGGCCACAGCCAGGAGCACATGGGGGTCATGTTCACACTTCTTCAGGGCATCCACACTCTTCGTCTTCCTCTGGGGCCTTGCTTCAAGGAAAATGGCTTCAGACCACAGGATACCTGAAATTCAGAAACAAAGATGTGCACCTCCACCTCTGTTTTTGCTTTCATGAACATGCCCCACCTACACAGGCAGCCCTGAGGGGCTACAGGGATCCTGACCCAGGCCATGGGTAACCCCACCCACCCCTTGCATGCTGCTGACAGGGCCCATGGAGGCCAAGAGCTTCACCTGCCCTGCTGCAGTCTGAATAGTCCTGACAGTAAAGACTGGATAACCTGTAACGGTTCTCTCCTCTAACTCAGTAGTTTCACATCTAAGAATTTATCGTTAAGAAAGACACCAGAGGGTGGCTCCTGTGGCTCAAAGGAGTAGAGCACCAGCCTCATATGCCAGAGTTAGCAGGTTCAAACCCAGCCCCGGCCAAAAACTGCAAAAAAAAAAAAAAAAAGAAAAAGAAAGACACCAGAAATATTAGTAAAGATCCTTGTAACCGGGGTGTCCAACCTGTGGGCCACACACTGATTTTTTTAAGTACTGTTTTTGTGGTGTTGGATAACATATTTAGTATATACAGACCTTTATTTTGCCAATCAGCTTTCATTACTATTTGTATATTCAATGTGTGGCCCAAGACAGCTCTTACTTTTCTAATGTGAGCAGAGAAGAAAACAGGTGGGACACCCTGGAGAGGGTCACCTCAGCACAGTGCTGGATTAGACACCATGGATCACTGAATGTTTAGCAGCTAGCCAACAGGCGAGTGGCATGTTCTTGACACATCCACACTGATAATTATGATGTTGCTAAAAACTTTTTTTTTTTTTTGAGACACTCTTTCACCCTGGGTAGAGTACCATGGTGTCAAAGCTACCAGCAACCTCAAACTCCTGGGCTCAAGTGATCCTCTTGCCTCAGCCTCCTCAGTAGCTGCAATGACAGGCACCCACAACATCCGGCTAGTTTTTCTATTTTTAGTAGAGAAAGGGTCTTACTCTTGCTCAGGCTGGTCTCGAACTCCTGAGCTCTAGCAATCCACTTGCCTGGGCCTCCCAAAGTGTTGGGATCAGAGGCGTGAGCAACCATGCCCTGCCACATTTTTGTCCTTAAAGATTCAATGAAAGGGCGGTGCCTGTGGCTCAGTGAATAGGGCACTGGCCCCATATACCAAGGGTGGCAGGTTTGAACCTGGCCCCGGCCAAACTGCAACAAAAAATAGCCAGGCGTTGTGGTGGGCGCCTATAGACCCAGCTACTCAGGAGGCTGAGGCAAGAGAATTGTCTAAGCCCAAGAGCTGGAGGTTGTTGTGAGCTGTGATGCCACAGCACTCTACCGAGGGCGACAAACTAAGACTATGTCTCTAAAAAAAAAAAAAACAAAAAAAGATTTAATGAGAATGTAAGATTCTCCCAAAATTTTCAGCTGTATAAACTGAATACGTAGTATGACTTTAATTTTGTATAGGAACACAAACTGTAATAAATAAGCTACAAGTGTGATTCCTACCAGTGTGGTGGCTCACACCTGTAATCCTAGCATTCTGGGAGGCTGAGGTGGGTGGACTGCCCGAGCTCAAAAGTTGGAGACCAGTTCTGAGCAAGATTGAGACCCCGTCTCTATAAACAGCCAGGCATTATGGCGGGCACCTATAATCCCAGCTACTTGAGAGGCTGAGGCAAGAGGATCACTTGAGCCCAAGAGTTTGAGGTTGCTATGAGCAATAATGCCATGGTACTCAACCGCAGGGTGACTGAGCGAGATTCTGTCTCAAAAAAAAAAAAAAAAAAACCAAAAGGGCAGCGCCTGTGGCTCAAAGGAGCAGGGCGCCAGCCCCATATACTGGAGGTGGCAGGTTCAAACCCAGCCCTGGCCAAAAACTGTAAAAACAACAAAAAACAAAAGAGTAGTGATTCCTAAGTAATGGGCCTACAGATGATTTCTACTTCTGCCTTTTAACTCCAAATGTGTTTGTTCTGCATGTGTTACTTTGAGTACAATAATAAAAGTTCAATGTTAAATGATAGCACTTTAGAACATAAAAATAATTCTCCCATGTTGAGACCAGGAATTTAAACATCCTAATGACTAAGCACAGCTGAGACACCTAACTGTTGGAAGCCTGAGTCCCCATGCCCTTAGAAATGCCACCCCTGCCAAGTCTGGGAAGCCAGGAAGCTGCCCTTACCGGAGTTGGGGCACTCCTGCAGTGCCTTGGCCATGAGTGTGTTGGCGATGTTCTTCAGCCCCGCACGGTACTCCAGCCGCACAGACTCCAGCCTGAGGAGGCAGCCCAGGGATGTGCACAATGAGCCAGCAGCTCACGCCAGCTGGTGCCTGGGAGCTTTGGGGAGCCTGGTCTGAGAGGGGCCCTGGCCTAGTCACAGGGGCAGCTCAGGTCCCCTCTGCAGAACAGAGCTCGCCACTGGAGAAGTGAGGCGTCAGGGCCCATACCCTGCCAGGGCTCCCACAACTGCCCCTCAGTGAGACCTCGGATCCTGCTATTACCCAGATGGAGCACATGCACCCAAAATAAGCACAGACTGGACCAGGGAGACAATTACCACTCAAGGGGCACCCAGAGCTGTCTCCAGCAGTGCCTGCTGCCCTCAGTGGGCCCACCCCAGCTCACCCCAGTCATCAGCTCTTCCTTGCCCAGGCGCCCATCAGAGCACAAGTTGAACAGCATCAAACCATCTGCAGGCCTGCCCCAGCATCTAACCTAAACCCTCCTAAGGCAGGGAATATGACTCCTCATGGCCAGCACCTGCCGCCACCTCCTGGAGCCTGGACACAACAGCCAAACGGCTCCTGCACAAGCAGCTGGGTGAGGACGGCTCCCAGGGTAAGGAGGGCCAACAGCTCAGACTGCCCAGAGCCTCTGGGACTCACCATAGCTCAGGGTTCTTTGGGTTCCTCAGACGAGACTTCTCTAGAATAGCCCGTGCCCGGGTGAGCTGCCCAATCTTTTCTTCCAGCCGTGAGAGCAAAAGCCACAGGGGTGTGGAGTGGGGACACTTCTTCAACTGCAACCAACAGACCAGAGTGGAGCTCAGGTAGGATCTGTAGACTAAGCACCACAGGAGCTCCTCACTTGTACTGAGGACCCCAAGGCCGCCATGTCATGCAAGGACACTGTATGCTCTGCCAGGAGGTGGGGATGTTATAGTCACGCAGTGTGCACGACACACAGGTACACGTGTGGGTTGTGAATGTGCTTACACTGTGCATACAGCCTTCACACCAGGCATGCAGGGTGTGCAGCTTTGCAAAAGGAAAGTTCAAGACTCAGTGTGGGACCAGGCCCAGCTAGAGCCCACAGACTGCCCACTGGGGCCTAGCGAAGCCCTGACTGCCAGCCCCAGCCCTCCCCAAAGGTGAGGGGCAAGTGGCCGGGCACAGCTGAGGCTCACCCCCTGGCTGTAGGCCTCCCGTGCCGTCTCCATCTGTCCCTCCTGCTCCTCGATCTGCCCCTTCATCATCCACAGCTTGGGGAAGTCCTCGTAGGGACGTAAGGCCTCCTCACACAGCTCCTGCGCAGCTGCGATGCCGCCCAACACCCACTCCAGCTTCACAGACTTCATGAACACCTGCATGGCAGACACATGCCGTCACACTCACCCCGCACGTCTGTCCTTCTCTATGCACTTTTGCAAGTTCATCACAGCTCTTCTGTGTATACAAGAGGTGGGGACAGATGGAGGACCAAGTCTCAGTTGAGGGTCCAGCCAGCCCACTCACCTGCCCCCTTCCCCACTCACCCGAGCAGTGGGTGCGCTGCTCCGTGCCTTAGCCAGCAGCCTCCGGGCCCGCTCGTACTCATTGTTCTCGGACTCTAGCTTCACGGCTGCCAGCCAGATCTCCTCACTGTTGGGGTTAGCCTGAGAGCAAGTACAACACGCCAGCGGGGTCAGAGCTCAGACTCAGCACTCAGTTGCACCTAATCAAAAGCAGGCAGCCTAGAACCAACCTGGCCTTGCTCTGTTGCAGGAATGGCCTGGCCGGAGCCCTTCAGGCTAGGAGATGGCAGACCAGACCTGCCTGGAAACACACATGTGCATCCATTCTCACTCTGTGGTGAGGGGAGTCCTCCACAGCACTTAAGCAACAATAAGCCCCTTCTCCAGGATCCACCTGAACTTGCTTAAAGCCCCGGAGGTGCTCAGATCCTACACATGTGGGCCCACTGCACCTAACCCTGCACTTCCTCTAGGCCCAGGGAAATGAATTACATGGGCTCCCAAAGGCTGAGACTGGGCCACATATAGCCCAGGGGCTAGTGGACATGCATGCAGGGCACTGGGCCCAGAGGCTCAGGCAAAAGGACCACTTCAACAGGCACCAGGCAGCTGGAGGGGACACCACTGTGACTACCTGGAGCTGCGATGCTGCCTGTTCTTGAGTTTTCTGAAATAGGCAACTGACAGCAAAAGGCTACACCCAAGTCAGGCCCCTTTCACGGTGTTTACTTAAGGAAGGACACATTTTATGTTGGCCTGGATTACAATAACAAACTGACGTTTATATAGCGTTCTATAGTTTATTAGAAAATATGCAGTGAAACTGTTTGACTAACGCCCGTGTTGTCATAAAGTATTAGGATAAGTAACAATAAAAAAATGTAAAAATAAGGTACTCATAAAAACTGCACACTCACGACGGCTGGGTATAATCAGGCCAGTTGGGCGTAGCTGTCTGAGTGGTGCCCACTCATCCAGAGGCCCTAATGGTACCAGGCGGTCCACATGCAATCCTGGGCTCTATGTCCTGGAAGAGTTACATGGCTACGAGTGGTGGCACAAGGAGGTAGTTTCCACCAACCAGGGTGTCCTTCCTGTTCTATGGGCTCCTCTCAGCCTGGGGTCCAGTCCCTGACCACAGCATGGCCAAGGCATGTGTACATAGAAGTTTTGAGGCCCCGGCCAGCATGGAGGCCAGGCTCCGTGTATACCAGTATCCTCACCCACCTGGAAGGCCAGAGCCAAGATGCTCCTTGCTGCAGGCACATCCCCTGCCAGCCACTTGGACTTGGCGCCCATGAGCCACAACACCTCCGCTTTGGGGCAGTGAGCCACAGCCCTCTGCAGGAGTGCTTCCAGGGACTCCCTGCAAGACAGAGGCTGCAGTCATCAGGGCCAGGGCCATAAACTAAGTACACAGCACACTCAGCCATGGCCTGGGCTCTGAAAAGACAGTTACTGCTCCAAAGTTCGATGTGGTTAATGATTTACCAGATTTTACAATGGGGACAGTATGGGGAAATCTTTTCTCTCCATAAAGATCCTAAAATCAACTACTGAAGAGGGTTCCACAAAGCAGCACATTGTCTGGGCAGCAGAGCCTGACGAGGAACTTCCCAAGAGACCTTTTATAGCCATGTGTCCTGCTGGTAGCCATAACTGCCCCATCTGGAGACAGGGGAGGCTTTTTCATATTGAACCACAGAGTACACCCTGGATCCGCCAATAAAAATTATGATCCCATGGGCGGCGCCTGTGGCTCAGTGAGTAGGGCACTGGCCCCATATATCAAGGGTGGTGGGTTCGAACCCTGCTCCAGCCAAACTGCAACAAAAAAATAGGTTACTCGGGCGGCGCCTGTGGCTCAGTCGGTGAGGCACCGGCCCCATATACGGAGGGTGGAGGGTTCAAACCCGGCCCCGGCCAAACTGCAACCAAAAAATAGCCGGGTGTTGTGGCGGGCGCCTGTAGTCCCAGCTACTCGGGAGGCTGAGGCAAGAGAATCGCTTAAGCCCAGGAAGTTGGAGGTTGCTGTGAGCTGTGTGAGGCCACGGCACTCTACTGAGGGCCATAAAGTGAGACTCTGTCTCTACAAAAAAAAAAAATAGGTTACTGTTGATCAAGAAGACAGCTGGCCCTGGGTGTCACGTATGATGCCCACTCTCTCCTGTGGCCACTGCCCTTGGACACGTGTGGCACCAATGATCCCTCTGAGCCTCGGTGAGCATACCAACAAGACAAAAGGAGCACGTGGAGTGAGGCCTGACAACAACACAGTGCTCAAAGAGCATGGCCCAGGTGCCACTACCACTCCCCTCTTAGCCAACCTGAGAGACCACAGGATGGTGGGGTGCCTGCTCCCTGAGCCAGCAGTCCAGAGCAGCAGATCCTGCTTAGGTCTCAGCCCATACCTGGCACCACCCTGTTTTGCATTTACATGGCCCCAGGTGACCTACTGCAGGGTGAGTACTGGGGCCATTTCAAAATACCCCACCAAAAGTTAAGTTAAACCAGCATATCAGCTGGCAAGTGGAAAGAATGATGCTGACATTTAACACACCAGGAAGAAAAGACACAGGGCTCAACAGCCCTCTGCAAGGCCTGTCCCAATCCAGCACAGGGAGCAGGGCCCAAGGGCCTGGGAGAGGACTGACAAGGTGCTTGGGGACTCCAGCCTAATACCCTAAGAGCTGCCATTTAAAACAAGAAATCACAATGCCTAATTTAATCAATGTTTACAGCCAATAAGGCAAACTCAAAAGGTTGTTTCAATTATAGAGTACAATTGAAGAAAACTATCAAGGACCTCCTCTGAGCACAAAAATTAGCCAAAACTCAAAGCCAGCAGAGCTTAAATGAAAAACACATCTGCCTGGCCCAGATGCTGCCCTGGCTACTGCTGTAGGCATGGGCTGTGTGGTTCCAGCCTGCAACCAGCACCCCCAGAATTCCTTGAGCCACAGGGCACTTGGGCAGGCCTCTCAATGCCCAAACTCCTGGGCTCCAGCAATCCTCCCACCTCAGCTGGACTACAGGTACCCACTACAACACCCAGCTAGTTTTTCTTTCTTTCTTTCTTTTTTTTTTTATTCATGACACACAGGTACTGGGAGACACCCAACTAGTTTTTCTATTTTTAGTAGACACAGGGTCTCACTCTTAACTTAGGCTTGTCTTGAACTCATGAGCTCAAGTAAGCCATGCACTTTGTCCTCCTAGAATGCGTGAGCCCCTGTGCCCAGCCAATGTCCATGCTTTTCAACTATGAAATAATGATAATCCTTTCACAAAAAGGGCTAAAAAGACAGCTCCAGCTTAAAGTTCCAAGTGTCATAAAAGCTGCTTCCACTGTTACCCTGAAAGGTCAGACCTCAACCAGGTACACTAGCCATTCTGCAGGGATGAGGGGCTTAAAATTAGCACAGACAGGAGCAGGAGGGCTCCTTAGCCCAAGGGGACAGGCAGACCCTTTGGGCTAAGGAGGGTCTTGTACCTGGTGCCGTGATTCTTCTCGAAGTATGCAGCTCGCAGCCACACGCTCTTCTTGCTGGGGAACACCTGCAGGGCGTAGGCGTAGATGGCACGTGCACACTCCAGAGCACTGTGGGCCACACACTAAAGCAGAGACAGATGTGAAAAAGGGCCTGGCACTGGCTACAGAGTATGATGAGATGTGCTCCCAGCCTGGTGTCATGCTCAGGAATCCATCTGCCAGGAAGCGCAGGGTGCTGGCTGATGTAATTAGAACTAGGATGCAGGACAAGACACCAACATGGGAGTTGCATGTGAGCTGCCTGCTGGACCTTAGCCTGCAAGAGGAGCTAGCACAGAGGAGCTGCAGGCACTGTGCACTTACACATGTGGGGCCACGGCCAAAGGCACACGCATTGCACACACACAAATAGTTAACTGTACTGTGCACACTGGTTTCCTTTTTAAAAATTAGATGTAGTCTCGGTGCCTGTAGCTCAAGCGGCTAAGGTGCTAGCCACATACATCAGAGCTGGCAGGTTCGAATCCAGCCCGGCCCGCCAAACAATGACAACTACAACCAAAAAAACCCAAAAAGCTGGGCATTGTGGCGGGCGCCTGTACTCCCAGCTACTTGGGAGGCTGAGGCAAGAGAATCGCTTAAGCCCAGGAGTTGGAGGTTGCTATGAGCTGTGATGCCCCGGCACTCTACCCAGGGTGACAGCTTAAGGCTCTGTCTCAAAAAAATAAATAAATAAAAATAAAAATTAGGTGTAAGATATGTTTTACATTATATAAGTTATACTACTCTGACATCTTTAAGAGACAGAAAAACCCATCCACTCAAATGTAACTACAGTAAATACTTCTTTCTTCAGACATGTTATTTCTATACTGAAGAGTGATTTTAGAAGGGGTGTGGTATCTCACTCCTGTAATAATAACACTTTGGGAGGCTGAGGTGGGAAGATCACTGGAAGCCAAGAATTTGAGACTACCCTGGGCAACAGAGTGCAACCCCATCTCTACAAAGTTAAAAAAAAAAAAAATTAGTTGGGTGGGGTGACATATCCCTGTAGTTCCAGCTACTCAGGAGGCTAAGGCAGAAGAATCACTTGAGCCCAGCACTCTGAGGCTGTAGTGAACTGTAATCCCACCACGGCACTCCAGCCTGGCTGACAGAGTGAGACCTATCTCTTAAAAAAAAAAAAAAAAAAGGTAGGTTTGGCGCCTGTGGCTCAAGCGGCTAAGGTGCCAACCACATATACCAGAGCCGGCAAGTTCCAATCTAGCCCAGGCCTGCCAAACAATGACAACTACAACCAAAAAATAGTAGGGCATTGTGGCAGGCACCTGTGGTACCAGCTACATGGGAGGGTGAGGCAACAGAATCACTTAATCCCAGGAGTTTGAGGTTGCTGTGAGCAGTGATGCCACACACTCTACTCAGGGAGACAGCCTGAGGCTTTGTCTTAAGAAAAAAAAAAGGGATGGCGCCTGTGGCTCAAAGGAGTAGGGCGCCGGCCCCATATGCCAGAGATGGCGAGTTCAAACCCAGCCCCAGCCAAAACAAACAAAAAAAGCTAAGCTCGGCACCTAGCGGCTAAGGGCACCAGCCACATACACCAGAGCTGGTGGGTTTGAAGCTGGCTCAGACCTGTCAAACAACGACAACCACAACCAAAAAATAGCCAGACGTTATAGTGAGCCTGTAGTCCCAGCTACTCAGGAGGCTAAAGAAAAAGAATCACTTAAGCCCAAGAGTTTGAGGTTGCTGTAAGCTGTGACAACATGGCACTCTATTGAGGGCAATATATTGAGACTCTGCCTCAAAAAAAAAAAAAAAAAAAAAAAAAAGGTAATTTTGGGTTGGCGTCCATAGCACAGTGGTTATAGCATGCCGGCAACATACATTAAGGCTGGTGGGTTCAAACCTAGCCTGGGCCAGCTAAAAAACAAGAACGGCAACTGCAAAGGAAAAAAAAAAAAAAAACAAACCTCCCCAACAATAAATAAAAAACGATAATAAAAAAAAAAAAGCTGGGTGTTGTGGCGGGTGCCTGTAATCCCAGCTACTTGGGAGGCTGAGGCAAGAGTTTGAGATTGCTGTGAGTTATGATGTCACAGCACTCTACTAAGGGCGACATAGTTGAGACTCCGTCTAAAAAAAGAAAAATAAAGAAAAGGTAATCTGGCTCGGTGCCCATTGCACAGTGGTTAGGACGTCAGCCACATACACTGAGGCTGGCAGGTTCGAACCTAGCCCAGGCCTGCTAAACAACAATGACAACTGTAACAACAACAACAAAAATAGCTGGTGTTGTGGTGGGCACCTGTAGTCCCAGCTACTTGGGAGGCTGAGGTAAGAGAATTGCTTAAGCCCAAGAGTTGGAGGTTGCTGTGAGCTGTGATGCCACAGCACTCTATCAAGGGTGACATAATGAGACTATGTCTCCAAAAAAAAAAAGGTAATTTTATTTCTTGGCTAGCATGAGACAACAACACAAGAAAGCCAGTCACCATGTACAGTGTGTAAGTCATAATGGCTACAACACCCAGAGGCTACTCTTACTCAGCCTCACACTGCACCTGGGCACTGCCCTTGAGAAGCCTCTGCTCCCCGTACTCTGCAGATGTGGGAAATAGTCTCACACTAAGAAGGGGCTAGCACCTGAAGGGAAGTAAAAGGCCCCTAGAAGTGGGACAGAAATAATGTTTTGCAACTGTGAATGTTAGCTCACAGCTGTCCAAGTTCCTGAACAGGGAGGGCACCCAGGACCATGCCATAGAGGACAGGGAGCTAGCTGCCCAGTGTTCAAGGATGCCCAGCATAGAAATGGGTGCAGTGATAAAGGAGGCACAGGTGGAGCTGTGGGGCTCCTCACTCAGGCTGTGCCTCCGAGTCATGTGACCTCCCTTTAACTTGGAACCATGGAAAGCAGGAAAGGCCCTGCCTCAGGCAGTGTCCCCACACCAGGAGTACCCAAAGGAGTCAGGGAAGGATGCTGGAGAGGGACAGGCCCTGGGAAAGTAAACAGGTCTATGCTCCTCTCTGTCTTCTGAACAAAATCTTGGAGGTCAGTTATAAAGCCTCTCAGCCTCCTCTTGTCTTCAGTCGCCTGAAAACGGTTTTAAAAGCCCATGGGACCACGTGAGATTTTGTTCAGGGTCTTGGCTGCAGGGCCAGGTCAATCCCCAGGTGGGAGGAATGCTGACTGCCACCCTTCCAACAAGACCCTTCAGTTCTTGGTCTTGTGTTACAAAGCAGTGTGAAAAACAGGACATGAGGAAGAGAATGAAAAGAGAAAAACTAAAATAGCTCTTAGATTTCTGCTATTAGAACTTATTCTTGGCAGGATGACAGCCCCACCAAGAGGCCCCAGGCTGTCATAAGAAATGAAGAAAAGAACAGAGAAGCAAAGCATCTGACTCTACGTTCAAAATAAAAATGGCTCAGGAATCCTACATATTAGTATATGTATACATTTATTTATTCTTTTTTTGAGACAGAGTCTTACTATGTCACCCTTGGTAGAGTGCTACGGCGTCACAGCTCATAGCAACCTCAAACTCTCCGGCTCAAGCGATTCTCTTGCCTCAGCCTCCCAAGTAGCTGGGATTACAGGCACCTGTCACAATGCTCAGCTATTTTTTTTTTTTCTTTTTCAGTTGCCATTCTTGCTTTTTAGCTGGCCCAGGCCGGGTTCAAACCTACCAGCCTTGGTGTATGTGGCCGGCGCTATAACCATTGTGCTATGAGCGCCAATCCAAAATTACTTTTCTTTTTTTTGAGGCAGAGTCTTACTATGTTGCTCTGGATAAAGTGCCCTGGTGTCACAGCTCATAGCAACCTCAAACTCTTAGGCTTAAGCAATTCTCTTGCCTCAGCCTCCACAACACCAAGCTATTTTTTGGTTGTAGTTGTCATTGTTGTTTGACAGGCCTGGGCTGGATTCGAACCCACCAGCTCTGATGTATGTGGCTGGCACCCTTAGCGGCTGAGCCACAGGTGCCCAGCCTAGCTTTTTTTTTTTTTTTTTTTGAAACAAAGCCTCAAGCTATCTCCCTGGGTAGAGTTTCATGGCATCATTGCTCACAGCAACCTCAAACTCCTGGACTTAAGTGATTGTCTTGCCTCAGCCTCTCAAGTAGCTGGGACTACAGGGGCCGGCCACAATGCCCTTTTTGTAACTGTCATTGTTGTTTGGCAGGCCCAGGCTGGGTTCTAACCTGCCAGCTCTGGTGTATGTGATTGGCGCCATAGCTGCTAAGCTACAGGTATTGAGCCTACATTTATTTATTCTTATTCTTACTTTTTTAGAGACAAGGTTCTGCTCTGTTGCCCAAGTAATGGTACAATCGCAGGTCACTATAACTTGGAACTCCTGGGCTTAAGTGACTATTTGGCCTTAGGCTCCCAGGTCACTGGGACTTATAGGTATATACCACTACACACTTGGCTGGTGTTTTTTTTGGGGGGGATGCGGGGGGAGATAGGGTCTTGCTATGTTGTCTAGGTTGATCTTAAAACTCTTGACCTCGAGAGATCCTTTGCCTCCCCAGTTCTGAGATTTACAGGTGTGGGCCAGCATACCCAGTTTGGAATTTTCTTTCAATGTAGAGACTATGTGGGTATTTGTTACGTTATTCTTTATACTTTTTTTGTCTTAAATATTTCATAATGAAAATGTTTTTTTAGAGACAGAGTCTCACTATACCACCCTCGGGTAGAGTGCCATGATGTCACACGGCTCACAGCAACCTCTAACTCTTGGGCTTACGCGATTCTCCTGTCTTAGCCTCCGGAGCAGCTGGGACTACAGGCGCCCGCCACAAGGCCCGGCTATTTTTTGGTTGCAGTTTGGCCGGAGCTGGGTTTGAACCCGCCACCCTCGGCATATGGGGCCGGCGCCCTACTCACTGAGCCACAAGCGCCGCCCCATAATGAAAATCTTTATTAAAAAACAATTACTGGGGCGGCCCCTATGGCTCAAGGAGTAGGGTGCTGGCCCCATATGCTGAAGGTGGCAGGTTCATATCTAGCCCCGGCCAAAAACTGCAAAATAAAATAAAATAAAATAAAAAACAATTACTGTTGGCCAGTGTCACGATTCACTGGAACGAAGTTTGTAGTGTGCACAGGATCATCTGCAGGCCTCCCAGCCCCAGGTGGGGCAGGGTCAGCGCAGCTCGTGCCTGGGTTCTGGGTTTAGTTGCATGTGGGTATAAAATAACCCCTAGTGTAGTTCACATAGACAATGCCAGCAATGGGACATGATCCTATAGATCAAGGGACAAGCCCTCAGTCCTCCTGGATGTGAAGTAAATACACATGCATGAAGAAGGCAGAAAAGCTCTTCATTACGTAGAATTCCAGTTAATAAAAATATAGGAGGAAGTGAATTTAGAAAATCACCATTTGGCAAACACCATTTGGTAAAAACTAATTCAGGCCAAAAAACATCTTTAAGGGTCCTCACAGTAGTCAAAATTTGGCAACAAACAGGATATTCACAAAGTCTCAAATTGTCTCTCTACGAAATATTTATAACAAAGAAGAAAACAGCAACCTGACCATGGAGTGGGCTGGCATGGCTGGAGCTGAGCAGGAGGCCTCATCTCCACCGGGGGTACTGGGCCCTTCACAGACGCACACCTCACACAGCCAGGAGACACCACAAAGATCCAGATCAAAGAGGATTCTACAAAATTACTGGCCTGTTGTCCTCAAAATAGAAAAAAAAAAAAAACAGATTTCAGACAGGGCAGCGCCTGTGGCTCAAGGAGTAGTGTGGCGGTCCTATATAACGGAGGTGGCGGGTTCAAACCTGAACCCGGCCAAAAACTGCAACAACAAAAATTTCACACTAAGGAAAACTGAAGACTGAGGCTCTCCCCAGATGAAACTGGAGATGCTCCTAGGCGCCCCACAGACACTGCTATCTTGTCCTTTGCTGATAGGACACTAAGGCATTGAAAAGTCTACAAGATTCCCGAGAGCACTGTCCCAACATTAACTTCATGATTTTGATAACTGTTATGTGAGGTAATAGCAGCAGTTGGAGAGAAAGTCTTCTACAGAAATACACACTGGTGTGCTTAGAGGTCCAGAGCAAAACACCTGAGCTCACTCTCAACTCTTGAAAGAACATGGCAGGGTGTGTTCCTGGGTGCAAAGACAGAAAAAGGCAAAAGTGGTAAACAGATCAGTCTGGAAGAGCCTGGGTAAAGATCATGTAAGAATTCTTTGCAGTTTGTCAACATTCTTGTAAGTTTGAAATTATTTTTTATTTCAAAATGAACAGCTAAAAAAAGAGGGCCACGTCTGTATTAAATGCAGGCACCTTCAACATGTTTATTGATTTTGGTTCCACAATCTTTCTCTGGACTGTGATAAATAACCTCAAAGGAGGCAGAAACTCTGTATGCAAAATGTTTTCTGAGTTGCCATTTGTAGTGGAAACAGAGAATGGGGGACAGCCTGGAGGCAAATAGCTATGGGAGCTACAGGGCTGCCACACCCATCTCCTAGCACATCCAGTTCACTGTGTGACTGGGATAGCCTGCTGGGCTCCCTTGTCCTCTTAAGAACTAAAAACATTAGCTCTTCACTTAAAGGCTCACAGAAAATTGTGTACTCCTTACAACTGCAACTATATTTAAGACAAGCACATTAAAAACATTTTCATTGGCCGGGCGTGGTGGCTAACATCTGTAATCCTAGCACTCTGGAAAGTCAAGGCAGGTGGATTGCCTGATCTTACAAGTTGAAGGTAAGCCTGAGCCAGAGTGAGACCCCGTCTAAAAATAGTCGGGCGCTGTGGTGGGTGCCTGTAGTCCCAGCTGAAGGGGAGGCTGAGACAAGAGAATTACTTGAGCTCAAGAGTTTGAGGTTGCTGTGAGCTGTGACACCATGGCACTCTACCAAGGGCAACAAAGTGAGACTCCTGTCTCAAAAAAAAAAAAGGTTTTTATTTTTTGTCAAGACAGGGTCTCAACTATCTTAACTATTTTGCCCAGGCTTGTCTCAAACTCTAGGCCTCAAGCAATCCTGCCTCAGCCTCCCAAAGTGCTGGGATAATAGGTGTGAGCCAATGCACCCAGTCTTTTTTCTTTAATAAAAAGATTTTGAAATAGCCTGCTAGGCACCTGCTGCTCCCCTTAGAGACTCCACAATGGGCATAAACACCCACATGGCCAACTCACACTGTCTGCATCTTCCATCCAGGTGTGCTTCCGGTCCTCCTCCTCAATCCCGATGCCAATCACAGCGCGCATGACTGCCTGGCAGGTGGCCACACTCCCTGCCCTGTCACATTCCTCAGCATCCTGAAAGAGGGACAAAAAACTTGTTTCTGACTTTGAAGTTAGAGTTGCAGGCGCCAAAGAGCACACCATTTCTGCATGGTAAGAAGTGCAACATGTAGTGCCCGAGGCAGATGCAGTACACCAGGCTGTGTCCAGCACACTGATGCTTTCTTTCCTGCCTCCCAGTACACTGGTGCTCAAAATATACTGAGCGACCCAAAACCGCATCCACTTCCTCAACAAACTTAACTGAAAAGTTCCTATATATAAAAGGCTATGCTGGCTCGGTGCCTGTGGCTTAAGCGGCTAAGGCACTAGCCACGTACACCAGAGCTGGCAGGTTCGAATCCAGCCCGGGCCCACCTAACAACAATGATGGCTGCAACCAAAAAACAGCCAAGCATTGTGGCGGGCGCCTGTAGTCCCAGCTGCTTGGGAGGTAGAGGCAGGAGAATTGCTTGAGCCCAGGAGTTGGAGGTTGCTGTGAGCTGTGATGCATGGCACTCTACCCAGGGCAACAGCTTGAGAGGAGGAACCACTCTGATCCAGACAGATGGACCTGCCTGGTGGGGAAGCCCTGCACACAGGGGAGACAGCATCCTGGGTGAGGGACAAATCCCAAAGGTGTCTTCTGGGGAGGCAGTCAGTAGTACTCCTCCTGACCTGAGACCACATGAAGGACCACAGCATAAGATGCAGAAATGGGACACTGCAGATTTGAAGAAATAAAGTCAGTCAGGCTATGCTTGGTGGCTCACACCTATAACCCAGCACTTTGGGAGGCCAAACCAGGAGGAATGCTTGAGGCCAGGAGTTTCAGACCAGCCTGGGCAACACAGAGAGACCCTGTCTCTAAAGGAATACAATTTTTAAAAACTTTAGCCAGTCATAGAGCCACATAGCTAGAGGCACATACCTGTAGTCTCAGCTACACAGGAGGGTCACTAATTAGAGCCCAGGAGTTTGAGGCTGCTATTGAGCTAGGCAGACACCATAGCACTAGGTGACATAGACAGACCATGGCTTAAGAAAAAACATAAAAAGGAAAAGAAAGAAGAAAATCAAAATTGCCCAAACACAGAAAAGGGCCGCATAACTTAACAAAACTGTCAGGAGACAGTGGCATTAAGCTGAGCAGCCTCCTTGGAAGGGGAGGGTACAAGAGGAAGATGATAGCACTGGTGGAGCCTGGAGCAGCATGTGGCCCAGACCGAGACACTGGGGCTGTGGAGAATGTGCACCAGAATATTCAGCAGCAGGCTCTGGGGAGAAAGCATGCAGGGACCTACGAAGGGGTCTTCCAGCACAGGGTTGGGGAGAAGCGAGTCCTCCTGGGAGAGTGCAGCAGGAAGTTATTGCGCAGAGCATGTGATAGGCACCTACTGCAGGCAAGGCTCACTCTCAGCGCGTGGCTTCTTGGAGGAAGGCGACAGTGGGGACTCAAGACTGGGGTTACATAGATGAATGTTATAAAATTCTCTAGCCTTAAGTCCATGAAAAGTTAGAAGGCAGGGAAGAGTGAGAAGCCATGAAACTTCCTGTCATTTCCTTCAGGGCATGTCTTTTCTGCTAGCAAAGAAAGGCAGCCATACACGTGTGCATCAAAAAGCTTCAGAAGAGTTCACCTGAGACCAACTCCAGGTCCTAAGTCTAGCCAGGGCGGTAACAAGAGAAGAGGTGGGTGACTGGATCACCAAGAACCACATCACACCTATGACTGCTTCTGCCAGCTTGGGGACTCCCCAGGGCCATCAAGAAGCCCCTACCCTACACAGGACTCTGCATGCAGGACACTACAGCGCCTGACCACAGCCCACCTGAATCCACTGCTCACGGTTGATCTCTACACCGTTGGCCCGCAGAGAAGTGATAGCCCGGTCAATGATCTTCTCCACCATCTGTGTATTCCCATTGGCCTCCTCCAGTTTGGCAGCAGTGATCCAGATGTGCCGGTCAGTAGGAATATTCTCGCGTGCTTTGTTCAAGACCTTTCGGGCGTTTTCATAGGTCTCCAGCCTTGCCAGAGCAAGCCAGAGCTGCACAAAGAGGCATCAGAGAGAAGAGAGCAGCATACTGACAGGACGGGATGAGCAAGATGGTGAACCCACCACGTTGGTCCCCAGCATGCCACACAGTTCCTCCTAAAAACTCGCAAGGTCCACACAGCAGTGTGTGCCTGTCGTCCCAACCACTCAGAAGGCTGAGGGGGGAGGATTCCATGAACCTAGGAATTAGACACCAGCCTGGGCAGCTACAGCAAGATCCCATCTCAAAAGAAATCAATAAAAGCTTGCAAGGACCATATAAACAGGGCCTGTGAAATGTTCATGGTAGTACTTCTCATCTGATCAACTTTCGTTTATCTCCTAGATTTACTCAGTGACTCTGGTTAGCACAAAAAGTTGACAAGATTCTTGGTCAAATGTTCACAAATACCAGTCCCTTGTAAACAGTACCAGACATGACACCAGGTGTTAGGGACAGAAGATGAGAGGGACATGGCTACTGCCCTCAAGGACTAAATGGACAGATAAGTGTTCAGCCTCCTAGAGTTCTCATGCTCTAGCATTGTTGACTCTGCAACATTCCATCCCCCAAATGTGTATGGGCTCTTTATTTTTATGTAAATAAAAGATTAATTTTGTTCACAGAATTTCACAATACCCCTTAGGATAATTAAAGACATACTGGATATTATAAAACCAAGACTAAAAATCACTGCACAGAATGTTATGATCTGAAATGCTTAAAGCTAAAGAAATCCTACTAGCTGTGTGGCAAAGAGCTGACCCCATGTGGGCTGGCAGGAAAACAGACCAATGTTCTCTATCTGTTCCCATGACAAACTCTGGGATAAATCAGGACTGCCCAAAAATGTTTTCTGGAGTGGTCAGGGACAAGCCCAGATTCTCTCCTGCACTTCCATCAGGGCCACAACTAGCCAAAACCACTGCCCACCCTGCCTAGTGACCATCACAGAATAGCATCCTGGGATTCCACACTGACTCCTACTCACAGAAGTTGTGGCCTGGGGGAGCTCAGTGCTCCACTATGCCACTTCCAGACATTGACCCTGGGCTCAGGCCTTGGCGCAAGTGGTGGCCTTAAACTCAGCCAACTTACCTCCACGCTGGTGGGGCAGCACTCCACAGCACGGCTGAGCATGATTCTAGCATCTTCAGGCTCTTCCAGTTCAACGGCTGCTTTCCACAAGCGAACTGAGTTTGGGACATGCTCAAGAGCTAGGAAAAGTCAAACAAGATATCAGGTCACAGAAAAGGGAAATAAAATCAGGAAGCTCATGTCATGAGTGAGCTGCTGCCAGCAGGGTGAGGCGACACTGTTTAGACAGTCAAGCTGCCTATCAGCCCTTCACACCGCTCCTTTCAGGACTGGTGACACACGAACAAGACAGGTGCAGGGCATTGCAAGGTAGCGGAAAGCAAAGCAGTATCAAAGTTGCTGGGGTCATATCAACAGGGCTCAGTGCACAGCAACCACAGGAATGGACCTCGAAACATGCTGAGCAAAAGGAAATCAGTCCCCAAGAGTCTACCCTGCACAGTTCCCTTTGTATGAAATTTGAGGACAAGCAAAACTAATCTTGGCAGAGAAAATCAGAAGAGCACTTGTCAGGAATTGGGGGCAATGTATGGGGACTGACAGAGAGGTGTCAGGAAACATTCTGGGGTGACAGAAATGCTCTTTGCCTTGGGGGCCTGTAGGCCATAGGAGCAAGTGCACTGTGAAGATGTCAGACCATGTGTACACTTAAGATCTATATAAGTTAGAGGCCAGGCATGGTGGCTCATGCCTGTAATCCTAGAACTCTGGAAGGCCAAGGCAGGTGGAGTGCTTGAGCTCAGGAGTTCGAGACCAGTCTGAGCAAGAGTGAGATCCCCTTGTCTACTGAAAATAGAAAAACTAGCTGGGTGTTGTGGCAGGCACCTGCAGTCTCAGCTCCTCAGGAGCTGAGGCAAGAGGATTGCTCAAGCCCAAGAGTCTGAGGTTGCTATGAG
Source organism: Nycticebus coucang (assembly GCF_027406575.1). Classification (NCBI taxonomy): domain Eukaryota; kingdom Metazoa; phylum Chordata; class Mammalia; order Primates; family Lorisidae; genus Nycticebus; species Nycticebus coucang. Next base: position 67,371,681 of record NC_069800.1, on the reverse strand, counting down.
CTATGAGACCACATCGCTCTACCCAGGGCGACAGAGATGCTGTCTCAAAAAAAAAAAAAAAAAGACCAGGCACAGTGGCTCACTCCTATAATCCTAGTATTCTGGGAGGCCGAGGTGGGTGGATTGCTTGAGCTCACATGTTCTAGACCAGCCTGAGCAAAAAAAGCAAGACCCCATCTCTACTAAAAATACAAAACAAACAAACAAACAAAAAAACACAAGAAACTGAGGCAAGAGGATCCCTTGAGCCCAAGCTGGAGGTTGCTGTGAGCTATGACTCCACAGCACTCTATCCAGGGCAACAGCTTGAGATTCTGTCTCAAAAAAAAAAAAAAATATATATATATATAGAAAAAAACAGTTACCACTGTCAGGAGACCTCATTATTTTGTGTTTTCCCTTGTAGTCTGGAAGCCAATCAGAACAAAGCCTGTAATGCACTCTAACTTGTGAGATACAACAGCATCACAGAATGATGACAATGACAGCAAAAGACGATAGTCGCCTCTGGAGAAAGCTGAGGAACAGACTCATTATCCTGAAACCCGAAAGGAGAACAAATCAAGCACCTATCTTTTTGAATACACTCAGAACAACCAAATAATAGACACAGGAAAGTTCTCTTTAGAAGAATTCTGGCAATAGAAGCAAAAAGAGTGCCAGAGTTCTAACGTCACCCCTCATGAAATGACAGGTGCCGGCACTGGTGACTAGCTACTGCCCAAGGCAGGTGCACAAAGGCTGGGGGTCCCCATGAAGAACATGGGGGCACCACTCCACCTCAACCTCATTGAGAGGAGCAGCCAAACCTGCCCCCCTGCTGTCATCACATCACCACAGACACTTCCATGCACATAAGTAAACAAACAGGCAACCTGATTCTGATGGGGCCTCCAAATCTACCTCCTATTCACAAGAAGACACAGAAACCGAGGCACACGTTAAACAATGTCACTGCAATAGCGAGCAGAATCCAGATACCAGGGATTTACAGAAGACATGACCCAACAACCCCCACAAAGAACCTAGAAAAGATGCATTGGCGAAATTGTGGTGTTCGGAGTTTGTTTAGATCCTGCTTCAAACCACCCATGCACATGGCCTGTTCACTGACAGGTGGGAGGATGTGGGCTGGACATCTGATGACATTAAAAGTTAGCACCATGTTGTTCTTTTAGGCATGCATGGTATTTGGGTTATCTGTAAAAAGAGCCTTTTCTTTTTAGAGGTACACGTTAAGACATTTTTTTTTTTTTTGTAGAGACACAGTCTCACTTTATGGCCCTCAGTAGAGTGCCGTGGCCTCACACAGTTCACAGCAACCTCCAACTCCTGGGCTTAAGCGATTCTCTTGCCTCAGCCTCCCAAGTAGCTGGGACTACAGGCACCCGCCACAACGCCCGGCTATTTTTTGGTTGCAGTTTGGCTGGGGCTGGGTTTGAACCCGCCACCCTCGGTATGTAGGGCCGGAGCCCTACTGACTGAGCCACAGGCGCCGCCCCACGTTAAGACATTTATTGATGAAATGCCACTATGTGGGATCTGCCCAATGACACCCCACTGGGGGTGACAGTGGAACGCAGGAGATGGCACAGCTGGTGCCTGTACAGAAATGGCACAGAGCACACACAGCATTTCTCCACTTCATACAGGCTCGAAAATTAATGTTAAAAGGAAACAAATATTACACATATAAGAGGGTACACCCACCAGAGAGAAAGGGCCAGCCAGACCACCAGTGGGCTGGTAGGTGAGGAGAAGTCATAGGAAAGGAAACAGAAACAAGCCTGGGGCCACACACCAAGTGGCGCCAAGGGAAACTGGCTTGCAGAGACTGCAACACTACTTGGTCCAGGAGGACCAAGCCTGGTGCTCAAGAGAAAACCAAGAGAGCTTGGTTCCAAGTCTCTGTTTAAGCAGTGGAGTTCTTTCTTCAGATGCTATTGATCAGCTCAGCACCCATAGCACAGTGGTTATACCACCAGCCACATATACCGAGGGTGGCGGGTTCAAACCCAGCCTGGGCCAGCTAAATAACAATGACAACTGCAAACAAAAAACAGCTGAGTGTTGTGGTGGGTGCCTGTAGTCCCAGCTACTTGGCAAGAGAATTGCTTAAGCCCAAGAGTCTGAGGTTGCTGTGAGCTGTGACGTCACAGCACTTTACCCAGGGTGACATAGTGAGACTCTGTTTCAAAAAAAAAAAAAAACAGATGCTACTGACCAAAAGTCCAAAATACAGGGCAGACATGGAGCTCTGCAGTGGGAGGGTTGGGAAGAGCATGGCTGAGCAGGGAGTTGACAGCAAACACAGCCTGAGCTTTCGGTCCCAAGCAGGAAACCAGAACACTTCTAAGGCAGCCCCCCAAAGATTTTGTTTCTTGTAAACACACAGGTTGAGCTTGCTGAAAACAGACCTGAGACTCAATCTGCAGAATGAGCAAGCAGACCCACAATCTCTTCCGGATGGGCCACTGGGGAAGCTGGACTCGTCAGCACAGGCATTCCCGCTCCCTTTGAGCAGGCAGGACTTCCCTCCCTACCTGCCTATGAAAATCCACCAAGGGCAGCTGCCTATGGGCCCCTTCCCTTCTCTTAGAGCTAAGGCTCACAGGAAGCTGCTCAGCCACACACCAGTCCCTGCATAGACATTATTATGTGCACCAGACTCCTCAATGACAAAGCAACACCTACCCAAGGTGTCCAGATAACCGGCCAGAGAAGTAAGATGTATACCCTAACCCTAAGGGCTCACACACAGTGGGGTTTTAGAGGATCCCACGGTTAAGTAGCATGTCAGAGGTTTTCCTCCAGGATGAAAATCTGGCTATTGCTTCCACAGCACTTATCCTGGAAACAATGCTACAGACCTGGGGCCCTCAGTTCCACAGAAAAAACAGCACCTAGGGCGCCTTTCCATCCAGTACTGAGGCCCAAAGCCCCAGGCAGCTGAGCAGCCATCCAAGCTAAAGTCTAGGCTGCTCTAACCCCACAGACACAAACACGCTTGAACTAACTGTGCCAACGTCTGGAAAGGCCAACAGCACAGCACAGCTGCCTCTAGGCTTGTGGGAGAAAGCTACAGTCCCCAAACTGTAACAACAACAACAAAAATAGCCAGGTGTTGTGGCGGGTGCTTGTAGTCCCAGCTACTTGGGAGGCTGAGATAAGAGAATCGCCTAAGCCCAAGAGCTGGAGGTTGCTGTGAGCTGTGATGCCACAGCGCTCTACCGAGGGCAACAAAGTGAGACTCTGTCTCTAAAAAACAAACAAAAAGATCTGTTTAACATATACTAAGATGAGTAATAATATTGTTGATGTTTACTTTCACTGTAAGGATAAAAGTAACAAAGGGAAACAGGATGGCAGAATAGCTCTTTGAAGAGATATCCTTGCTGTTCTCCGAAATTGTTGACTTTTCTGTAAATAATAGTAAAATTATTAATCTCTCACCCACTTACCTGTTAATTGACTTGGGCAACAGCAAGATAGGTTTATTCAACTCCAGTCAAGGTGACCAGGGTTTTTAAAAGGGGGAGCAGAAGGGAGCAAAAGGGGCTATAGAGAAGTGATAAAATGGGGGGCCAGGAAGGGGCTGCAGGAAATAGGAAATCACAGAAGGGACCAAGTAGAAAATCACTGGAGTGGAGACTCCATCTGGTTCATCACTTTGCATGTGACAGCTCTTGTTTCCTAGAGCAGACTCAGCACAGGCCTGGGTCAACTTTGGGGCTGCAGTGCCTGCAGACCAAAGCCAGGCGTCCATGTAAACGTCTCTACACACGGTCCTGCTGAAAGTCCTCTATGCGGCCAGAGAGCTCGCAGCTCACAGCTCACAGCTCACAGGTGCCCACACTTGAGTACTGTCCTGCACCTGCCCCAACTTGGCCCAGTTGGTTTAAGGCCCCTGCCACCTATGTGGGCTTCCAGCCTGGGCAGAGCTGGTAGCACCTGGGCTGAGATAGGGGCTGCTGAACTCCCCAGCACCACAGCCCAAAGCAGGTGGTTTTCTTTGATTGTTTGGTTGCATGTTTTCTTTATTTATTTTTTAGAGACAGAGTCTCACTTTGTCACCCTCGGTAGAGTGCCGTGACATCACAGCTCACAGCAACCTCCAGCTCTTGGACTTAGGTGATCTTGCCTCAGTCTCCAGAGTAGCTGGGACTACAGGCACCACCGCAATGCCTGGCTATTTTTTTGTTGCAGTTTGGCTGGGGCTGGGTTTGAACCTACCACCCTCAGTATATGGGGCCGGTGCCCTACTGACTGAGCCACAGGCGCTCCTTTTTTTTTGAGAGTCTCATTATGTCGCTCTCGGTAGAGGGCTGTGCCATCACAGCTCACAGCAATCTCAAACTCTTGGGCTCAAGCAATTCCCCTGCCTCAGCCTTCCCAAGTACCCTGTTTTCCCGAAAATAAGATAGTGTCTTATTTTAAGGTGTGCTCCCAAAGATGCGCCAGGTCTTATTTTCAGGGGACGTCTTGTCTTTCCTGTAAGTAGGTCCTACTTTCGGAGGATGTCTTATTTTCGGGGAAACAGGGTATTCCTGCACCCTAGAAGGACACTTGGTGATGGCTACTGGAAGCTGCTGCACTTCGTGGGCCAGAGCATATGGTTTTGGTATAAAAGCAACTCCACTTTCATACTTCTGCACTAACTAGTAGATGAACACAGAATTACCCAACAGCACTGGCCCGGTCCCCATAGGGCATTCTGCACACTGGATGCCCACCTTGACCAGAGAGCTCATAGGCTGTACCATCACCATACCCTGGAAAGCCGCCTCCCCTTTACAGAGACACAGTGATCAGCACCCAAAATACCTGCTCTTCCCACAAAGGACAAGGACATCAGCTCTACCTGACTACATACAGCCCAGAGATGGAAAGACATATGCCCTACACATACCCCCTAGGGGCTGGCAGGGACCCTAAGTCACTGAAGGAGGTGGCTTGTGAACTTAATTTCAAAAACCAGCCCTTTGAGCACTGAGCCTTGCCCCAGGCACCCCAGAAAAAAGATGCTATTGAGAAACGCTGGAGGGAAAGGGACTGGCCAGGGTCAGGGATAGGGAGCTGCAAAGGCCAGCATGGTGATCCAAGCGAAAGGTGTCATTCCACCTTAGCACAGTTTCCCTGCCTGAGAGAGCACAGCCAGGAGGCTGCTTCCCCCGAGGCCCAGGATGTTTTTGCAAAAGCATCCCTCAACACTCCCAGAAGGGCCCACCTCCACAGGCACCTCTTCTCTCCAAATCTGAAACCAACTGGAAATGATCCCAAACAATCTAGCGGTTAGCAGGGAGTGGCCACAAAGATATTCATGACCATTCATCAAACTGTGGCAGGGGGAATTCAGTAGAGCTTTCCTAAATAAATAATGGTAACTACCCAGAGATTAATGTGCTTTTCATCAAAGAACTATTTTCCTGGCTGAAAAAGATAAGTTGATTTCTACAAATCGAGACAGGTGCTAATGTTCTGCAGTTTCCCTCACAGTTCAGAGAGTAACTCTGAGCACTCCCTGGGTCGCAGGGCTGCAACCAACAAGCCAGACCTGACAGAGAAACACACCTTCAACTTTCTGTGCACGCACACGCGCTCACATGCACATGTATACTTACATGCACTCACACACACACACACACACACATGCACACTCGCATGCCCTCACACATAGGATCAGGGACAACTGGAGAACACAAACCACACACAAGTAGATTGCATCTGCCTCTAACAAACACAGACAGTAAATAGGCAGAAAAAGTGTTTGATAAGAGGTTTCCGTAACAACGAAGCCAGAAGCTACCAGAACCTGTGTAATACTACAAAAGCAGTCCTAAGACAGAATTTTATTGCATTAGGTGCCTACATCTGTAAAACAGAAAGAGAGCACATCAAAAAGTTAATGAAGCAACTTAAGGAAACGGAAAAGAGCAATCTAATCACAATCCTAGCAGAAGAACACAAAGACCCAAAATTAAGTCAGAAATAAATGAAATCAAAAACAAAAGAACCACCATCAATGAATCTCCAAAAACAAAAAAATACATTAATTAAAAATAAATGTAAAAGCTCGGCGCCTGTGGCTCAAGGAGCTAAAGCACCAGCCACATATACCTGAGCTGGCAGGTTCAAATCCAGCCTGGGTCCACCAAACAACGACGGCTACAACCAAAAATAGCTGGGCATTGTGGCAGGCACCTGTAGTCCCCGCTGCTTGGGAGGTGGAGGCAGGAGAATCACTTGAGCCCAAGAATTGGAGGTTGCTGTGAGCTGTGATGCCACAGCACTAAGGTGACAGCTTGAGGTGCTGTCTCAAAAAAGTAAAATAAATAAATAAATTTAAAGGGGTGGCACCTGTGGCTCAAAGGAGTAGGGCACTGGCCCCATATGTTGGAGGTGATGGGTTAAAACCCCAGCCCTGGCCAAAAACTGCAAAAAAAAAATAAATAAATAAATAAAATAAAAATAAATAGATTTTAAAAAAGAAAACAGGGGTGGCGCCTATGGCTCAGTAGGTAGAGTGCGAGCCCCATATACTGAGGGTGGTGGGTTCAAACCCGGCCCCAGCCAAATTGCAAAAAAAAAAAAAAAGAAAAGAAAACAGAAGAATCATTCAGGCAGCACCCATAGCTCAGTGGGTAGGGCACCAGCTATATATACCAAAGGGTGACAGGTTCGAACCTGACCTGGGCCTGCTAAAACAACAATGACAACTACAAAAAAAAAAAAAAAAAAAAAAACCCAAGCATTATGGTGGGCACCTGAAGTCCCAGCTACTTGAGAGGCTGAGGCAAGAGAATCACTTAAGCCCAAGAGTTTGAGGTGAGGTTGCTGTGAGCTGTGATGCCACAGCACTCTGCCCAGGGCAATGTAGTGAAACTCTGGGGAGAGAATCATTCAGAAATTTAATGAAACAAAAAGTTGGTTCTTCGAAAAGATAAAATTGATAAACCTTTGGCCAGATTAACTAGAAACAAAAAAGTAAGATCTCTAATAACCTCAATCAGAAACAAAAATAACAGATACCAAAGTAATACAAGAAATTATCTCTGACTACTATGAAAAACTCTATGCCCAGAAATTTGACAATGTGGAGGAAATGGACCAATACCTGGAATCATACAACTTGCCTTGACTTAACCAGGAAGAAAACAGATCTCAACAGACCAATATCAAGCACTGAGATGGAAGAAATGATAAAAAAAAAAAAAAATCCTCCAACAACAAAAAAAGCCCTGAACCAGATGGCTTATCGCTAGAATTATATCAAACCTTCAAAGAAGAGCTTGTACCCATACTACAGAAGCTATTCCAAAACATTGAGAAGGAAGGAATCTTTCCTAACACGTTCTATGAAGCAAACATCACTCTGATACTAAAACCAGGAAAGGACCCAACTAAAAAGGAGAACTTCAGACTGATTTCACTAATGATTATCGATGTAAAAATACTCAATAAAATCTTAATCACTAGTTACAGCTAGGCTTGGTGCCCATAGCTCAGTGAGTAGGGCACCAGTCACATGTACCGAGACTGGCAGGTTCAAGCCCGGCCCAATCCTGCTAAACAATGACAACTACAATACCAAATAGCTGGGCGTGTGGCAGGTGTCTGTAGTCCCAGCTAATTGGGAGGCTGAGGAAAGAGAATTCACTTAAGCCCAAGAGTTTGAAGTTGCCGTGAGCTGTGACACTAAGCACTCTACCAGGATGACATAGTGAGACTCTGTCACACACAAAAATAATAATAATAATAATTACAGCTACACATTAAGAAAATTATACATCATGGCTGGGCATGGTGGCCCACACCTATAATCCTAGCACTCTGGGAGTCGGAGGTGGGTGGACTGCCTGAGTTGCCAGGTTCAAGACCAGCCTGAGCAAGAGCAAGACCCAATTACTAGGGAGGCAAGAGAGTCACTTAAGCCCAAAAATTTGAGGTTGCTGTGAGCTCTGACGCTACAGCACTCTACTGAGGGTGACAAAGTAAGACTCTGTCTCAGAAAGAAAGAAAAAAAAAAAGCTGAGTGCGGGAGCTCAAACGAGTTCAAGACCAGCCTGGGCAAGACCCGATCTCTACTAAAAATAGAAAAACTGAGGCAAGAGGATCACTTGAACCCGAGTTAGAGCTTGCTGTGAGCTATGATGCCACAGCACTCTGCCCAGGGCAACAGCTTGAGTCTTTGTCTCAAAAAAAGAAAAAAATTACACATCATGATCAAGTAGGCTTTGTCCCAGGGATGCAAGGCTGGTTTAACATACACAAATCCATAAATGTAATTTACCATATCAATAGAAACAAAAACGAATGACCCTCTCAATAGATGCAAAAAAAGCATCTAACAAAATTCGGCATCCTTTTCTAACCAGAACACTTAAGAAAACAGACGCAGATGACACTTTCTTTTTTTTGAGATGGAGTCTCACTATGTCACCCTCAGTAGAGTGCTGTGACATCACACCTCACAGCAACCTCAAATTCTTGGGTTTAAGTGATTCTCTTGCCTCAGCCTCCCAAATAGCTGGGACTATATAGGTGCCCGCTGCAAATGACCAGCTATTTTTTTGTTGTAGTTGTCATTATTGTCTTAGCAGGACCAGGCCAGGTTCGGACCCGATAGCCCCAGTGTATGGGGCCAGAGCCCAAACCACTGAGCTACAGGTGCCAAGCCAGATGGCACATTTCTTTTTCTTTTTTCTGTAGAGACAAGCGTCTCACTTTATTGCCCTCAATAGAGTGCCGTGGCATCACACAGCTCACAGCAACCTCCAACTCCTGGGCTTAGGTGATTGATTTTCTTGCCTCAGCCTCCCGAGTAGCTGGGACTACAGGTGCCTGCCACAACACCCAGCTATTTTTTTGTTGCAGTTTGGCCAGGGCTATGTTTAAACTCGCCACCCTCGGTATATAGGGCTGGTGCCCTACCCACTGAGCCACAGGAGCAAGCCGCCCTGGATGGCAAAATTCTTTTTTTTTTTGTAGAGACAGAGTCTCACTGTACCGCCCTCCGGTAGAGTGCCGTGGCGTCACACGGCTCACAGCAACCTCTACCTCTAACTGTCGGGCTTATGCGATTCTCCTGCCTCAGCCTCCCAAGTAGCTGGGGCTACAGGCGCCCGCCACAACGCCCAGCTATTTTTTTTGTTGTTGCAGTTTGGCCGGGGCCGGGTTTGAACCCGCCACCCTCGGCATATGGGGCCGGCGCCCTACTCACTGAGCCACAGGCGCCGCCCGGATGGCAAAATTCTTAAGCTGATTGAAGCCATCTATGACAAACCCACAGCTAACATCATACTGAATGGAGTAAAACTGAAAGCTTTTCCACTTAGAACTAGAACCAGACAGAGATGTCTATTATCGCCATTATTATTCAACATAGTTTTGGAAGTTCTAGCCAATGCAATCAGGCAAGAGAAGGATATAAAGGACATCCAAATGGGAGCAGAGGTCAAACTCTCACTCTTTGCCAATGATGTGACTTTATACTTAGAAAACCCTAGCATCTCAACCACAAACTCCTGGAAGTGATCAAGAAATACAGTACCATCTCTGGGTATAAAGTCAATGTCCACAAAATTGCCTTTGTATATGCCAATACAGAAGCCAAATTGAGAAGCTAATCAAAGACACAATTCCCTTCACAGTGGCTTCCAAGGAAATGAAATACCTAGGAATATACCTAACAAAAGAGGGGAAGGGGCTCCGTGCCTGTAGCTCAAGCGGCTAAGGCGCCAGCCACATACACCAGAGCTTGCAGGTTCAAATCCAGCCCAGGCCTGCCAAAGAACAATGACAACTACAACCAAAAAACAGATGGGCATTGTGGCGGGATCCTATAGTCCCAGCTACTTGGGAGGCTGAGGAAGGAGAATTGCTTAAGCCCAAGAGTTGGAGGTTACTATGAACTGTGATGCCATGGCACTCTACCCAGGGTGACAGCTTGAGGCTCTGTCGGAAAAAAAAGAGGTGAAGGACCTCTACAAAGGGAATTATGAAACCTTAAGAAAAGAAATAGGCTGGGCGGCACCTGTGGCTCAAGGAGTAGGGTGCCGGTCTCATATGCCGGAGGTGGCGGGTTCAAACCTAGCCCCGGCCAAAAACCAAAAAAAAAGTAAAAGAAATAGGCAAAAGACATTATTAACAAATGGAGGGCGGCGCCTGTGGCTCAGTCAGTAAGGCGCCAGCCCCATATACCGAGGGTGGCGAGTTCAAACCCGGCCCCGGCCAAACTGCAACCAAAAAATAGCCGGGCGTTGTGGCAGGTGCCTGTAGTCCCAGCTACTCGGGAGGCTGAGGCAAGAGAATCACTTAAGCCCAGGAGTTGGAGGTTGCTGTGAGCTGTGTGAGGCCACGGCACTCTACTGAGGGCCATAAAGTGAGACTCTGTCTCTGCAAAAAAAAAAAACAAAAAACAAATGGAAGACAATACCATGCTCATGTTGGGAAGAATCAACATTGGTTTTTTTTTTTCTTGTAGAGACAGAGTCTCACTTTACCACCTTCAGTAGAGTGCCATGATGTCACAGGACTCACAGCAACCTCTAGCTCTTGGGCTTCAGCGATTCTCCTGCCTCAGCCTCCCGAGCAGCTGGGACTACAGGCACCTGCCACAATGCCCAGCTATTTTTTGGTTGCAGTTCAGCTGGGGCTGGGTTTGAACCCGCCACTCTCGGCATATGGGGCCGGCGCCCTACTCACTGAGCCACAGGCGCCACCCAAGAATCAACATTGTTAAAATGTCTATACTGCCCAAAGCAATCTACATATTTAATGTAATCCCCATAAAAATACCAACATCATACTTTGAAAAACTGGAAAAACAGTTCATTTTGTATGGAACCAGAAAAAAATCCCATATAGCCAAGGCTATTCTTAGTAATAAAAACAAAGTCAGAGGCATCATACCAGACTTCTGATTACATTACAGTTCACAGTGATCAAAACAGCAAAGTATTGGCACAAAAAGACATATGGAACAGAATACAAAACCAAGAGATGAAACCAGTCTCTCACAGCCATCCAATCTTTGATAAACCAAATAAAAGCATACAGTGGGGAAAAGAATCCCTATTCAATAGATAGTGCTGGGAGAACATGAAAAAGACTGAAACTGGACTCACACCTTTCACTACTTCCAAAAATTGACTCAAGATGGATAAAAGATTTAAATCTAAGACATGAAGTGATAAAAATCCTAGAAGGAAATGTGGGAAAAACTCTTAAGGATACTGGCCTGGGAGCTCGGTGCCCTTAGCAATGTGGTTACCTGTGCTATAGTGCTGGCCACATGCACCAAGGCTGGTGGGTTCAAACCCAGCCAGGGCCCAGCTAAACAACAACACAATAGCCAGGCATTGTGGCGGGTGTCTACAGTCCCATCTACTTGGGAGGCTGAGGCAAGAGACTAACTTAAGCCAAAGAGTTTGAGATTGCTGTGAGCTATAATGCCATAACACTCTACCAAGGGTGACGAAGTGAGACTGTGTCGCAAAGAAAAAAAAAAGGGATATCGGCCTGGGGAAAGATCTTATGAGGACTCACACTGGCAGTCATAACAACAACAACAATAAACAAATGGGACTTTAAGCTGAAAAGTTTCTGCACATTAAAGCAAACAGACAACTATAGGAATGGGAAAAGATATCTGCATATTATGAATCTGACAAAGGGTTGATAACTAGAAACTACAGAAAATTCAAACTAATCAACAAAAAAGAACAAATGATTCCATTTATCACTGGACAAGACATGAATAGAACTTTCTCTGAGGAAGACAGAGGAATGGCTAACAAACATAAGAAAAAAGGGCAGGGCCTGTGGCTCAAAGGAGTAGAGAGCTGGCCCCATATGCTGGAGGTGACGGGTTCAAACCCCAGCCCTGGCCAAAAACTGCAAAAACAAACAAACAAACAAAAAACACGAAAAAATGCTCATCGTCCCTCAATCATCCAAGAAATGCAAATCAAAACCAACCTGAGATATCACCTAACCCCAGTGAAAATAGCCCATATCACAAAGTTTCAAAAGCTGCAGATTATGGCATGGATATGAAGACACGGCAACACTTTTACACTGTTGATGGGACTGCAAACTAATACAACCTCTTTGGAAACAAGTATGGAGAATACTCAAAGAACTCAAAATAGACTTTCCATGGGATCCTGCAATCCCATTGCTAGGCATCAACCCAGAAGAAAAAAAATCATTTTATCAAAAGGACATCTGCACTAGATTATTTACTGCAGCTCAATTTACAATTGCCAAGATGTGGAAACAACCCAAATGCCCATCAACCAAGGAACAGATTAACAAACGGCGGTGCTAGTCCCAGTTACTCAGGAGGCTGAGGCAAGAGAATCGCTTAAGCCCAGGAGTTGGAGGTTGCTGTGAGCTGTGTGAGGCCACAGCACTCTACTGAGGGCCATAAAGTGAGACTCTGTCTCTATAAAAAAAAAAAAAAACAAACGGCAGTGTATGTTTGCCATGGAACGCTATTCAGCAATAAAAAAGACAGTGACTTTACATTGTTTGTATGAACCTGGATGGAGTTGTTTTTTTTTTTTTGAGACAGTCTCAAGCTGTCAGCCTGGGTAGAGTGCGGTGGCATCACAGTTCACAGCAACCTCCAACTCTTGGTCTTAAGCAATTCTCTTGCCTCAGCCTCCCAAGGGGCTGAGACCACCGGTGCCTGCCACAATACCCAGCTATTTTTTATTTTGTTGCAGTTGTCATTGTATTAGCTGGCTGGGGCCAGGTTTGAACCCACCAGCCTCAGTGTATGTGGCTGGCGCCCTACTTACTGAGCTATGGGTGCCGCGTGAATGGAGTTTTAACACATTCTTCGTAGTAAAGTATCACAGGAATGAAAAAGCAAGTAACAAATGTACTTAATACTGACATTAAGCCAGTAGACAATCTAATACACACCCATATAAAAGAAAAACTCACGGCTCGACACCTGTGGCTCAGGGGCTAGGGTGCTAGCCACATACACCAGAGGTAGTGGGTTCGAACCTGGCCCAGGCCTGCCAAACAATGACAACTATAACCAAAAATAGTCAGGAATGGGCGGCGCCTGTGGCTCAGTCGGTAGGGCGCCGGCCCCATATACCGAGGGTGGCGGGTTCAAACCCGGCCCTGGCCAAACTGCAACCAAAAAATAGCCGGGCGTTGTGGCGGGCGCCTGTAGTCCCAGCTACTCGGAAGGCTGAGGCAAGAGAATCGCTTAAGCCCAGGAGTTGGAGGTTGCTGTGAGCTGTGTGAGGCCACGGCACTCTACCAAGGGCCATAAAGTGAGACTCTGTCTCTACAAAAAAAAAAAAGTCAGGCATTGTGGCAGGCACCTTTGGTCCCAGATACTTGGGAAGCTGAGGCCAACAGAATCACTTGGGCTCAAGAGTTTGAGGTTGCTGTGAGCTGTGATGCCATAGCACTCTACCGAGGGCGACAACTTGAAACTCTTGTCTCAAAAAAAAAAAAAGAAAGAAAGAAAGAAAAAGAAAAGAAAAAAAAAAAACTGGTGGCTCATGCTTGTAATCCTAACACTCCAGGAAGCTGAGGCGGGTAGACTGCTTGAGCTCATGGGTTCGAAACCAGCCTGAACCAAAGCAAGACCCTATTTCTCCTAAAAATAGAAAAACTGGTTCAGTGCCTATAGCTCAAGTGGTTAGGGCACCAGCCACATACACCGGAGCTGGCGGGTTCAAATCCAGCCCAGGCCTGCCAGTGACAACTGCAACCAAAAAATACCTGGACGTTGTTGCAGGCGCCTATAGTTCCAGCTATTTGGGAGACTGAGGCAAAAGAATCGCTTAAGCCCAAAAGTTTGAGGTTGCTGTGAGCTGTGATGCCACGGCATTCCACCCAGCGCGACAGCTTAAGACTCTGTCTCAAAAAAAAATAATAATAATAATAATAAAATAAAAATAAAAAAACTGAGGCAAGAGGATAGCTTGAGCCTGAGTTGAAGGTTACTGTGAGCTATGACACCACAGCTTAAGACTCTGTCTCAAAAAACAAAAAAAAAAAAAGAAAGAAAGAAAAACTCAATTCAATTCAAGATGGGGGAGGAGGATGGAGGGAAGTGAATGGGTACAAAAAAAGAAAAAAAATAGAGGTCTTCTACCCAAGAACCCTGCCCTGATACTCAGCACATGAGCCCAAACATTACGGACATCTCTAGTTCATGTTTCAGCACCTCATGAAAAAATAAGAGCTGGTAGGCTGGGTGTGATGGCTCATGCCTATAATCTCCCTTGACTTGAGAAGTCAAGGTGGGTGGACTGCCTGAGCTCACAAGTTCAAAACCAGCCTGAGCCAAAGCAAGACCCCATCTCTCAAAAGAAAAAAAAAAAAAGAAAAAGAATTAGCCAGGTGTTGTGACGGGTGTCTATAGTCCCAGCTACTTGGGAGGCTGAGATAAGAGGATCGCTTGAACCCAAGAGTTTGAGGTTGCTATGAGTTAAGACGCCAGAGCATTCTTTTTTTTTTTTTTTGAGACAGAGCCTCAAGCTGTCACCCTGGGTACAGTGCTGTGGCATCATAGCTCACAGCAACCTCCAACTCCTGGGCTCAAGCAATTCTCCTGCCTCTGCCTTCCAAGTAGCTGGGACTACAGGCACCCACAACATCCGGCTATTTTTTTTTTTTTTTTTGGTTGTAGTCGTCATTGTTGTTTGGCGGGCCCGGGCTGAATTCCAACCCACCAGCTCAGGTGTATGTGGCTGGTGCCTTAGCCACTTGAGCCACAGGCACTGAGCCAAGACACCACAGCATTCTAAGAAGGGTGACCAAGTGAGACTCTGTCTCAAAAAAATAAATAAATAAAAACGAGCTGGAAACCTCACTGAGAATTGCCTTAAGTTTCTATAAAATAAACCTCATTTTACCCAAGCTATTAGCTCTGCCTGCTTTGCTCCAGAACAGCCCTCTGACTAGCACTTGTTCTGAATGCTCTAAAGCAGCAATGACTGCACAGTTGTGAAGGGAGAAACAGTGCTCCTTTTATGAGTCCACAATGATGATAAACAGTCCACCCGCATGTATCCACCTTGGCATTGATCTCTACATAGAATCCTTTTCCCTGGGCTCAGCGGCTAGGACGCTAGCCACATACACCAAGGCTGGTGGGTTCAAATCCAGCCTGGGCCTACCAAAAAACAATGACAACTATAACCAAAAAACAGCCGGGCGTTCTGGTGGGTGCCTGTAGTCCCAGCTACCTGGGAGGCTGAGGCAAGAGAATCGCTTAAGCCCAAGAGTTTGAGGTTGCTATGGGCTGTGACACCATGGCACTCTACCCAGGGCGACAGCCTGAGACTCTGTCTCAAAAAAAAAAAAAAAAAAGACTTTGGCTTATTACCCGTAGCACAGTGGTTACGGCGCCAGCCACATACACTGAGGCTGGCGGGTTCAAACCCGGCCCAAGCCAGCTAAACAACAATGACAACTGCAAAAAAAAAAAAAAATAGCTAGGTGTTGTGGTGGACACCTGTAGTCCCAGCTACTTGGGAGGCTGAGGGCAGGGAATCGCTTAAGCCCAAGAGTTTGAGGTTGCTGTCAACTGTGATGCCATGGCGCTCTACCAAGGGTGACACAGTGAACAGCAGTACCTCCTTCGGATGACAAGGGCACCCAGGACACCTGCTGTTGTTGGGAACCTCCAAGAGAAACTCACCTTTCCGAAGAACCCGCTTCTTTGCTCGAATGTCTGTTTCCAGCTCTGCTGCTCTGATGTAAATCCTAACAGACTGTGGGAGATGCCGGACCGCTTGGGCCACCACAGCCTTGGCAGTGTCCCCAGGCTGCAACCTAGCTGCTTCTAACCACACATCTTCACTCTGTAAGGGAAAAGAAAAGAGCAGAAAGGCTACAACATACAGACTGGAGCCATGAAGGAGAGGCACGTGCCTCTGGAGCAGAATCTCAGGCCCCCAGGCTTTATGAACGTCAACCAGCTTGGCTTCAGTATGCCCACACCAGAGCTCTCCATTGTGCCAACGCTCAGGAATATGGAAACCATACCTGAGTGGGGGACAATGCAATGCTTTGTGAAAAATACAATTTGCCCAACAGGATACACTCAAAGAAAAAGCAAAAACTATGCCTCTGCCTAGGAAGTTCTGATTTGTACCTACTGTCCCAGGATAATTACTCATAGGGCCCCCTTTACTGGCAAGAATATCCAGTCCGAACAGTAAAGTGCACAGGCACTTAAGAGGGTCCTATAGTACTTTTTTTTTTTTTGAGACAAGAGTCTCACTTTGTTGCCCTCAGTAGAATCCCGTGGCATCACAGCTCGCAGCAATCTCAAACTCTTGGGTTCAAGTGATCCTCTTGCCTCAGCCTCCCAAGCAGCTGGAACTATAGGCGCCTCCCCCACAACACCCAGCTATTTTTTCATTGCAGTTGTCATTATTGTTTAGTTTGCTCTGGCTCAGGCTGATCTCGAACTAGTTAGCTCAAATAATCCACCCATCCCAGCCTTCCAGAGTGATGGGATTACAGGTGTAGGCCACCAGGCCCGGCCTCAGTACTTTTCAAAGCTTGTCTAATCACTCCTCCTCCAAAAACAAAAATGTTATAATATTCTTTTAAGAGTTTTAGACCCGGCGCCTATAGCTCAGTGAGGTTGCTGTGAGCTATGATGCCATAGCCTCTAACCAGGGTGACAGCTTGAGGCCCTGTCTCAAAAAAAAAAAAAAGTTTTTACCAGCCATTAAATTTCTTACATTAGGTGGGTGAAGAAATGACTGATTTAGCTCTTTCTGGTTAAGGTTATCCTGCCATTAAACTAGAAGTGGACTAGTCTTTACTCCATATAAAAACAAGCAGGAGAAAAACCCCTTTCCCACTTCCCACATCATCCCCCTAGCCCAGTGGTTCTCAATTTGTGGGTTGCAACCCCTTTGTAACAATGAAAATACATCACGCATATCAGATATTTACATTATGATTCATAACAGCAGCAAAATTACAGTTATGAAGTAGCAATGAAAATAATTTTATGGTTGGGGCTCACCACAACATGAGGAACTGTATTAAAGGGTTGAAGCCTTAGAAGGTTGAGAACCACTGCCCTAGCCTGTCCTGCTCAACATTAAAAGGCAAACAGATTTGCCCCAGCTTGATTTATCCCACAGGGGGCTGGCAACTGTGCAGCCTTCCAGGAAAATACCCTACAACATGCTCACCTTGGGGCACATCTCTGTCCCCTTCATGATAAGGTTCCGAGCTACTTGCAGCTTCCCAGTGACTTCTTCAAGGCGGGCTGATGCAATCCACGCTGGTGGGTGATGAGGGTTTGTCTCGCGGACAGACTTGAGAAGCAGTCTTGCCTTCTTGATATCACTACCAGAGTGGGAATGCACACAGTGTTAGGCCACACTGCCCCAAGAAAAGAGGTTCCCAATTCACAGACACAACATATAAACTACTAATCTTAATGTCCCACAGAGCAGAAACCAACTCAGGACTCTGGTCAGCACCACCCCAAGTCTGTTTAGCATCCCTGCAGACAATTCTGAAAACTGAAGGTCCAGCCAGACAAGCTGCTTTCTAGTCCAGCATAGGCTCAGATTTGAATTGTTATTTGTAAAACACTGACTATGGGGGCAGTGCCTATGGCTCAAAGGAGTAGGACGCTGGCTCCATATGCCGGAGATGGAGGGTTCAAACCCAGCCCGGCCAAAAAAAACAAAAAACAAAATAAAACACTGAATATATACAATGAATGGATACTGATCTATCTTAGATGGAAAACCAAACTAATCCACTACATATTTCTTAGAACACCTATGCTGCATTTTGGGGTTTGGGGATCTTTTTGTGTGTAAGACAGTGTCTCACTTGGCTACCCAGGCTGGAGTACAATGGCACAGTTATAGCTCACAGCAGGCTTATAACCTCCCTGATCTAAAGTGATCCTCCCAGCTTGGCCTCCCAAAGTGCTGGAATTACAGGTGTAAGGCACTGTGCCCTTTGTCACATTTTATCTGCATATTTCCCAAATAAAATCCAAAACATTCTAGGCAACTAGAGCGCCTGTCCCAAACCACTGATTTTGCAAAGCACTCACTTGATATCCCCTCCGTGGGTCGGGATCATAGAATTTAAATCTGTCAGATAGCCTTTGGGGTCAACTACAGTCTGTCCACTCACGGAGTCAGACACCTATAAGACAGGCCAAATTAAGAGTCAGCTGGACATGGTGAGGAACATCTAAAACAAAGTACTCAGAGGGTCCCTGGAATCCCTTCCCACAATCTTGACTCCAGTGGATACTCAGAAGGAAAAGGAAGAAAACCACCTTAATATCATTCAGACAATATTTGTGATAATAAATAAATTTCTTCTATCTAAAAAATGACTTATATTAAAAAAATTAAAGTCCCAGGAAATAAAACCAAAGAAGAAATTTAAAAAAAGGCTAAGAACAAGTAAAATCCAGAAATCACAAAGTTTATCATGAAGTCAGTAACTTCAACTAAAAATAAAATGTGCATATAGCAGTTCATTATACTATGAACAAACAAAAACCCAATTAAAAAAATGGGGTTCGGCGCCTATGGCTCAAGAGGCTAAGGCACCAGTCACATACACCTGAGCTGGCAGGTTCGAATCCAGCCCGGGCCCGCCAAACAATAATGATGGCTACAACCACAAAAAATGGCCCGGCATTGTGGCAGGCGCCTGTAGTCCCAGCTACCTGGGATGCAGAGGCAGGAGAATTGCTTGAGCCCAGGAGTTAGAGGTTGCTGTGAGCTATAATGCCACAGCACTCTACCCAGGGGGATAGCTTGAGGCTCTGTCTCCAAAAAAAAAAAAAAGGGAAGGGACCCAAATAGATATTTCTCTAAAAAAGACATACGAATCCCTAGCATCACTAATTATTAGGGAAATCCAAATCAAAACCAAAAAGAGATACCACTTCACATCCACTAGGATGGTTATTTTCAAGGAAAAAAGGAGGAAGAAAATCAGCATGGGCAAGAATGTGGAGAAACTGGAACCCTCAGACACAGCTGCTATGGAAGGTATTATGGCAGTTCCTCAAAAATTTAGACATAAGGGCGGCCCCTGTGGCTCAGTCGGTAAGGCGCCGGCCCCATATACCAAGGGTGGCGGGTTCAAACCCCGCCCCAGCTGAACTGCAACCAAAAAATAGCTGGGTGTTGTGGCGGGCACCTGTAGTCCCAGCTACTCGGGAGGCTGAGGCAAGAGAATCGCTTAAGCCCAGGAGTTGGAGGTTGCTGTGAGCTGTGTGATGCCATGGCACTCTACCGAGGGCCATAAAGTGAGACTCTGTCTCTACCAAAAAAAAAAAAAAAAAAAAAAATTTAGACATAAAATCACCATATACAGCTATTTCAGTAATTCCACTTCTAGGTATGTACCCAAAAGAATAGAAAGCAGGTCTCAAACAAATCCTCGTAAACCATGTTCATATCAACATTGCTCACGATAAATGCAGAAGCAATCAAGTGTTCACAGACAGATAAATGGGTTAAGTAAAATACGGTCTATACACAAGTAGAGTATTATTCAGCTTAAAAGATGAGGGAAACTCTGACACGTGCTAAAACATGGATGAACCTTGAAGACATTATGGTAAGTAAAATAAGCCAGTCACAAAAAGACAAATACTGCATAGCTCCAGTCACATGAGGTCCATGAAGACATCAAATTCATAGAAAACAGAGAGCAGAACGGGGGGGAGCTGAGAGAGATGGGTGGGGAGTCAGTTTCTGTTGCAAAGATGAAAAGAATTCTAGAAATGGGTGGCAGTGATGGCTGTGTAACGTGAATGTACTTATCAGTGAACATACACTTACAAATGATTAAAATGTTAAATTCTGTGTTCTATGTATTTTCTTTTCTTTCTTTTTTTTGAGACAGAGCCACACCATATTGCCCTGGGTAGAGTGTCGCGGTGTCACAGTTCACCACAACCTCAAATTCTCGGGCTCAAGTGATTCTCTTGCCTCAGCCTCCCAAGTAGCTGAAACTACCTACAGACACTTGCCACGCCTGGCTATTTTTTTTTTTTTTTTTTGTGGTTGGTGTTTAACAGGCCCAAGCTGGGCTCAAAACCACCAACCCTGGTGTATATGGCTGGCACATTAACCACTGAGCTACAGGCACCAAGCCAATGTTCTATGCATTTTACCACAAAAATGTACTACAATAAAGTTTTTTTGTTAAACAAAATATTTCTATATTCCACAAACAAGTCTAACAGAGAAACAATAGAAAACTTGCAACATGGCTGGGAGCGGTGGCTCACCTGTAATCCCCAGCACTTGGGAAGCCGAGGTGGGTGGACTGCCTGAGCTCACAGGTTCGAGACCAGCCTGAGCCAGAGCAAGACCTCGTCTCTAAAAACAGCCAGGTGACGGGCGGCGCCTGTGGCTCAGTCGGTAAGGCGCCGGCCCCATATACCGAGGGTGGCGGGTTCAAACCCGGCCCCGGCTGAACTGCAACCAAAAAAAAAAAAAATAGCCGGGTGTTGTGGCGGGCGCCTATAGTCCCAGCTACTCAGGAGGCTGAGGCAAGAGAATCGCTTAAGCCCAGGAGTTGGAGGTTGCTGTGAGCTGTATGATGCCATGGCACTCTACCGAGGGCCATAAAGTGAAACTCTGTCTCTACAAAAAAAATAAATAAATAAAAATAGCCAAGTGTTAGACGGCACCTGTGGCTCAGTGGGTAGGGCGCCGGCCCCATATGCCGAGGGTGATGGGTTCAAACCCAGCCCCGGCCAAAACTGCAACAAAAAAATAGCTGGGTGTTGTGGCGGGCGCCTGTAGTCCCAGCTACTCGGGAGGCTGAGGCAAGAGAATCATCTAAAGCCAGGAGTTGGATGTTGCTGTCAGCTGTGACGGCACAGCACTCTACCGAGGGTGACAAAGTGAGACTCCGTCTCTACAAAAAAATAAATAAATAAATAAATAAAAATGAAGTTCAATTAAAAAAAAAAAAAAAAAAGCCAGGTGTTGTGGTAGGCACCTGTAGTCCTAGCTGCTACTAGGGAGGCTGAGGCAAGAGAACAGCTTGAGCCCAAGAGTTTGACATTGCTGTGAGCTATGGCAACAAAGTGAAACTCTGTCTCAAAATAAATAAAGAAAGAAAGCATGCAACAAAATGGCACTGTGTTAAACAAGCCTAAGGAGACACATGAGGCCCTTCACAGAACTGCCCTCAGCTCCCACAAGGAAAGACAATCAGCGTCAGCGTGAATAGAAAATGCAAACTGAGCCAACAATTAAAAAAAAAAAAAAAAGAATGCAGTATACAGAGTGGAGTAATACTCAGCCATAAAAAAGGAATAAAAATCCTGTCATTTGCAACAACATGGAAGAACCTGGAGAACATTATGTTAAGTGAAATAAACAAGCACAGAATGAAAAATATTGGATGATGTGGAATGTGTGTGCAATGTAAAAGAAGCAGAGACTGGTATGGTGGTTACCAGAGGCTGGGGAGAACAGGGGGAAGGAGGCATGAGGAGAGTCAACCAATGGGTACAAAGTTATAGTTAGAAGGGAGAAATAGGGCGGCGCCTGTGGCTCAGGGGGTTAAGGCACTGGCCCCATATACCGAGGGTGGTGGGTTCAAACCCACCCCGGCCAAACTGCAAGAAAAAAATAGCCAGGCACTGTGGCAGGCGCCTGTAGTCCCAGCTACTTGGGAGGCTGAGGCAAGAGAATCGCCTAAGCCCAAGGACTTGGAGGTTGCTGTGAGCTGTGACACCACAGCACTCTACTGAGGGTTAATAAATGAGACTCTGTCTCAATAAATAAATAAATAAATAAATTTAAAAAAAAAAAAGAAAGGAGAAATAGCTGTGGTGTTGTATTGCACAACAAGGTGACGATAGTCAACAATAATGTATGCAATAGCCAGAAGATATGATTTTGTTTTGTTTTTGCAGTTTTTGCCCGAGGCCGGGTTTGAACCAGACACCTCCAGGGTCCAACGCCCTACTCCTTTGAGCCACAGGTATCGCCCCAAAGATATGATTTGGAATGTTCTCACCACAAAGAAATGACAAGTGTTTTAAGGTGATGGGTGTGCTAGTTATTGTGATGTGACCATTACAGAATGTATTTGTACGTGTGTATCAAAACATCACACTGTATCCCATAAATCTGTACGATTATTATGGACCAATTAAAAACAAAATCAAGGGCAGCGCCTGTGGCTCAGTGAGCAGGGCGCTGGCCCCATATACCAAGGGTGGCAGGTTCAAACCCAGCCCCAGCCAAACTGCAACAACAAAAAATAGCCGGGCATTATGGCGGGCGCCTGTAGTCCCAGCTACTTGGGAGGCTAAGGCAGGAGAATCGCCTAAGCCCAGGAGCTGGAAGTTGCTGTGAGCTGTGGGACACCACGGCACTCTACCAAGGGCAATAAAGTGAAAACTCTGTCTCTACAAAAAAATAAATAAATAAATAAAAATAAAAACAAAATCAAACTTAAAAAAAAAAAGAAAGAAAATGCGAAGTGAGGCTCGGTACCCATAGCACAGTGGTTACAGTGCCAGCCACATGCACCAAGGCTGGCAGGCTGGAGCCCAGCCCATGCCGGCTAAAATGACGACAACTGCAACAAGAAAATAGCCAGGCATTGTGGCAGGCATCTGTAGTCCCAGCTACTTGGGAGGCTGAGGCAAGGAAATAACTTAAGCCCAAGAGTTTGAGGTTGCTGCGAGATGAGACGCCACAGCACTCTACCAAGAGTGACATAGCAAAACTCGGTCTCTAAATAAATAAATAATAAAAATAAAAAACAAATAAAAAATAAAATAAAATGCAAACTCAGGGCAGCGCCTGTGGCTCAGTCGTTAAGGCACCGGCCCCATATACCGAGGGTGGCGGGTTCAAACCCGGCCCTGCCTGAACTGCAACCAAAAAATAGCTGGGCGTTGTGGCAGGCGCCTGTAGTCCCAGTTGTTCGGGAGGCTGAGGCAAGAGAATCGCTTAAGCCCAGGAGTTGGAAGTTACTGTGAGCTGTGTGACGCCACGGCACTCTACCGAGGGCCATAAAGTGAGACTCTGTCTCTACAAAAAAAACAAAACAAAAACAAAAACAAAATGCAAACTAAGCAAAGACTTTTTGCTAACACTGGCAGGCTGATGGCAATGACACACCTCTGACCAGGCAGTGTTACATGCCATGGCACACCCACACAGACACACCCAGCACAGGGGCATGCTTACCCAGTGTTAACAGTGTGAAAGAACTCATTTGACACTAAGTAGGTATGTATGAATTTTTTCCTTCAAGTATCTTAAAAAGGGGTCAGTGCCTGTGGCTCAAGCAGGTAAGGCACCAGCCACATACACCTGAGCTGGTGGGTTCAAATCCAGCCCAGGCCCGCCAAACAACAATGGCTGCAACCAAAAAATGGCCAGGTGTTGTGGTGGGCGCCTGTAGTCCCAGCTACTTGGGAGGCAGAGGCAGGAGAATCGCTTGAGCCCAGGAGTTGGAGGTTGCTGTGTGCTGGAATGCCACAGCACTCTACCCAGGGGGACAGTTTTTGAGGCTCTGTCTCAAAAAAAAAATCTTAAAAAGAAGCTCCCACCCAGCACCCCCCTTCATTCCCTGGTGGTGATCTCTGGTGAGTGTAGCCTTGGACATTTCCCAGGTATGTGTAAATACATCCATGAATGTATACTTTTCTTCCAACACAGAGAATTATATGCACTACTCTAATTGCTTTGAGTTGTTTTTTGTTTTGTCAGAGACAGGGTCTCACTGTCACCCAGACTACAGTATAGTGGTGTGATCATAATTCACCATAGCCTCAAACTTCTGGGCTCAAGCCATTCTCCTGCATTGGCCTCCCAAATACTAAAATTATAGGCTGAACCCTGCCATATTTACTTTTTGTGCAAAGAGGAAAGGACCTTAAGCTTCATACACACAGCACATATGATTTGTCATGAGTGCCCTCAACACTTATGATGGCCCCAGGTTCCTAAGGGGAAGGGTGGATATGACACATGGCTGGCCCTTGACTTGTGGCCTGTACACCTATAGGTAGACACACAAACCCAAATGCACACAGAATCTCAATCACTCTCTGTAATGGGACAGAAATCTTACATTCTCTCAAGTCTGCTTATCTCACAGCAAAGCACTTATGAAGGATCAGCTTTTCATATTTCTTTTGAGTTTTTTGTTTTTTTAAAAACAAGCACGGCTCTTTGTCCGTAGTTCAGTGAGTAGGGGCACCAGCCACATACACCAGAGGCTTTCGGGTTCAAGCCTGGCTGGGCCTGCTAAACAAGGACAATTGCGATCAAAAATAGCCTGGCATTGTGGTGGCCGCCTGTAGTCCCAGCTACTCAAGAGGCTGAGGCAAGAGAATCACTTAAGCCCAAGAGTTTGAGGTTGCTGTGAGCTGTGACGCTGTGAGCTGTGGACACTCTACCCAGGGCGACACAGTGAGACTCTGTCTCAAAAACAAAACAAAACAAAAAGCACATATTAATTTTATAACCAGAAAACAAAAATGTTTAAACACCATCTGTAAAGAACTATTGCATGACAAATTCTCACCTGGCTCAGCCTCATGTCCATTAGGGTATTCCTTGCCTGGCCGATCTTCCTCATGTCCAGCTCACCTGTGCCAGGTGTCATCAATCCTGGTGTCATTCCACCTGGATATGGGGTGTTCAGTCCACCTGGATAGGGTGTATTAAGACCTCCAAATTGCTGTGCAGGGGGAGGGACAGAATAAAATGCTGGCTTGCACATTCATGCTGAAAAACCTTATTCTCTCTGAAATCTTTCCACTGTGGCCTGACATGTGCACAGTTGTGCAGACAGACCCGACACAATACTGCCACTATGCTAAATTACTAACATGACAATGCCCACCATCCCCACAGTGATCTGTCCTGTCCTCTTGGATGCTCACAGTTTGTCGGGGATCCACTGAAGTATGGTTCTCTCCAGTCTGTAAGTGTTTGGCAAAGAAACTGTCAGGAACAGGGGTCAGCTTCTCATAGCGTGGGTTCCGCTGGCGTTTGTTTCTGGCATCGCCAACCTCAGGGATGCTCAGCCACTCTTCTTCTGTGACTTCTGCCAACTTCCTCTGGAAACATCCATCACCCAAAACATTAATTCTCTGGCAGAATTTCACATGCACAGGTAGAATCAAGCTCTCCTTCAACCCTAGCAACCAGACCATCACGCTTCAAGAAGGATTTCATTTTTTCGTTTCTTTGGGGTTTTTTTTGAGATAAGAGTCTTACTCTGTCATCTGGGTAGAGTGCCACAGTGTTATCATAGCCTACAAAAAACCTCGAACTCTTGGGCTCAAATGATCCTCCTGCCTCAGGCTCCTGAGTAGCTGGGACTACAGGCGCCTGCCACCACACTCAGCTAGTTTTTTCTGCTTTTAATAGAGACGGGGTCTCTCTCTCTTATTCAAGCTGGTCTCAAAACTCCTGAGCTCAAACAATCCACCCGCCTCCACCTCCCAGAGTGCTGGGATCACAGGCATGAGCCACCACACCCAGCTTTTAGAAAAGATTTTGATACACAAATGATTTTCTACTTCACTTAGAAAAATCAATTTATTGCATATGTTCTACATCACTAAAATGTAAATTATTCTATCAAAGCCCAAAAGATATAGTTAAGAAAACCATATGCACAAATGGAATCAAAATTATAAAGGAAGTTCATTTGTCCCACTATTTATGGTAGGGGAAGAAAAGGTTTTTTTTTTACACACACGTACACATAATTAAACATATTGAAGCAAGGACCTTCTTCTTCTTCTTTTTTTTTTTTTTTTTTTTTGTAGAGATAGTTTCACTTTATTGCCCTCGGTAGAGTGCCGTGGCGTCACACAGCTCACAGCAACCTCCAACTCCTGGGCTTAGGCGATGCTCCTGCCTCAGCCTCCCGAGTAGCTGGGACTACAGGTGCCCACCACAACGCCCGGCTATTTTTTTTTGTTGCAGTTTGGTGGGGGCTGGGTTTGAACCCGCCACCCTCGGTATATGGGGCCAGCGCCCTGCTCACTGAGCCACAGGCGCCGCCCAAGACCTTCTTCTTCTAGGCAACAATCCCGAATTAAATATAGAGCAGGTTAATAAAGTCTCATTAATTCCACACCAGGAGTCTGCTTCACTACTGATTATGGTTAAGAGCACTAGAACAGCCATTCCATCTACTTACTTTTATTAACTATTTCTTTTTTTTTTTTTTGTAGAGACGAGTCTCACTGTACCGCCCTCGGGTAGAGTGCCGTGGTGTCACACGGCTCACAGCAACCTCTAACTCTTGGGCTTACGTGATTCTCTTGCCTCAGCCTCCCAAGCAGCTGGGACTACAGGCACCCGCCACAACGCCCAGCTATTTTTTTGTTGCAGTTTGGCCGGGGCTGGGTTTTCTACTTACTTTTAGATCTGAGAACTGCTGTTGGATTTTAGGGCGTTCCATACGATATTTCTCAATTTCTTCTTTCTCCCTTTGCTCCCTAGGAAAGAAAACATGTGCACACATTAGAAATTGTGGATGTCCATTCTGAAACAAAGTTGCTTTATTATATGTCTTAATTAAATCATCAAAAAGAATAATTCGGGCAGCACCTGTGGCTCAAAGGAATAGGGCACTGGTCCCATATGCCAGAGGTGGTAGGTTCAAACCCAGTCCTGGCCAAAAACTGCAAAAAAAAAAAAAAAAAAAGCAGCACCTATGGCTTAGTGAGTAGGGCACCGACCCCATATACCGAGGGTGGCAGGTTCAAATCTGGCCCCGGCCAAACTGCAACAAAAAAAAAAAATAGCCAGGCATTGTGGCAGGCGCCTGTGGTCCCAGCTTCTCGGGAGGCTGAGTTAAGAGAAACACCTAAGCCCAAGAGTCAGAGGTTGCTGTGAGTAGTGTGACACCACGGCACTCTACCATGGGTAACAAAGTAAGAGTCTGTCTCTACAAAAAAAAAAAAAAAAGAATAATTCTACACTCTCAGCAGCTAACTCAAATGTATTTTAAGGCCAGGCATGGTGGCTCATGCCCACAATCCCAGCACTTAGGGAGGCCGAGAGGTCCTTTAGGCCAGAAATTCAAGACCAACCTGGGCAATGTAACAAAACCCATCTCTATGCAAAAAAAAAAAAAAAATTTTTTTTTTTTTTTTTTGTAGAGACAGAGTCTCATTTTATTACCCTCAGTAGAGTGCCATGGCGTCATATAGCTCATAGCAACCTCCGACTCCTGGGCTTAGGTGATTCTCTTGCCTCAGCCTCCAGAGTAGTTGGGACTACAGGCGCCTGCCACAATGCCCGGCTATTTTTTTGCTTGATCTCAAGAGTTCATGACCAGTCTGAGCCAGAGTGAGACCCTGTCTCTAAAAAATATAGCCAGGTATTGTGGTTAAGTGCCTGTAGTCCCAGCTACTTGAGAGGCTGAGTCAATAGGATCACTTGAGTCCAAGAGTCTGAGGTTGCTGTGAGCTATGATGCCATAGCACTCTACCAAGGGCAGCAAAGTGAGACTCTGTCTAAAAATTAAAAAAAAAATTTCCATATAAACAGGTACACTGAGGCACCATCAATACAACAGATTTGCTAAACCTGAGTTCAGTGCAAGATGCCCACATCAGAGGTCTCCAGGGGAGGTCATACCCCTGATGAGGCACCACAGACAGAATGCCCACCCACACTGGCACCAGGACAGCTCTGCCTCTTGGCCTGTTCTCTGCATGCCCCATAGCCCAAGGGACTCCTCACGGCCATGTCACCACACTTATATGAGGAATGAGTTTCCAAACCACAACCACCTCCCCAAGAGACTTCAGATGTCCATTTGCCATCTTTAATACATTTCTAAATGACTTAATACACCCCCTAAGGCCCATCTCAAAGATGATAACCCTGAGATACAGTCAAAGTAATGCTCCTGATTCTACTGTCTTCTGGAAAGGCTGAGTTCCCAAACTCTCCACTGCAGCCCCCAGGTCCTGAGGCTCCTCTACAATACCCCAACACTCACCCAAATATGGCTACTGCAGACCAACCCAAGTGACTTTGAAGCTGAGCAGACATACATGTTATTTTTATTTCTGCAACTTTTCTCCAAATGTAAAATAAGTCAAAACAAAGCATTTTTTTAAAAAATTAAAACATAACCACTATGAAAAGCAACAATTTGTTTTACCTCCTTTCTTTTCTTCTTTCGTCCATCCTTTTATCCAGAGCTGCATAAATAGCATCTGCTTCCTCATCATCTTTCTCATATGGCCCACTTGAGAAGAGGCTTCCAGCATAGCCATTGAACTGAGAACCAAACACACCATCAGAAGGATCAGTTTCTCCTGCAACAATCCCCACTAGCAAGAACAAAAATCCTCTCTTTTTTTTTTTCTTGAGACAGAGTCTCATTATGTCACCCTCAGCAGAGTGTCATGGCTTCACAGCTCACCACAACCTCCAACTCCTGGGCTTAAGTGACTGTCCTGCCTCAGCCTCCCAAGAAGCTGGGACTACAGGTGTCCACCACAATGCACATCCATATTTTTTGGCTGCAGTTGTCACTGTTGTTTCAGCAGACCCAGGCCGGGCTCGAACCCACCAGCCTCGGTGTATGTGGCCCATGCCCTAATCACTGAACCACGGGTGCCAGCTCGTTTTTTTTGAGACAGAATCTCAAGCTATTGTTTTTTTTTGAGACAGAATCTCAAGGTAGAGTGTCGTGGCATCACAGCTCATAGCAACCTCAAATTCTTGGGCTTAAGCAATTCTCTTGCCTCAGCCTCCCAAGTACCTGAGATTACAGGCGCCCGCCACGCCAGGCTATTTTTTGGTTGTAGTTGTCATTGTTGTTTCTAGGGCCTGGGCTGGACTCGAACCCGCCAGCTCCAGTGTGAGTGGCTGGCACCTTAGCCACGTGAGTTACAGGCGCCGAGCCCTCTTTTCTTTTTTTTATTTTTTTGAGACAGAGATTCACTTTGTCGCCCTCGGTAGAGTGCGGTGGCGTCATAGCTCATAGCAACCTCTAACTCTTGAGCTTAGGTGATTCTCTTGCCTCAGCCTCTCAAGTAGCTGGGACTACAGGTGCCCAACACAACACCTAACTATTTTTTGTTGCAGTTGTCACTGCTGTTTTAGCTGGTCAGGGCAGGTTTGAACCCGCCACCCTCAGTATATGGGGCCGATGCCCTATCCACTGAGCCACAGGTGCCACCCTTTTTTTTTTGTTATTTGTTTTTTTAATTGGATACAGAGTCTTACTATGTTGCCCTCAGTAGCGTGGGTAGAGTGCATGGCATCACAGCTCACAGCAATCTCAAACTCTTGGGCTAAAGCGATTCTCTTGTGTCAGCCTCCCAAGTAGCTAGGACTACAGGCGCCCACCACAATGCCTGGCTATTTTTTTGTTTTTGTTGTTGTAGTGTCATTGTTGTTTTAAAAGGCCCAGGCATGGGCGGCGCCTGTGGCTCAGCGGGTAGGGCGCCGGTCCCATATGCCGGAGGTGGCGGGTTCAAACCCAGCCCCGGCCAAAATTAAAAATAAATAAATAAATAAAAGGCCCAGGCAGGTTCAAACCCACCAGCCCTGGTGTATGTGGCTGGCGCCGTAACCTCTGAGCTATGGGCACTGAGCCCAAAAAATCATGTCTTGTAAAACACTTGCTAAATTATATTTTTGAAGTTAATCTAAGTTAATCCACAACATAAATGATCAGTACTCTTTTTTTGACTGTTTCTTAAAAAAGAGTCTTGCTCAATTGCCCAGACTAGAGTGACAGACTGGACCACAGCTCACTGTAGCCTCCAGTTCTCAAGCAGTGCAGGTGCTAATTAGTCCTCTGCAAGTGCCATGGGCATGAGAGACAGAGAGGGAGGAAGGGACAGGAAGGGACCAAAAAGGCAAACAAAATGCAATGGAGTACCCAGACAAGGTTCTAAGCCAGAAACAGGATATTCTCAGAAAAACTGGTAAAATTCAAATAAGATCATATATTAGTTAATAGTATTATGTCAATATTCATTTCCTAGTTTTAAGCAGACAATTAAATCAGAACTCAACCCCTTTTATAATAGCTGCAAAATAAAATAAATTAAAATACGTTAGCATATACATAACCAAGGAAATTAAAGAACTCTATAAGGAGAACTAATGAAAGAAATCACAGATTGGGGTGCTGCCTGTAGATCAGTGGGTAGGGCACCGGTCAAATACACTGAAGTTGGAGGGTTTAAACCCAGCCCGGGCCAGCTAAAACAACAATGACAACTGCAACAACAAAATAGCTGGGCGTTGCGGCAGGCGCCTATAGTCCCAGCTACTTGGGAGGCTGAGGCAAAAGAATCGCTTAAGCCCAAGAGTTTGAGGTTGCTGTGAGCTGTGACACCACAGCACTCTACCCAGGGTGACAGCTTGAGACTCTATCTCAAAAAAAAAAAAAAGAAATCACAGATGGCACAAACAAATGGAAAGATCCCATCCTCAGGGACTAGAAGAATTAATACTGTTAAAATGTCCATATTGCCCAAAGTGATCTACAGATTCCATTTAACTCTTATCAAAATATCAACATCATCTTTCACAAAATCATAAAAAACAACCCTTGGCTTGGCGCCGTAGCACAGTGGTTATGGCACCAGCCATGTACATGGAGGCTGGCAGGTTCAAACCCAGCCCAGGCCAGCTAAACAAATGCAACAAAAAAATAGCCGGGTGTTGTGGCGGGCAACTGTAGTCGCAGCTACTGGGAGGCTGAGACAAGGGAATTGCTTAAGCCCAAGAGTTTGAGGTTGCTGTGAGCTGTGACAACACAGCACGCTACCAAGGACAACACAGTAAGAATCTGTATCAAGGGCGGCGCCTGTGGCTCAGTGAGCAGGGCGCCGGCCCCATATGCCGAGGGTGGCAGGTTCAAACCCAGCCCCGGTCAAACTGCAACAAAAAAATAGCCGGGTGTTGTGGCGGGCACCTGTAGTCCCAGCTACTTGGGAGGCTGAGGCAAGAGAATCACTTAAGCCCAGGAGTTGGAGGTTGCTGTGAGCTGTGTGAGGCCACGGCACTCTACCGAGGGCCATAAAGTGAGACTCTGTCTCTACAAAAAAAAAAAAAAGAATCTGTATCAAAAATAACCAAAAAACCCCACACACAAACCTAAAATTCATATGGAACCAAAAAGAGGACAAACAGCCAAAGGAATCTTAAGAAAATAGGAAGGTATTACATCACCCAACTTCAAATTACACTACAAGGCAAGAGTAATCAACATAGCATGGTACTAGTATAAAAGTTGGCTCACCTCCCGTACCGCAAGGGTTACAGTGCCAGCCACATACACTGAGGGTGGCGGGTTCAAACCCAGCCTGGGCCAGCTAAACAACTGCAAAAACAAATAAAATGGCCAGGCATTGTGGCAGACACCCTGTAGTCCCAGCTACTTGGGAGGCTGAGGCAAGAGAATCGCTTAAGCCCAGGAGTTTGAAGTTGCTGTGAGTTGTGATGCCACGGCACTCTACCCAGGGTGAAGTGAGAAGAGGGAAAGGAAAGGAGAAAAGGGAAAATGGAAAAAGGAAAGGAAAAGAAGAATCTTTTCCTCAGAGGAAAGATGTGATGTGTTAGAAGATACCTGACAAAACCTCACTTGACTAAGAGAGCGAGTGCTAAAGCTAAAATAGCAAATATTACCAAAAATCCCACTTTGAGTTTTCATCATTAAAGACTGGCCAATATGTGTCACTTTGGCAGCACATTAACTAAAATTCAAATGATACAGAGAAGATTAGCATGGCCTGTACACAAGGACGACAGGCAAATTCATGAAGTGTTTCATATTATAAAAACAAAAGACTGTCCAGTACAATATACCAAGGCAGTGATCCTAATCTTTGTAAGTGTATCTTTTTTGAAGAGGGGAAAAAAAAAACCCATCTTTCCTGCTCTCCCTCATGCTCTGCTAAAAATATCCCATGAACAGGCTTGGTGCCTGTGGCTCAAGCGGCTAAGACACCAGCCATATACACCTGAGCTGGCGGGTTCGAATCCAGCCCGGGCCTGCCAAACAACAATGATAGCTACAACCAAAAAAACAGCTGGGCGTTGTGGCAGGCGCCTGTGGTCCCAGCTACTTGGGAGGCTGAGGCAAGAGAATCACTTAAGCCCAGGAGTTGGAGGTTGCTGTGAGCTGTGATGTCACAGTACTCTACCCGGGGGTGACAGCTTGAGGCTCTGTCTCAAAAAAAAAAAAATCCCATGAACAGCTAAAATGTTAAATGCATGGCCCCCCGAGCTACTCATCACAGATGCCAACAACACAATGGGTCACAAAGTTGGCCAGCCCTCCTGAAGACTGGTTGGAGGAGCCACGGGAGCCCAACACAAATCACCTCATCATAGTTGGTGTCATTCAGATCCTCGTCATCATCATCAGCAGCCTGGTTTTTCTTCATCTGGTCCCCAACGGTTCTCTTGCCGGGTGGTGCATGGCGATCATCTACAGGATCATTTGCATCCCGGGCTGGCCCAATGTCTGACCGGGTAGTGAAGCCAGTGGCACTGCAGGAAACCCCAAGACACCCATTATTTGGGAAACCCTGTTCCTATGCTCTCCCCTGGACCTCCAGGCATCACCTAATAACATTTCTTTATCTCTCTGGGAAACCTCCAGAGAGCCTGGTGACAGTGAGCTGCACTCTCAAACATTGCCTACACAGAGAAGGATACCAAAGCAATCTCTTCTCACCCCAAGATTTCATCTTCCCCTCCACATTCAATCGGGCTATCAAGCCTAACTTGGTCCAAACTGAGCCCCTCTTCTGTGCCCTGCCTCTCAGCCTTCCTCTACTTCAACCTATGCTCTGCCAAATGATTCTTCCCAAAATGCAACTCTAAGGACTTTTGAGTGTCAGGGTCATTCTGATTCCTCCATGAGTTCTAGCCTGACTTTTAAGGACCTCTGACCAACTGCAGCTCCATCCATGGATGCACATTCCATCCGTAGTGGACTCCTGCTGACCCCATTTTCCTGTTAACCTTTCTGTTAGCTGCCTTCACACTAAATATCAGTTTCTCTCCTACACATTTCACATTTGTATAACCCCAAATCCAGTTCTCCTTCCAAACTTAGCTCAAATGCCACACTACATTGAGGGTCCCCTAATCTCTGGAACCCCAGAGTTCTAAATCTGTTCCTCTACGTGTACTTATTTAAACTAATATGAAACCTCCCCTAATAAAGTGCAGGTCCTTTGAAGATGGTGTTCACCATCTGAGTCTATTTTTTTTTGGCTAAAGTTATCATTGCTGTTTGGCAGGCCGGGGCTGGGCTTGTACCCGCCACCTCTGGTGTATGTGGCTGGAGCCCCAGCCACTTTAGGTACAGGCACCAAGCCACCATCTGAGTCTTGTATGTACCCTGCAGACTCTAATACAATACCATCAACAAGAGAAACTCGACAGTTTTTCTTTTCTTTCTTTCTTTTGTTTTTTTTTTGAGGCAGAGTCTCACTATGTCGCCCTCAGTAGAGTGCCATGGCATCTTAGCTCCCAGCAACTTCAAACTCTTGGGCTCAAGCGATTCTCTGGAATCGGCCTCCCTGGAAGCTGGGACTAGAGGAGCCCACCACAACACCCGGCTATTTTTAGAGGTGGGAGCTCGCTCCCGCTCAAGTTGGTCTCGAACGTGTGAGCTCAGCCGACCTGCTCGCCTCGGCCTCCCAAGTGCTGGGATTACAGGCGTTGAGTCATCGCGCCCGGCCCCTTCCCACAGCAATTAAACCAAACATCTAGCGTCCTTCAAACCCACAGGCCCCAGCCTTGAGCGCGCGCGCCCCGCTCCGCTAGCAGGCCCCGGTCCTCGACGTCCCCCTGGACTCACCCCCGGCCCAGCCCCGGCACGTAGCCGAGCGGCGCTGGCATGCCCAGGAAAGGCTTCTTCTTCTTGTTCATGGCGGCAGCGACGACCAAGGCGGGAAGGGAAGGAACCAGGCCGCGGCGGAGGCAAAAGAGCAGAGAATTTCGAGGATCTGTCGTCCAAGGCCGGTCTGAGAAAGGGGTCGCGGCCGTCGCGTCACGGATGCCCCGGAAGTAGAGCACAAGGTTCGCTCGAAGCCCGCTAACCTCCGGCTCCCCGGGAGAAAGTACCGACGCGCTGGTTTAGGCGACTTCCGGTCGTAGTTGCAGGGCGGGGAATTCGGCGTGCGCGGGAGCGCCCTCTTGTGGCAAGCGGGCCTCGCGGGGCCGCACCGAACCCCGCCTGGCGACAGAGGTGCCCTGGCACACCACCCTAACAATCCCTGGAGGACACCAAAACTGAGCCTGGGGCATCCCTGCTTCCTGGGTGCTCTTAGTGCATTCCCGAGGAGACCTGCCTGTGCAAACAGAACCCACAGGTCCCCTCCCCTTTTGAACCAGCCCAACCTCCCACCCTGCCCTTTGGAGCGGCCCTAACCCTGGTGGCCCTGATCATTTCTTAGTGGAGCTGCACACCTGTTCAGTTGTGTAAAGCTTGTACGTTGTGGTTGTGCGCACACCTGTCTGTGTGTGTGTCCTGTGTGCAGAATGTTGCCCTGCACTTTTAGCAGCCAGACTCTTGGGTCCCAATTCAGGGGCCTGGCCTTGCTGGTAAATGTAGGGACTCCAGCCTGATCATTTATTTCACCCACACCCCTCATCATGCCTTGAACATTCTGGTGAGGGTTAGAATTAGCCCAGCCACATCCCCGGCTTCTAGAGAGCTAAATGGTAATAAATGAATGCAGCCAGACCTGTCAGGATTAGGGTATGTGAACATGCTAGTCACAAGCACGTGGGTGACTTCCACATGATTTTAGTGGGGCATGTGGACAGGTCAGCTCACACGTGTGCTCATGTTTGGGGTCTACGTGCATGGCTACATTCTGTACATGCATTTCTGCATATCTATACGCACTTCTGCTGTGAGACATCCTTCAGCCCTACATATACCCAGGCTTTTGAGCAGACCATGCAAAACTCAGCTAGTTGCAAGCCAGGCCTTCTGCTGGACCAGGCAACCACATTTTTCCTGCCTCCAGCACACCAGCACTTGAGGTCTTGGAAGTAATACGTCTCTCCTGCCTGCTATAGCCACCCTTATGTTATCTTTCCCGGGAGCCCTAGCCAAATCCCTTTAGGTTACTAAGCACTGTACCACCCCTGCCTCCCAGGCACTGAGCCAGATTCTGGGCTATAGAGGGAGAGCAGAAGTCGAATTCACAGCTGAGGAGTAAGCAAAAGTCAAGCTGGCTCCTCTGGAAAAGCAGGTGCCATTGGAGAGCAAGACCTCCTGAAGGTCTGGAGAATGGCTAAATGTCTGAGAAGGCCCCTGGAGTAGGTAGGATGCCCCCACACACACACACACACAAAAGGAATTGACAACTCCCCACTTCCCGGCCTCAGAGGCTTCAGGGCAGGTGCGCAGAGACACTTGTTTGTTGAGTCGTGCCCAGGTGCGCATAGACGCCCCTTGCCCTGGCAGACACCCTTTGCACACGCAGACCCGCGCGCCACCGACACACCTCTGAGTTCCCGGAGCGCGCCCGGCACTCAGGGCTTGGCTGCAGGTGCCTCGCCGCGCAGACTCGCCGGCCGCGGGGACCGGCTCAGGCGCGGGGCCGGCTGGGGCGGGGCGGGGCGGTGGCGCGCGTTCCCCGCCGGCCACACCGGCCGCCCTGCACTAGGCAAGGGGCGTGTGCGCGGGCTTGGCACCGCGGGCCCCATGTTCACCGAGCTGAGGTCCAAGCTGAGCCCCCCGCGAGGCCGCGCCGGGGCAGTGCGCGCGGGCTTTGGGGAGCGCCGGGATGTGGACGGTGAGCGGCGCTGGACAGGGGCGCGGGGTTATTGCGGGTGGGGAGCTCGAGGACTGAGAGGCATGGGGGCGGGACCAGGTGGCTTTAGAGCAGCAGCGTTAAGCAAGCTGGAGGCGTTCTGGCCTAAAAGGGTCCCAGTGGCCTTTGTCCTGCGCTGGTGGGGGAAGCAGCCTCAGGCCTTGAGAATCAGCGCGCCTTGGGTTAGGATGAGGGCGTAAAAGGCCGAGGCTCATGTCTCCAGGCTGGCACCACACTAGCGTCACCTTTTTCTTCACGCGAAGAAAACCCCCCTAACCCTGTGGGTGGGGCCAAGAGAGGGCAGTGGTTACGGCCCAGCTCCGGTGCCCCCTGCACCATTCACCATTTCCTTATTGAATTCTGACGTTGGGGTTGGGAGGTACCGACCGACGGACGGACTGGCTGAGCCACCTCACCAAGTGCCGGCAGGAAATAGGCGGGGCCCCACTGGCCCCCGCAGGTGCTGCGCGAGCGGAGGCGTCTGGTCGGCTGCAGCCCAACAGCTCTGGCCCCTGCAAAGCCCTGAGACCACTGTACCTTTCCGGGGGAGGTGCGGGCTTAGAATAAATCTTTTCCCGGAGCACTAGAGGCTACCTCGGGGCGGTGACCAACTGACTACACCCTCTGCTGACCCCAGACCCGAAGTTAAAGAATTAGAGAGAGGCTTGCTAAGTCTCTGGAGTCTTTTATGGGCTGAAGTTCAGGAGAGTGTCTCCCCCATTACTCAGCCTTGCCGGACTCACCAGCAAGCACTGCCACCAGTACAGAGTGGGCGCCTGCGTCTATGACAGGGAGGGTCTCTCACTCTGCTGCTGCTGTGGGTGGCCATACTAAGGCAAGGGCCTTGATATGGGGACCTTCTCCTTCCCTGCCTGGGTGTCAAGAAGATAGAGCAGGGCGGCGCCCGTGGCTCAGTCGGTAAGGCGCCAGCCCCATATACCGAGGGTAGCGGGTTCAAACCTGGCCCCGGCCAAACTGCAACCAAAAAAAATAGCCGGGCGTTGTGGCGGGCGCCTGTAGTCCCAGCTGCTCGGGAGGCTGAGGCAAGAGAATCGCTTAAGCCCAGGAGTTGGAGGTTGCTGTGAGCTGTGTGAGGCCACGGCACTCTACCGAGGGCCATAAAGTGAGACTCTGTCTCTACAAAAAAAAAAATAAAAAAAAAAAAAGAAGATAGAGCAAGCCTGTGCCCACCTTGCTGTCTCCTCCTAGGCTCTGAAACTTGCAGGTGCTGGTGCCGAGGTGCACCTATTCACAGTGCCTAACAGAACTAGGCAAGTGTGGGAACCCACACCTCATAAAGGTGTCTGCTCCTCTCCAGACTCATGTGATGAGTACCATGAAGTTGGAGTGGGAAGAGGGACCCCAGGGCATTTCATGAGTCCCTGAGCACAAGGCTGTATCCCTACATACATGTGCTAAACAGGCCATTCCCAGTGGACACTCACCCCCACACAGTGCTGTCCTGAGACATGTGGGAGGCAGCATGGCAGGAAAGGCATGTGTTTGGGGAAGGAATTCCACTTGTCAGCTTGCTCAGAGCAAGGTTGCAAGCCTCTCTGTTCATGAGGGCAGAAAGCTAAGCTCCACCAGGGTGAAGTCGGGAGTTTCCCCAGGATAGCACCTCTTGCCTGGCCATAGGCCTATAAGGAGAAATGTGTTTCCAGTTCTTACAGCTGGGTAGGGTCCTTACAACAGCTTCTGCACAGTTTCTTCACGTTTGGGGGCTGGAGAACCCCTCACATGGGAAGCAATTCCCCTCAGTGATGGAGGGAGATGGGCTAGGCTGGGAGCTGGCTCTCAGGGACAGGAGCCTCTGTCCCTGCCCTTGACTGCTCTGACCAGGCACCCTTGCATACAGCCACTGCCCACTTCAGCTTCTGCCGGACCCTCCTAGAACACACGGTGTCTGCTGAGAGCATCCCCTGCCACCTGCCTCGCACGCAGGTCACCAGCCTCACGTGGCACGACTCCCGCAGCCAGAGAGCAGCTGGCAGCAGGCCGGTAAAGCTTCTGCAACAGCCAGGCACAGAGACCCCGCAGGTATCCACCCCTCTGCCTGTCTCAGCCCTTGGCCTGCCCTGCCCACCATTCTCAGTCTACTTGCCACCCACCCTCTTCTCTGGCAGGGCCGGCTGTACTCTGACCACTATGGCTTGTACCACACGAGCCCTTCGCTGGGCGGCCTGACACGGCCCGTGGTCCTATGGAGTCAGCAGGATGTCTGCAAATGGCTCAAGAAGCACTGTCCTCACAACTACCTCGTCTATGTTGAGGCCTTCTCCCAGCACGCCATCACCGGTATAACAGGAGCAGCGGGAGGAAGCCAGAATGCCTGGGAGAGACCCTCCCCCACAGTCAGCCCGCCTTTGTTTTTCTTGCTATTGTTTCCATCTCTTGTGTGTCTCCTCCTCAAAGTCACTCTGTCCTCTAGTCTTTGTCTCCTTGAAGAATCTTTCATATCTCTCTGTGCCTTTCTTTCTGGGTCTCTCCCAGTCTCCCTGCTGGAAAGGGAGTCTTGTTTCCCTGTTCAGTCTTTGTCTTCTGCTCTTCCTTTCTTCTGTCCCTGTCCTTCAAAGTCTCTTTCCCAGATTCTCTGTCTGAGTTTCTCTGTACCCACCTCTGCTCTGCACTCTCCTCACCCCTTTCTGTCTTAGTCTCTGCTTTGACTCTTGGCGCTTTTGTTGGCCTCAGCTCAGCCTCTCTTCCCTCTCTGCAGGTCGGGCGCTATTACGGCTGAATGCAGAGAAGCTGCAGCGGATGGGGTTGGCCCAGGAGGCCCAGAGGCAGGAGGTGCTGCAGCAGGTGCTCCGCTTGCAGGTGCGCGAGGAGGGGCGGAGCCTGCAGCTGCTCAGCCAAGGTCAGTGAGGGGCCAGGTGCCAGAGCAGCCTGGGGGCTAGGCTGAAAGGCCCCTCTGGGTGGGTGGGTTGGTGACCTCAGTAGAGCGCGCAGGGGTCCAGGGGGGGCAGGCTACAGTCGGTGCTGAGAACGTCAACCTTCTCACCCTTATCCACCCACAGCTTCCTTTGGAAACATGTCCTAGCTGCTGTCAAGGTTTGAACCCCAGACCCCAGCACTGTGACCAGAGCCCACAGCCAAGGATGAGGCAGAGCTGGCTGTGCAGTTTCTTGTGGACCCTACTGGATGCCCTAGTGGCCAAGCCTGCCCAATGGACAGGCAAGACCAGGATCACCACCTCTAAGCGCCTCTGGTTAGGCATTCCAGTCTGGGGCAGGGTGGGTAGGAGGCTGCTTGAATGTGGCCCCTCCTGCTGGGACCTGAGCCCAAGCCTTCCCCCAGTGTGCTGGCAGCATGAAGGGCAGCTGCCTGCAGCCAGAGCTGTGGACATCCCCCCACACCCCAGGGACTATGTTTATTTACATCTCCCCTACCTGCTGAGCCACTCATCCTTCTATCCACTCATCTAGTACAGTTTTGAGCCCTCCACTGGCACTGCCAGGTTAAAATGGCACAGGTGGGATAAATTGGCATGGCTCCCTTTGGCTTGTACCTACCATTCCCCTGCCCCTGCCAGGGCCCAGAAGCCCCAACCCACCCTTGAAAGGAATGGTCAACAGCTCCTGCCCCACTGGACAGTATGCCAAGCACTTCCACTCACTCATTATGTATAAATCCTCACCACAACCCCATCTATTCATGAGAACTGAGGTGGAGAGAGGTTCAGATGGCCCAAGCTTCAGAAACAAATAAGGCACAAGGACTTCAGCCCTGTCCAGGTGGCTCCATCCCCAGTGTCTACCTGGCTTGGTAGTGCTCCCCACCCTATGTTTGGAAAGTCTTGCTTTTGCACCTCTTCCCTGCTTCCAGGTTCAGGGGGACCCCCTTTGAGACAGAGCTATGTGTGGGTGTTTCCTCAGTGCTTTTGCAGGAAAACCTAGATTCCTGAGAGAGGCTATCCTGAGTGTCACATTCCCCTAACAGAAGCCTGAGCAAGCCCTCCCTGGATGGATTGGGATTGGTGCTGCCTGGCAGAAGGATAGTGGAGCAGTCAGAGCTCCCTCTTGCTCTTCTGCCCTCTCCCACTCCCCTTGGGGACTCTGAAAATCTCAGGGACAGATGAAGCTGAGCTCCCAGTCCCCTCTATGTGCTTTGAGCTGGCCTTGGGACTTGAGGCTGGTCATCACCGGTCCTGAGTGCAATTGGACAACTAGCCTGGCCCCTCCCACCCCATGAGCCCCCTCTGGGGAGCACCCATGCCCTTCTAGCTGCCCAAGCATCCCACCCCCCTCGTGGCATCTGCCTTCTTCCAGAGGGCCCTTCCTGGCTCTGCCCCTTTCCTCCCCACTCCTCTGTCTTGCCCCAACCTCTGTGATCCTGTCTCATCTTCCTTGTTCTGTGCTCACTTTTTTATACTCTGACAAGAAACCAGAAATAAACCTAGTTCTCAAGTGCCCAAGGTGCTGGATTGGGTGGGTGGGTGGGGCGCATCCACTGCCACCAGGGATCAGTGGAGTGGTATCCTGGAGCATCCTAACCCTAGAACATCATGGAGACAAGGCAGAGGCTGGAAACCTGAGCTAAAGCCACGTGGACAGCACCCCAGTACTGGACATGACACCCGGTCCACCCAGACACACACTTGTGAGGTTCCCAGGGTATTGTAACTAAGGACCACATGTCAGGTGCCTGGAAATAGCAGAACTTATTCTCTCACAGTTCTGAAGGCCAGAGCCCCAAATCTAGCAGGACAGTGTTGTCTCTGGGGGCTCGAAGGGAGAACCCGTCCTTGCCTCTTCCAGCTTCTGCCAGCTGCCTGGGGTATCCAGGACTCAAGGACACTGCTCCAATCCATCTCTGCAGTCAAGCCACCACCTCCTCCTCTGTCTCAAGTCTCCCTCTGTCTCCCTCCTATGAGGGTACTTGGATGTAGGCCCACCTGGGTTATATAGGTTGGTCTCCTCATCTTAAGATCCTTAATAACATCTGCAAGAACCCTTTTCTAAATAAGATTAAGGGATTTGAGAAGGACATCTGTTGGGAGCTCACTATTCAGCAATGCCCTGACATAAGAAACACAGGGCACAGTACACACCCAATACACACAGCAGCCAGACACCCAAATAAAAACACAGAGGCAAAGACTGCACACAGACACAAATGCACAGAGACACAATGAAATTAACAACAGCCCCAACACACAAGTGTTATTGGCTAGACATATAGGCAAAATGGTACCCTGACACACAGACACAAAGATATGCAACAATACCCTACGTACAGATGTAATTACACAAACAGAACTACTAACATGCAGACACACAACAACTCCCTAACACGTGGAAACACACGGACACAGCACATCACACAAACGCACCATATTTTGCAACACTTTGGCATCTAGATACACAGAAAACAATTGGTATGGTCTCTCACACCTGACACTCAGGTACTCACATACAAACTAGCACCTGACACTGGCACACACATGCTGAGACCTAGACGCTCCGCCCCCTGAAGTCTAGTCACCTGGATTAGGACACTGACCTCACCTTGCGCAGATCATACATACTCTGACACTGTAATGTCCAAAGTGGGTGCTGCCAAGCACATGCCTACCACAGACATGGACATGACTCTTAATGTGGATAGCTAGGCTTACTGGGGAAAACTGACAACCTTGACACACCTCAGGGGACATACACTGACCTCCCAGGAAACCCTGCTGGTCTAGTCCCCAGGGTGGGGATGGTCAAAGAGTGATGAACATTATGGCTCTGCCTCAAGGAACTCCCTCCCTTCCTCCTGGAGCACACCAGCTTCTCTCTGGCTTAGCTTTCCTGGGAAGGATCAACTGCCCGATTTCTTGGCAGAGAGCCTGTTTCCATGTGGGTGCTCTGTGCTGTCTTCAAGCAAAGTAGATCTTTTTGAGAGAAGGCAAAAATCTGCCCTGCTCCCAAGCCATGTAGTGGATCTTGCTCTGGGGCACAGGGCAGGAGATGGCCGAAGGGAAGAGTTTAGGGAAAGGGGTATACCTTGTAATTCCATTTCCTAGTTGGCAATTTCCAACTCACCAATTTTGTTGAGTCCAAAGTGTTTGTGCAATGTAAAAAAACACTTAAGTCAGTTTTAATTTTAAAAGTAATATATGCACATGGTAAAAAGTTTTGATAGTATGTGAGCACAAGATGAAAACCCAAAGTCTGTCTCTTTACTCCTAAGGGCCGAGAAGTGCTGTGTAAGACTGGCTCTCTCATTTTTTTTTTTTTTTGAGACAGTCTCACTTTGTTGCCCTCGGTAGAGTGCTGTGGTGTGACAGCTCACAGCAACCTCCAGCTCTTGGGCTTAGGCGATTCTCTTGCCTCAGCCTCCCGAGTATCTGGGACTATAGGCTCCTGTCACAATGCCCGGCTATTTTTTTCTTGCAGTTTGGCCGGGGCCGGGTTTGAATCTACCACCCTCGGTATATGGGGCCAGAGCCCAACCCATTGAGCCACAGGCACTGCCCCACATGCTCTACTTTCTCTCTAGTTCCCCTTGGGGAGAGGCACACCTTCCTCTGATTCATTCATCCCCAAGTCCTGTAGGGCCAGTGCCCCCTCATTCCCAGATCATGGAGCCTAGACCTGACAGCAGTGCCCCTATAGAACATAGGACTCTGGGGCTGCTGGTTTAGGATCATCACCCCAAAGCTGGGAAAGGTCAATTCATGATGAGTAATCCCAACAAAGCTCCATGGCCTCAAGCTGCCCCATCATGGCCAGAAGCCAAATGATCCCCTGACAATGGTTAAAGTCACATAACTGGTCACAGGACTAGTTGGAGAGAGCCTCAATCCTGCCCTGGAGGCCCATGGGGCCCAGGGCCTGGAGGCAGGCCTGATAGCCTCCCTTGTCCCACCTGCCCTGCGCCAGGATACAGTGGCATTAGGTCACCTCAGTACGTGTGCATCGTACTTAAGGCAGTGCTCAGAGCCCCTATCTTGCCTCAGTTTACCTCACTGTCCACAAAACATCTCCCGCCCTACAGGCAGCATAACTGGCATTTTGGACTAGAGGGAGGCCTGCCAGACACAGGCGACGGATCCGGGAGCCGGTCAGCGAAGGCCTGTTCGACGGGCCACTTCTCCCAGACTCACCCCTCCCCATCGCGGAGCGGCGGCGGGAATACCGCGAGAGTTCGCTCCCCCCCCCCCCACAGTAAAACTGTCAAAGGTGGGAGGGGCGGGAGCGCGCATGTGCGCAGCGCGGCGCGCAGCCTGCGCCGCCCGGACCCTGCGCCCCGCGCCCCGCGCCCTGGCCTCGGCCTGGCCCCGGCCTGGCCGCAGCCCCGCTGCGCGCCGCAGGTAAGCGCTGGCCGCGCCCCGCCCCGCCCTGGCCTCAGTCCCCGCGCCGGCCGCGACCCGGCCTCGACCCCTGCGCGCAGGCTGAGTGGCCGGCCCGGGCCACCGCCGCCGGCCTCGCCTCGCCGGGACCCCGCGCCGCGCCCCGCGCCGACGCTGTCTTCCCGCCTCCTCCTTCTCCAGAAAAAGTCGCCATTTTGGTTCAGTGCTTCGCCCCCCCGTCTGCGATCGGCCCTTCCGGGGCCAGGCCGAGGCCCGCGCCCTGCGCCTGCACCCTGGCCGCAGGTGACAGGTGGGTGGCGAGGCTTGCCTGGGCGGCCCGCGTCCGCGCGCCCTGGTCTTGAGTCTGGGCCCGGGCCTGGGCGGAGCGGCCTTCTCTGCGTCCCCGCCGCCAGCGTCCCCTGCGGTCAACGCGGGCCCCTCCCCCGAGAGTTCAGTGACCCTCTGGGTATCCTGGCGCGGAGAAGTCCCTCTCATCCTGATGAGTGCGTGAGTCATAGGCACTCACTTTGGGACTGGAGTTGGAAGGAGGGTCTTTGCCTCCTAAGCAAGTCCTAGCCGCGGGCTCCCTCCTCTGAATTCTTTGCCCAGGCTTCAGAAAAATTGGAAGGGGGCGCCCAGCAGGCACCTGCACCGCAGGCTACTGGGCTCATCAGAGTCTCCTCTCAAAGTTGCAAAGTGAGGACTTCCAGAAAACTTTGTGTCCTAGGGCCCTCCTTCCCTCCAAGCCTGGGACGCTGGCAGTCCCCCTTGGCAATGGGCAAGGACTGTCTTGACCTCCAGCCTAGGCTGTCTAGCCCTTCTGGACACAGCAGCCCCTTCCTCCCTCCTCCGATCTAAGTTAATTTGAAACTATCAGGGGAGGAGTGGTCTGTTAACAAGACCCTTACCCTGCTTCCTAGGACCACCCCCTTCTGTGTTTCTTGAGAATGGAGGTTGGGGAAGATCGGCCAGCTAAGGGTGGTCCAGGGGGCTGAGTAAGAGGCCTCCATATAGGTGGAGAGGTCAAGTGGAAGATTTAGCTGGCACA
The DNA here is from genome assembly GCF_027406575.1 of Nycticebus coucang. Classification (NCBI taxonomy): domain Eukaryota; kingdom Metazoa; phylum Chordata; class Mammalia; order Primates; family Lorisidae; genus Nycticebus; species Nycticebus coucang. Next base: position 67,327,527 of record NC_069800.1, on the reverse strand, counting down.
TGGATCAGAACTGGGTGTGGTGGAGTCCTCAGTCTGCCCACTGAGGAGTGGGCTGAGGGACACCTTGAGTGTTTTCTATCTGTGTGGGGGAAGAATCTGGGGGTTCCTTCTCAGATAGGTTGGTATTGCATCAGGTCTGGGTGAGAAGAGGTGAGGGCCACATGGGAGAAGATGTTCCCTAGGGCTGTGGGCAGCCTGTGAGCCAGCAGCCATTACTGGTATTATAATTGGCCCCCAGAGGGATGTTGTCAGCTTCCCTCCTCCTGTACAAGTCACCTCTCCTGGGAACACCCCCACCCATTATGGGGACTGGGGTATGTAATCCTCAGCACACTTTGGGACTGGATGTCTGTGACAGAGGAGTTTGTTGAAGCTGTCAGAGGTCTCGGGACAGGATTCAGTGCTTCCATACTGAACCCTCGTGGGTTATCTGTGAGACTTTGTCTGGGCAACGCCTCCTCTAAAATGGAAGACCCCATCACTTGCCTTTCCGTGTGACCAAAAGCATAGGAGGCAGGCTCCCCTTTCCGGGCTGGTATAGAGGGCCTATCAGGGATGGGGCTCCCAGGCAGCCTCACCACATGTCCTGAGTCAGGGCTGTTGGGTCTCACAGGTCTGTCTACTTGCTTTGAAGCGATGACAGATCCCTTCTGCATTGGAGGAGGCCGTCGGCTCCAGGGGTCCAGCAGGGGTGGACCCACCAAGGATGGTGGCCGGAAGGAAGTCCGACTTCCTCTGCTGCATGACCCACCAAAGCTGGGTAAGAGGAGTCAGGGCCAAAATCAGTTCTAGACAGTTATGGAAGCTACCTTCCCAGGCGTCCAGTCCCTGGGCACCTAGCCAGGCACTTGAGTTCCTAAGGACTATCCTAGGATGGGGATTGTTTTGGACGTAGCCCAGGGCCTAGGGTTCTTGTCCTAGGTTGGCCATGCTCCCCCCATCTGGCTTGGCCCTGGGGAAACCCATTGGCTTGATCTGGACTCCAGCAGCCCCCGGTGGCAGGCAGTGCTGAACAGCTTCCGAGCCTGGGCGTGTCATGTATTGCAGGGATGCCCATGGTCCGCAGTGGACAAACAGTGCCTGGCCAAGCCCCACTCTGCTTTGACCCTGGAAGTCCAGCCAGTGACAAAATGGAAGGGAAGAAAAAGGGGCGTCCGAAAGCTGAGAACCAGGCTCTCCGAGACATTCCTGTGAGCTCCCTGCGGGCTAGGGATTGTGCTAAGGTCTTCCTATCCAGGCCACTGCCCTGCCTTGCCCTCATTTGCTCTCTGCACACAAAGCACCAACTTCATGTGGGCACTGGCCTGGCAGGCTTCATGTGGCTGACCTGCTGTGAGGGCCTAGTGCAGTGGTTCTTAACCCATGGGTCACGACCCACAGGAACTATATTAAAGGGTTATGGCAATAGGAAGGTTGACAACCACTGGCCTAGTAGATCATATTGGTGGGGCTTCTAGAACAGGTCTGGACCATTCCTTCTAGAACAGGAATGCTGTCTGCATACCCAAGGCTGAGGGGCTCATGTGTGTGTGCCCTGCAGGCCCAGGCAGGGCTCTGAGCCCTCAGGGTCAGCAGCTTGGCCTTTCCCCATGCCCAGCTCTCCCTGATGAACCAGTGGAAAGATGAATTCAAGGCCCACTCGAGGGTGAAGTGTCCAAACTCGGGGTGCTGGCTGGAGTTCCCCAGCATCTACGGGCTCAAGTACCATTACCAGCGGTGCCAAGGGGTAAGGGATTGGGGGTTGGGGAAGAAGAAGCCTGGGGGTGTGTCTGGGCAGAGCCCCTCTGGGGCCTGGCCCACACCTGCCCTCCCTGCCCAGGGTGCCATCTCAGATAGGCTGGCCTTCCCCTGCCCCTTCTGTGAGGCTGCGTTCACCTCCAAGACCCAGCTGGAGAAACACCGGATTTGGAACCACATGGACTGCCCCCTGCCTGCCCCCAAGCCTGGGCCAGTCGGCCGGCCGGTCACCATCAGCCGGCCTGTTGGGGTCAGCAAGCCCATTGGAGTGAGCAAGCCTGTGTCTATCGGCAAACCCGTAGGTGTCAGCAAACCCATTGGCATCAGCAAGCCCGTAACAGCTAGTCGGCCCGTGCCAGTCACCAAGCCAGTCACAGTTAGCAGGCCTATACCGGTCACCAAGGCCATGCCAGTTGCTAGGCCTGTGCCAGTCACCAAGCCCATACCAGTCACCAAATCTGTGCCAGTCACCAAACCTGTGCCAGTCACCAAATCCATTCCAGTCACAAAACTCGTGACAGTCACCAAACCTGTGCCGGTCACCAAGCCAGTGACGGTCAGCAAGCCTATTGTGGTCACCAAGCCAGTGACGGTCAGCAGGCCTATTGCCATCAGCAGACACACACCACCCTGCAAAGTGGTGCTGCTGACTAAGTCTGAAAACAAAGCACCTCGAGCCACAGGGAGGACCAGCGGTAAGAAAAGGTATGGGGCTTGTCCCAGGTTGGGGTGTTCCCTGGCCCGGTTTGGGGTAACAGCCCAGAATTAGGCCCTCAACTCATCTGCTCCTTGCAGGGCTGCGGACAGCCTGGACACTTGCCCTATCCCACCCAAGCAGGCGAGGCCAGAGAATGGGGAGTATGGCCCGTCCACTATGGGCCAAAACAACGCAGCCTCCCAACTGAGTACAGAGCCCAGCAGTGGCTCCTTGTTGCCAGGCAGCAGGCCCTCGGCTGGCAAGGAGGCACTGCGGGTGGCAGGCCCTGTGTCCCCACCTGAGGAGGACCCAGAACGCACAAGGCACAGTAAGAGAGCCCCGGGGGCGGTGGCCGGGTCAGGCTGCAGCCTCTTTATGGTTATTTGACCAGAATCTTGGGCCCTGTTTTTCTCCCCGAGTCAGGAAGGAAACAGAAAACACCCAAGAAGTTCACAGGGGAGCAGCCATCCATTTCAGGGACTTTTGGGCTCAAAGGTGAGACCCTGTGGACAACTCCAGGGTTGGGTGTGTGCGTACGTGTGCCAGCCTCATACCACCCCCAACTGTGTGCACAGGCCTGGTCAAAGCTGAGGACAAGGTCCGAGTTCACCGCTCCAAGAAACAGGAGGGGCCTGGCCCTGAGGACATTCGGAAGAAAGTGCCAGCCCCTATTACTGTCAGCAAGGAGGCAGCAGCCCCCATGGCCTACCCAGCCCCAGGTAGGGACTGCTTGGCAGGGTTCAGGGCTGGTATCCCCTGTTGGGTGGAGCCTGGACTCTGCTTGTGGTGACCAGGGTGTCCAGGGGTCCCCAGCCCCTGAGGCCCCACCCTGCCCCACAGTTGGCCCTGAGGAACAGTGGCAGCGGGCCATCCATGAACGAGGGGAGGCCATCTGCCCCACCTGCAGTGTGGTCACTCGGAAGACGCTTGTGGGACTCAAGAAGCACATGGAGGTGTGTCAGAAGGTAAGGCTGCCCAGGACATACTGGGAGGTGCCGGGAGGCAGGCCAGGTCCCTGGGCCTGGCTTCTCATGGGGTAGCCCATGTCCATAGCTGCAGGACGCACTGAAGTGCCAGCACTGCCGGAAGCAGTTCAAGTCCAAAGCTGGTCTCAACTACCACACCATGGCTGAGCACAGTGCCAAGGTACACTGCTCCCCTTCCAGCCTGACTCTGTCTTCTCACCCCACACCTACTGTGGCCCCTATGCCTAACCTTGGATGCTTCGGGCCCACCCTGGACAGGGTGGGTCCGGGCCTGTGGTGGAGGGTGCTGAGGCTGTCCCTGTCCTAGCCCTCTGATGCCGAGACTTCCGAGGGGGGCGAGCAGGAGGAACGAGAGCGGCTGCGAAAGGTGCTGAAGCAGATGGGACGGCTACGCTGCCCCCAGGAGGTCAGTGGAGGCACACAGCGGGCATAGGTCTGGGTACCTCATTGGCCACTTAACTGACCTCTGGCCCCTGGACCCCAGGGCTGCGGTGCGGCTTTCTCCAGCCTAATGGGCTACCAGTACCACCAGCGGCGCTGTGGTAAGCCGCCCTGCGAGGTGGATAGCCCCTCCTTCCCTTGCACCCACTGCGGCAAGACCTACCGCTCCAAGGCTGGCCACGACTACCATGTGCGTTCGGAGCACACAGCCCCGGTGAGTGGCCTGCGGTCATCCATGTCTTTGTGGCTCTTCCATGGCCCCGGGCTGTAGCACAGCATTCTTTCCTGTGTACTACATGTGTGTTCCTGTGTCCCTTGGGTGCAGAGCACATGTGTACCTCATACCTATGTTCCCTGTCCCTCCCAATGAGAGATGTGTGTCCCAATGGCTGGGAGGGTGGGAGCCTGGAACTCTGGTGCCTCTGTGTTCCCTTAGGCTGCCTTTGTTGCCCATGTCCCCAAAGCACAGGCATATCTTCTGGGTCCTCATGCCCTCAGGGGCCATGCCCAGCTTTCACTTCGCACTGACCCTATATCTTGCTTTCTTGTGCCTGTGGCTCTCTCTGGCATCTGTGCTTTCCTGTCACCCAGCCCCCCGAGGACCCCACGCACAAGCCGCCCGAGGCTGAGGACCTGCTGGGTGTGGAGCGGACCCCAAGCGGTCGCATCCGCCGCACATCGGCCCAGGTTGCTGTGTTCCATCTGCAAGAGATTGCAGAGGATGAGCTGGCCCGAGACTGGACCAAGCGGCGCATGAAGGATGACCTTGTGCCCGAAACTGCACGGGTAAGGTGCCTGCCCAGGTGCCACGGACAGGGCCATGGGCCACAGTCATACCTGTTGTTTTTCTGAGCTCACAGGCCCCTGGGCTTTGGGCAGGTCATGCCTTGTCCTGGAGTCTGTGACAGCTCCACTGCCCTAGGGCCCCTGCACTGAGTGCAGCATTCTCAGAGCAGCCTGGGCATCCTGGACCTCAAGCTTACTCTGGGCTGGGCCTGATTCCACAGCTCAACTATACACGGCCAGGCCTCCCCACGCTGAACCCCCAGCTGCTGGAGGCATGGAAGAGTGAAGTGAAGGAGAAGGGCCACATCAACTGCCCCAACGACGTGAGCTGGGGCACACTGGTGGGGGGTGTGGAGAGACACTGTGGGGACAGAGACCCAGATATGGCCCTCTGGGCAGGAGCAGAGGCTGAGATGGAGACCTCTTAGGAGGTAACCAGTCACCTGAGGCCCTGTGTGCCCAGCCTACCCACTCCCCAGGAATTCTGGGATCAAGTTCTCCTGCTTGCCCCAAAGAGGCCTCAGAACTACCCTGGGCTGGAGTAGGGGTCCATCTTTATGTGGGATGGGTCCACCTTGGGGGCCCTCGCCCATGCCTGCCTCCCCCTGCAGTGCTGTGAAGCCATCTACTCCAGTGTGTCTGGACTTAAGGCCCATCTCGCCAGCTGCAGCAAGGTCAGTTCTGGGGTCTTCCTCCTACCTGGGCAGGGTACTTGGCCCTCCCAGCTTATATCCGTGAGGAGTCCCCATGAGACCCTGCCCTGTCTTCTATTGGGCTATCTTTTCCATGAGTCCAGAGACTGGCCAGGGGTCAATGGTCAGACCAGGACACTTCCCTGTCCCTTAGCCCTAGTCATAGGTCAGCTGGTCCCAAGTCCTACCCTCAGGACCCTGTTTGTGTGATGTGGGTGGTCACCCTGACCCAGGCAGAGGGCACAGTGGCTTGGGATAAGGGACTTTTGGCAAAGATCACAACCCTTCACCTGGGCACTTGCCTCTTAAACCCTCTTCTTACCTCCCCACCTGCCTGGCATCAGGGGCAACTTGGTGGTGGCTCTCTATGCACCTGTCTTAATGTTTTTCTTTGGCTGCCCCTGCCCTTTTACCCATCTGAGTGATTTGGGCCTCCAGGGATGGGGGAAGTCTAACCTTTGGGGGCTGGCCTTCTGATTTATTGCAGGGGGACCACCTGGTAGGCAAGTACCGCTGCCTGCTGTGTCCAAAGGAATTCAGCTCTGAAAGTGGCGTCAAATACCACATCCTCAAGACCCATGCAGAGGTGTGAGAGCCATCACTGCTCCCGTGGTCATAGGGGCTAGCCCCGGATCTTGGCCAAGTTTGGGGTGGTGGAGAGCTCTGTGACCTGCATGGTGTGTATTTGAGCAAAAGACCCATGTTGGGAAATGTATTAGTCTCTCTTCAGAGTGGCATCTTGCTGCCCTAGAGAGCCGAGAGGGTTGGCCACACACACTCCCGCCCCCGCCCAGGGACCCCAAACAGGAGCCCCCATTTTGGTGGGTGCCTGCGGCTCAGCTGCTGTGTTGTAGCTGCTTGCCTGGTTACAGAGGCTGCAGGGTCTGCCGCTATGGGGCCAGGATGCGGCCTCCAGGGGCAGCTGGCCCAGGTGCTCAGCATCTTCCTCTCTCCAGGTCTTCATTGCCACTTTTCTCTCCCCAGAACTGGTTCCGTACCTCAGCAGACCCACCTCCCAAACACCGGAGCCAGGACTCGTTGGTGCCCAAGAAGGAAAGGAAGAAAAACCTGGCAGGCGGGAAGAAGCGGGGCCGCAAGCCCAAAGAGCGGGCTCCTGAGGAGCCCATGCCCAAGTTGCCCCCCCGCCGGGAAGACTGGCCCCTGGGATGCAGAGACAAGGGGGCCCGGGGCTCCACTGGCCGGAAGGGGGGAGCTGGAAAAGCACCTGAAAAGTGAGCTTGGTGGCTGGGGCCCAGCCCCCTGCCCACTCTGTTCAGGGCAGGGGGGCTGGCTCCAGGACCTGCTGCCCTCCAGTCCTCCATCTCTGCCCTGCCTGTTCAGCCAGCCATTGGGATAGCCAGCCACTCACCACACCCTGCAGGTGCCCTCACTCTTATTGGGCTGCCACAGGGCATTCCTGGATTGGTACCCAGGAGGAGCAGAAGTGCAATAGCCAGGAAGGTCAGCCCTCTGTGGGAGAACCTGTTGGCTGCAGCGTGGAGCAGCCACGTGGCCTTCAGGCCCTAGTCTCTACTTCATCAGGCCTGGCTGGATCCCCTCCCTGGCTACCCTGAAGCTTGGGCCTCCCTGATGACCCTGGCTTTAGGTTGGTGAGGGCACCTGCAGAGCCCTGGCTGCCCCTCGGGCCTCACCTCCACCCAACACTGGAATCTGGCCCCCCCCCAGCTACCTCCCAGGACAGACCCCGTCTGACCACTGCCATGCTGACCTGACAGGCGCCTATCCCTGGCCCACCCACTTCTGGTTCCGCTTCTGTGCTCTACCTCTCCAGGCCTGTCCCCGGCCCCTCACCCCTACTCTGTCATGGCATCCTGCTGAGCCATGCCTAGCCTCTAGGGCCTATGTCTGTGCTCCCAATCTAGGGGAAAGTGGCAGGAGCAGAGGCTTGACACAGCTGGACACAGCTGTGGGTCCAGCTGGACCCTGGACACAGCTGCCAGCCCTGGGGGTGAGGCCCCTATATGTGTTCTGCCTCCAACTTGCAGCTTTTTGACACGCGGGCCCAGGCCAGGGTAGCCTGATGGGGCAGAGGCAGACTAGTTTGGGTTCTGGGGTCTACCTGGGGCCCATGGGCAGGAAGCTGGGTAGAAGTAGCCTGATTCTCAGCTGCTGTCTGGCCAGTTGGAGGTGGCAACCTTCCCTCTTCTGGTCTGTTTGGCCTCAGCTTCCATGGGACCCCCTTTTCCCTTCTCTCAACCTGTTCCTTTGTGTGTGGTTGTATGTCACTTGGTACAGGAGCCAGCCAGGGCAGGGGGCTTGGCCAAGGTCACAGTAGTGGGTGGTGCGCCAGGGCTCTTGTTTTTGCTCCTATGGGCCCCTGAGGATTGTGGGGTCTGCAGGTTGGATGCTGGCCAGGCAAGGAGTCTGGGGGTCTGGAGAAGGTGGCTACACAGCCTCTGGGACCCTCCCAGGCTCCCGCCTTTCCTATGGTGTTGCAGGGAGGAGGGTGCCTGGAGGGTGGGTTTGGATGGAGGCTGTTTTCCAGGGGGTAGGCTGAGGACAACCTTGCCTATCCTGGACGATGTGAATTTTGATATTTGCCTGTGTGCGTGTCTCCTGGGTGTAGTGGATGCCAGTCTTGTTGCTGTGACAAGTAACAGCCTTTTTTTTTAATTCTGTTTTTTATACAAAAACTCACAACAATCTGACACTTTGGTGCTAAGGGTTTCCTGGTGCCGATGGTGGGTCTTGGGGCTGGTGGCCTCTGGGGCTGAGGCCTGTGCTGCTCAGAGAGACAGTACTGGCTGGACACCTCTCCGCCTCGGGAGAAGGGACCCCGGCTGGGCTCAGCTGCCCTTGTCCTACAGTGGGGAGACACTTTCAGGGGAGCTCTGGGGCTAGGGACACAGCACACATCCTGTCCCTAGCTTCTTTAGCCAGAAGGTGCTGACCATCAGTTGCCCTGCCTGGTGTGCTAGGGAAGAAATGTGGAGACCTGGACTCCCCTCACTCACATGGTCTGGGCAGAGGTGGGGTGACTGGCAAAGTGTGGGTTTGGGGCAGGAAGGCCTTCTTGTGTTCTGAACCTCAGTGCCGTCTGCCCCTGGTGGGGGAAGGTAGGGCCAGGCAGCTCTGCAGGGGCAGCCTCAGGAGGGTGTGGGAGAGGGGCAGGCACTGGGCTGGAGGTTAGGTGCACTTTGTCCTTGTCACCAGTGGTGGGGCAGGCTGGACCCCAATGCCTCTTTAGGATGTGGCTGCATGCCCCAGCCTCTCAGGTACTTGGCCCTTGGGGAGAGGGGAAGGGGGTCTGGGTTTTGTTGGGGGATGAGTTTCCAGGACACTCCTGAAAGCCCACAGATAGCCCTGGTGTGGGAAGGGGTCCTGGATAGCTTGATGTTTAGCACTTTAACCCCCTTCTTTGTGTTTAAGTATGCACGGGGGCTGCTGCCAAACGTGGCCATTGACTCTGAGCACCCCTCTTCCCCTGGTGCTGGCAAGCAGGTCTCTAGGGTCCTCCTCCAAAGAGGGTAGGGGCTCCAATGGGGTCAGATCTGCCCACCTACTCTGGCCTATGTGTGGCCAGATGACCACCCTGGGTGCCTCAGAGGGACCAGCATGGTAGACCCTGGGGTGTGGTGGGTATGGGCTGGGAGCCCTCTGCTGATCTACCTCTGGTTCAGCGCAACCCTCCCCCCACCCCCAAAGAACAGGAAAGTGCCCAGAAGGGCTGACTCAAGAGGCTGTCACTTCACACAAACTAGGATGCACTTTATTTGCTGATGCAAAGGCAGATGAGGGTGCCTCCTGTGTGCCCATGGGCCTTCCTGTCTGGTGGTGCTGGACCAGATAGGGGAGGGGAGGGCTGTTTCCCTGCACCCTGCCCTGGCCCCAAGCAGCCTAAGCTGGGAGGGCCAGCAGATCACACCTCCACCTGGCAACCCCCATCCTATGCTTGGGGTTTCTTGGTTGGGTTTTTAATTCCAGTTCTCAGTACATAAGTGCATTTCGAAAGAGAGGCTCCAGCTGTCACTTGTAACCATATATATACATATATATTCTATCTACAAAGTGTTTATTTGCAAGATGTTGGACGGTGAGCTCTGTCCCACCTGCCCTGTGACCATCTGTCCCAGTCCTCTCCCCACCCCGCCCCAGGCCTGGAGTGGCACGGGGCGCCATCACTGTATGTATTAAAGATGACTGTATCGAATAAATGTTTATTGATTTTTTTTTTTTGATTGGGCATCATTGATTTCTTTTGATTTTTTGTAACGCAAGGCGGGGGCGGGGGGTAGTCCTTCCGGCGCGTGCGCAGGGCTGGAACCGTGGCTCCCGGAGTCCGGACAGCCAGGCGCGCGGCCTTATGGGGCTCGTAGTCCGCACGGCGTGTGTGGGGCCCGGAACCGCGGATCCCGGCGGCCTGCGCGCGGAGAAGCCTGCGAGCTCCATGGCTGCGCCCCCGGTTCCCATGGACGCCGCCCCCTCGGCCCCGCCGCCCACCGTAGCTAGAGACGCGCCAGGCCGGCCGGCCGAGAATGAGGCCGCATGCGAGGACCGGTAGGCGCGGGCGCCCAGCCTGGACGTGGGTAGCGCACACCGCTCCCGTGCGTGGGGGGGGGGCCGGAAGCCGGGCGCGGGGCGACCTCGGGGCTGTGGACGCAGCCTCTCTGGGGGCTGGTTTTAGGCCCTCCCCTCGGAAGGGAGGAAGTCTGTCCTCGTGTCCACGCCCCGTGTTCGCGTTGGACAATCCGGTTGTCGCGGAGGTCCCCAGACGCCGGGTGCCCGAATCTCCACGCTCCCGAGGACGGGCCCTTCGTTCACCCCGGTGGTGGCAGGAGCCCAGTTGGCTCCGAACGGGCTGGAATGACCAGCCGCACGCAAGCCCTCTGTCCCCGTGGGGCTCAAGGGATGGAGTCTAGCTTGGGCGCCCCCGGGGCTGACCTCGGTTTCCGCCCCAAGTGGGTGGGGCGCGCCAGAGCACTCAAGCTGACTGTCTGCTCCATCTTCCCGGTTAGTTGAGCTTAGGGTTCGGGCTGCTCCTTCCCCACCCAAGAGCCAGAGCTGTGGTGCCGGGCGCATGGTGCTTTCTGCCTGCGTGCCCAGGAGAGGACTCCGAGGCTCTGCAGGGTCTTTACCAGAGCCTGTAGAGAGGCAGTTAGGTGCAGGGGGAGGGCCCATTCGTAACCGGGTTAGTCTCTCTCAGTGGCTCCTTCTTGGGTCCTTCTTGGTTACCGTCAGGGGGCAGTGGCTGCACAGTGCCCAGGTCCGCAGGAGTTCACACCTCCTTCCTTACAGGTCTTAGCAGGGTCCCCTGGGGATGACAGGAGGGCCATAAAAGGGGTTGCTTGGCGCCTGTAGCGCTAGCCACATACACCAGAGCTGACAGGTTTGAATCCAGCCCTGGCCCACCAAACAATGACAACTACAATCAAAAAATAGCTGGGCGTTGTGGCAGGTGCCTGTAGTTCCAGCTATTTGGGAGGCTGAGGCAAGAGAATCGTTTAAGCACGGGAGTTTGAGGTTGCTGTGAGCTGTGATCTGTGACACCATGGCACTCTACCCAGGGGGACAGCTTGAGACTGTCTCAAAAAAGAAAAAAAGGCAGCTCAGTGGGTAGGGCGCTGGCCCCATATACTGTGGGTGGTGGGTTCGAACCCAACCTAGGCCAAACTGCAACAACAACAACAAGCTGGGTGTTGTGGCAGGCGCCTGTTGTCCCAGCTACTTGGGAGGCTGAGACAAGAGAATCACCTAAGCCCAGGAGTTGGAGGTTGCTGTGAGCTGTGATGCCATAGCACTCTACCGAGGTGATAAAGTGAGACTCTTGTCTCTTTAAGAAAGGGTTGTCCTTGGGCAGGCACCTGTGTGGCTGAGCTCCTGCAGGGTGGTCTGGGTGCTGCCGCCTGAGCATCTGTTTCATCCGCGGGGGAGGGCGCCCTGCAGACAGCAGCTGCTGGGCAGAAAGCCTTTACTGGTCCCTGGGATGTGAAGTCCTGTGTCCTTTCAGGCTCTCACCCTCCCAGTGGGCAGTGACTAGGAACGTAGCTTGCATCTAACAGCATCTGAGTCTGTCCAACTGCTGGCTCCAAAGTGGGTCTTTGATTTAACTTGAGACAAGAGGGCAAGGCTAGATAACACCTGAGGGCTTTTGAGAAAATCACTCTGTGATGACAGGTTGGTGGCAGTGACTGGACTGCCTGGGTCCTGCCCTGTGTGCAGGCAGTGTACTGGGTGCAATGCCACCAAATGCAGAGACTATTGGCATCCTTCCTCAGTGTGGTCGTGCAGGCAGCCAGCATAGACCACAGCACTCTTCCTCCAGAGGGCCCTGGTCAGCCCTCAGTTTCATCTGGACTTCTGAGGCAGATTTCTTGGACCTTCTTTCCTGATGCCCATACCCTGCAGGTTTTCCTCCACCCTAGCCTAGTAGCTCTTCTTACTTTTCCTCAAATGCACCCCCAGCCTGCATTGTTGTCCCAGTGTCTCAGGGCTGGCCATAACTGGGGGTCCCAGCCTGTGCAAACACCCCTGAACAGAGGTTCCCACACTGCTCCAGAGCTGCCGCTCCAGTGGTGTAGCTCTGTCCTCAGCACCTGCCTCAGGGCTGGCCCCTGCGGGTGCTAGAATCCTTTGTGATGCTATGTTGAGCCCCCTGTCTTCCCCTCACCTGAGAGGCTCCCCGAGTGACACTGTCCTTGAGGCCATCCCAAACCACTGGGGTCAGGCCCAAATTGGCTTCTGTGAGCTAGTTGGTCCCTCCTTTATCTGGTTTCATTATATTCATCGGGAAAACTTATCTTGAACCCATCTGGGTTTCAAGAGGTGCTGTGCTACAGGCACTAGATAGGGAGGTGTCCTTGGGTAACAATAACCTGAGAGGCAGGAAAGCAGCACTGAACCACAGCGAAGGGGGGCCCAAAGCCTTTTTGTGCCACCTGTGTTCCATACTGTGACTGCTCAACGTGAGTTTCAAGTGTGCCGTGATCCTGCAGTGAGATGTTTGTTCCTGATTTCCTTGGCATTGTCGACAATCAGTGAGGGGCAGCTTCACATGCGTCTGTGCTTTTTTCCTTACAATGACATCACATACGGGGTTCTTATTACTGGTGCGGCACCTGCTTGAGCAAAGAGGAAACCATGGCTCTGTGGTGGGTGACAAAGGGTGCTGTGGCCCAGAGTGGAACAGATGGCAGGTGAGGAGGGTGGAGAGGGGTTTCCTGAAGTGATTAGGATAGCCTCTAGCACCACCTGCCTCAGACAGCCCTGATACCTGCAGTGGGAGGAAGCCCCAGATGGAAAGGTGCCTGCCTTAGCCAGGCTGCTCTAGGCGGGCATTTGTACCTGTCAGTGGTGTTGGGAGTGGGAGTGCTGGGGAGACCAGCAGCAGGGGAGTCTGGAAGTTACCTGCTTCTGGATGGCCAGGAGATCCTGCCCTGAGCTGCCATGGCCAAGAGACCAGCTCCATGGAGGGGCCCACTGGACACCACCCTGAGCAGGTGGCTGTGGCAGGGCAGGCAGTTCCAGGGTGGGGCCTGGTGGTTCAGTAGCCTCCTACCCAGGGCAGGACTGGCCCCCTGGGGCGCCAGGTACATGCCAGGCTGGCTAGCCTGAGTCCACTCTGCTGCTCAGACAGCCAAGCTAGTGAATGCCAAGGAGCTCCAACTCTGTACCCCTGAGCGTAGGCTGGCCCCTGCCCATCTTCCCATGCTGGCAATGTGGACAGCCAGGCCCCTAAGATCAGGGCAGCAAGGTGAGGCTCCTGTGGGCACAGATGTCCTCCTTGCCTCTGAGGAGTGAGCTCCATGGGGAATCTTCCGTTTTTTCTGAGCCTTGGCAACCCAGCCTCAGAGCTTGCAGAGAGGCTGCCACAGTGGGACCGGCACACAGGATTACTCCGTCCTTCCCTGGGAGAAGTGGAGGGTCAGCGGGTTCTTCTTAGTGCAGACCCCCTCACTGACGTCAGCAAAAGGACGGTGGCTGTCCCGCCCTTGCTGAGGCTGGGCTGTTACCCGTTGGAGGATCGAGTTTCAGATTTGTTTATGCCTACAGGAGGCACCTTGGGGCAGGGGTGGGGTGCCCAGCTCAGCACTGACATTCAGGTCAGCTGTTCAAGAGGCACCTCAGATTTCCCAGTCTCTACTGTGAGGAGCGGCTCTACAGCCCTAGGCAGCCAGGGGACTGGAGCTTTCTCCAGGGAATTCTGGGAGGGGTACAGAAGTACAGTGGGCCTCAGCAAGCCCTGGGCTGAGGGGTGCCGGCCCAGGCACAGGAGGGGCTCTTCACACTGAAGGCTAGCCTGGGGCTTGTCCTGGCCATATTGGGCAAAGCCAGCGCTATTAATATCAGGCATGCACAAGCCCCCGGCACAGTGATCCTCTTATGCCTGTGGCCTTGGCCTCTGAGGATAGCAGTGAGTCCTGTTCCCTTAGTGCTGTGGGATCACAGGGACCTCCCAGCTGCTAGGCTCCCCCTGCCTTGCAGCAGACAGCACCTGCCTCTGGGGTCTCATCCTGCTCTTCACCCACTGTGCTGACCACAGAGTGATCCCACCTGTGGAGGGGCAGTTCAGGCAGCCGGAGCTCCTGAGCTGGCATGGGGCCACTGTGGGCTTAAGAATGATGATGCCTCCATAACTGCTAGTCCTGAGCCCCACATACATATACCTGGGGTCACCCCGTTGTCCAGGAGCTGTGCCCACCTGTGTCCTTGGCTATGAGCAGCCTCCCGGCTTACTCCGGCATCAGGGTCTCAGGGTGCTGGGCCCTTGGAAATGAAGCCAGGTGAGTCACAGCAGCTGGGCCTGCTGATGAGGACAGCCCACCCTCACCAGGGTCTTGCTGCTTTGCACCTGTGTGGTGTGTGTGGGCATCGGCAAACTGGTTGGCAGGTGCTCTCGGAAGCCAAGCAGAGTTCAGGGCCATCTGGCATGGGTGTGTCTTGTGTTGGTTGTAGGTCAAAACCCTTTGGGTTGAAATTAACTTCTGTCATTGTGGCCAGAAGCACCCTTTTCCATGTGTGAATGGGAAATGAGGTCTTTTGTATTATTTTCTTTTCTCAAAGAGTGCCTCTTATGAAAGCGTGGTGAGGCTTTGTCCCTGGTTCCTAGAGACTGGCTAGCTTTAGAGAAGGCAGAGATACAGTCTGAGGCTGCCTAGCTCTTCACAAGCCCTTGGTGAGGTAGATTTCTGGCAGAGCTGCCTCTGGCCTGCTGGTGAGTGATCCCACTGCATGGGCCTTGAAAGGAGTCTGTGGTTACTTCAGCAGAATGAGGAATAGTGGTAAGTGGGGGCCCGAAAGCTCCTGCTCCCAGGCCTGGTCACCAAAACGTGTGTCTGTGATTCCTGGGGCTGTGCAGTCCTCAGCTGTCGCAGCAGTGTGCGTGAGTGCTCACTACCAGGGTGCTGCTGGGAGCTTTGTCCATGAGATCTTGCCCTTTCATGAATCAGATATTCTGTGCTGCACTTTCCTCCCTGCAGCTGAAGATGAAGGTGGTGCCCTGCAGACATGGGGTTAGGCACAGAGGGAGGGGGACGGCTTGGTTTTATTCTCTGCCCGCTGTGGCCTCCAGGGCCACCAGAATTCCTATGTCTACTCAGAACATGCTGCTGCTGTCGGCCAAAGGGAGTCCCGGTCTGGTCTTTCCAGCTGTGGGCTACCGCCAGTCACTGCCCACTGGGAGGGCTGGACCCAACGGTGAGCCCTGAAGGCCTGTTTGTTTACTGCTGGGTCCATAAGCCCTGGTGAGCAGTAAATGCCCTCCATCCAGGGGCCCAGGGATAGTAACTGCTTGTGATTGCTGAGTCCTATGTCTGTTCTTGGCTGAGAGTCACCAAGAGTCACCCTCCGGGCCGTGTCTCCCATGTACCATGCTGTGCTCAGTGGCCATGTCCCCACGCGCAGGCCTCTCATTGCCCTGCGTTGTTTGTGCTTAGCCCTGCTGTTGACGTCAGCTCCACAGCCACCTTGGGAGCCGCAGGGGTGAGGCTTAGCACAGCCACTGGGTAATTATTCCCTGTGCTCCCCTAATGAGGGGTATAAGCAGGCAGACCTGTCTTCCGTGTCTCAGAGAGATGGGGCATGTGTTCCTGTCAGGGACAGGTGGCCAGCTTTCCTGTTGCTCAGACTGACATCCAGGTTGATCTGTGATCCTTGAGAGCTGTTGCTGCGACTGGCCACACATCAGGTTGGGCTTGGCCATTCCATTGCCCGCATGTGCACTACTGGTGCTCTGGGAGGATCACACATCTCCTCTTGGCCTGCCAGCCCCAGGGAAGAACTGTCCCTGCTCAGGCCATGGCTCTGAGGAAGCAAGCTCGACACACAGACTAGCACTGGTTTTTGGTGACAAGGGGCGTGTGCTTGTCACACATGCAAACTAGGCAGAAGTCCCTGCTCCAGACCTCTGTGCCTAGATGGTCCTGGCTGTGATAGGCCTGCAGGTGTCTGTCACTTGCATGTGGGCAGGCAGTCACCCTCTGCTGATGTCCGTGAGGAGTCTCATCTCCTTGCAGCCTGTGCTGGCCTGACCATGTGCCAGGGTGCTTTTTCCTGTTCCTATCTGCAAACCTGCCGCCCTCTCCTCAGGCTCATCTTCTTCCTGCATTATCCCACTGCTGGTAATACCCCCAACTGGGGTGGACAGACCACCTGTTGCTCCTCAGACCCGGGGCTCTGCTCTGCCCAGTCAGCAGCTGTGTGGGTGGGCTGTGACCTATAGGGCCAAGCTGCCTACCCTGGAGAGCTACTTGGGCAAGCCTGAAACATGATCCCAGGGCCACCGTGCCCAGCCTTGTCACTCTCAGGCAGGGGACAGAATACCTTCTGCCCAGCCTGTGTCCTGTCCCTACAGCATCCAAGCTTCCTGGGCTTTGGGGATGTAAATGAACTGAGAAGTTAGCTATGACCTGAGTGTCAGCTCAGCATGATTCTGTGGGTGTCACACAGTGCCAGCTCAGTGTGAGTGATTCTGTGGATGTGACACAAATAGATCTGTGCTTCCTTCATGCTGGATTTCCTTCTGGGAAATTCTTGTAGCCTCTGGGGGCTTCCTCTTCCCCTTCTCACTCCCCAACCCCCATCAGCCCAGACAGGTTTTTGCAAGATGCTGGACCCAGGAGTGACCACAGCAAAAATGAGTGGATTCCACTTAAGTCTTTGAGCCCAAGACACCTTATCCTGTACTCTGATGGCCAGAGAGGCCAGACCCCAGGGCTACCTTACCCAAAACCCTCCTGTCACTGGCAGGTGGAGGTCCCAACTGAGCCTTGCAGCCTCCCTGTCCGTGAGGCACTCAGTCTCCTATGTGTGGGCCTCACCTGTGCACATACAGCCTAGTCTGGTTGTGCCCTTCAGAGCAGCAGTGACTGAGCTGTCACAGAGAGTCCAGGGTTGGGGAGGGAGCATGGTCCTCTACAGGGTCTTGCCTGCTTGTCACACAGCCTCCCCAAGTTCCCCTGGGGACAGGGCCCGGCCTCGCCCAGGCCAGCCCAGCCCAGCCCACATAGAGGGATGAGCATGGCCCTGAGATGGCATGTCTCCTCCCATTCCCTGTCATTGTTTGGTATCTGGACAGGGATGGTTCAAGGTGCTGTGCCCAGGCCAAGCAACATGGGTTTGTCCGTCCAGTGGGCCTCAGCCCTCAGGTCTTTGGACCAGCTGCAGGCAGTTTGCAGTGTACCCCCAGTGGAGCCTGCTCGCCTCAGCCATGCTTGTGGGGCACTGCTCCATGGCTGGGCACAGGGACCAGGGAGGCTGGCAGCCTGGGCCAAGGCCAAGCACATCCTTCTCTGCAGCAGCAATACGGAGCGCCTGGACAGACTGCTCCCACCCGTGGGTGCTGGGCGCTCGCCACGCAAGCGCACCACCAGCCAGTGCAAATCGGAGCCACCCCTGCTGCGCACACGCAAGCGCACCATCTACACAGCAGGGCGGCCACCCTGGTACAATGAGCACGGCACGCAGTCCAAGGAGGCCTTCGCCATTGGTGAGCATGGAGGGTACCCAATGCCTGGGCTTCCCAGAGAGGACTCAGCCATCCGTCCTTGCATGGGCGGGACCCTCGGCTGTCCCAGTAGCTCTGCTGCTGCTCAGAGCATCTCTCCTCCTCCCTGTAGGTTTGGGAGGTGGCAGTGCCTCTGGGAAGACCACCGTGGCCAGAATGATCATCGAGGCCCTGGACGTGCCTTGGGTGGTCTTGCTGTCCATGGACTCCTTCTACAAGGTGAGGCCCTGCCCACTTCCCAGAGCGCCCCCTGTGGGCCTCACATGTCCATACCTGTCCATCCACTGGCCTTGGGTGGGGTCCAACTGTGCCCCCAGCTCCTCTGCAGCCTCCCCTGACAGGTGCTGACCAAGCAGCAGCAGGAACAGGCCGCCCGCAACAACTTCAATTTCGACCACCCAGACGCCTTTGACTTTGACCTCATCATCTCTACCCTGAAGAAACTGAAGCAGGGGAAAAGCGTCAAGGTGCCCATCTACGACTTCACCACGCACAGCCGGAAAAAAGACTGGGTAGGCCGGGGGCTCAGGACGGCAAAGGGGCTGTGCATGCATAAGCTGAGCACTGGCAACTCGTGGGTTCCTTTGCAGAAGACACTGTACGGTGCAAACGTCATCATCTTTGAGGGCATCATGGCCTTTGCTGACAAGACACTGCTGGAGGTAAAGCCTGCTGGGAGTGCCCACCTCTGGTGTCCCTGCTTCTGCTATGACTCACCTTAAGTGCATTTCCTCAGGGAGACTCCAGCCTCCCTGTCCTCCAGGTGTACAGTCACCTGCTCTTCCCCATTCCGGAAGTGCTCATTCACCTGTCCTATTCCTGTGCTGCTGGCCACTCCTCCCCCCTGGGAGGCCCTGGGGTGCCGTGCATAGTGGAGTGTGCCTGCCGGGGCAAAGGCGGGACCACCCCACCTGTGCTTACACTGGCATCTTCTTGTCAGTCTTGTTCCTCATGGTCCTGGGGGGACAGGTGAGACCTCAAGGCGAGTTTAAGGGACTTTGCTCTTTTTTTTGAGACAGAATCTCACTATGTCCCCCTTGGTAGAGTGTTGTGGTGTCACAGCTCACAGCAACCTCAGACTCTTGGGCTTAAGCAATTCTTTTGCCTCAGCCTCCCAAGTAGCTGGGACTACAGGCACCCGCCACAAAGCCCGGATTTTTGTTGCAGTTGTCATTGTTGTTTAGCTGACCTGGGCTGGGTTCGAACCCATCACCCTTGGTGTATATGGCTGGCATCATAACCACTGTGTTACAAGTACCGAGCCGGACTTTGCTTTTGGTTGCATGGGCCTCCAAGGGCAGAGCTGAGTTTGACCAAGGTCTGCCTGGCCCTAGGTCAGGTTCTGCCCCTGGCACAGGCTCAGAGTGCCCAACTGCCCCACACATAGCAGTGCCCAGTCCCCATTCCCCCATGTGGCCACTTTAGGTGCCACCTGCTATGTGCTGAGTATTAGGTCAGATCCTGAACTCACTAGGCCCCATATTTCCCATTGTGTTTGTGGATGGTTCATGGAGTACACATGTGCCTAGCCTGTTTCCATCTAACCTGGCAGACAGCACTCTGCTGCAAACACACACCCCACACATTCTTCCCCAGCCAGGCCCAGAAGGCCCCCTGTGGGCAGGTGGCCCCAGACAGACACCCTGGACCTGTGGGAGCTGGTCCTGCTGCCTCCGCACTGGCTGTGCTGGCAACAGGTCCCATCACGGGCTCACCATCCCCCTCCAGCTCCTAGACATGAAGATCTTTGTGGACACCGACTCTGATATCCGCCTGGTGCGGCGGCTGCGCCGGGACATCAGTGAGCGGGGCCGGGACATCGAGGGCGTCATCAAGCAGTACAACAAGTTTGTCAAGCCTGCCTTTGATCAGTACATCCAGCCCACCATGCGCCTGGCCGACATTGTGGTACCCAGAGGTGAGCCAGCAGGCACCTTCGGTGGGTGGGCAGCACGTGGGGCCCAGCCCCATCACCCACCTCCCTGTCCTGACCCAGGGAGCGGCAACACTGTGGCTATCGACCTGATTGTGCAGCACGTGCATAGCCAGCTGGAGGAGGTGAGCATCCAGGCTGGGGCTTCAAGTCCCTGCAGCACCCCCGGCCCTGCCCCTGCCTTTCTGCTGCCACTGCCCACGGCAGCTTGCTTAGCCAGCTGCTGTGTGCTCACTGTCCCTGGCGGGGTGCCAGGCCTGAGTGCCCTGTGCCTACTTGGTCAGCCTGATCATGCCGCCTGCCCCCCACCCTTTGTGCTGGCCCTAGGGCTCAAGTTCTGCCCCTGGCACAGGCTGAGCTGGGGCTTGGGTTTCCTGAAGAAGAAGGGGCAACACAGTGCTTGGGCCCAGCACCTGGTCTCTAGGATGGTGAGAGGGTCTAGGACTGTGGCGTCTCATGCTGAGTCCCATCTGGAACCAGGGGCTCCTCTCTTTCCCAGTAGGTCACTCTAGATGTGATGCTCTCACTGATTTCCTGCGTGCCCTAGGGCTTTCTGTGGTGGGGCCCCGAATCCTGGGTGGGCTCTGGGCATACTTCCTGGTAGGCTATCAGAGGCCTGAGACCGGCAGAACAGAGCCCAGGAGCCTAGGCTCTGACTGCCCCAAGCCCTGGGTTAGGGCCATTAGAAGCTCACCACCTCCATGGCTGGCCATGTTCCCACTGGTCTGCAGCCTATTCATTCCTGGGTGGGGTTGGCCTGGGCACCTGCCCTGGTCACTGACACATCACCGTTCCCTTGTGTCTCCCTGTGTTGCTGCTGCAGCGTGAACTCAGCGTCAGGTAAGACTCACATGACTGTCTACACAGATGGAGGCATTTCCAACATCCACGTGGGTCTGGGCTATGACCCTGTCAGGCGGGCAGCCCTTCCCTAGACACACAAGGGATGGTGTGGAGCAGTCCCACCCAGCTTCTGCCTCTCCTTCCTGGCAAATGAGGACACTGAGGCACAGTATCCTGACTGTAGCCTGTATGGACCTTGCTGGCAACTCCTCCACACCTGGGCCATCTGGGTTTTGCTCCAGAGAGCACAGCTGTTCTCCTGAGCCAGCACTGTCAGAGCAGTGACCACAGATCTGACCTGCAGACATAGGGTGCCTATCACAGCCACTCTGACCAGTCCATAGGGCCAGTCGACTGTGTGGATGGTGAGGGCCTGGCCTGCAGTCCTCTTGTCCAGCTTTGTCCTTGAGCTCAGTGCAATTCAGGGCCATAGGTGCAGTGTCGGTGCTGTGGTAGGAAACTTTGGTTGAGCTGGGGTGACAGGACTGGGCTGCCTCCTGTCACCCCACCAAGAAAGCAGACAGGGAGAGAGCATCTGTCCAGGTGACCAGCCACCAGGAACCTGCCCTTCTCCAGGGAGATGGGAAGCTTGTGGCTGAGCCACCTGGCAGTAGAGCCCTTATATTTGCCCTGTGCCCCTAAGGTTTATGTGAGTTGGAAATGCCTCCAGGGCCCACCTGCCAGCTGCCCCCACCCTCTCCTGTCCTGCATGAGGCTCTGATGCTCTGCTTGGCCCTTACCAAGACTCACAGGGCTTGTCACAGCAGGTTCCTCTTGAAGTCTTTGTTCTCAAAAAAAAAAAAAAAGTTTCCGGGGTTTCAAGTTGAGAAAATGCCTGAATACCACCAGCTACATTTTCCATTCTCTGGTCAGCCGAGGAAGTGGTGGCCAGCGAATCTACATGCCTCCTTCAGCCCAGGAAGTGCTGGTGGCAGCAGGGAGGGCCTTAGCCTGGGTGTGCTGGGTGCCGCCCAGGGGAGCAGAGGCTGGGGCCTTGCTGCTGGCCTTCTCTTCCTCTGGCCACTGTAGCCTGAACTGGCTGAGCTGTTAACTGCTGAGGGGACTGTCCCTGCTCCCCCAACTAAGTGGTCTTCTCTTTGTTCTCTTCCTTTTCTGTATAAACCCCGTCTCCTGCCTTGTTCCCTCCCTGAACATTCTCTTCACCTGTGAACAGAGGAAGCTGCGCTGGGATATGTGAGCAGAGTGTGCTCTGATTGTAGTGCTGTGTGGCTGCTCCT
Source organism: Nycticebus coucang (assembly GCF_027406575.1). Lineage (NCBI taxonomy): Eukaryota > Metazoa > Chordata > Mammalia > Primates > Lorisidae > Nycticebus > Nycticebus coucang. The sequence goes on along the minus strand of NC_069800.1, from coordinate 67,306,212 downwards.
GCTGGCTGCCCCTCCTGCACATGCCGCCTCCCCTGTGCACTCAACCTCTGCCAGTGCACCCACTCCCTCCCCCACCGACACACCTGCTCCCTCCTTGTGTACCACCCTGGCCGCTGCCTTGCACCTGCTCCTATTCTGGCACCACCCCACTCCCTGCACCTGCCCTTCTTCCTGATACTGCCTCTCTTCCCACTGCAGGCCTGGGGTTGCAGTGGGAAGCAGTCAGGAAACACTCAGCCAGCTTTGCCCTCCTCTCCTGAGAAGGGGCCACATAACACTTGGAGGGTGCAGAAGGGCAGGGCTTGAGCCCAAAGCGTAGTTGTTCCCCCAGGAAGAGGCTGGTGCCCCTTCCAGTGGCTAAGATGTGTCTACACCTGTAGCCCTCCTGTGCTAGGTCTCTTTTTGCTTTCTCTGGGCCCAGGAGGGTCCTGCACTGGAAAGCAATACCTTACAGTCCAGCCCCTAGCTGTCTGCCTGATGATCAGCTGCTCTATCTTCTGCTGTGCCCTTTCACTTTCCCATGGCAGTTAAGGGGGGACATTGCCCCCAGATCAGCCTGAGGAAGGCACTCAGGCTCCACCCTGCACACCCCAAGGTGCTCCCACAGATGTGCCCTCACAGTGATGCACAACTGTGGGGGAAGGGGTTGTGAAAGAAGACCTCCCTTCTGAGTGTCCTCAATTGCCTTATGTCCCCAGGGCTGCACTGGCCTCAGCACACCAGTGCCACCCCCTGCCGCGGACACTGAGTGTACTCAAGAGCACACCGCAGGTACGGGGCATGCACACCATCATCAGGTGAGCACCTACCCGCAGGACGGGGTGCCCCAGCAGGCCCACCCCCTGCTAAACAGCTGGCCCCACAGGGACAAGGAGACCAGCCGTGATGAATTCATCTTCTACTCTAAGAGGCTGATGCGGCTGCTTATTGAGCACGCACTCTCCTTCCTGCCCTTCCAGGTGCGCAGCACGTGGGTTGGGGACGGTGGGCCTGAGCAGGGCTGGGGGCTCCCTGCACTCACAGTGCCCCATGGCTCACACAGGACTGCATCGTACAGACCCCACAGGGGCAGGATTACACCGGCAAGTGCTATGCTGGAAAGCAGGTACTTGCTGGGGGCTGGGTCGGGGACACTGGAGGTGGGGCAAGGGTTCACTCTGCCCCTCCCTCCAGATCACTGGAGTCTCAATCCTGCGTGCTGGTGAGACTATGGAGCCCGCCCTGCGCGCGGTGTGCAAGGACGTGCGCATCGGCACCATCCTGATCCAGACCAACCAGCTCACTGGGGAACCTGAGGTGCAGGATTGGGCAGACCTGGGGCTAGGTCAGGGGGGAGTCAGAATCAGCTTACAGGGAGGGGTCGGGGAGGGGCGCCTGGCATGTGGCCTTGAAACCAGCCCCTTGCCTGCAGCTTCATTATCTTCGGCTGCCCAAGGATATCAGCGACGACCATGTGATCCTGATGGACTGCACAGTGTCCACAGGTGCTGCAGCCATGATGGCCGTGCGCGTGCTCCTGGTGAGTGGGCCCTGGTAGGCTGCAGGCAGGTCCTGCCAAGGAGCTGGGATTCACCTGCCCCCTGTGCTTGGCAGGACCATGATGTGCCTGAGGACAAGATCTTCCTGTTGTCACTGCTCATGGCAGAGATGGGTGTGCACTCGGTGGCTTATGCATTCCCACGTGTAAAGATCATCACCACAGCTGTAGACAAGCGAGTCAATGACCTTTTCCGGATCATTCCAGGCATAGGTAAGCCCACCTGGCCCTCTTTACCCTCCTGGGCCCCATGAGGCCCTACCATGCTATCTTTCTCCAGGGAACTTTGGTGACCGCTACTTTGGGACAGACGCAGTTCCTGATGGCAGTGATGAGGAAGAAGTGGCCTCCACAGGTTAACTGCCCAGGCTAAGCTACCCAGACGCCACCAACCCGCTGCTTCCTGGCCTGGATTGCAGTGTACAAAGGCATAACTTAATTTTTAAAATGTTATCAATATAACTTATTCTACACATTTTATAAAATAAAGCTTTAGGAAAATGGAGGTATGACTGGTTGGTTATGGCACAGGAGTGGCATCCCAGCCAAATGTGGCTTGTAGAAGCTCCCCAGGGATGCGGAAGTTGGGAGCCGTAAGGCCACCGTGGAGGGAGTGCTGAGAGCATCCCCAGTCTTGCTCTTGTGTCAGACCAAGGTGAGCCAGGACTGGGGCCTGCAGCTCCTACCCCTGCCAGATGGGCCCTAGACCCACACAGCATAGTGGACATCTTACCTCGACCTGGGGGAAACAGGATACCTGAGACACACACCCTGTGGCTGCTCCTGCCACAAATTTGTACCGTTAAGGAAGGGACCCAGCGGAAAGTGTTGTGTGGGTGGCTGTGGGAGAGGCCTCAGCTGCAGGGAGTTGGCCAGGGCCTCAGTGGATTGGCCACGCTGTTGAGGACCAGATGTTCTCATACAACCCTGCCTTTGCTGTCTGTTCTTGGACAAAGCATAAGGGGAGGCTTTCCTGGCCACCTCCAAACGTCCCCTCCATGGACAGCCTGCATCAGTGAGGTGTCCGTGATGCATATATGCACATGACATCCAGCACCCACATGGGCTGTGATCCCAGCTGTGACAGGTGGGCTGAGGCCCTGAGGCAGTCTCCTCTGACCCTCCAGGGCTGGCACTTGCCTCCTTCCTGCTTCTCTGGTCTCTTCCTCACTCCTCCCATCCCCCAAAAAGGCCCCAAAAAGTCTTGTCATGGAAAAGCTGGGAGGGCGGGGACAGGAAGTCACAGGGTGGAGGCCAGGCCAAAGGCAAGCTGATAAAGGCTGAAGGCTTGTCCAAGAGTCAGGCAGTCAGCCACCACCAGGGACAAAGGACTAATGTAGGGCTCAGAGGTCAACAGTAAGGTCTTCCTGTCTCATGGTGAGTAGACCCCTCTTCCATGTCTCCAGGCCTTCTTCCTTACACACTCAAGCTTTTGCCCTGTGCTGGGAACCTGCAGGCTGTAGGAGCCTGGCCCTGTCCTGAGCATGGCTTCCTTTCATCCAGGTCTTCCCAGAATAGTCATGGTGGAAATGGTTAGTGAGGAGCTGGCAGGGGCCAGTTCACTCCTGGGAGGGCCCCAACCAAGTCCAACCAGGAGCCAATTGGCTTCCAGAAAGTGCTACCATCCTGCCCCACCCACCCACACTCACAGCAACACAAAGCTTTGTCCACACACATGCATGCACGATGCAGCCCCAGGCTGGGAGGAGTGGGTCCAGCTGCCCTCACTCCCGATTAGCCACCAGTCCTGAGGGAAAGACAGCTTCCTGACTCTTGCTGAGGGTCTATGGAGGTCTGCATCTAGAAGCCCTGCTTCAGACCCCCATCCATATAGTGGCTGTGGTGCTTCTGGCAGGCCTCAGGCTGGGGTCTCCTTATTGGAGAACAGCTCAAGGCCTGGTAAAGCAAAAATGACAGTTCAGGGGAGTTCTTGGGCCCACTTCCTGCCAGGGCCCTGTGGAGTGTCAGAGGTGGGCCACCTTCCAAATTGCCCTGGGGGGAGGGGCAATTCCTCTGGCCCCTGGGAACTTTCTGGATCAGGGTTTAAGGTCCAAGACCTTATGAGAACAGACCTCACCACAGCTGCAGGAGACACTGGGGGCTTATACTGGGGGGAGGGGCTTGGGGCTGGACTTAGGTCATGCTCTCCAGGGAGGGATGAGTCTGTCTCTAGGAGCCAGACAGTCCTATGCTGCCCTGGCTGCCAGGGGCTCCTCTGGACCCAGCAGAGGCTTAGAAGAGTAGGACATGAGGACCTGTCCCAGAGGTACTCTTCAGAGCCCAGGAGGGAGTGGGGTGTCCTAGACTCAAAGCTGTGACATTTGGGGTGAGAGTTCCCAAGGAGAAGGCTGCTTACCCAGGGTCACCAGTTATCCTGGGCAGTTCCTCCAGGACTGTCCAACCTGAGAATGGTGAGTCTCCAGGGTCAATCTCAGGTTCGTCAGCCCATGAGGTGCCGCCCTTTCCCCACGGACTCACAAGTGTGACAGGTACCCTGGCTTGGTGGGATGGGAGCCGGCAATGCCCCATGCCAGGGGACAGGGTCTAGCCTTAGCACAAGGCAATGTTGCTGTCACACTGATGTTGACAGTAGGCAGGATCTGGGATTCTGAAGTGGGCCTCCTGGGGTCAGGAAGAATGTAGCAAATGTGCCTGGACTCTGGGGCCCCAGCCTCCTATAGCTCCACGTGCTCCAGGATGAGTCCTGGAAAAAGGGCATTCAAGGGGAAACACCAGCAGAGCTAGACAGATTCCTCCACTGGGTGGGAGGCACCAGGCAGCCAGAAAACCCCAAAGTTAGGGGATTTTCAGGCCCTCCCCTTCAAGCAGAGGAGTGGGGAAGCAGGTGTGGGGGAGGGGCAGCAGTGCAAAGGCACTGGAGCAGAGACTTGGATGCCCTTGGGTTGGAAGGAGGATGGCATACATACAAGGTCTGATGGAGGATGATGGCCAGGGAGGGACAGGGTTGGGTGGGATGGCAACTTCAGCTGTGATATCCACTGGGGCTGCCACACTGGCATGGGTCCCATGTACCACAGCTGGAGGCCAAGGCCCGCCCTGGCACCAGCTCCTACCTTTCTCAGTCCCTCCTCCCACCCTCCAGTGTGCATGCAGAGCAGAGCCCTGAGTGTATCCAACTGGGCTGAGGACCTGCACCCCAGCATGGTGGCATGGTAGGGGCTTGGGATCCTGGATTCAGGGCCAGGGAGACTACGGAGCTCTGGGGAACCCACAGCTGAACTGGGGAGCCATGCAGGAGGCCTTTTTAGGGGGGTAGAGCTGGGGGTTCCCTCTGCAGCAGAAGCAAGTGGGTCTCTAGACCTAGAGTGGACACGTGGGTAGGCTGAGAACAGACTCCTCCCACAGAGATGGGTCCTTCAGGCCAGGAGCTGCCAGCTAGCAAGGGTCTGGGGACCACAGGGGGGCTGGCCCTGTTGTTGCTGGCACCGTGGAGCCAGCAGCCTGCTGAAGACCAATGGCTATGATTCAGCTCATGCACACTACCTGCTGCAGCACGGGGTGGTGACGGTAGGGACGGCTGGTGCCTGCTGGCCCCCGTGCACTTCTCCAATAAATCTGGAGGCCCACACGCATCCCATAGACCCCACCGCACCCCTAGCCCACAACCCAGGCAGTATGGGTTCCCCAGGTCCTGCCTGTGGTCCTCTCCATGCCCGTCCTCTTCGCGGGCCCCCCAAGACAGTGGCCACCGTGGTTCACTAAGCAAAAGGACATACCAGAGCGGGCCCTCTGCCTGTGGGGGCCCCCAGCTTCCGGGAATAAATCTCTTCAAGTGGTGACTCTGGGGCACAGACATGGGCCTAGCACATCTGTCACGGGATGAAGGTCCCAGGAGGCTCTTTGCGGCAGCCGTTTCCTCTGAGGCTTCGATCCACGTGCAGCATTTTTTTTTTTTTTTTTGTAGAGACAGAGTCTCACTTTATGGCCCTCGGTAGAGTGCCGTGGCCTCACACAGCTCACAGCAACCTCCAACTCCTGGGCTTAAGCGATTCTCTTGCCTCAGCCTCCCGAGTAGCTGGGACTACAGGCGCCCGCCACAACGCCCGGCTTTTTTTTGGTTGCAGTTTGGCCGGGGCTGGGTTTGAACCCGCCACCCTCGGTATATGAGGCCGGCGCCTTACCGACTGAGCCACAAGCGCCGCCCACGTGCAGTGTTCTTGAGCACCGCCTTGGTGATGCCAGATGCAGGATCCTGGGTCCCAGGCTGCAGGCTGGGGACTGAGGGGTGACTAGGGCCCACCTTCCCGCCGCCTGAAAGCCTCACGGTGCAGCTGGGCTTTGTGCTATTGGCACCATCTGGCCAGGTGCCTACCTGTGCAAGGACCGCCCTGCCGGCCCCACCCACGCAAAAGTCCGGGAGACCCTTGGGGAACTGGGCAGGGAGCAGTCTGGCACAGCACACAGGGGGCAAGGGGAGGGTACAGTCCTGGGGCACCTAGGGGTGGGCTGCAACCCCCACTGTCCGAGGTCCTGCCGCTGCCACCACCACCATCGTCCATGCTTGGTGTCCTTGATAAGAATCCCATAAATGAAACACTAAAAATAATAAACCCTCTCTCTACCTAATTAAGAAAATTCAATGACCAAACAAAAAACATCCAACATCGCTAAAGCCAGCAAGGAGGCGAGGAGGGGATGGTGAGAAGACAGGAGGCTCCTCTGCAGGGCAGTTGGGGACCCCCAGCAGTCAAGGACAGGCTTAACCCGCCTCAGCAGTCCTACCTTTCAGCAGCTTTGTTTTCCACAGTGAAAACCTAAAAAGGTGTGTGGTCAAGGAGACCAGGGCCAATCATGATTAGTTCATGAACATGTTCTGTACAGCAGTTAGGGTAAGTGACCAGGCCAAGAGCCACATGGATTTTTTTTTCAAGATAGGGACTCACTTTGTTGCCCAGGCTGGAGAGGAGGGGCCCCATCACCTGGGCTTGAGCCATCCTCCTGCCTCTGCCTCCCCAAATGCTGGGATCACAAGCCTAAGCCACCATGCCTGGCCTGATTTTTTTTTTTTTTTTGAGATAGAGTCTCAAGCTGTCACCCTGCACGAGTGCAGTGGTGTCACAGCTCACAGTAAACTCTTGGGCTTAAACGATTCTCCTGCCTCAGCCTCCCAGGTAGCTAGGACTACAGGCACCCACCACAACGCCCTGCTGTTTTTTGTTGCAATTGTCACTGTTGCTTCCTAGCTGGCCCAGGCTGGGTTCCAACCTGCCAGCTTCAGTGTATGTGGCTGGCACCCTAGCCACTGAGTTCACTGCTTGCCTGACCTAATCTAAAAAAACTGTATTGTGTGTGGCGCCAGCCCCATATACTGAGGTTGGCAGGTTCAAACCCAGCCTCCGCCAAACTGAAACAAAAAAATAGCTGGGCATTGTGGCAGGCGCCTGTAGTACCAGCTACAAAAGAATCGCCTACGCCCAAGAGCTGGAGGTTGCTGTGAGCTGTGACGGCACAGCACTCTCTGAAGGCGACAAAGTGAGACTGTCTCTAAAAAAAAAAAACAAAACAAAACAAACAAATAAACCTCGAAGCCCAGCAAGTAGCTCACATCTGTAATCCCAGCACTCTGGGAAGCTGAGGCAGGAGGATCCTTTGAGCTCCGGAGTTTGAGGTTGTGAACAAGAGCTAGACCCTGTCTCTACTAAAAATACATAGAAAACTGAGCTGGCTTTGTGGCAGGTGCCTGTAGACCCAGCTACTGGGGAGGTTGAGGCAAGAGAATCTTTTGAGCCCAGGAGTTTGAGGTTGCTGTGAGCTATGACTCCACATCACTCTACCAAGGGTGACAAAGTGAGACTGTCTCAAAAAAAAAAAAAAAAAAAAAAAAGAAAGAAAGAAAACCACAGGTCTGGCCTTGCCCAGTGGCTCACACCTATAATCCTAGCAGTCTTGGAGGCCGAGATAGGGTGGATTCCTTGAGCTCAGGAGTTGGAGACCAGCTTGAGCAAGAGCAAGAACCCATCTCTAAAAATAACCAGGCATTGTGGTGGGCATCTGTAGACCCAGCTACTTAGGAGGCTGAGGCAAGATCATTTGAGCCCAAGAGTTTGAGACTGCCGTGAGCTACAATGCTATGACATTCTACTGACAGTGACAAAGTGAGACTGTCTCAAAAAAACTGTTAATGAAAAACTCACACTGCAGGTGATTTAGTAGAGTACAATTTACATATAATTTTATAAACTAACAGAATGTAGCCTTTGTGGGGCCTGTACTAGGAGACCAGGTTAAAACTAGGACAGAAGTGGGTAGGAATGGGGATCGAGCGCAGATTGCCTTCAACACTTTTTTTTTTTTTTTTTTTAATGGAAAATCGGAATCAAATTACTTTTTTTGGAAACAGAGTCTCATTCTGTTGTCCAGGCTAGAGCCCCTATGGTGTCCCAGCTCACAGCAAGCTCAAATTCTTGGGCTCAAACAATCCTCCTGCCAACTGGAACTACAGGCACCTACCACAATATCCAGCTAGTTTTTCTATTTTTACTAGAGACGAGATCATGCCTTTTTTTTTTTTGTAGAGACGGGGTCTCATTCTGGTCTCAAACCTCTGAGCTCAGGACAATCCATCCACCTCAGCCTCCTAGAGAGTGCTAAGATTACAGGCGTGAACCATCACAACTGGCCCGAGATCTTATTCTTCCTCAGGTTGGTCTCAAACTCCTGAGCTCAAGGGATCCTTCTCCTGCCTTGGCCTCCCAGAGTGCTGGGAACACAGGTGTGAGCCACTGCACCTGACTCAACTTCATATTTCTTAGGTCTGAACAGAAGATTTCAAGATAATAATTATTAACATTATTCTTAGTACTTTTATGTTTTTTCCCCAAAATATTATTAAAATTAGCTTTAAAATGCTTTTGAGTCCTGAGAACTACTGTCTTATCATAAGGGCTTAGGAAGGCCCAGAACTCCTGCCCCAGAGATGCCAGGGAGAAGGGTCCCTGTGGCTACATTCTGCATTACGGACAAGTCGAGGTGGCAACTGCAGCTGGTCAGTCAGACCTGTAGGCTCCCTAGGCCAGAAGGGTTCTGTCACCATGGCCCCAGGGTCCTTGGGCACAAGCCTTAGGTTGGTCCCAGCTGCATCCAGGCAGGCCCTCCCAGAACAGCACCCTCAGGGACACATTAGCCCTCAAGCAGGAGGGTGCCTGGAGCCCCACTGGATGCTTGCTGCAGAGGTGGGAAAGCTGCAAAGGCCATAAGAGCTCAGGGTACCCGCCCAGGCTACGGCCTGCACTGAAGCTTGGCTAGGCCAAGTTGGACCCCTGCTCCTCTGTTTGCCCAGGTGATGAGGTAAAAGGAATCTCAGAACACATTCCAGTGTCAGAGCACAGGCCTGTGTTATCATGCTTGGAGATAGCCAGACAGTGGGTGCAAAGGAGCTGCTGCAGCCACATTTCTAGCCACCCTGCATTAGGACGAAGGACATCCCTGGGAAATTTGTTCCCCATGGCCAAGACATGAGGCAGACACAGAGACAGAGCTGCCTGAAGGCCAGCAAAGAACACAGGCTCAGTTGCAGTGGTCATAGCCCCAGGGGACAGGCAGGGCTATCTGGATGGCTTCTGTCCCGTCCTCACGTTCTGCTGCCAGCTCAGGACAAAGACCTATGGTGTAGCTGACAGCTCAGGTCCAGACCTGGCTCATGATGGTGCCCATTGTGTGCTCAGCAGTCATAGCCTGCCCCTCCCAAACTGGGACCAGCAGGCACTGGAAGGCAACAGGGAAGATCTGACAATGGTTAGCCATGTGGATTAGCTAGGTGGATCAAGGGCTACTGGCTGCCACAGGGCTACCAGTGGGCATGAGTAAGGCGTTACCTGCTCTGGGTGGCCAGCCAGCCAGGGTGTATAAGGAAGCCGCTGGGGCTTCAATTGTTGGGGGCTGGACAAGCCTATGAGGGCTCTAAATGTATGGTTGCAGCTGTCCTTGGCTTATAAACCTCAGCGCCAACAGGCTGCTTTCTGTTACCGCAGGCCTGGCATTCAAAAAGCAGAGGACGTAAAGACAGAACCAGGAAGAAGGACGTGAGGTCCCAAGTTCCAGGAGGCCCAAGGTCAGCTGCAAAATCAGTCTAAGACTCCCCAAGATCGGGGTTCTGCAGATATCAGTAAATAAGACACACACCTAGTCTGCAGTGAAAACATTTATTTTACAACAGTTATTTTTAAGTCAACATTCCAACAAGTGAGACAGTAGCCACTCTGTGAAGCCAGCCTGGCCTTACCTGTGCATGTACTGCTGGGTTGGCTGGAGGCCCTGACAGCAGCTTACACCCAACACAGTCTGGACAAAGCCAGTGCATGGACAGATGACTTCCATGCATTTGTTTTTTAATTTTAAAAACAAGGTTTTGTATGTTTCAGAGTAAACTTCCTATCCTCACTTGGCTGGAAACACTATCCCCATTTTCCAGAAAAACAAAAATCTACCCAGAGGTACCTCCTGTAAGGTCCTGGGCCCAGTCCCCACCCTGTAGGATGGTGCTGTGGCCCCTGCCCACTCCCATGTGGCTGGGCAGAGTCCATTCCCAGGCTGCCCTTCAGATGCAACTTTGCTACTGACTGTATCTGCTGCCTGGAAAACTGGTTTTAATGTTTCAAGGGAGGGGAGGGTTTTCCGTTACCTCTAAGATTTCACATGGGGTCACTCTTGCAGGTTAGGTAAGTGAGCATGATAGCCCCCAGGGATGGGCAGGTGTTTGTGACAATCACTCTTACGCTGACAATGCCTGATGTACTCAGGCACACGCAGTCCTTATACACACAGCCTGGGTGTTTCCCCTCTGTGCACCCCTCAGAACCATGTGGAGACCCTGTCCCTCCAACTTGCGGATAAACAGAGGCCATTTCAGAGCCAACTTTTATTGTACTTTTTGCTTCACTGCCAGACAGCATGACACGCCTGATGCGTGATACATACATACACACATATGCATACACACGGACACACACTACAGCCCACATTCACAGCATGTGACAACATGAACCGTGCTTGTAAGGACAGTAAAAATGTAGCTTTTGTTAATTCCACAGGAGGATGACTAACAACCAAACTAACCACAGGCCAGTCCTGTGCCATATGGGTGCACAGCTCAGAAAACCGGAAGGAATGAGATCACTTTTTATCCCCCTAAAAAGCTACCCTGTGGTAGGTGCGCTGAGAGCCAGAGGAGGGTGGATAGGACCCACCTGCACTCTGCCTGCAGCACCCCAGACCAGCAGCTGCACAGGGCTCACTGGAGCAGACTGTCACAGGCTCCACAGGACAACGGGCACTGCTGCTGGTGACACACAGGCCGAAGGTCTGAGGACAGTCATGACTATTTCATGCTACAGGCCTTTCCTGGACTGGGCCTTAGGATCAAGTCCACAGATAACAAGGACAGAGCCTCCTGCCAACTGTAGCACACTGGGGTTTCTTTTTCTAAAAAGTCCCACTGGGTACTGGTGCGTTAACTGCACATCAGAGAACCAGGGAGGTTCACAAACTCCAAGCAGTAATAGCTAAAAATAAAGCCAGAAGGAAGACAAGACGAGTCCATAACACTGAGAGGGCACAGAAATCTACACCGCAGCTGCCAGGTTGGGGCCTATGGGCTCTTGCATGCGCTTCCCAATGGTAAGAAGTGGTCGGCACTGCCAGACCCCTTAGGGGCCACCTCTGCTCTGGGAACTGATGGGTCTCCAACATGCACTGACCCAGCACCCGCTAGCAATATGCCACATCCTGGAGTAGGGCTGAGGTGCCCCTGTGCTCCCATCACCTCCAACAGGCAAGGTGTCCCAGCTGCATCCTGGAGTGGGGCTGAGGAGCCCCCGTGCTCCCGTCACCTCCAATAGGCAGGGTGTCCAATGTGTTAGCAAGTGAGCAGGGACACCAGCCTAGGACACCAGCTCTGCTTATTCAAAGGAGACCAAGAGTCCACTCAAGAAAAAGAATGAAACTGAGGAGATTTTTTCCCTTGAATCAAGACAAGGTCTTACAACCAACAGGGTCACAGAAAACGGGTTTTGCCTCAAGGTCAAGCAGCATGAAGAACCCTGGGCCCAGCTGTCTAGGATGCCCAGGTGCTTTGGGGCTGTGTGATCATGATCATCACTCTGAGAACTGCTGTCATGGCCATCACGATTTATTTAGGTTTTTACAAATTATGCAATGGACTGGGTTCCATGATCTTGCTGACCTGCTGCTCTTTCTGCCGGACCCTACCACCCAGGAGGAGCTGCGTACTTGTAAGAAAAGCCAATAGGATCTTGGACCTGAGAAGCCACCTGGTAAGGGGCCCACTGGGACAGGTATAAAAGAGCTACATGAGACCCCCAGAAGGCCAGGTGGAGCTGGGACCCAGCTCGCAGACAGACAGCTTTCCACCGCTGTCCAAGCTTTGAATCTGGCTCTTGGCCATTCTAGGGAGAAAACAAATTACTTCCTATGCTGTCTCCAGAAACATCACAAAGACTGGCTATAGCAGCATCTCAGGCTGAATTCTTTGTTGTATTGGGATCAGCAAAGAAGATTCCCTATTATTGCTCCTCCTCCCTTGTTTCAGGAGGGGTCAAACAATAAATCTCTTATTCTTTTATGAGGGGTCTGATTTTAACAAATCATTTCTCCTTAACATCATGATGTGTATCTTCCCTCTCACCAAAGTCTTCATGATCATCGTAATGGATAAAAAGCAAAGCAAAATGGGACAACAGGGGCGTGGTGCTGGCAGCCGGCTCATGGCCAGGCCAGGTCTATGGTCTGGGCCATCACACAGGTTTCCTGGGCCTGGAGGGGCACTTCCACCAGCAGCACGTTCCTTAGCATGTCTTTTCTCTGCACAGCCCTGGGTGGGCAACAAGGGCAGAGGTGAGCTGCGGTAGAGTCAGCAGGTGGGTGGGGCGGAGTGGGATTTGGAAGCCCCTTCTGGTGTGGTCGAGCCAGAGCCACCTCAGGCACCACTGCCTCCTCCTCATATTCATTGCTACTGGAAGTCAGAGATGCTCGGCAGCAACCAAAGTTAAGTTCTGCAGAAACCAGCCCTGGACTCTGCTCCAGGGTTCATGGCCAGGACAAGGGCAGCTGCTGGCCCTAGGAGAGCTCTGAACCCTGGGCAAGTCATACCTACATTTCTTCAGCTCCCCACCCATTCTGGGATACAGACAGGTAGGACCAACTCCCAACAGTTCACAAAGCCCAGCCGGCCCTGCCTTCAGGGACCCAGCTCTCTGGTCTTGCCTGATCATGGAGGACAGATGAAGGCTAGTGGGGTTGGGGGAGCTCTGGCCAGCACTCGGAAGGGGGCCTGGGGGGCACCCATCCCAGGGCAGGACGCTCACACATGCACCACCCACACTGGAACTCACAGCCCCTGGGACTGTGACTAATTGCGCTGGTCCCATCATTGTAGTTCTAAAGGTCCAGAAAGGACAGGTGACCTAAAGGAATGTGGAGGACCCAAGGCAGGGGAGAGGAGAGACATGGCCCAAATAGTCCAGCTTGCTGTCTGGGGAAAGACACTGGTAAAGGACACAGCTCCAAAGATAGGAACCTCACAGCCACAAGACAAGGAGACCCAAGAAAGACACACTGCAGAGCGTGGCCTCAGGCTCAGATGGGCTCCTACACCACCTGTCACAGACTGACCCCAGGAACAACCCTGCTGGAGGCCCCATCAACAGGTGAAGAGAGCCATGTGAGCTGTGCCCAATACAAGCACCGTGGAGCAGACGAGGAAGCTGGTGGTGCTGGGAGGACGTGGCCCAGCCCCTTCCCTAGCAGGTGATATCACCTGCTGTGGCCTTGGGGCTGGGAACATAGAGCACAGACCAGACCCTGCAGCCAACACCGAGTCACCATTCCTGTGGGCAATACCTGCCTCCCACCACCGAGACCACAGGACAAGAAAGGACAGTTCTCTCCATCCCTTGCCCACCTGGCCAGGCAGCATCTGGCGGCTATGGTCAACCCTCACTAGATGGACCTGACCGAAAGCCCAAGGCAGCTCCCTCACCCAGCTACCACAGCCCAGCCGCAGCACGTCCACAACACAGACATGGAACACAACCTCACACATGCTAGTAAAGAAGGAAAAACAGAAGAAGACCGTAGCTACACTGCTTTAAATACTGCATGCTACGCACTTCGTGGGTCAAGGGTCGATGCTGGGCGGGCATGGAGGCGGCAGGAGGGGCCCAGCGCGGCTGCGGCAGGTAGGTGGCAGCCTCCCCATCTCTGTGACTACAGTTCATGATGCTAAGGTTGGGGGCAGGCACTGGTCCCGCCTCTGGCCACAGCTCCTCCTGCACTTAGTTGAACCCGTCAGTGTGGTAGCTGGGGTGGGAGTCAGCCGTGAGCTGGGTGGTCTCAGTGGCAGACACAGGCTGTATGACGATTGGCGTGTCTGTGGCCTCTGCAAAGCAAGCAGACACAGGGCACTGCAGGAGGGCAGCCGCCTGGCCACTCCTGTCAACACCATCCTGTGTAGCAGACGCAGGGCACTGCAGGAGGGCAGCTGCCTGGCCGTGCCTGTCAACACCGTCCTATACACAACACTTGGTCATCTGGACAAACACTCCACAGGGAGAGGCTACTTGCTGACCTCCACCCAATATGATTGTCCTCAGCCACCTCCAGTCACTTCCAGCCCTTGGCCCTTAGCCCCTGCCACCCTGCCCACCTCTCAGTCCCTGGGATCTATGTCTACCGCAGGTCACGGGTGGGGACAGCCCTCTGCGCCTGCTTTACCTCCAGGGTCCATGTTCACACCTCAACAGTCCCAGCTGCCACCACAAACACTCGCGGCACAGTGTCAGTGCCCTCCTGTTTGACAAGATAGGTTGACAGCATTCAGGGCCCGTGCTGGCTCCGCCCCACGCACACACACGGGTCCTGGGATGGGCACTCACCCCTCTCATCAGACTGCAGCTGTGCCTCCAGGTCCTCGGGGGACACATAGAACTCTGTCTCCTCACCCTCGGGCGCTTTGGGCTTGCACTTCCCACAGCAGCAGTTGAAGCAGCAGCACAGGCAGCAGCAGCAGTAGCAGCAGGTGAGGAGGCCACAGAAAACAAACAGGGCCTGAGGGTACAAGAGGCAGGTGTTGGAAAGAGATCAGTTGCTTAAAGAAACATTTTTAAAGACAGGAATGAGGGCCAACAAGTACAAGCCAAAAACAGGCTTCCTATAGTTACCGGCCATGGGATAATTTATACCCTCTGTTCGTATGTATATATATTATTTCTTTTATTTTTTGAGACAGAGTCTCACTGTGTCACCCAGGCTAGAAGGCCATGGCGTTATTGCTCACAGCAACATCAAATTCTTGGGCTCAAGCAATGCTCCTGCCTCAGCCTCTTGAGGGACAGCAGCTAGGACTATAGGTGCCCACCACTGTGGCCAGCTAGTTTTTTCTCTTTTCAGTAGAGATGAGGTCTTGCTCTTGCTCAGGCTGGTCTCAAACTCCTACCTGCTTTGTCCTCCCAGAGTGCTGGGATTATAGGCGTGAGCCACTGCATCCATTCCTCTTCAGCCTTAAAAATGCTAAAGACCCTGGGAATAAAATAAGGAAATGGCTCATGGTGGCTCACGCCTGTAATGCCAGCACTTGGGAGGCCAAGGCAGGCAGACCGCCTGAGCTCACAAGTTCAAGACCAGCCTAAGCAAGAAAGAGACTCCATTTCTAAAAAATAACCAGGCGTTGTGGGGGGCGCCTGTCATCCCAGCTACTCAGGAAGCTGGGGCAAGAGAATCTCTTGAGCCCAAATGTTTGAGATTGCTGTGAGCTGTGATGAAACCACACTCTACAGAGGGTAACAAAGTAAGACTCTGCCTCAAAAAAGAAATGCTAATGAAAAAATGAAGGGTTATTCTCTACCTCCACTCTTTAAAAATTTGGAGTTACTCATAAAAGAACATTATGTTGCTATAACCAGCTCCCCGTGGGTCTGGCTCTGTGTTCCTTGGCTTATCACAGCAACCACTGGACCAGCCAGAGACCTGTGCTATGATGCAGGAGGAGAGCCGGCCCATGCCCAGAAACCATGTCTCAGAGTGTAAATGTTTGAATCGAGGAGCTCTCAGAGCCCCACAGACCAGGGGCTCACCACCTGCCCTCACCTTGGCCCACCAACTGGAGAGCACGAAGTAGGTGTTCACGTTCTCCTCCCCAAACTGCTCAGCCACGTAGAGCCCCAGGGAGCCGTATTTGTCGTAGATGTTCCTTTTGGTGGCGTCCGTCAGGATGGCGTGGGCGTTGTTGATCTCCTTGAACTTGTCTGCGGCCTCTGGGTTATCAGGGTTCTTGTCGGGGTGATATTTCAAGGCAAGTTTCCTGCAAACCAAATTAATTTCCTGGCTCTATCTTGGTTACAAGTTTTATATTCATCCACTGGAGGGTCCAGTGGAAGAAATGTCTATCCATTACCACCTCACTTTCTTTTTTAATGACAATTTTTTTTTTTTTTAATTTGGCCGGGGCTGGGTTTGAACCCGCCACCTCCGGCATATGGGACCGGCGCCCTACCCGCTGAGCCACAGGCGCCGCCCTACCACCTCACTTTCTAACTCTTCAGAGTTCTAGAATGTAAGGGTCAAGAGCAATCTCTGCAGCAAATCCACCCACCCTGACCATCCACTGAGGGTCCTGAGCTGAGCCAGGCTCTGGCCAATACAAAAGGAGACCCTACTGCTGAGCCCTGGTGTCCTAGCAGCTAACTGCAGTCTGTCAAATGAAGTGGTAAGCAGAAGGGTGCAAGAACAGCATTTCAGTGTGTTTAGTAGGTTATACAATGAGAAGAACACAAGGGAGGCTATCTGCTTGTCTGGATTAGTATTGGTCTTTAAGTCCTTTGAATCCAGCTGAGTGAAGGGACTATCACCACTGTGCAAAAACAAGTGACTCGTGTGGCCACTCCAAAGTTCTGCTGGTCACGGAGGTCTCCTACCAGGTTCAGACCTTGACTCTCTGTGGGACTGTGGCAGTTTGTAAGATCTACAGAGTGCTGTTTTCTGTCACCAAGAGAACATTAACATGACCATTTTAGGCTGTACGGAGCACACTGCATACACAAGGACACAACAGAACTGTTCCTCATAGAAAAACGAGTCTGTGGGAAGGAGGAAGGGCTGTGATTCTAGGTAAAATGTGGACTACACAAGAGGGCTTCCTTGTCTTTCTGAGGGAACCTGGTGGTTTAGGCTTGGCCTCTTACCGATAGGACTTTTTAATGTCATCTGAAGTTGCATTCTTGTCCAGTCCGAGGACGTGGTAGAGTGACTCCCCAGAGGTAGAAAGTGAGCGCTGTCTCTGGTCTGCCATGTTAGGCTAATCTGCAAGAAAAAAATGCTTAAAAACCATCAAAAGTAGAGATGAAAGTATCAAGCGTGGAGTTGATGAACTTTATTCTATAAGTCTGTTCAAAATCCTATCTTGTGGGGTTTGTATAATGTGAGTGGACATCCCCACAGCATGTGGAGTGTAGAGCAGTCCCCAGCTGCACTGGGTGTGATGTGCCACAATGTTGCTACCCTAAGCAGACCCTGAAAAAGTAGATATGTATCTTAATCCCTAAAGCAACCTCTACATACAAAGTGCAAAGAATGAAAGAAAAATAAAGATGAAAAATATCTAAATAATACAAAAGAACACAGGGAATAAACCTAGATAAACTGGTTGGTCTGAATCTAAACACACCAATAATTCAATTCAATGTTAGTGACTAAACACTCCAATAGTGTTACAGATTGTCAGAATGGATAAAAATGTAACATCCAACTATATTTTGAATACTCTTCTCAGAAACCAACAGAATAGACCAAAGAAAAAGAAATAAAAAAAAATACTGATGGGTGGTGCCTGTGGCTCAACAGAGTAGGGTGCTGGCGCCCGCTGGCCCCATATGCTGGATGTGGTGAGTTCAAACCCAGCCCTGGCCAAAAACTGCAAAAAAGAAAAATACTGATGATTTAAAACCACACTATTAAACTACCATGGCCCAACAAATAGCCAGAGAACAACCAACACTCACAGATGTTCTGAGACACAAAGACCAAGTCACAGACACTGGGCCTCACAGCAGTTTCCAATAGACACAAATGCACTGAAATCACACACAGTGTGTGCCCTGACCTTCCAAGCATCAGAAACCCCAATTTACAAATTTATAGTAAGATGTATAGGAAAAGCTCAAGTATTAGATATAAACAACATTATGTTTAAATAACACGCAGCTCACAGAAGAAATCACAGGGGAAATAATTTTTTTTTTTTAAGAGACAAAGTCTCCCTCTGTCGCCAGCTTGAGTCACTGCAGCCTCCAGCTTCTGGGCTTAAGTGATTCATTCTCTCATCTCAGCCTCCAGAGCAGCTGAGACCATAGAAACCTGCTATAGAGCCAAGCTAGAAAATATCCTGAACTGAGTAATAAAATACAACATACATGGCGATTAAGTTGATGTGTTTATGTGTCACGGAGGGTCCACATTAGTCTGTTATAGAGTGTTTCTGGATGAGATTAGTATTGGAACTCTGGACTCTGCAGACTGCCCTCTCAAATGTGGGTGGCCCTCACCCAAACTCTAGATCAGGGTCAGAACAAACAGGTGCAAGAAGGAAGAATTTGCCTGGACGCTTGAGGTGGGATACTGGTCTCCTCCTGCCCTTGGACTAGGATCACACCCAGCTTTCCGCAGACTCCATGATCACGTCAGCCAACTCCTTGGAACAACCTCCTTAGAAAGGCAGACCGACAGACAAAGACATTAGTTCTGTTTCTCTGGAGAACAGGAGTACAGCACATTATCAAGACTTATGGTTCCACCTCATAATGCCAAAAAATAGCAGGATAAACTCGGAAGGAAATGGAAGGAAGGACATAATAAAGAACACCAATCAATGAAACTGAAAACAAACAATAGAGAAATTTAACAAAGCCAAAAGCTGGTTCTCATAACAAAATACAAAAATTGATTAACAACTGGCCTGGTGACCAAGAAAAGAGAATAAAACCCAGCAATACAAGGAAAGAGGGTTCATCACCACAGGTCCTAGAGGCATGAAAAAGGTGTTATATTATTATGAACAACTTGATGCCAAAAGTTAGATGAAATGGACAAATACTCTGAAAAATGCAATTTACAAAACTGACACAGAATGGATTATAATCAACAGTAAGTCAGGGTAAATTTTTTTTTTTTTTTTTTTTTTTTTTGAGACAGTCTCAAGCTGTCGTCCTGGGTAGAGTGCCGCTGTGGCGTCAAAGCTCACAGCAACCTCAAACTTCTGGGCTTAAGCGATTCTCTTGCCTCAGCCTCTCAAGCAGCTGGGACCACAGGCACCCGCCACAACACGCGGCTATTTTTTGGTTCTAATTGTCATTGTTGTTTGGCAGGCCCAGGCTGGATTTGAACCCGCCAACTCCGGGGTATGTGGCTGATGCTGAGCAGGTAAATTTTAAGAAAACTAAATTTGCAATAAAAAACCTTCCCACCCAGCATGAGCAACACAGTAAAAACACAAAAACTAGCTAGAGCCCCAAAGTTTGAGGCTGCAGTAGGCTGTGATGAGGCCACTGCACTCTAGTCTGGGGAACAGATGTGTCTCAAAAAAAAAAAAAAAAAAGGGTAAACATGGATGTAAAAATCCTTAAGAAAACAAAATTTTATTGTTGGATTCACTGAAGGTACAAGAAACCAGGTTACACTGATTGTATCTGTTATGTAAAGTCCCTCTTACAATTGTGTCTTGCCCTCAAGAGGTGTGTCACACACCGAGACTCCACCCCCTCCATCCCTCCCTCTCTCTGCTCTCCCCTTCCCCAACCCCCCACAGTGTACTAGGTCATTAATTGTCCTCATATGTAAAAGTGAATACATAGGATTCATGGTTCTCAATTCTTATGATGCTTTCCATCCAGGTTAATACAAAAGATGTAAAGTCTCTGTCTCAAACAGTCTCACTGTGTCACCCTTGGTATAGTGCTGTGCCGTCACAGCTCACAGCGACCTCAATTCTAGGGCTTAAGCAATTCTCCGGCCTCAGCCTCCAGAGTAGCTGGGACTACAGGTGCCTGCCTATTTTTTGGTTGCAGTTGTCCTTGTTTTTTAGCAGCCCCGGGCCGGGCTCAAACCCGCCACATTTGATGCTTGTGGCCAGCATCCTACTCACGGAGCTACAGGCGCCAAGCCAAAGTCTCCATTTTTTAAAATGGCTGAATAGTATTCTATGGTATACACAGCTTGTTAATCCATTCTTAGGTTGGTGGACATTCAGGCTGTTTACAAATTTTGGCGATCGTAAATTGAACTGTGATAAACAGTCTAGTGTAAGTGTCCTTATGATAAAAGGGTTTTTTTCCTTCTAGGTAGATGCCCAATAATGGGATTAAAGGATCAAATGGGAGGTCTAGCTTGAGTTCTTTGAGGTTTCGCCATACTTTCTTCAGCTCAGACATCAGATTCCCATTTCTTTTTTCTTTTCTTTTTTTGAGACAGAGCCTCAAGATGTCGCCCTGGGTAGACTACCGTGGCATCACGGCTCACAGCAACCTCCAACTCCTGGGCTCAAGCGATTCTTCTGCCTCCGCCTCCCAAGTAGCCGGGACTATAGGCGCCTGCCACAATGCCTGGCTATTTTTTGGTTGCTACCGTTATTTGGCGGGCCTGGGCTGGATTTGAACCCGCCAGCTCAGGTGTATGTGGCTGGCGCCTTAGCCGCTTGAGCCACAGGTGCAGAGCCCAGACTCCCATTTCTAGACACAAATATGTTACAGGCCAGGCCATACCCTCTGAGTCCTAGCAAGGTCAAGAACAAAGCAGCCCCAAACATTCTGGCTGGCTCCACCCTGACTAGGGAGCACACACCCTAATCCCTTCCCCAGACAAAAACCGCAGCAAAGACCTATTGCCCGAGGTGAGGGGCTGCATGCATTCATTTGCTAGAACACCCATTCAGTTTGTAATGGTATTTTTCCCATCTACCAAGTCCTAGCCAAAATATCTCTCCGGGTCAATTTTTTTTTTTTTTTTGAGACAGAGTCTCATTATGTCGCCCTCAGTAGAGTACTGTTGTGTCACAGCTCATATCAACCTCAAACTCTTGGGTTCAAGCGAGTCTCCTGCCTCAGTCTCCCAAGGAGCTGGGACTACAGGAGCTTGCCACAATGCTCGGCTATTTTTTTGTTGCAGTTGTCATTGCTGGTTAGCTGGCCCAGGACAGGTTCGAACTCTCCAACTTCGGTGTATGTGTCTGGCACAGTAACCATGGTGCTACAGGGTGCTGAGCCTCAGGGCCAATTTTTTACCCCTAAACACAGGAACCATGCAGGAGACCTCCGACTTGGGCGTTCTCCCTGCTGCCAGGAGCTCTGGCACTCTCCACTCTCTCTGCATGCCCCTCTGTCCAACAAAATACCATTTTATCACTGATCTGTGGCCTGTGGGCTCAAGTCCCGAATCCCCGAAACCAAGGACTCACTGAAGAAATTCCAGTAACAAAACCACAACACAGTCATCCTTTCTGATGTCTTTTCATTTCCCCGCTAAGTCTCCACATGTCCACGTGGCCACCAAAGACTAGACCTGTGTCCAAGACACAAAGCAGAAAACCTGGAACTTCCAGTTTCTCTCAGAATAGCCAGGGGGCAAAGTTGGAACAGCCACTCACAAAATCATTTCATCCTGTGAAGCCGGGGATGGGGGTGAGGGTGTGTGTGTGTGGGGGGGGGCAGGAAACTATCTCATCATTCTCTAAGCACTCACGTGCACACAATTCCAACCTTTTTTTTTTGTGGCATCACAGTTCACAGCAACCTCAAACTCTTGGGCTTAAGCAATTCTCTTGCCTCAGCCTCCCAGCCTCCCAAGTAGCTGGGACTACAGGCGCCTGCCACAACGCCCCGGCTATTTCTTGTTGCAGTTGTCACTATTGTTTAGCTGGCCTGGGCCGGGTTTGAACCCACCACCCTCGGTGTATGTGGCTGACACGACCAAGCCTCCAACCCATTTCTTAACCTGGGCAGCCTCAATTTCCCACTAGAACTACCACTTAGCCATAGGAGGCAAACTAACACTACCCTAGGCCCCATGAAGAGAGGTCCAACTCCACCCTGGGAGTTTTCTCAGTCATACCACATCCACCACTCATACACCTCTCAACAGACCTGCCAGGGATCTAATGCCCCAGGGGTTGATCAGTCCCCCGTTTCCACCCAAATGGTGGGAACCCCAGATCGATCATACTTTGCCTTAGATGTCTCCCTGTGTAAGTACCTGTTCCTGCATGCCAGTTCCTCCCGGTGTTTGACTCCTTGAAGACCCGCCGAGGGGTCCTTTCTCCACCCAGTCGAGGCATCCACACAGGGAGGCCAAATTATCTCCCTGGCGCGCTCAGTGCATCATGTCGCCCAGGCTGATCACGGGCCCCCATGTAGGTGTCCAGAGGATGGGTGGCAACTACCAGGTGCGTGTTCTCTCCAAGGGTGATCTTGCTTCCCAGTCAGGGAACCAAAAATGTTGCAGGAAGACGAGGCCCAAGGGAGAGAAAGAGCATCCAAACACCATGTTTATAAGAGGAAGGGCTTTATTCACTGGCCGGGGGCCAGGAGCTTACGGTACGAAGAATTCCAAATGGCTGCACCCCTTAACAAAATATTAACATATTGAATTAAGAAGTTACATATCTCTTTTCTTTTTTTTAGAGACACTTTGTTGCCCTTGGTACAAGAGTGCCATGGCCTCATAGCTCACAACAACCTCCAACTCCTGGGGGCTTAGGTGATTTGATTCTCTTGCCTCAGCCTCCTGTGTAGCTGGGATGCCGGCCACAACGCTTGGCTTTTTTGTTGCAGTTTGGCTGGGGCGGAGTTTGAACCCGCCACCCTCGGTACATGGGGCCTGTGCCCTACCCACTGAGCCACAGGCACCGCCCAGAAATTACATACATCTTGATCAAATAATTATTCCAGGATTGCAAGCTGGATTTAACATTTCAAAATGTATCAAGGAGATACACTACATAACAGCATATTGTATTCAAGATTTCTTCTGAGACAGAGTCTCAAGCTGTCATGCTGGGTAGAGTATTGTGGTATCATAGCTCAAAGCAACCTCCAATTCAAGCTCAAGTGATCTTCTTGCCTCAGTTTTTCTATTTTTAGTAGAGATGGGTCTCGCTTTTGCTCAAGCTGGTCTCAAACTCCTGAACTCAGGCAATCCACCCGCCTTGGCCTACAGAGTGCTGGGATTACAGGCATGAGCCATTGCACCTGGCCTATATTCAAGATTTTTGATAAATGAGTAGATTATAGCTGCTCTTGCTACATAGGGAAAAATGGTTAACTGTGTGAGATGACTGATATGTTAAGGTGTTCTACTACAGTAACCATTTTACTATATATATGTATCTTATAACATCAGGTACATACCTTCAACATACACAAGAAGATTAAACTAGAATTCTATTTCTAGCAAAAACATCCTATAGAAATGAAGGTGAAATAAAGACATTTTTGGATTACCAGAAGCTAGAATAAACCATCACAAAGCCCTAAAACACAAGAAATGCCAAAGAGAGTTCTTTGGGCTAAAGGTCATTTGTTGTCATTTACAACATACACAAATTCAGATTTCCAGAAGGGCATGAAAACCACCAGAAAGCACAAACCTGGGTAAAAGACCTTTTAAAAAAATATACACAGGATGGTTTAAAGGAGAATTTACATGGGGAACCCTGTAGATGATATAACACACAGGACTTCTCAGTAGGAGATGGGGGAGGCCTGATGGGCTCAAGGCTTTACCTGGACTGGTGCAACCTTAGCTCTAAGAAGAGCAATGACCCCAGCTGCCATCAGCTGAACTGATCACTATTCACCAATAAAAACAGTGACATACATAAGAAATAATATAGTGCTCGCTTTGGCAGCACATATACTAAAATTGAAACGATACAGAGAAGATTAGCATGGCCCCTGCACAAGGATGACACACAAATTTGTGAAGCGTTCCATATTTTTTGAAACTCAGTAAATGTAGAATATAAATGTCTTAACACAATAACTAAGAAAATGTCAGGAACGCTATGTTAACCAGTGTGATGAAAATATGTCAAATGGTATTATAAAACCAGTGTATGGTGCCCCATGATCACATTAATGTACACAGCTATGATTTAATAAAAAAAAATAAAAAGAAAAGAAAAGAAAAGAAAAGAAATAATATAGATGGATCTCAAACCCGGCCTGGCCAAACTACAACAAAAACGCCCAGGCGGGCGGCGCCTGTGGCTCAGTGAGTAGGGTGCCGGCCCCATATGCCGAGGGTGGCGGGTTCAAACCCAGCCCCGGCCAAACTGCAACAAAAAAATAGCCGGGCGTTGTGGCGGGCGCCTGTGGTCCCAGCTGCTTGGGAGGCTGAGGCAGGAGAATAGCGTAGGCCCAGGAGTTGGAGGTTGCTGTTAGCCGTGTGACACCACGGCACTCTACCGAGGGCGGTACAATGAGACTCTGTCTCTACAAAAAAAAAAAAAAAAAAAAAAAACCGCCCAGGCGTTGTGGTGAGCACCGATAGTCCCAGTTACTTGGGAGGCTGAGGCAAGAGAATTGGAGGTTCCTGTCACCGAGGGCGATAAAAAAAACAACAAAAACAAAAAATCCCCTCATGTTTATCACTAAATGTTAGTCTAATGTTTTAAGAGATGTGGGTCTTGGCTCAGTGCCTATAGCTCAGCAGTTAGGATGCCAGTCACATACACTGGGGTTGGCAGGTTCGAACCTGGCCCAGGGCCTGCTAAACGACAATGACAACTACAACAAAAAAATAGCTGGGCTATGGCGGGTGCCTATAGTCCCAGCTACATGGGAGGCTGAGGCAAGAGAATCGCTTAAGCCCAAGAGTGAGGTTGCTGTGAGCACTCTACCAAGGGCGACACAGTGAGTCTCTGTCTCAAAAAAAAAAAAAGAGACCTGTGATGCCATTGCACTCTACAGAGGGCAACAAAGTGAGACTCTGTCTCAAAAAAAAAAAAAGAAAAAGAAAAAAGAAATTTTTCCTCATCCTAAGGTCGCTGAAGTTTTGTCACTTATAGGGAAACTGCTTTATTGGGAGCTGATCTGGGCAAGGCAAGAGATACAGACCAGCGACCAGCTTCCATTTGTCTGAGTAATGTCCAATGCCCCAAGTCTCAGGAGCACCCACAGAACTACCCATTTTTTCCTGGAGTCTACAGGTGGCTCTGTCCTATTACAAACTTCCACGTGAAGGTTTTGTTTGTTAGTTTTTGAGACAGAGTCTCACTTTGATGCCCTTGGTAGAGTGCTGTTGCATCATAGCTCACAGCAACTTCAAACTCTTAGGCTCAAGTGATTCTCTTGCCTCAGTCTCTGAGTAGTTGGGACTACAGGTACCCACAATGAGCCAAAATGCCTGGTTGTTTTTAGAGACAGGCTCTGTTTCTTGCACAGGCTGATCTCCAACTCCTGAGCTCAAGCAATCTACCCACCTTGGCCTCCCAGAGTGCTGGGATTACAGGTGTAAGCCACTGTGCCTCACCCACACATGAAGTCTTTTTGGAGATTCTCTTTTGTTCTGTTTTCAGCATCCTTTACTCAAAAATGTCTGAAATATCTGAGGCCATTTCCAAAATTTTCACAAGAACTACAAATGATTTGATATTTTTTTATTTCTTTCCTTTCCTTTTTTTTTGAGACAGAGTCTCACTATGTTGCCTTCAGTACAGTGCCATGGCATCATAGTTCAAACATCCTGGCCATGTTTCAAGGCCAATCTATGCTCCTCTCTCCAGCCTCCCCTGCCTGCTGTGCGTCATCCCAGTGTCCAACCAGGGGCTGGACACACAGTGTTGAAAGCCACAGCAACCTCAAACTCTTGGGCTTAAGCGATTCTCTTTCCTCAGCCTCCCAAATAGTGGGACTACAGGTGCCGCCCACGACACCCTATTTTTTGTTTTTTTTTTGGTGCAGTTGTCATGGTTGTTTTAGCTGGCCCAGGCAGGTTTCGAACCTGCCAGCCTCGGTGTATATGGCTGGCACCCTACCTACTGAGCTACAGGTACCGCCATGATTTGGTATTTCTATACACATTATTAGATAAAACTACTTCAAAAATTCATGTTTTTTTTTTTTTTTTTGAGACAGAGTCTTATTATGCTGTCTTCGGTAGAGTGTGACACAGCTCACAGCAACCTCAAACTCTTAGGCTTACGCAATACACTTACCTCAGCCTCCCAAGTAGCTGGGACTACGGGGGCCCCCACAACACCTGGCTATTTTTTTTGTTGTAGTTGTCATTGTTGTTTGCCAGGCCCAGGCTGGATTCGAACCTACCAGCTCCGGTGTATGTGGCTGGAGCCCTAGCCGCTGACCTACAGGGGCTGAGCCTAAAATCATGTTTTAATGTAGGCACTCCACTATGAAAATAAGGAGGGCTTTATTTATTTTTTTGTAGAGACAGAGTCTCACTATATCACCCTCGATAGAGTGCTGTGGCGTCACACAGCTCATAGCAATCTCCAACTCTTGGGCTTAGGCGATTCTCTTGCCTCAGCCTCCCGAGTAGCTGTGACTATAGGCACCCGCCACGACACCTGGCTATTTTTTTTTTGTTGCAGTTTGGCTGGGGCCGGGTTTGTACCCACCACCCTGGGTATATGGGGCCGCGCCCTACCCACTGAGCCACAGGTGCTGCCCTCTTTTTTTTTTTTTAATTGAGACAGAGTTTTACTTTGTCTTCCTCAATAGAATGCCGCAGCGTCACACCTCACAGCAACCTCAAACTCTTGGGCTTAAGCAATTCTCTTGCCTCAGCCTCCCAAGTAGCTGGAACTACAGGTGCCCACCACAACGCCTGGCTATTTTTTGGTTGTAGTTGTCATCGTTGTTTAGCTGGCCCTGGCAGGGTGTGAACCCGCCAGCCCCAAGGTATGTGGCCGGTGCCCTAACCACTAAGCTATGGGTGCTAAGCCACAAGGAGGCCTTTAAGTGCAGTTCTACAGCAGTGTCGGCACTGCTGTAGTTCCCCAGTCCCCAGACTGCGAGGGCTGAAGTCTGGGTGTAAGACATGTGGAGCAGGTATCACATCCGTGCCACGGCACCTGCTTGATGATGAGGGTCCAGGACTTCTTACCACTGCTATGCTCCTCTCTCCAGCCTCCCCTGCCTGCTGTGCATCATCCCAGGACAGTGGCTGGACAGGCAGTGTTGACAGCCACTGCCTGGCCAGGGGTAGGAAGATGGAATATGCAGAGAAGTTCCAGGCCACGAAGATAATACATTCTACGATGGATGGTCTGAAAATAAAGATGCTAAGAAAAGGACTCTTAGGAACTCTGACGGGGAGGGAACACTACAAAGGCCAAACAACACACGTGAGGATAAGGGGAAGAAAAGGTGAGGAATAGAGGCAGACACCCGAAAGATAGGGGCAGGAGAGAACGTGTGTTGTGATAGAGCAGGACAAAGTTATGTTACATTAAAATACACAGGAAACAAGAAACTACCAGGAGTGCCAGTCCCACTGGGATGGGGATGACACCAGTACTCCCTCACGTGTCAGGGGACAGGGGCATGACATAGCACGGAGAGTTGTGAGGGACACAGGTGCCAATGGCAGATGGAGCAGGGTAATGGTGCTCCCTTGAATGCCCTTGGTCCACTGTGCAGATGGAAATCTCTTGCTAAAAATAAAAACTTTAAAAATGAAATAAACTGGGCGGCGCCTGTGGCTCAGTCGGTAAGGCGCCGACCCCATATACCGAGGGTGACGGGTTCAAACCCAGCCCCAGCCAAACTGCAACCAAAAAATAGCCGGGCGTTGTGGCGGGCGCCTGTAGTCCCAGCTACTCGGGAGGCTGAGGCAAGAGAATCGCTTAAGCCCAGGAGTTGGAGGTTGCTGTGAGCTGTGTGAGGCCACGGCACTCTACCGAGGGCCATAAAGTGAGACTCTGTCTCTACAAAAAAAAAAAAAAAAATGAAATAAACTGGTGGTACTTCTAACTTCCTGAGAAATATTTAAAGTCAATGATAAACCATGTAAAAAACCGACTGCCAAAGGCCAGGCAGGCAGGCTGCATGCTGGGACAGGGGCCAGAGCACAGAAAAAAGGAGAAAAGACCCACAGTATAAACTTATCACTCTGAGTTTCTTATTTGTTCTAAAAGAAAAAGTTAACAGACTATAGAATAGAAGGAATTGGCTACCACGTGACTCCACATGGGGAAGGCCAGAGAGATGAGTGCCTCCCCCATCTGCGCACCTGATTTTTAAAAAATTTTAATTTGTTTTATTTTTATTTATTTATTTACTTATTTTTTGGAGGCAGAGTCTCACTTTGTTGCCCTTGGTAGAGTGAGGTGGCATCACAGCTCACAGCAACCTCAAACTCTTGGGCTTCAGTGATTTTCTTGCCTCAGCCTCCCAAGTAGCTGGGACTACAGCTGCCCGCCACAATGCCTGGCTATTTTTTTGTCGTTGTCATTGCTGTTTAACAGGCCTGGGCAGGGTTCGAATCCACCAGCCCCAGTGCATGTGGCTGGCACCCTAACCACTAAGCTATGGGTACTGAGCCTGTTTTATTTTTATTATTATTATTTTTTTATTGTTGGGGATTCATTGAGGGTACAATAAGCCAGGTTACATTGACTGCAATTGTTAGGCAAAGTCCCTCTTGCAATCATGTCTTGCCCCCATGAAGTGTGACACACACCAAGGCCCCACTCCCCTCCCTCCGTCCCTCTTTCTGCTTTTCCTCCCTCGCCCATAACCTTAATTGTCATTAATTGTCCTCATATCAAAATTGAGTACATAGGATTCATGCTTCTCCATTCTTGTGATGCTTTACTAAGAATAATGTCTTCCACGTCCATCCAGGTTAATACGAAGGATGTAAAGTCTCCATTTTTTTAATAGCTGAATAGTATTCCATGGTGTACATATACCACAGCTTGTTAATCCATTCCTGGGTTGGTGGGCATTTAGGCTGTTTCCACATTTTGGCGATTGTAAATTGTGCTGCAATAAACAGTCTAGTACAAGTGTCCTTATGATAAAAAGATTTTTTTCCTTCTGGGTAGATGCCCAGTAATGGGATTGCAGGATCAAATGGGAGGTCTAGCTTGAGTGCTTTGAGGTTTCTCCACACTTCCTTCCAGAAACGTTGTACTAGTTTGCAGTCCCACCAGCAGTGTAAAAGTGTTCCCTTCTCTCCACATCCACGCCAGCATCTGTAGTTTTGAGATTTTGTGATATGGGCCATTCTCACTGGGGTTAGATGATATCTCACGGTTGTTTTGATTTGCACTTCTCTAATATATAGAGATGATGAACATTTTTTCATGTTTGTTGGCCATTCATCTGTCATCTTTAGAGAAGGTTCTATTCGTGTCTCTTGCCCATTGATATACGGGATTGCTGGCTTTTTTCATGTGGATTAATTTGAGTTCTCTATAGATCCTAGTTATCAAGCTTTTGTCTGATTGAAAATATGCAAATATCCTTTCCCACTGTGTAGGTTGTCTCTTTGCTTTGGTTATTGTCTCCTTAGCTGTACAGAAGCTTTTCAGTTTAATGAAGTCCCATTTGTTTATTTTTGTTGTTGTTGCAATTGCCATGGCAGTCTTCTTCATGAAGTCATTCCCCAGACCAATATCTTCCAGTGTTTTTCCTATGCTTTCTTTGAGGATTTTTATTGTTTCATGCCTTAAATTTAAGTCCTTTATCCATTTTGAATCAATTTTTGTGAGTGGGGAAAGGTGTGGGTCCAGTTTCAGTCTTTTTTTTTTTTTTTTTTTTTTTGTAGAGACAGAGTCTCACTTTATGGCCCTCGGTAGAGTGCCGTGGCTTCACACAGCTCACAGCAACCTCCAACTCCTGGGCTTAAGCGATTCTCTTGCCTCAGCCTCCCGAGTAGCTGGGACTACAGGCGCCCGCCACAACGCCCGGCTATTTTTTGGTTGCAGTTTGGCCGGGGCCGGGTTTGAACCCGTCACCCTCGGTATATGGGGCCGGCGCCTTACTGACTGAGCCACAGGCGCCGCCCCAGTTTCAGTCTTTTACATGTAGATATCTAGTTCTCCCAACACCATTTATTGAATAGGGAGTCTTTCCCCCAAGGTATTTTCTTGTTTGGTTTATCAAAGATTAGGTGGTTAAGATGTTAGTTTCATTTCTTGGTTTTCA
Source organism: Nycticebus coucang (assembly GCF_027406575.1). Classification (NCBI taxonomy): domain Eukaryota; kingdom Metazoa; phylum Chordata; class Mammalia; order Primates; family Lorisidae; genus Nycticebus; species Nycticebus coucang. The sequence continues at coordinate 67,276,482 of NC_069800.1, read as the reverse complement.
ATTCGATTCCAAGTGTCTATGTCTCTGTTTTTGTGCCAGTACCATGCTGTCTTGACCACTATGGCTTTGTAGTACAGACTAAAATCTGGTATACCGATGCCCCCAGCTTTATTTTTATTACTAAGAACTGCCTTAGCTATACGGGTTTTTTTCTGGTTCCATACAAAACGCAGAATCATTTTCTCCAAATCTTGAAAGTACGATATTGGTATTTTGATAGGAATAGCATTGAATAGGTAGATTGCTTTGGGAAGTATAGACATTTTAACAATATTGATTCTTCCCATCCATGAGCATGGTATGTTCTTCCATTTGTTAATATCCTCTGCTATTTCCTTTCTGAGGATTTCATAATTTTCTTTACAGAGGTCCTTCACCTCCTTTGTTAGGTATATTCCTAGGTACTTCATTTTCTTTGAAACTATGGTGAAGGGAGTTGTGTCCTTAATTAGCTTCTCATCTTGACTGTTATTGGCGCATACAAAGGCTCCTGACTTGTGGACATTGATTTTATATCCTGAAACATTACTGTATTTTTTGATGACTTCTAGGAGTCTTATGGTTGAGTCTTTGGGCTGTTTTATTTTTTGTAGAGACAGATTCTCACTATGTTGCCCACACTGGTCTCAAACTCCTGGCCTCAAGGGACCCTCCCATGTCAGAGCCTTCCCAAGTGCTGGATTACAGGTAGGAGCCACTGTGTCCCCACAACTCACAAAATTAAAACAAGATGATAAGACTAGGTACCACCTACTGTAGGCAAAGACCTGGGAAGAGACCAACCACCTCAACCCAGAATCACAGCCTTGCCCGGAACAGGCATGTCCCAATCTATAAAACCATTCTGAGGGTAAGATGAGCTATGGAGAAACGAAACCTCACAGCCTGACGCCCTTTTAATTCATAAACTGAGCTATTACTGACAGGTTTTAGCAGAGTATTCAATAAATGTTTGCTGAATTACTTTTATCAATACTGATTTATGACCAGATACCTAATAAGGATTTTCCTTCATAAACTTATACTTGGAATACAATAATTCAAAAGAGGACAGAAATCGATCAAAAATAACTACAGAAATGTGTTTATAAAGGAGGATCACTAGAGTCTCGGCCTTCAAACCCTGCTGGGCATCCAAGAGCTTGTGGCCTCACTCCGTCAGTGCAGCGTACACATCGTCTTTAAGTATAGACAGCAGAGACGCAAATCTGGATGACACTATGAGGTCACAGGGCATGAAGCCTGGGCAGCCGATGCTTGGTCCAGCTAGACCAAGGGACAGAACGGGGCTGACAGACAGAAGGGGCACTTCCATGATCACAGCAATGTTGTCATAATTACTCAGAACAACGCTAAAGAAAGAGACCCTAGGGTAGAACCACTACTATGACCAAAAACCTCAAAGACAGCCCCATTAATCGTTAACACTCAAATCTTCAACTTTATAAAAATGCTCATGACCACAATCCCACTGCAATATCACACTTAGTAACCTGTGCCCTGTTCATTTGTGATGCCACAAACCAATGACCCACCCTCCCGGCTGCAGCTTCACCCAACAGAAACAGGCTACTCCAATAGGGCAGACCCCACTCTGCTGCCTGAGCCTGAGCTTACAAATGCCACAGGCAACACCAGGATGCTTCCTGCACTTCCAGTGGCAGCACATTCCAGAACATAAGCCAGAGAAACAGCACCAACTCTCCTGCATTAACCCCCTGTCTAGGGACAGCCAGCAGTGCCTCCTACTGCTTTCGACCAAGTAGACACACGTGGTTTCAGAGTGACTGTCTCCCTGCAATTACGGCTAGGATCAAATGATTCCAACGAGTCAGGGTGCACCAACTAAACCATGACAAGCCAACGTAAAAGACAATGAACTTCGGAGCTAGTACTCAAACATGCACGCATTTCAAATGGACACACAGTAGGACTGGGACAGAACTGTTGATGAAAGCTGTAGTGTCACCCACACACCAGCAACAACGCAGGGAACCCATAGCATGTGTGGGGTGTGGGCGCACAAGCCTGTACCTACTGAACATTCTCAAGATGCCTGTGAGACAGTGCCTGGGCCAGGGGCTGGGAGGGCAGCTCGGGGTGACCTGCCTGGACTAGAACCTGGCTCTGTCAATCACAGGGGCTCAAAGACCAGGCAAGGTACTGAACATCACACCTCAGTCTCCTCTTTGTCAACAGGGTAAAAATAGTCTAGGAAGGTATGGCTCTGAGCTAGCCCATGCCAGGCACACAATGAGCATTAGCTATTGCAGTTTGCAGATAAGAAGACTGAGGCTTGGGAAGGTGGAGGAATTTACTCAACCTCACTCTGCTAGGGATCAATAGGGCTGTGATTCAAATCTAAGCCTGAGTCTCAACCACTGTACATCATGACCAATACTCAGTAACCATTTGATAAAAGGGAGTAGGGCAGCGCCTGTGGCTCAAGGAGTAGGGCGCTGGCCTCATATACCAGAGGTAGCGATTCAAACCCAGCCCTGGCCAAAAACCGCAAAAAAAAAAAGGGAGTAATTCCTGACATCAAGCCTTTTTGGAGTAAGGTACTGTATGTTCCCCTGACCATATTTTTTTTAACAAAAATGAAATTAAAAATTAGCTCAGCACGGTAGGGAATGCTTGAAGTCCTAGCTATTCAAGAGATTGAGACAGGAGGATTGCTCCAGCCCAGCAGTTAGAGGTTACAGTGAATTGTGATCATGTCACTGCACTCAAGCCAGGGTGGCAGAGTAAGACCTTTAAAAAAAAAAAAAAATTATTATAAAATAAATATATGTACAGGCGAAGTTTATAGAGCTGAATAAGTTTTGTGGGTTATATTGTAATTAACTCTCAGCTTGAAGATTAACAGTAATTATTACTGCATAGCACTTTATTATTATTTTTTATTTTTTTGCAGTTTTTGGCCGGGGCCAGGTTTGAACCCGCCACCTCCAGCATATGGGGCAGGCACCCTACTCCTTTGAGCCACAGGCACTGCCCCTGAATAGCACTTTAAATGTAAAAAAAATACTCAGGCATTGTGGCGGGTGCCTGTAGTGCCAGCTACTTGGGAGGCTAAGGCAAAGAATCGCCTGAGCCCAGGAGTTTGAGGTTGCTGTGAGCTGTGATGCCACAGCACTCTACCAAGGGTGATAAAGTAAGACTCTGCCTCAAAAAAAAATAAATAAATAGGCGGGCGTGGTGGCTCACGCCTGTAGTCCCAGCGCTGTGGGAGGCCAAGGCAGGTGGATTGCCTGAGCTCAGAGGTTCGAGACCACTATGAACAGCACTGAGCCAGAGTAAGACCCCGTCTCTACTAACATCAAGAACATCGCCAGAGGAAGAAGAAAATGAACAAAGAGTACTTCAAACGAAGAAGAATGAACAAGGAAGTTGAAATTAAAAATAAAAAATAATTTAAAAAAAAAAAATAAATAAATACAGAGGAGCTGGGCATGATGGCTCATGCCTATAATCCCAGCACTTTGGGAGGCTGAGGCTGGAGGATCTCCTGAGACCAGGACTTAGAGACCAGCCTCAGCAAGAATGAGACCCAGCTACTTCAGCATCTGAGGCAGGAGGATCACTTTAACCCAGGAGTTCAAGGATGCAGTGAGCTATGATTTTGCCACTGCACTCCAGAGTCAAGGACAGAGTGAGATCCTGTCTCTAAAACAATAAACACAACAACACACAAAAAAACACGAGTTGGGCATGGAGGCTCACATGTGTAATCCTAGCACTCTGGGAGGCCAAGGTGGGTGGATTGCCTGAGCTCACGGATTCAAGACCAGCCTGAGCAAGAGCAAGGCTCCGTCTCTTAAAAAAAAAAAAAATTAGTCCCAGCTACTCAGGAGACTGAGGCAAGAGAACTGCTTGAGCCAAAGAATTCAAAGTTGCTGTAAGCTACGATGCCATATCATTCTAGCCTGGGGTGACAGAGTGACACTCAAAAAATAAGAGTAAAGGGCAGGTACAGTGGTTCATGCCTGTCCTGTGATCCTAGCAATCTGGGAGGCTGAGGAGGGTAAGCTGCCTGAGTTCACAGGTTTGAGACCAGCCTGAGTCAGAGCAAGACCTCATCTCTAAAAAAATAGCTCGGCGTTGTGGCAAGCACCTGTAGTTCCAGCTACTTTGGAGGCTGAGGCAAGAGAATCGCTTGAGCCCAAGATTTGAGGTTGCTGTGATCCTCAGTACCATAGAGATGCCTTGATACTCTACCAAAGGCAACAAAGTGAAACTCTGTCTCCAAAAAATAAATAAATAAAATAAAATACCTGAAATCAGTCATGTTTTTATTTTTTGCAGTTCTTGGCTGGGGCCAAGTTTGAACCCGCCACCTCCAGTATATGGGGCTGGTGCCCTACTCACTGAGCCACAGGCGCCACCCTCCATTATGTTTTTAAAATTAACTGAAAAAGTTCTGTGCCAGACAAGGGCTTTTACTATGCTTCATTCATCTTTTTTTGTTCTTTTGTTTTTTAATTAATAAATGTTTTTCTTTTTTAAAGATAAAATCTCACTATGGTTTCCCAGGCTGGCCTCAAAGTCCTAGGCTCAAGCAATCCTCTCACCTTAGCCTCCTGAGTAGCTGGGACTGTAGGCAGGTACCCACTGCACCCTGTTCATCTTAAACCTTTTTCTTTTTTCAATGTTATGGACAGCTATTTATTTATTTATTTTTATTGAGCAATAATAATAATAATGCAAAAAAAGTAACATTCACATTGTCAGAGAAGAGTATGTCTATCACAGAATGCTCTGACTCTGAGGTTCAGTATGGAGTCATCAGTTAACTTCTTTTTTCCCAAAGTCTCAAAAAATAGACAACTAATATTTATAAATAAAAGATAATTTCAAAATTCAGATCATGCCAAATCTTATAGACAATAGAAAAAGAAGAAATACTTCAAAATCATTCCTCTGGATATACCTGATACTAAAATTAGAAAAAATATATTATTATAGGGCAGCGCCTGTGGCTCAAAGGAATAGGGCGCCGGCCCCATATACCAGAGGTGGTGTGTTCAAGCCCAGCCCCAGCCAAAAACTGCAAAAAAATAAAAAATAAATAAATAATAATAATAATAAATAAATAAATATATATCTAATTATAAAGGGAAATTATAAACATATTTCACTTATAAATGAGGATGCAATATCCTAAACAACATATTAAGTTGAATTAAAAATTAATGTTCAAGTAATGTACTTTGGTCAAAACTAAATCCAATTTATGTGAGAATGCTACCACACTTATCAATTCTCTCAATAAATGTCAATGGCTTGAATTCCCCACTGAAAAGGCATAGATTGGCTGATTGGATTAAAAAACACAAGCCAGGTGGCGCCTGTGGCTCAGTGGGTGGGGCGCCGGCCCCATATGTCAAGGGTGGTGGGTTCAAACCCAGCCCCGGCCAAACTGCAACAAAAAAATAGCCGGGCGTTGTGGCGGGCGCCTGTAGTCCCAGCTGCTCAGGAGGCTGAGGCAAGAGAATCGCGTAAGCCCAAGAGTTAAGAGGTTGCTGTGAGCCGTGTGACGCCACGGCACTCTACCGAGGGCAGTACAGTGAGACTCTGTCTCTACAAAAAAAAAACAAAAAAAACACAAGCCATTGGGCAGTGCCTGTGGTTCAAGGAGTAGGGCGCTGGCCCCATATACTGGGGGTGCCGGGTTCAATCCCAGACATGGCCAAAACTGCAAAAAAAAAAAAAAAAACAAGCCATCTATTTACTGTCTGCAGGAAACATACCTCACATCAAAAGACAAATTAAAACTCAAGAGTTAAGAGTTGGAATTCAATTTTTCAGGCAAATGGAATTCAGAAGAAAAGAGGGACTGCAATCTTATTTTCAGATACATGTGGATTTAAAGCAACTAAAGTCAAAAAACACAATGATGGTCATTTCACATTGGTCAAGGGAAAAATACAACAAGAAGACATTTCAATTCTAAATATTTATGCACCCAATTTAAATGCTCCCAGATTCTTGAACAGACCTTGCTTAGTCTGAGCAATATGATAGCCTATAACACCATAAGAACCGAGGACTTTTTTTTTTTTTTTTGGTAGAGACAGACTTTCACTTTACTGCCCACGGTAGAGTGCCGTGGCGTCACACAGATCACAGCAACCTCCAACTCCTGAGCTTAGGCAATTCCCTTGCCTCAGCTTCCTGAGTAGCTGGGACTACAGGCGTCCACCACAACACCTGGCTATTTTTTTGTTGCAGTTTGGCCAGTCAGGTTTGAACCCGCCACCCTCGGTATATGGGGCCGGCGCCCTGTCCACTGAGCCACAGGTGCTGCCCAATAACAGGGGACTATTAACACCCCTCTCTCAGAGCTGGTCAGATCCTCTAAACAGAAATTAAACAAAGATATTAGAGATTTAAATGAAACCCTAGAACAACTGTGCTTGATAGACATATCTAGAACACTCCATCCCAAAGATAAATAATATACATTCTTTTCATCCCATGGAACATTCTCCAAAATTGATCATATCCTAGGACATAAAACAAACTTCAACAGAATCAAAAGAATTGAAATTTTACCTTGCATCTTCTCAGACCACAAGGCACTAAAAGTGGAACTCAATCCCAACAAAAACATTCAACCTCACACAAAGGCATGAAAGTTAAACAACCTTATGCTGAATGACAGTTGGGTGCAGGAAGAAATAAAAAAGCAAATCATTAACTTCGAGTATAACAACAATGAAGACACAAGCCACCAAAACCTATGGGAAACAGCAAAAGCAGTCCTGAGAGGAAAATTTATCTCTTTAGAAGCCTACATTCAAAAAACAAGAGAGTGCATCAACAATCTCACAAGCCATCTTTTTTTTTTTTTTTTTGTAGAAACAAAGTCTCACTTTACTGCCTTCGGTAGAGTGCCATGATGTCACAGGACTCACAGCAACCTCCAGCTCTTGGGCTTCCGCGATTCTCCTGCCTCAGCCTCCTGAGCAACTGGGACTACAGGCACTCGCCACAACGCCTGGCTATTTTTTTTTTTTTTTGGTTTGCAGTTCAGCGGGGCTGGGTTTGAAGTCGCCACCCTCGGTATATGGGGCAGGCGCCCTACTCACTTGAGCCACAGGCGCCACCCCTCACAAGCCATCTTATGGAATTGGAAAAGGAAGAACAATCTAAGCCTAAATCCAGCAGAAGAAAAATATCCAAAATTAAATCAGAGATCAATGAAACTGAAAACAAAAGAATCATTCAGAAAATTAATGAAACAAGGAGTTGGCTTTTTAAAAAAATAAGTAAAATACATAAACCTTTGGCCAGACTAACTAGAAATAAAAAAGTAAAATCTCAGCTCAGTGCCTGTGGCTCAAGTGGCTAAGGTGCCAGCCACATCCACCTGAGCTGGCGAGTTCGAATCCAGCCTAGGGCCCGCCAAACAACAATGTCGGCTGCAACCAAAAATTAGCTGGGCGTTGTGGCAGACGCCTGTGGTCCCAGCTACTTGGGAGGCGGAGGCAGAGGCAGGATAATCGCTTGAGCCCAGGAGGTGGAGGTTGCTGTGAGCTGTGATGCCATAGCACTCTGTCCAGGGCGACAGCTTGAGGCTCTGTCTCAAAAAAAAAAAAAAAAAGTTAAATCTCTAGTAACCTCTATTGGAAATGATAAAGGGGAAATAACAACTGATACCACAGAGATACAAGAGATTATCTCTGAATACTACCAGAAACTTTACACCCAGAAATTTGATAATGTGAAGGAAATGGATCAATATTTGGAATCACACCTTCTCCCTAGACTTAGCCCAGATGAAACAGATCTCCTGAAAAGACCAATTTCAAGAACTGAGATCAAAGAAACAATAAAAAATCTCCCATCTTAAACTTTTTGTTTTAACTTGTACTTTAATGGCTACAAACATCTTACACTTTTAGTGTTTTATTGATGAAACTCTTCACATGGAAACTCTTCACAGAGTCTCACTTTATGGCCCTCGGTAGAGTGCCATGGCATCACACAGCTCACAGCAACCTCCAACTCCTGGGCTTAAGCGATTCTCTTGCCTCAGCCTCCCGAGTAGCTGGGACTACAGGCGCCCGCCACAACACCCGGCTATTTTTGTTTGTTTGTTTGCAGTTTGGCCGGGATCAGGTTTGAACCCACCACCCTCGGTATATGGGGCCGGAGCCTTACTGATTGAGCCACAGGTGCCGCCCCACATGGAAATTTTTTAATAAAGTTAATGCAATCTAACTGTTAAGTTTAATTTTGAGATGAAATTATGGCTTGGCACTGGTGGCTCAGTGGTTAGGGTGCTGGCCACATACACCGTGGCTGGTGGGTTCAAACCCGGCTCAGACCTGCTAAACAACAATGACAAGTGCAACAAAAAAAATAGTTGGGCACTGTGGCAGGCGCCTGTAGTCCCAGCTATTTGGGAGGCAAGAGAATCGCTTAAGCCGAAGAGTTTGAGGTTGCTATGAGCTATGATGCCACATCACTCTACCCAGGGTGACATAGTAAGACTCTGTCCCCTAAAAAACAAAAACAAACAAAAAAAACACTCCTAAGAATGTAGGGTGGCGCCTGTGGCTCAGTGAGTAGGGTGCCGGCCCCATATACTGAGGGTGGCGGGTTTAAAACCAGCCCTGGCTAAACTGCAACAAAAAATAGCCAGGCATTGTGGAGGGTGCCTGTAGTCCCAGCTACTGGGGAGACTGAGGCAAGAGAATCGCCTAAGCCCAAAAGCTGGAGGTTGCTGTGAGCTGTGACACCACAGTACTCTGAGGGTGACAAAGTGTGACTGTCTCCAAAAAGAAAAATAAAGAAAAATGCAGTGGGACCGCCTAGCTAAAAATTAAACATTTGCTCTGCTAATAATCCCTCCCATAATAGAAGGAAAAATAAAAACTAGGCAGTGGCACATGCCCCTTCTGCTGAGCTGCAGTCACGCTCTATCTGGCACCTGCAGCCTGGCTGAGGGAGGAGGCCTCTGGCCTGGGCTCACTCATTCTGAGGCTGTCTGGCAGTGAGCCCATGGATTGGACCTCTAGCACCTCAATTCAGCTCCTGCCTTTACTGAATTAGCAATCACAGGCCAGAATAAGACAAAATATTTAGGTTCTGGCTTGGCGCCCGTAGTTCAGTGACTAGGGTGCTGGCCAGATACACCGGGGCTGGTGGGTTCAAATCCGCCTGGGCCTGCTAAACAAAATAAAACAAAACAAAACAAAAAACGAAGAACAGGGCGGCGCCTGTAGCTCAAAGGAGTAGGGCGTTGCCCCATATGCCGGAGGTGGTGGGTTCAAGCCTAGCCCTGGCCAAAAACTGCAAAAAAAAAAAACGAAGAACAACAAGGGTGTTGTGGCAGGTAACTATAGTCCCAGCTACTTGAGAGGATGAGGCAAAAGAATCACTTAAGCCCAAGAACTGAGGTTGATGTTGTGAGCTATAAAACCACAGCACTCTACCAAAGGTGATATAGTGACACCTTTGGAGTAGGATGCTGGCCCCATATGCCGGAGGTGGCGGGTTCAAGCCCAGCCCTGGCCAAAAACTGCAAAAAAAAAAAAAAAAAAAGATATTTAGGTTGTTGGTTCCACAGAACACATTTCCACTCAACCTGGTGAAAAAAAGCAGAGGCTTGGTTGGAGTAGGAAGAGCTCTCTAAGAAGAGGCTGGCCACCCTCCAGAGACCCAGGAGGGTGGGGCACAGCTGACAGGAGCTGGCCAGTCAGCATTCCAATGTTCTGACTTGCCAGGACTGTAACTTTATAACCAGTCTGCACAGAATTCCTAAGAACACAGCAATGTAGACACCAACGACTCTGCACACTTCATCTGGTAAACCACCATTTTTTCTGGTGATATGTATACAATGTGCAACAATTCAAAGGATAATAAAATTACAAACAACACATGATTGGGTTGCGTTCATGTATTTAAGGAATATTCACTAAATACCCACAGGTACATATAATTTAAAAATATTAATCATGGCTGGCATGTTGGCTTAGACCTATAATCACTGCACTTTGGGACGTTGAGGTGAGAGAACTGCTTCAGGCCAGGAGTTTGAGACTATCCTGGGCAACACAACAAGACCCCATCTCTATGAAAAAATGGAAAAGTTAGCCAGGTGGGATGGCATGTGCCTGTAGTCCCAGCTCCTGATAAGTTGGGGCAGGGTTGTCGGAGCCCAGGAAATCTGATGCTACAGTGAGCTATGATGACATCCCTGTACTCTAGCTTGGGCAAAGTGAGCTCTTGTCTCAAAAAAAACTCCAACAAATAAAAATATTAATGAGGGGCGGCGCCTGTGGCTCAGTCGGTAGGGTGCCAGCCCCATATACCGAGGGTGGCGGGTTCAAACCCAGCCCCGGCCAAACTGCAACCAAAAAAAAAAAAAAAATAGCTGGGCGTTGTGGCAGGCACCTGTAGTGCCAGCTACTCGGGAGGCTGAGGCAAGAGAATCGCTTAAGCCCAGGAGTTGGAGGTTGCTGTGAGCTGTGTGAGGCCATGGCACTCTACCGAGGGCCATAAAGTGAGACTCTGTCTCTACAAAAAATATATATATATATATTAATGAGGTCTAATATGTAAGGAGTAAATGACAAAATTCTCTACCACAGAACCATTCTCTCTCTTTTTTTTTTTTTTTTTTGAGACAAGAGTCTCAAGCTGTCACCCCTGGGTAGAGTGCTGTGGCATCATAGCTCACAACAACCTCTAACTTGGGCTCAAGTGATCCTCTTCCTTCAGTTTTTCTATTTTTGTAGAAACGGAGGTCTTGCTTTTTGCTCAGGCTGGTAACGAACTGGTGTGCTCAAGCAATCCACCACCTTGGCCTTCCAGAATGCTAAGATTACAGGCGTGAAACGCCACCTGGCCCCACTCTTGTAAAACAGAATGATTTTGGAATAAAGTGAAATTTTCGTATATACAGCTTAATCTTAAAGAAGAAACTGATCAAGATAGAATTTTCAGTGATTTGTCCCAAACCTGGGCTTGTTAAGTACTTCCTTGTTTAGAGACTGAGATGCTGACTTTCATTTCTGCAATTTCTTTCTTTCTTTCTTTCAAGAGAGAGGATCTCATTTTGTCACCCAGGCTGGAGTGCAGTGGCATGATCATAGCTCGCTGGAACCTCACATTCCCGGGTTCCATGCTCAACTTTTTTTTTTTTTTTTTTTTTGTAGGAATGGAGTCTCACTATGTTGCCCAGGCATGTCCCAAGCAATCCTCTAGCCTTGGCCTCCCAAAGTGCTGGGTTTACAGTTGCGATACTCGCACCTAGCCATTTCTGCAATTACAATGTGAAACATCAACATGTCTGGAAAACTCTAAAAATTTAAAACAATTTTTATTTTTAAGATCTACACCTGTTGAATGTCTGCCATGTACCAAGAATAAAGCAGAACAAGCTTTTTCATCAACACATAATATATTCAAAGTTAATGCAAAGACTGATGAGAGACAAAATCTACACTAAAGATTGCTGGGTAATCTAATCCTTAAATCTTCAGAGCTGAATTGCTAGTGACTGGTAACGGACTAGCCACTAATCCTCTTCCATGGATGTCATTATCCAAGGTGGTCCAGGCATAACAGTCCCAGCTCTTAAAATGACAAAAGCATTTTCATACAATAGGGCTATTACTATTTTTCAGCACCTTGGTCACTTCTATTTAGGAAGCAGGACAGGGACAAGTACCCTCCTTTTACAGAATGCAGAGGTGCAGAGACAGAAGGGGCCCTAGTCATGTGAGTCTTGCCTTGTCCTCTTTCAGGAAGGAAAGTCTGTGATAGGCAGGAGATATGTCTGACAGAAGACCACACTCCCTGGACACCCAGGAATCTGTGGCACAAGAATGCTTCCTCAGAATATAATAATGAACTCACTTTAGGAGTTTTAATTGCCCAATGTAAATACCTAGAGATGCACAAGGGTCTTGTGCAAGATGAGCCATTGCGTTACATTTCCATACAAATGGCTTCCAATGAGTCCCCTGAGTAGAAGGGGTCTGTTTTCTTACTGGAGAAAAACTGGCTGCTCTCCTTTAGCTGGTATCATTTGCCCATTTACACTTCAAACATTATGTACCCTGCTCACCTCACTACCTGAGTCCAGAAGCAAACTTCTGTCTTAAATAAAATTCTACCTGATCATGACTTCCAAACCCATTGCATTTTAGTTATTCATTCAACAAACACACTTCATCTGAGCATGAACTATACCTGAGGCCACATTGTGCACATCTTACATCTAGGCCCTGAAGATACATCAGCAGCAGCTTGTCACAAGATTAATCATGCTAGTGTCAGGTAGGTGGTCAAGGAACAATGACAAGAAATCTGGGGGCGGTGCCTATGGCTCAAAGGAGTAGGGTGCTGGCCCCATATGCCAGAGGTGGCGGGTTCAAACCCAGCCCTGGCCAAAAATTGCAAAAAAAAAAAAAAAGAAAGAAATCTGGTACCAAAGGCTTGAGTTCAAGTTCCAGGTCTGACAATTACTAAGAGTGAGATGCTGAGCAAGGTAGTGGTGTCCAGGGTAGTTCTACTACTAGACCCAGCAATGTCAATACTCTGCAAGCAAGTGGGACTCCACAGGACATAAATAACTGAGCAACGTGCAGCCTGTTTCCTCTCTGAACCATGTTTTTTTTCTTTTCTTTTTTTTATTTTGAGACACAGTCTCACTCTGTCATCCTGGGTAGAGTGCCGTGGCATCACAGCCCACAGCAACTTCAAACTCTTGACCTCAAGTAATCCTCCTGCCTCCGCCTCCCAAGAAGGTGAGATTACAGGCAGCCACCATAATACCCAGCTGGTTTTTTCCCTTATTTTTAGTAGAGACAGAGCTTCACTTTGCTCAGGCTGGTCTCAAACTCATGAGCTCAAGTAATCCACCTGCCTGGGCCTCCCAGAGTGCTTGGATTATAGGCACGAACCACCGTGCCCATGTTAAAAGAAACATTCTACGCTTGGTGCATGTAGCTCAGTGGCTAGGGTGCCAGCCATATACACCAGAGCTGGGGGGTTCAAATCCAGCCTGGGCCTGCCAAATAACAATGACAACTACAACCAAAAAATAGCCAGGCATCGTGGTGGGCGCCGGTAATCCTCTTGGGAGGCTGAGGCAAGAGAATCGCTTAAGCCCAAGAGTTGAGGTTACTGTGAGCGGTGATGTCACAGCACTCTACTGAGGGTGATACAGTGAGACTCTATCTCAAAAAAAAAAAAAAAAAAAAATCACTCTAAATTAACGTGGGCATGAAGTGAAGATCTGCAGAGGATTCCAGAGCCTAGGAGCTCCAAAGCAGGTCCTGCCGTTCTTCAGAAACTCTTCTCAGTTAAGAGCTAGGCACATGCTACTTGGGAGGCTGAGGCAAGAGAACCACTTAAACCCAAGAATTTGAGGTTGCTGTGAGCTGTGACGCCACAGCCTTCTAGTGAGGGTGACATAGTGAGACTCTGCCTCAAAAAAAAAAAAGAAAAGAGGTAGGCATGTGCCCCACCAGCTGTAATTCACTACCACATGTCGTAACAGAGTATAAGGACCAGAACATGGGTTTTTTCCTGGTGATCAAAGACAAAATTTCTAAAGGCTTTTTTTTTTCCCACTTTGTTGCCCTTGGTAGAGTGCTGTAGCATCACAGCTCACAGCAACCTCAAATCCTTGGGCTTAAGCAATTCTCTTGCCTCAGCCTCCCAAGTAGCTGGGAATACAGGTGCCCGCCACAATGCCCAGCTATTTTTTGTTGCAGTTTGGCTGGGCCCGGTTCGAACCCACCATCCTCAGTATATGAAGCTGGTACCCTACCCACTGAGCCACAGGTGCCGCCCACACCTGATTATTTTTTTGTTGTAGTTGTCATTGTTGTTTAGCAGGCCCGGCGGGTTTGAACACGCCAGCCCCAATGTATATGGCTGGCGCCCTGACCACTGAGCTACAGGCGCCAAGCCTCTAAAGCAGTGATTCTCAACCTTCCTAATGCCATGACAGAAGGCATAGCATGATATATTTTCACTGTTACAAAAGGGTCGCGACCCACAGGTTAAGAACCGCTGCTCTAAAGGCATTCTTACCAGTAGTACATCTGACTTTTTCAATAACTTTTAAATTTTGAAATAATTACAAAGTCAAAGTTGCAAAAAGATTTACAGGAAGGCCTCAAGCACCCTCCCATCCACCTGTACCTGGTGGTCTTTCCTCAGTGAGGGAAGGATGGTTGGTAACTCAGTCCCAGGAGTAAACACTACTGGTCCCACAACTCCCAGGAACTCTGCTCTTCCATGCAATCAGTACTCACCCACAAACACTTTCAGGTGACATGGCCATCAAACTGCACAGCTGTGGCTAAAGTGCCTCACTTTCATTCACCTGACAAGTATTTACTGGGCATGTGCCAGCACCGTTCTCTGCACAAAACAGTCTCCCCATGGACCTTACCTCACAATAAAATATTAAGTATCATAAATGTATTAAACAGGACATTAGGAGGATTAAGTACTGTGGGAAAAATTAAGCTGGGAACAGAGATAGGAAACAAAGAGGTGGAGAGTTGAAATCAGAATGCAGTGTGGTCAGGAAGAACTGAGCCTTCCAGGCAGACCAGAGGGCAGAGCACTCATTTGTCCTGGGGCTAGAAAGGAGCTGCCACACAGGTACACAGTCTTGGGGGCCAGGGTCACTGAGGGGTGGGGGGACTGAGACCCTGGAGGTAAGCCCTCCCCACCAAGGATTTCCAGCCAAAGGCCATACAGCCAGCATAGGCAACTCCAGCCTTTCACTTGGCCAGAAGCCACCAGGAACCCCCACTTCATCCTGTCCTGTCCCATCCCACAACACGGACACAGCGAAAGGAGAACCAGGAACAATCGGTCAGAAACTTCCCTAAAGCTCTTAAGTCGAGGCTTCTAGCTCCTTGTTTGACACATTACTTATTCCTGAAACTCAGCAAGATGCTTTTTTAAGAGAGAGGCAAATATATGAATATAAAATCTTAAAAGCTAAAGGGTTAGCTTACCTACAGGCAACCCTGAAAACAGATGGAGCAAAGTAACTGTTCTTTCATTAAAATAGGCTTTTCTGAACAATGTCTAGCAATTCAAACACAGCAATAAGGCTATGACTAGTTGGTTACAAGGATCAATCCAAATCTTCCCCACCAGGCCTAACCCTGAAAACAAAACTAAAGCTGCAATTCTTGCTTCCTTTTCCTGCATGACACAACTGAACGAATTCTGAGAAATCATTTCTTAGGGACATGAAAAAGGGAGTCCTTAATCCGGCCGCTTAGCACTAAGTTAGAACCTGAGCAGATGAGCACCCTGAGAGTACAGTGCGAAGCGTTTCTCAAAATAATGTTTTTATAAAGAAGACGAAGTTTCTTCTAGTAAACAAATGCTTTTAGAATTTACAACATTGAAGCGATTTATCTGAAGGACATAGGGAACAATTTCCAATTCTCCAAGCTGCAAATGCACGACGACCCGGGGCTCAAACTCGCGGTCCCGACCTCCTTGGGAGGTTCCGACTTCGCGGGACCAAGAGCCCGGCGGGTCCCGGAGGTGGGCCGAGCCAGGTAGCCCAGGCCACGCCCCTCGGCCGCCCGCACCCGCAAGCTGAGGAGGGGCTGTCGCCCCACAGAAGCCGGCCGCTCAGCCACCACGGCAACCAGGTGCGCTCGCTTCGCCCGGCCCGGCCACCGTCGCACGCCGCCAAGCCCCGGCCCTTCGCTGGCCTAGTCGCGCGGGCCCAGTCGCAGCTGCAGCGCCGCCGCCGCAGCTCGTGTCCGGGGCTCAGCCCGAGGGTCGCCGCCATTTCCGGCTTCGCGCGCCGCCCCGCGCCCCCACCCGCGGCCCCCGCGCCGTCCTCCGGTCTGACGCGCGCCCGTCCGCAGAGAGCTTACCTGCCCGTCCGGCCGCTCGCCCGCCCGCCGGCTCCGCGGCTCCGCTCTCCGCTCCGCGGCGCTGCTGGGCAGCGGCCGACCAGGTCCTCAGCCTGGGCTCCCGGGGCGGCGGCGGTAGCGGCGGCAGCAGAGGGCGCGGGAGCAGCACCGGCAGAGGCGGCGGGGACGCGCACGCTCACGCACGCATCCGCACCGTCGCGCGCGCCCCCCCGGAAGGACGTGGGCTCCGAAGGGTCGGAGCCGCAGGCAAGACTGGCCGCGCGTGCGCCCAGAGAGATGTGTGGAGGCCCCGCCCATGAGAGGGCGGAGCTCGAGTGACAGCCGGGGCGAGGCTGTGGGGCGCCCTGCGGAGGCACCACCCACGAAGGGGAGGAGCCCAAAGTGACGTCAGGACAGAGACCCCTCCCCCGAGGCGGAGCCACGATGGCTAGGGGCCGGAAGCTCCAGTAGCGGTGGGCGGAGCTCGCAGCGGCGGAGCCGGAAGTTCCCCCCACCCGCTAGGGGTGGGCCCGAGGGGCGTCTTTGAGGCCGGACTCCGGGCAGCTTCGACGTCTCCTGTGAGCCGGTAGGTGGGCCGCGAAGAAGGACAAGCTTGGGGCTTGACCTGCGTTGAGCTTCCTCAGCGTTTTACTTAAGACTGAGGAAACGTACTCGTTCCCATCAAAGACCAATCGGAGCGCGCAGGTGAGGGGGGGGGATCGAGGCCCGACCCCCGCTACTGTCTTGGGGCTGACACTTGCTCAGTCAAGGGCACCGACACAGCACTTCCCTCCACGCGGTTGCTCCCCTCCAGAGTCACACGGTCGGTGGAGGGCAGGGCAGGGCAGGGTTCGGCTCGCCTCCCCTCCGCCTGGCCCTGCGCGGGCCTGTCCCATTCACCACGCCCTTCTATCCTGTCTGGATTGCAGATTCCAGATTACTGTTAACGTAAGTCGAACCTTAGGCCGATTCATATAGTATTGCTTTTCCCTTGAGGTGCAAACTTGAGTTGTCCTGCCGACTCCCTTCCCTGTGGTCTGGGGGTAATGGTGGGTCTCCCCTCGCTGCCACCAGAGGCGAGGCTTCTGTTCCTAAGTCCCCATTAAACGTTTCTTTCTGAGAAACTGGGTATGTCAGCCTTTCTCTGGTCTCTAAACTTCCTCAGACTTTGAGGGTAGGCTTGGATAGACTGCCCACCGCGGAACACCTCTCACTCCGTATAACCCCGTAGCCGGCCATTTATTGGGGGCCTACGCTGCTGCTGCCTGTGCAGGTGTGTGCCGCTCTTAACTCTGGACACCACCCAAACAGACCTCTGCAGCCAGTGCTCCTGCCTCTTCTCTTCAACTGTTAAGGCCACTGGCCATTTTTCATTTAGTGGAGACACCTTTTTAAAACAATCCAAATGACATCCAGGGCTTGGCACACTGAGTGAAATACAAACTTTTCTCCAACAGGCTGTGGCCCACACCTTCCTCTGCCCTCGTCTTGTACTCCACTGCCATCACACCAGTCTTGAAGTGCCTGTAAGTGACTGAGAGCCTCCTTGGGAGGCTCAATGGAGGCAGCAAAAAAAGGCCTCTGAAACCAAGAAGCAGAAAGGCCAGGCTGACTACTGTGTCTGTTGATTCAAGAGAAGGAAAGATTTCAGGACTGATTGAAGGAATGAGAGAACAAAATGGATCCAGTACCAATTCTGGATTGAAGCTGTGTTCACCTTGTGTCTATGAGTGGCAGGAAGGAATGAATCAAGTCTTAAGTGAGTCTCTCTGAGCCTAGTAGTTCCACTTCAGGGTTATTCTTCCTAAGAATATGTACGCAAATACAGAAAAAGGTATATGCACTAAGATGTTCATAATGGTGTTATTTATACGAGTAATAGTGAAAATGGAAACCTTGTCAAGTGTACAAGCACATTCAAGTGGAATATTAACGTTATTAGAATGTATACTATACAAAAGCAAAGAAAATGTTTATGATAGCTCTTGAAAGTAAGTGACCAAGATGCATGATCTATAAAAAGTACATTACAGGCCGGGCATGGTTGCACACGCCTGTAGTCCCAGCGCTGTGGGAGGCCAAGGCGGGTGGATTGTCTGAGCTCAGAAGTTCAAGACCCGTATGAACAGCAGTGAGCCAGAGTAAGACCCCGTCTCTACTAACAACATCAAAAACAGCCAGCACCGCCAGAGGAAGAAGAAAATCAACAAAAAAGGAGTACTTCAAACAAAGAAGAATGAACAAGCAAACTGAAATTAAAAATAAAAAAAAATTAAAAAAAAGTACATTACAAATATGTTTACAATAAAACCACACTGTTCAGAGGAAAGAGGACAGGAAGAAAGCAAGCTGTCAACAGTGGTTATGATTTAGGCGTCTCACACTGACATCCCATGGCATCAGGACCTGTTAACTACTTTATGTACTTTGAGCCCTTTCATCACATGAGGCACATACTGCTCTCTTCATTCTGAGAAAAGGGGGGGGTCATTCAGGCGGTGCTACTGCACTCCACGCGAGCCCCTCCCTTTGCTCTAGTCATTAAGCTCTCAAAGAATTTTGCCTCAACCAGAAGCCACAGCTACTTAGGGGAACACCTTGTCTTCCCCAAGAAAGGAGTAACAAAGTCTTTGAGGGTCCACACAGGAAACCTGTGGCCTTCCCAGTCCTTAGTGCGGCCTTGTGACTGAATCCAAATTTTACCTAACAAATCCTTTACTAAAAGGGGCGCAGGGGAGGGGGGAAGGGAGCGGAGGGAGGGTGATTGGTGGGATTACACCTGCGGTGCATCTTACAAGGGTATATGTGAAACTTGATAAATGTAGAATGTAAATGTCTTAACACAATAACTAAGAAAATACCAGGAAGGCTCTGTTAACCAGTGTGATGAAAATGTGTCAAACAGTCTATAAAACCAGCGTATGGTGCCCCATGATCGCATTAATGTACACAGCTATGATTTAATAATAAAAAAATAAAAGGGGCGCAGCAGAGAAAGATGAAACTTTTTCTATTTTTTTTGAGACTCTCATTTTGTCACCCTTGGTAAAGTACCATGGCATCAAGGCCCACAGCAACCTCAAAGTCTTGGGCTCAGGCAATTCTCTTGCCTCAGCCTCCCAAGTAGCTGGGACTACAGGCACCTGCCACAATGCCCAGCCTTTTTTTTTTTTTTTTTTTAAAGGAGGTCTTGCTCTGGCTCAGGCTGGTCTCCAACCTGTGAGCTCAGGCAATCCATCCACCTTGGCCTCCCAGAATGCTAGGATTACAGCCCTGAGCCACCATGCCTGGCCTAGATGAAACTTATCTCGCCTCCTTTGGTGCTTGAAATCAGAGTGCCACAGGTTCCCCACCCTTCATCCAACTATTGGCTACAGGTGGCTCACTGCCATACTGGGGCTTATGAACCGTACAATTTCAGGCCACTTAACTTTCCCTGATCTTAGATCTGGGTTGAGCCCCACTACCTTTGACCACTGAAGGTCTGATGCTCCCACTAAAGCAGTTCCTTATGGGAACGGAACACCCATCACGTGCAAGCACCAGCAGTGCAGAATGAAATTCGCCCTAAAGGGTCTTTACTGATGAGTTGGAAAAGCAGGTGCTGAACACTGGATGCTATCCCTTTTCTTTATTAGGTCTCACTGTGTTCCCCAGGCTGGTCTTGGACCCAAAACACTGGGACTATAAGCATGACCTACTGTGCCCAGCTTTTGCCATCTTTGAGTAACAAAGAGGGAAGTACACATTCATATTTGCTTACTGTTGTGTGAGGGAACACTGGGAAGATGAATAAGCAGTAATAACTAAGTCACTACAGAGGGTGGATGGAAAACACTTAACAAAGGAGTCCTTGCATCACCCTGGGACACCTGCCCCAATACATGCACTCTCCCTTACACCTTAGGCAGGCTTTCAGCACAGCCATAGGCGGACCGTGTTCCTCCCCAGGGCAGCAGACAGACACTGCTGTCTGGAGCCTGCCCAAAGCAGGCCACTCCTCCATCTGCGCCATCTTGACTAATCTGACCTGAGCCAACTACAAACTTGCCTTGTTTGTTCAGCACTCAAGGGGCTCCAGGCACCCACCCCTGCTTCCCATGGTCCCCTCATTTGTAGAGCAAGATGCCTGTAAAGGGCTACTATGAGCACAGGGTGAAAGAGCCCCTTTGAGGCTTAGTGCCTGTAGCTCAGCAGCTAGGGCACTGGCCACATAAACCAGGGATGGTGGGTTCGAACCAGGCCCAGGCCTGCCAAACAATAAAAAAATAGCCATGTGTTTTGGCAGGTGCCTGCAGTCCCAGCTATTTGGAAGGCTGAGGCAAGAGAATCGCTTAAGCCCAAGAGTTTGAGGTTGCTGTGAGCTATGATGCCACAGCACTCTACCGAGGGTGACAGTGAGACTGTCCCCAAAAAAAAAAAATAAGAGCCCCTTTGAAAGTCCTAGGAGTGGGACTCTCTTCTTCCCAATGCCCACTACACTTCCCCTGGGTGTGACCCTGCCTCACTCCTACCTGCACAGAATGACAGCACAGGGCCTTCCCAATGCCCAAGGCTGCACACTGTATCAGCTCAATTACAACTGAAGCTAAATGCCCACAGGGACCCAGAGTGGGGCAGCCCTGACTGCCCAACAGAGCCCATCCACCTTGTACCCTGGTAAGCTCCTCCTCAGAGGTGTTGAGTCTAATACCAATGTACTAACTTGCTCCATTTACCTTCCTGGCATTGAATCACATAGGGACCTCTTATGTCACAGTCCTGAAAGACAACACCACACAAGGGGAGGTGGATTTTGCCCAAAGGAATGCTTTATTGACAAGTTACCCATTATTCACGTTAAGAAGATACATCAGCTCCCACCTCTACAGCTGCTGCCTCCTCATTGCACTCCACACCCTGCAAGGGCCCCAAGCAGCGCTCTTCCTGGGCCCCTGCACTCTTATGTGTATTTGTCTTCCCAAGGCCGAGATGGCCCAGGCCATTTAGTTACCAGAGGATACCTTCAGCCCATCATCCCTCCTGTCCAGGGACTGCTCAGCCTGCAGAGAGGGCAAGATCTCGGTGCCCTAAGAGCCACCAAGGCACAGAGCTGCCCCTGCAGACCATACCTCCTGACTTGCAGGGTCCTGATGCAAGAAAGGCTGTGGTCGTGACAATTTAAAAACAGGAAAGAGATCTTTGTAGCTCTTGAGAAAAGCTGACAGCAGAGTCCTGGCTCATCCAACACCTACCCTGACCCAACCTGTGGGGTCAATTCTGTTTTTCATTACCCTACATGGAGTGACTGGCTGGAGCCACTGGCTAGCACACAGGCAGTTCTGTGAAGGGGGCTCACCTCTCCCCAAGATGGGGGCTTTTCCTAGGGGCCCTTCAGGGCAGGGTAGGCAGCCAGTGGGAGCTGCCACTGGGATGGAATATTAGGGAAATAAAGCACATCAGTTGGGACAGGCAGCTGCCAGGTGGGCTAAACATAAATTGTATACAGTACTCACAGCCTATTAAAGAATCCTCATTTTTATATATTAAAAAATCATGAAGAAAGCATATGGCAATTTAAGGCTTGTATTTCAGCTTGAGTCAAAAGAAATAATATTCTCTAGCTAACTGAGACTAAAGTTATTTGTCTAATTTTAATTTTGAAAAGTCCACTGCATTTAAAAAATAATGAATTTGCTCTTGTCACAGCTAGCTCAGTGTAACAACCAGGTAGCTGCTGTGATAATCAGTTTCCTTTCGGGGTGGGGGTGGGGGGCTCTCAGAAAAGGAACAGTTTCTTCATTCAGCATTTTGAGATCAAAAATTTCAGATCAGGTGGGTGGCTTTCTGGGTGATTATATTACCTCTGTGAGTCAGGGGAGGAGAAGGTAAGAAAATGCCACTTTGTCTGTAGAAATGACTCTTTAACCCTTCGATATTCTGATGAGCTAACAGAAGCTGAAGAGAGTCTGGGCTTTGGCTCAACACCCTCCAAATCCTCCACCCTGTCCACCGCCTGCACCCCAGGAAGGATGGCACAGTGATGTGTTTCATCTACGAACTTTAGTGTAAAACATCCGTGTACAAGACTGTGTTCTCTAAATCATGCGAACGCAGCAGCCACATCTCTGTGTGGATGGGCACAACTGTCTTCTAGCCAGCTCTGTCCACTTGCCCACGCTGGCCGCTCCATTGTGCAGCGCAGAGCCTTGGCTATGAAGAGGAGAGTGTGCACGCACTTGCTCTGTGGCCGGATGAGACCACCGTGGGCTTAGAAAGGCACGTGATCTGACAGGGGCTGGTCGCCACTCCCCGCTGGGGAAGGAAGATTGTCACTGCTGTTCTCTCTGTCACCCACAACCTTAGACTACAGGAAGGAAAAGACCAAGAAAGAAAAACCTGAGACAGAGGACACACCTGGTAGGTCCTAGGTCCACACTCACTTCTCTACTGAAGTTTATGTGACATACACACTACTCAGCAATGAAAATGGACAAATCTCTGACAGGCGACAGCTGGAACAGGTCTCAGGAGAATTTTGCAGCGTGAAGAGACAGCCCAAAGAGTAAGTGCTACAGGGCTCCATTTATGTGACATTCTTAAAATGACACAGAAAAGGAAAAGAGATTTGGGGGTGTTGGAGGTAGGGCAGTAGCTACAGAGGTACCATATGGGATCTGGCTATGAGGGAAGCTCTGTCTGGACTATCATGTTGGCATACTGGCCGTAAGGCTGCACTAAGGTTTACAAACTGTTATCACTCTAGGAAACTATAAAAGGCACAAGGGACCTCAAGATAGTACTTCTTCAACTGAGTTGAGTCTACAACAGGATTAAATCACTAGGAGTAAAAAGCAGGAGAACTGGGTGATCCAGGTACAATTAATTACCTTCATGGTCCCGACTCGGTCTTCGAACGACTTGAAAGCTGCAGAGTTCCTTCAGAGAAAGGGAAGATAACTAGTGTAAAAACCAAATGCCATGCTGCCCTCCAAGATCTGAAGGGCCTCAGTGTTAACACCACCCTCCAGAAGGATCCCCAACAGCATCCTGAAAGCTCACTGCAGAAATACAACACACCACAAGAGGTGCCCCCTGCAGAGGGTCCAGCCAGGGTCACTCCAGAGGCTCTGCAGGTCAGAAGTGAAGTCAGCAATGTCCACCAACCATAGCATAGCACAGGCCCAGATATTACATGGAGAGCTGCAAAGCCCTTGACTGTGCAGTGGGAAGCCACTTATCTTTGCTGCATTGTAAACACGCACCCTTGGCTCTTGTACTAGGGTTATGAGAAGTCCTAGAGTTCTTCACACACATCTCAGAAAAGTGAAAGGAAAACCAAGGACAATGCGGGGACAGCAGAGCAAAGTCGAGACAGGAGAAAGTGGACCAGCCCTGTCCATTGGTCCCTCCCCTGCCTGCCCCAAAGCCTCTAGAGGCCAGCATGCTAGTAACACCCAACTAGAATCTCCCAACAGGGGCTCTCCTGTGCTCGAGAGCATGCTTGAGTGAGACCCTGCTGTAGCAGGTACTATGTCCATGAGCCCTGTCCCCACTCCCTGCCTGACTCTGCAGGCATTCAGGGCTGGGAAAGTTCAGGACAAGGCCCAGTTTGGCAGAAGGGTCTCCTCTAGAAGCTGTAGGATAGGAATCTCATCCCTACCAGCTCTTCCTTATCAGCCAAGAGGGGTCAACCCTCAACCTTCAGCCAACAAAGGACTGCCAGGGGAATGGGCCCCTTGACCTGGGGGGCACAGGAATGGAAATTTGTGACTAATGGGGGCCACCCGACCCTCCCCCCAGACACCCAGCTCTGGAGCTGCAGAAGGAAGGCATACCTTACCTCATGGCTGGCATGCTTATGGAGTGGCGGATGGAGTAGCTGCTGCTTGAGAACAGGAAGGAGCAGAGAAGGAAGTGAGAGTTAACATGAAGACAAGACCGCAGGCACGTCAGGTGGGTCGCACAGGAGCCCACCCACCAGAGTGCAGAGGTGAGGCCCCATACCCAGCACCGCTAGAGCCACCTGCTCCTCCATACAAAGCCCAGAAGCAAATTTGGCCCAGCTCCTCTATCCTCAGCCACATGACACTGGGGAGGGGAGCCCACCAAGGAGACTGAAAGCACCTAGGCCTGGCTTTCACAAAATACTGGGTACCAGCAGTTTCGCCCTTTCTTGACTTTCAGCAAGTTCAATGACCTTCTAGCAAAAGATAAACAACCAAAATATTTGAAATCAGATCATTCTGGATTTGGCCCTAGACCTCCAAGTTCCAATGAGAAAAGCACATGACCACAGCACACTGGGGGTCTGCCTGCAAGAGTGTGAGGAAAAGGGCTGCCTGGGACCAAGACTTGAAGGTTCTCAGGCAATATATGAGACAAAATGCAACCTGAGGAGACAGGTCTGCTTCTCAGAAAAATGAGGGACAGGTATTTGAAATAGCAGTTAGATGGTCAGCACAACCCTTCCAAGTCAAAATGCTTCCTTTTAGTAATAAATTCAAGTGTGGACACCAAGATGCCTGTTGTATGAGGAGGCTGGGTCAGTCACTTACTGGCCCAGAAGTAGGTGGCCTGCTCATGCCCAGATGTGCTTCGCTTCTTGGAGGGCAAGCACCTGTCTCTGCATGGGTCACTTCTAAGCCACAATAGCAGCCTCTGCTTTGTCCTGAGGCACAGCCAGCTTAGTCGTCATTCTCACCCACCTCTCACCTACAGAGCCTCCCCAGGGCCTTGCAGAAGTCCACCCTGCCCCAAGTGAGAGAAAAGCCTTCCAAAGGTGCATCCAACTCAGTCTTACCTAAAGGAGTGTGAGAATGGATGAGACCTAGAAGGTGGCAGCAGGAGAGAAGAAAAGCAGCATTAAGCAAGGGAGGCCACAGCCCACCCACAACCCTCGGCTGGGAGCCTCAGGCTTCCCTGCCTGCGCTCTAGAGAGCCACACTGGGATGGCTCCTCAGTTCTCATGCTATCAAGGAGAGCTGCCCTATCCCTAGCACCCTCAAGTCCTGATTCTACAGAGTCAATGGGCAATGGGCAAGCCCAACTGCAAGCCCACAGCTCTGCCTGGGCTTGAAATCAGATCATTCTGGATTCTGGGCCTGTGTGTGCGGCCCTGCATCCACACCCATGTACAGGTCTGAGGGGAGAAGCTCCAAAGAGGGTCTAAGCCACACCTAAGACATGCGTGGTCCTCTGGAGCAGCTCAAAGGTTTGACATGCATGGCAGCCCAGCTTGGCCAACATCTCCTGTCAACGGAGGCCCGTCAATACTGCTGTAGGGAGCATAAACACCACAGGGTCTGGACACTCTGCTCACCAACCTAGAAATGTGGACCCGAGGCTTGCTGCAGACACATAGAGGACAACTGGCCACTCCTCCACTGTGCAGGGAGCCCCTCCATGGGGAACTACTGAAGAATTACACATTCTCACTCAGGCGGCCTGTGGTGCCCACACCCTATGGGAAAAAGTGGGACCACGTCCTTTTGGGAGAGAGAGGGGCAGCCTAAGGTCCAGAGAAGGCAGATACCCTTGAATAAGATCACGAAGCTGGATGGAGACCTAACCCTGGTGTGAATCTCTCCCTGATCTGAATCTGCTACTTCTTCCCATCACCTTAGTCCCAGGGCATACCAAAGGCCTCAAGGCCAAGGCTAGCCTAGAACAGGCTATTGTAGACACAGGCACTAGACAGCTGTCCAAAAGAAAACTCTCAACCTCAGGCTCTAAGCCAGGTTGATGGGCCTCAACCTCAGAAACCAGCTGTGACCACTTGGTGAGATGATGGGCACACAGCAGGGTTCACACCACCACTGCAAATACCAACCACAGGGCCTGGGTTAAGACACAACAGCAAAAAGGCATGCCTTTGGGCACCCTGACCATGACCAGCCAACTGCAGAGGCTGGTCCCTGCTGGCCCCACATGCTGAGCAACACACATAGAGGCAAGGCATTTGGACACAGCTGTCCTGGCACCTTTGAGCCTGGAGCCCTGCTCACTGCCAGCCATGCCCAAAGGCTGCATGACGTGGGATCAGCAGCAGGTCCCAGGTCTCCAAGGAGAGTGGGGGCTTAACACCTTGTCAGAGGAGCAGAAGCGAACAGACCCAGCCAGCTTCCAGAGAAAGAGGCCACATAAAGAACTGCCTGGGCGGCGCCTGTGGCTCAGTGAGCAGGGAACCGGGCCCATATACGGAGGGTGGCGGGTTCAAACCCAGCCCCGGTCAAACTGCAACAAAAAATAGCTGGGCGTTGTGGCAGGCGCCTGTAGTCCCAGCTACTTGGGAGGCTGAGGCAGGAGAATCGCCTAAGCCCAGGAGTTGGAGGTTGCTGTGAGCTGTGTGTCGCCACAGCACTCTACCAAGGGTGATAAAGTGAAACTCTGTCTCTACAAAAAAAAAAAGAACTGCCTGGAGCCATACAGCCAAACTTATAATCCAGGCTATGTAGGAAGCCAAGGCCGGAGGCTCACTGGAGGCTGTAGGGCTATGATTATGCCACTGCCCTCCAGCCTGGGAGAAGTGCCTAGATCTTAACAGCCAGAATCAGGTCCTACATGGCCACCCCCATCAATACCAAGGGCTTGTACACCTGCCCAACTTCCACTCCAGGTGCTCAGAGCTCCCAAGGGAGTGAATGACTCAGAATGAGCCACGCCATCGAGAAAGAGGGGCTTCTAGCAGGGCATGGTTTACCCACAGCAGACACCTGTTACTTCCTTAAGACACACTGAGGTCAGATAGGCATTTTCAGAGAGAAGCAGGCAGCAGCCTGGTGGTGCTCTCCCCATCATAGTGCTGGGCAGCCCTGCCTCAGCAAGGTCAGGCCACCACTGGTGTGTGAATGGAGGCTGTCCCTGAGCAGGGAATGCAGGCATGTGCACGGTCCACAAGGCTGGGGTGGCGTGGGGTAGGGGCTGCCTGCCCACCCACCCACCCAGCCACCCCCTGGCCCCGGCCCTGCTCATTGAGGCACCTCTGATGGCCAGTAGGTGCTACCAGCCCCTGGGAAAGACATTCAGAACTAGGGCCTCCTGGTGTCCAACTGCAGCTCTCAGAACCTGAGACAGGTAAACAGCCCTGAGGAAATACCGTACTGAGCACCTGGTCCAGATTGACCTCCTGCCTTGACACCCCGGCCAGAGTGCTTGCCTCTTATGGAGCTTCCAGGAGCAGCCTCCCCCCACCCAGTCACAAGGTACCCAATGGCACTAATGACTGCCTTGCCCTAAGAGACACAGAGAGGTAGCTGGTGGGAGGCCACAGTCTGGTCCAGGCCCAGTGTCCAGGACCAGGCCCCACACAGCTTCCTGCTGCACCTCTGACATGTCAGGTCTCACTTTCCTCAACCAGGTCTCAGACAGTAAGCCCAAGATGGGGTGTCTCACCTCATGTCTCCCAGCTTCCTGCTGATGGCAGAGCCCACTGTGGACAGGGCAGCTGAAGTCTTCTGTCCTGCCTGAGAGAGTGTCTCCTGAGTCTTCTTGTAGCTGGAAGAAGATACACCAGTTCAACCAACCACACAGCAGGGACAGGCCACAGCCCATAGCAAGGAGCAAAGCACCAGGAGATTACTCAGAGGGAAGGCAAAAGGGGAGTCCAGCGGGGTGAGACCTTCCAGCTGGCCAGTCAGGGGACACACTCCAGGGCTTCTTGACCCCAGGGGAAGCTGTGATGGCAGCAGGAGTGGCCGGCACTGCAGACATACCCACTGACTCTCAGCAGCACTGCAGAGTCACTGCCTCCCCATTCTGCTGTAATGCTTGCTTTTCTCATCCTATGCATCAACATTGTCTTCACCTCACCTGACACTGCTAAGCCCACTCTCCTACCTCCTCTTAGTGTCTCTGACTATTTGACAAGCACCACACCTGCTACTGAGAAGCCAAGCCCACGGACACCCCTCAATGTGGGATAATCCCGGGCAAGCAGTGTCAGATGTTGGAGGAGTCCTGTCATTTCCTGCCCAGACCAACACAGGTGCTAAACTTCCCTGTCCTTACATGAGACAGTCCTCTGAAGGGTGCACAGCAAACTCGACCCCGTGCACACAAGATGAGCTTCATGGCATAGACTGCAACCTGTGGGTCTTTTCAGAACACGAACAGTAAAGACTGGCACGTCCATCCCCTCCCACCCCTAAGTGCCACCCACAGCTGGGTACATCACACACAGCTGTGGCTCTATGACCTCACCAGCAGGAAGGGTGCTGCAGCTGCAGGGACATGTGTGGGCTTACTGAGTCCACACCTGGATGGCTACCCTGTCTAGCTGCCACCACAAACAGGAGACAAAGGGCCTCCAGCATGACAAAGCCCACAACAACCACCTAAACCCAAAGCCAGCTAGTCACTGCTCCCAACCAAAGCCAGGGCCATGTCACCAGGGCCAAACTAAACAGATGGCATGCCTGGCTAAACGCCCAGGGAGTGACAGTTAGGGATGATAGGCCTCTGGAGAAGGTGCAGGCTCCTCTCAGCCCTGGGAGCATCACCAGACACTGTAGAAGAAAACATGAGGGACAAGCCTTGCCGAGCTCTCCCTCCCATGCCCTCCGTGTTCCTTGCAGGAGGACCTGGCCCACCCAATAGCATGTGAGGACAGGCTGCAGTTGCCACTGCCTGCTCCAGCCCAGGGAAGGGCGCAGACCATTCATTTTCCTGTCAAAATGGAACAGTGAAGACTGTCTACAGAAAACAGACTCAGTGTACCTAGAACCATGTTTTGTTCTTCTTTTTTTTTTTTTTGTAGAGACAGAGTTTCACTTTATGGCCCTCGGTAGAGTGAGCCATACAGCTCACAGCAACCTCCAACTCCTGGGCTTAAGCGATTCTCTTGCCTCAGCCTCCCAAGTACCTGGGACAACAGGCGCCTGCCACAACGCCCAGCTATTTTTTGGTGGCAGTTCAGCCGGGGCCGGGTTTGAACCCGCCACCCTCGGTATATGGGGCCGGCGCCTTACCGACTGAGCCAAAGGCACCGCCCTGTTCTTCTTTTTATACAAAACATCAGGCAAGGCTTGGCACCAGTGGCTCAAGCAACTAAGGTACCAGCCATATACACCTGAGCTGATGGGTTCAAATCCAGCCTGGGCCCACCAAATGATGACGGCTGCAACCAAAAAATAGCCGGGCATTGTGGCGGGCACCTGTAGTCCCAGCTACTTAGGAGGCAGAGGCAAGAGAATCACTTGAGCCCCTGGAGGTTGCTATGAGCTGTGATGCCATGGCACTCTACCCAGGGCGACAGCTTGAGGCTCTGTCTCAAAAAAAAACACCAGGCAAAAGGAAACTAATGACCTGAAATCGTTTCAGAAATGCAAATTCAGAACACACTTTCAACCTCTATTCTTTCTAAAACAACAAATACATAAAAACATGTCCACATTCAGTGGTCTGTTTTAGTACTAAGTAAAACAGTCTAAAGCGGAGGTTTTAGAGAAAAATCCTCATAGACTATCTGTTGGTACCCAAAGGGTAGAGTTGTCAGCAGGGTACAGTGCCAGCCACATGCACTGAGGGTGGCAGGTTCGAACCCGGCCCAGGCCAGCTAAGCAACAATGGTAACTGCAACAACAAAAAAATTGCTGCGTGGTGTGGCGGGTGCCTATAGTCCCAGCTACCTGGGAGGCCAAGGCAAGAGAATCGCTTAAGCCCAAGAGTTGGAGGTTGCTGTGAGCTGTGACATCATAGCACTCTACCAAAGGCGACATAGACTCTGTCTCAAAAAAAAGAAAAAAATAGGGTGGCACCTGTGGCTCAAAGGAGTAGGGTGCCGGCCCCATATACTGGAGGTGGTGGGTTCAAACCTGGCCACGGCCAAAAACTGCAAAAAAATAAAAAAATAAAAATAGGGCGGCACCTGTGGTTCAGTGGGTAGGGCCCTGGCCCCATATACCGAAGGTGGCGGGTTCAAACCTGGCCCCTGCCAAACTGCAACAAAAAATAGCCAGGCGTTGTGGCTGGCGCCTGTGGTCCCAGCTACTCGGGAAGCTGAGGCAAGAGAATCGCCTAAGCTCAGGAGTTGGAGGTTGCTGTGAGATGTATGACACCCAGGCACTCTATTGAGGGCGATAAAGTAAGACTCTGTCTCTACCAAAAAAATAAAAATAAATAAAAAATAAAGTCAGCAGGGTCACAAGCCCGTGTCTGGTGCTGCCTTGGGAAGGTCCAGAGGATGACTCAGGCAGGGCAGAAGACACTTGACACCAGCAGCACCCTTATGACCACATCACAGCTCCTAACATTTCTGGCTGTGGAATAAGGGGCCACAGAAACAGCAGTCTCCAAACGAAGGGTGCTCTGGACTCAGTGGGCATCGCCACGTGGCCCAAAGTCACCACCGGCACCTTGCTGGCCCTTTTGCCTACTGCAGCCCCAGCGAGGGTCACAGTGCTACAGCCCCTACTGAGAGCCACACACATACTTGCACACTGTGTTGGGCTGGGTCAGAGCAAGAGCCCACCCCAGACAACTGGGCCTGGCTACACATGAGAAGGCCAGGCTATGCTCCCCAGCCAGCACTCTATGGAGTTAATGGATCTTTCAGGAAAAGAGCCCTGGACAGATAACAGTTTCCTTCCATGGTCAGCAAGGATGCCCATTGTCCAGCCTGGAGCATCTGGTGGGTTTCCTTCTTCCTCCCCTTCTCCTGATTCTGCCTTTGGGGGAATGCCCCCACCTTCACTTGAGGTGGGCAAGTGATCCAGGCCTGGCCAGCTAGGGGATACCAGCTCCCTGGCCACAGCCACAGTCCAGCGAGGCCATCCTGGTCCACAGTGTTGCTGGACTACAAAGCTGGGAGCAGGGGCTTCTCTGCCAGGGAAGACGCCCACCTCTGTGCTGAAGGACACAACCTTCAGCTGTACTTCCTGTCACTGCAGAGTTACTCAAGTGCCCACTCTCAGCCCTGAGTTCTTAGCTAGATCTCCCTATAAAAAGACTATAGTGAGGCGATGTTTCATGACTCATTTTTGGGTTTCTGCTCTCAGGTAGCAGAGCAGTCTGCTGAGAGAGCCTCAGCAGCACCACAATTGTTTCAGGGCAGCATAGCTTCATGAGGGCTTTACCAGAGGTGCAGACACTCACACTACCTGCCAGGCCACATGCTCATTCCAGTCCTCCAGGGCCACTGGTTGAAAGAAGCCTGCAAACACATGGTTAGAAGCGGTAGCGACCCAGCTCTCATCACCTTCCCCTGCAAACACGTAAGTCAGAAGTTTGGCAAGATGGCTCTCATCATCTCCCCCTGAAAACATGTGGGTCAGGAGCTCAGCAAGCTGGCTCTCATTGCCTTTCCTTGCAAAAGCTTGGGCAGTGGAGCCTGACTAGGGGAGGCGCAACCAGGCTGAAAGCACGACATTCTCAGCCACCCTGTCCCCTAAAGCTGTGCTGCCCTCTTCCTGGGCTGTCACTGCAGAAATGCATCCAGCTCTGGAAACCCCGGTGTGACAACTCTGCCACTGATAGAATCTGGGCCCTGCCTCAGGCAAAGCCTCCACCAGGCAGAGTGCCAGGCACACACCCACCCACAGGATTCTTGGAGGGCTAGAAGGTTTAAGTGCCCATAGCTCTTTCAAAAACCATTTGAAATAGTATCCCAGCCGGGCAGTGCCTATGGCTCAGTCGGTAGGGTGCCGGCCCCATATACCAAGGGTGGAGTGTTCGAACCTGGCCCCAGCCAAACTGCAACAAAAAAATAGCTGGGTGTTATGGCGGGCGCCTATAGTCCCAGCTACTCAGGAGGCTGAGGAAAGAGAATCTCCTAAGACCAGGAGTTGGAGGTTGCCACGGCACTCTACCAAGGGTGATAAAGTGAGACTCTGTCTCAAAAGAAAGAAAGAAAAAAAAAAAGAAATAGTATCGCAGCCTGATGTCCGTGGTTTTACAGAACAGTGCTCCAGTGTTTTCAGGCTGAGTCTGAACTGCATGCCTGGTATCCAGACAGACAACAGTCACTGCATCAACCATGTGCAGAGAGCCAACTGGTGCCGAGGCCCCTTTGAGATTAGCCCAGCAGCACCCGGCAGAACATTTCCACCCATGTTCTGTGGCAACCATGACAGCACTTCCTCCTAAATAAAGTGGAAAAAATCCCATAGAGACTATTTTTAAACATTCCCCTGTTCAATTCCAAGAAGTTGTGCTCTGACAAGGGAACAGAGATGCCGTTATCTATGTTATAGGCTCAAAGCACCAGGAGTCACTCTGAGTGGCACCCTGACGGAGACCTGAGGCCACCCATGTGTTCATCCGCTCTGCTGACACTCCTGTGAATACTGCCGCAGTGCCACCAGCCCACAAGGACTTCACGTTCCCGCCAGCACAACCTACACCACACGTTACTCCCCAAAACCACCCTAAAGTATGAGTGAAGCTCTGAGAACCCAACAGCTAAAGCTAAATATGCAGGGGAAGGAAGGAAAGCAAACCTACCAGCCAAATAAAAACCCATCACCAACAAACTCCTACAGGCCAGGTGCTGCTCTCCACCTTGCTCACTGTTGAAAGCCACCTTCTAGTCAGAGAGCCAGCCTGGGTCACCAGGTCTCTCATCTGAGGGACACACATCACAGGTGGGAATTCTAAGCGTAGCTTGGGGCCCTCAGCCACTATCCTCTCGTCCACAAGAGTTTAAAGAATAGTTTCGTGTATACTTGAGAAAAGTTACATTAAGAAAAAAAAAAGCAAGCAAACACTAAAATAAGAATTGTGCCAAGCGTGCACAGCCCCTGCCCCTAGGAGAGTCAGGAGGCAGAGAAGAGGGGGAAGGAAGCGCTGACAATATGGGCACTCACAGGTCCGACTGGGTCACTTTCTCATTCCACTCTCCAAGTTTCTCAGAAGTTTTCACATAGCTAAAAACAGAAAGTCTGTGGTGAATTATTTAGAAGAACTATTTCAACCTAGGCTTCAGACTACAGGTCAGAGTCTAGGAAAGACAGGGAAGGGCCAGCTGGCCAGACTCTCTCTCTCCAGTCTGCCTGAGAAAAGAGCCCACTGCCTCACCACACCGTGTGTAGGCTCAGGGAGCCCAGGCATCAGTGGGTCAGGACCAACCATTTCTTTTTTTTTGGCCAGGGCTGGATTTGAACCTGCCACCTCCGGCATATGGGACTGGTGCCTTACTCCTTGAGCCACAGGCACCGCCGACCAACCATTTCTTTTCTTGTCACATGGAAGGGGCCCTGGTCTTCCACTTGAAGGAGGCTCTTGGGGAGCATCACTGCTTTAGGGAGCTAGGAGGGCACAACCACAGCCCCTAAACACTTCTCAGACGTCTCTCTGGGGATTCAAAGCTGAAAGTGTCCTAAGACAAAACATGGGCTTTTCATAGGTGAGATATATGGATGCAATTCACTCTCTGGGGCGGGGGTGTGGGGGAGGGAGACATGGCTTCTGGGAAACATACCAACCTCCACCTTGAATGACATGTTTCAGACAAGCCACGCAGCCATGGCCAAGTCTGAAAGCAGTGTATCCCAAATTCAGAGAGCTGAGTGACGTCTAAGCCAGGGGTCTCGGGGTTATAGGGCTACACAGACCAGTCTGCATTGATGACTGTGACCATGCCACATGCATTAAGAGGGACTCATGTCCACTTTAGCAGACAGTTATGGAGACCACAAAAAAGCCTTTCTCATTAAAGCTCTAATTAGTGCTTTCCCAAATTAAGACCCTGAAACACATTCTTCCTATTAATTTCTGCTAGGACAACAAGCACCTACCTTTTTAAAACACATATCAAGGGGCCAGGCGCAGTGGCCCATGCCTGTAATCCCAGCACTCAGGGAGACCGCGAGGTGGGTGGATTGCCTGAGCTCACGAGTTCAAGACCAGCCTGAACAAGAGCAAGACCCCATCTCTAAAAATAGTTGGGTGTTGTGGCGGAGACCTGTAGTCCCAGCTACTTGGGAGGCTGAAGCCAGAGGATCACTTAAGCCAGAGTTTGAGGTTGCTGTGAGCTATGATGCCATGGCACTCAACGCAAGACAAACAACAAAAAACAAACAACAACAAAAAAAAACATACATATCAACTCCTAGCTCTTTGAATAAACATTACAGTCCCTAGGTTGAGGAGTTGGGGCTTCTCTGCTTCCAGATAGGCTCACTTGACCCTCCTTACTGTAAGGCACCATGTCCCCAAACACCAAGGCAGAGGCACAGCTTGTTGCACACTTTCCAGCTGACAGGGCAGCCCCACTATGGGGAAGGTACCTACGCGTTGGAGACCTGCACATCATGCCAGCTCCTGGACAGGTTATGCTTCAGACCCCCCAACGTGGAAAGGCCCAGCCTCCTTCTGAGCTCGCCACAGTGCCTCTCCTTCGCTGCCAGGACCTGGCGCAGGGTGACAATTTCCTCTTCCACCTGCAAAGCATGCAGTTTACATGATGAGCCATCACTACGGTAGGAAGTGACTAACATCCTTACACAGATTGCAGTGAATTACATAAGAACTCTGCCTACAGAAATATGACTTAGGAATAAAGTCTACTACAGTAGACATCTGGGGCTTTTATGTGTGTTTTAAAAGGGGGTTTCTTGTTCTGATCTTTAAGCTGGGGTGCAGTGGCACAATCATAGCTCACTGCAGTCTCAAACACTTGGGTTAAAGTGATCCTCCTGCCTCAGCTTTTTTTTTTTTTTTTTTCTTTTTTGAGACAGTCTCACTTTGTTGCCCTTGGTAGAGTGCTATGGCATAACAGCTCATAGCAACCTCAAACTCTTTGGGCTTAAGCAATTCTCTTGCCTCAGTCTCCCATGTAGTTGAGACTATAGGCACCCACCACAACATCCAGCTATTTTTAGAGACAAGGTCTCCCTCTGGCTCAGGCTGGTCTCTAACCAGTAAACTCAGGCAATCCACCAGCCTCGCTTCCCAGAGTGCTAGGATTACAAGTGTGAGCCACTGTGCCTGCCCCCCTCCTTTTTTTTTTTTTTTTTTTTTTTTGAGACAGAGTCTCAGTTGCCCTTGGTAGATGCATCATGGCATCATAGCTCACAGCAACCTCAAACTCAGGCTCAAGTGATTCTCTTGCTTCAACCTCCCAAGTAGCTGGGACTACAGGCGCCCGCCACAACCCCTGGCTATTTTTAGAGATGAGGTCTCATTCTTGCTAAAGCTGGTTTTTAGCAATCCATCTGCCTTGTCCTCCCGTAGTGCTAGGATTACAGGTGTGAGCCACTGTGCCCACCTATTCTGTTTTTATCTGGTAGTAACCTGGCTTCTGGAGAATTGTCCCATTCTTTCTGCCCCCTCAAGCCAAGTGGTCCTGGTGGGGCTACCAAACGATATGTCCACTTGTAGTTGTAAGGGCTGGCCCAGGATGACCAAGGCCTATCAGAGTTTGTCCCTGGATTGGGCAGAGGTGTCAGGAAACAAAAAAGCCCTTTTTTCCCTCTGGGTTTGGACAATAGGAGCTAGAATTTTTGGCAGACAGGTGGTATCTACATCCACGGGGGAATTCCAGGTATAGCATGAAGAAAGCAGAGTTGAAAGATGGACAGAGATCCTGGTGACAAAACAACCCTAATGACAACATGTGTCCCTAAGGTTAGCTCCACGGCTTGGCAAAAGCCAGTTACACAAGTCAAAAGGGAAATTCTCTTTTGTGCTTAAGGCATTTTGAACTGAGTAACAGAAAAAAAGACTGATAATAAAGACTTGAGAGGCAGGAGGATCAATTATGGACAGGAGTTCCAGGTTTCAGTGATCTAAAAAAAAAAAAATTTTTTGAGACAGAGCCTCATGCTGTTACCCTGGGTAGAGTGCCATGGCATCAGAGCTAGAGCAACCTCTAACTCCTGAACTTAAGCAGTTCTCTTGCCTCAGTCTCCCAAGTAGCTGGGACTACAGGTGCCCACCACAACGCCCAGCTATTTTCTGGTTGTAGTTGTCGTTGTTGTTTGGCAGGCCTGGGCTGGATTTGAACCCGCCAGCTCTGGTGCATGTGGCTGGCACCTTAGCTACTTGAACTACAGGTGCCGAGCCTAAAAATTTTTTAAATAATAAAGGAGGCTATGTGCCCAGGCTACATACACTGGGGCTGGCAGGTTCAAGCCCGGCCCAGGGCCTGCTAAACAACGACAACAACAAAAAATAGCCAGGTGTTGTGGCAGGCGCCTATAGTCCCAGCTACTTGGGAGGGTGAGGCAAGAGAATTGCTTAAGCCCAAGAGTTTGAGGTTGCTGTGAGCCATGGCACTCTATCGAGGGCGACACAGTGAGACAGTCTCAAAAATAATAATAATAATAATAAAGAAAAGAAAAATTTAGACAGGAGTGATATCTTGTACCTATAGTTCCAGTACTTTGGGAAGCAGAAGTGGGAGGATCACTTGAACCCAGAAGTTCAAGACCAACCTGGGAAATAAAGTGAGACCTATCTCCATAAAAAATAAAAAAAATCAGCCAGGCATGGTGGCCAGTGCCTGTAGTCTCAACTACTTCAGGAGACTGAGGCAGGAGCAACACTGGAGCCCAGAAATTTGAAGCTACAGTAAGCTGTGATGACGCAGCTACACTCTAGCTGGGTGACAGAGTGAAAGAGAACCCCTCTCTGTAGAATTAAAAAAAAAAAAAAAAAAATAGGGCTTGCCTCTTAAGAGAGACTAGAGGTCTGCAAAGAGCTGTTCCAAACTCTACAAAGTTGGGGCGGCGCCTGTGGCTCAGCGGGTAGGGCGCCGGTCCCATATGCCGGAGATGGCGGGTTCAAACCCAGCCCCGGCCAAAAAAAAAAAAAAAAAAAAAAAAACCAAACTCTACAAAGTTGATTTCCCTAGATTCTGGAATCTAAAGTGAGTCACTATTAAACTCCGTATTACAGTGTGAAAAGAAAACACTCTTGGCAGTTGGTTTGAATGAAAATTATGCTTGAAGGCTTTTGTTCTTAAATTTTACTTTACTCCTAAGGGACTCTCACTTAAAATCCATGCAAAGCACTTTTTACAAAAGTAGTACTTTTAAAAGGAAAACTAAGAGATACAGATTCATGGGGTCTGAAGAATGACTGTCAAGTATTATTATTTTTTTTTTTTTGTAGATTTTGGCCAGGGCTGGGTTTGAACCCACCACCTCTGGCATATGGGGCCGGCGCCCTACTACTTTGAGACATAGGCGCCGCCCTATGACTGTCAAGTATAAATTCCAGCAGACAGCATGCTAGAGAGGCCAACCCTGTATGGACATTCTCCTCATGCAGCACCTAGGAGCTGCCAGGCACAGAGGTGGCAAAAAGCAATCTGGCCCTGCCTCCACTGTCAGGTAGCTCTGAGTCCAATACATGGAGCTGGGCAAATACCAAGAGAGCCCTAATCAGTGGAAACATGGCACAGGTGTGTGACCTGAGGGCCGCTTCTTCAGAGCACAGCCAGTATTCTACCCTTCATAATCCAAGAGGGCCTTAACTCATCACCCAAAGACAGACAATCAAACCACAGCACCTTGGTGAGCTCAGCCCTGAGCTCCTCTTCCTCAGCCTCGGTTAGGCCTTCAACAGCAAGAGTCCGGGCAGTGTCGACAGGGACATCAGTCATGGAGTCAGACAGCAGACCTTTGTTAGGAGAATTCAGGTTGATGTCTGTTAGAGACAAAATGAGGCCATAAAGTATCAAGTAAGTTACTAGGAGGTTAAGAGGGTAGAGGTCCTCACCCGGATTAAAGTAAGGGTGGGAGGCAGATTCTGGAGACTAACATTTCCTCTCTGCAAGGCCTTCAGAGACAGTCAGAAATGAGATATAAATCTAGTAGCAGCACTACCAATGCTGGCCCAGGGCACCCAAACCCTAACTCTAGTGTCCCCTATTGTGAAGCAGGAAACCTTCACTACAAAGAAAGTAGCCGAGGCTTGGCACCAGTAGCATAGTGGTTATGGTGCCAGCCACATAAACCAAGGTTGGCAGGTTCGAACCTGGTCCAGGCCAGCTAAACAACAACAACTGCAACAAAAAATAGCCGGGCATTGTGGCAGGCGCCTGTAGTCCCAGCTACCAGGGAGGCTGAGCCAAGAGAATCACTTAAGCCCAGGAGTTTGAAGTTGCTGTGAACTGTGATGCCATGGCACTTTACCAAGGGCAACACAGTGAGACTGCCTCAAAACAAACAAACAAAGTAGTCCAATCTAACAGATCTTGCATTTTTTTCTAGCAAAGGAACCTACTATGGCTTAAACACAGTATTACTTTCCACTCAATTCATCTACCAGGGCACATACTAAAACCACATGCAAGAAACATGTACTAGCCATCCAGCTTCTGCAGGGAGTCAGCAAAACAAAACCTCCTTTAATGGAATCCGTGACTCTCATCCCACAACCAGGAGGCTACCAGCATGTGGAGAGGTGTATAG
The DNA here is from genome assembly GCF_027406575.1 of Nycticebus coucang. Classification (NCBI taxonomy): domain Eukaryota; kingdom Metazoa; phylum Chordata; class Mammalia; order Primates; family Lorisidae; genus Nycticebus; species Nycticebus coucang. The sequence goes on along the minus strand of NC_069800.1, from coordinate 67,238,279 downwards.
TCCTCTCATATACAGTTTATAAAGAAATCGGTTTAGTTTGGTGTTTTTCAAAAAAGCAATAAACACATTGATCTGACATGTTTAAAAGTAAATTAAAATGCATAAAGACTGAAGAGAAAAGGGCCTTCAGGGCCAAGTGCGGTGGCTCACATCTGTAATCCCAGCAGTCTGGGAGGCCCAGGCAGGGGGATTGACCAACCTGAGCTAGAATAAGACACCACCTCTAAAAATAGTCAGGGGTTGTGGTAGGTGCTTGTAGTCCCAGCTCTTGGGAGGCTGAGGCAGGAGAATCACTTGAGTGCAAGAGTTTGAGGTCTGTGAGCTGTGATGCCACAGCACTCTACCCAGGGCAACATTAGTGAGACTCTGTCTCAAAAAAAAAGAAAAAAAAAAGTGTCTTCAATTATAGGTGTTTGTCAACTGTACAAATCCTAAAGAGTATACTAAAAACAGACTGCACTTAAAGATCTCCTACTTATTTATTTATTTAAACAAAGATCTCCTTAAAAGTAACTGGCTGCAATTTATTCCCTTCCCATATCCCATATAGCTGGAGCTGTACAATTTCTTGGTGTTCAGCAGATTTTTACTAAATGAACTATGCCTACTTTTTTTTTCTGGAGACAAAGTCTCACTCAGTCACCCTGGGGTTGACTGCCGTGGCATCACATCTCACAGCCTCAAACTCTTGGGTTCAACGGATTCTCTTGCCTCAGCCCCTGGAGTAGCTGGGACTTACAGGCGCCCGCCACAACACCTTGCTATTTTTAGAGACGGGGTCTTGCTCTGGCTCAGGCTGGTCTTGAACTCATGAGCTCAGGCAATCCACCCACCTTGGCATCCCATATGCCTACTTCTTTATCAAGTGATTCCAATTTTTATCTGAGACTGACCTATATGATTTTATCATTCATGTCCACTGTGTTCAACCTAGTCAAGTTCAGTAAGGCCTTAAAGTCTCTACAATTTTTCTCTACTACTGTTATTTATTTATTTATTTTACTTTATTTTATTTTGAGACAGAGTCTTACTTTGTCACCCCTGGTAGAGTGCCATGGTGGTATCATAGCTCATAGCAACCTCAAACCTTTGGGTTCAAGCAATCCTCTTGCATCAGCCTCCTGAGTAGCTGGAACTACAGGCACATGCCACAATGCCTGGCTAGTTTTAGAGACAGAGTCTTGCTCTTCCCAGGCTGGTCTTGAACTCCTGAGATCTAGCAATCCACCTGCCTCAGCCTCCCAAAGTGCTAAGGCTAGAGTTGTGAGCCACCATGCCCAAAGTTTTTGGACAGTTTCTGCTGATAAAGCTAAAATTGAATCCCATGGAAACTGGAGACTTACCAAACATGTACCAGCTGCCTTACAATCCCTCTGGGATATACCAACCTCAGCACACTCCTCCAGGCAGAAGTTACTCACATCCTGATCTATAGATGAGAGTGAGGCCAATAAAGTCTTACCAAAGTTAATACAGAAAATAAGTGTGGGGCTGGTGCCCTAGACAAAACTAGCAAGCTAAAGCCCTTCACCCTGGGTAAGCCCCAGCTCTCTAAAATTGTAAACTCATCTGCAAAATGTAGGTAATTACAAAAAGCAACCTCAAAAAGTTATTTGGAAAATGGTAAAAGATCATTTGAGAAGCAGCCTTACTGGTGGTGCCTGTGGCTCAGTGAGTAGGGCGCCGGCCCATATACAGAGGGTGGCAGGTGCAAACCTGGCCCCAGCCAAACAGCAACAAAAAAATAGCGGGGCGTTGTGGCCAGGCACCTGTAGTCCCAGCTACTCGGGAGGCTGAGGCAAGAGAATCACCTAAGCCCAAGAGCTGGAGGTTGCTGTAAGCTGTGACACCGCAGAACTCTACCGAGGGCGACAAATTGAGACTTTGTCTCTTAAAAAAAAAAAGCAGACTTACTACGGTGTCTAGCACATTAGTAAGTGCTCAGTAAATGTTTTGTCATTCTTATGAGCAGAATCTACTTCCTGTGATGCTTAGAGATACAAATTAAACAGTGAAAAGCCTCCTGAACTTAACACACCTGAGGACGTTTGAAGCGCAAATACTTTGTAAATGGCCAGTGAAAGTAGAAAAACCTCCAGAATCTATCGGAACCCAGGAATTCTAATTAATATGCTGATGCAAGACAAACAGAAAAGGTTCCCGGACTTATCCAGCGTGGCTATGTCAATGTGGGAATTTAGCATCCTTTCTCTAGAGCCCCAGAATGGAAGACAGATGTGTATCATCTCAAGATTTTAATCTCCTCGGCCTGCTCCACACGCCTTCTCGTGGTGTGGGGTGTCCGTTCTGAAACAGGCTGGTACGCAGGGTGTGCCCAGACTCACTCCACCCCCTCCCCAGGAGGCAACCCCTAAGTAGGCGGGGCTCCCAGGAGAGTTACCGCCAAGGGGCGAGGCGCTGTACGCCGGGACGGTTCCGCCTACCCTTCTCTTCCTCGGAGCCGCCCTCAACATCTCGGCCCACGGCCAGGGCCAGGGCCACACAGGAGTGTCCTCGGAGGCCCCAGCGCAGAGACGGCAGAGCATGGGTCGACTGGGGAGTGAGTGGTATAACAGGCCCTACTGGGGTGAGAAAACGCAAACTGGGAGAGCGTCAGGCAGGCGGACCTCGGAGCGGCCCCAGGGGAGACAGGGTAGCTGGAGAGACCAGAAAGCGGCCCGAGCGAGGGACGGAAGATGCATGCCGCGACCCGAGTTTTGAGGCTGAAGGCCTGGGAGCTTAAAAGGGGTCGCGGGGCGGACAGGCAGGCATAGCTTGGCTAAGGGGAACGAGACTCGCAGAAGAGACCCCAGAAAGGGGCGGAGCGCTGGGCGGCCCGCCCCGGCAAGTACCTTGGCCAGCGGAATCCATGTTCAGCGACGGCCGGGTTGTAGCGGGCGCCTGAGCCGCGTTGCCGGAGCTAAAGGAGACAAACAGGCCGCGCCCGGAGTCCCTCGCAGCTAACACACTAACCAGCGGAACCTCCCCAGCCACGTAGGCCTTACGTAATCAGAGACGCGACGGCGCTGCTTCCGCTTGGTCCGCCTGCGTCCCGCCCCCCACGAGCGGGGTCCAATGAGAGCGTTGTTTGGCCCTGTCCGTGTTTATCCGGTTCAACCTGATAGGTCGAAACTGCGGACGCAGCAAGAAGCAGAGGCTGGGTTCTGAGGAAATCCAGCTCACCAGCCAGTGTTGGCTCCACCAACGAGACGTGCAGGTAGAATGGGCAGAGCAGCCGGAGCATTGGGGAGGTGGGAAGTGGGAGGGCGGCCTGACTGGGCGCAGCGAAAAACCAGGGCTGGGCTCCAGGGGACTCTCAGGGACGTATGCTGATGCCCACAAGCGCCACGGCTCATGCCTCTCGGCAGGTCACAAGCCCCAGGAGTTCTCTTCAAGTTCTGATCCCTGGGTTTGGGGTTCACCTTCCCCCCTGTAAATCGTTTCTTTTTAGTTATTTTTATGGAGACTTTATTTTATGGGGATTACGCAAAAAAAGATGAGACGCGGTTCGTTCACTTGCCCTGCAGGCGCCGCTACCCTCCCGGCTGCTCGAGTTCTTGAATTCTGATAATACATTCCATCTCGTCCCGTGGAGTTCACAGGGGTGGGAGGGAGGGCGTGGAACTGCAGGAAGCCACCGCTCGCAACCTGCGGCCCCGCCCTGTGCCGCCCCCTTGTCGCTTCCTTTGCACAGCAACCGCAGAACAAGTACTGGAGCCTTCCCCACTTTACGGATGAGGAAACTGAGGTTAAAGTAACTCGCCCAAGGTCCCTCAACTGGATGCAGAGGTACCAGGAGACTCTAGAACATGAGTTTATCAGACTTCAAAGGAGAGGTGTGTAACCACCAGGCAACTGGCCCCACTGAAACAAGTCTCACAATTTTCCTTTGGCTCCTACCTGTGCCTAGAAGAAAATCCTTACATGGTATTCAAACCCTTTTGGATCTGAGCCCTCTGGATTGCACATCCCCCTTCCAGCCAGGCCTCTGCAGGTACTGACCCCTTTCCTTCATCTGGCCCACCTCCACCACATATTTTCCTGGTATTCTTGCACTGGCCCAGGGCCTTCGCCATCCCAGCCTATTCTTCTCTGGGTCTTTCAATAACATGTCTTCCCCACTTGCCACCTTTCTTTCCAGAGATTCTTGCCCAACCCAACCTGACCAGACCAGGGGCTAGGGCCAATAGGAATAACCAACAGCCCCTGCTTCCTGTGGTTCAGGAAAGACCACAAATAAGTGACATTATAGATGGCGGTGAGCAGAGACCTTTTCTCTCATTCTGTGGTGCATCCCTGAGCCAGGAACAAGACCCATTCCAGGCCTGGCTCTAGGAGACACCCAGTAATGAGGGGTTAGTGCAGGTGTACCTGCACTAACTGCATACCACTGTACCTGTTACTCTGAGTCTGTAGTCCCTCTGTGAATCCCCTCCTGTAGAAGCCAGAAGTGTGGGGCATGGGGAGGAAACTATAGATTAGCAGCATCACACTGCTGGAAATGTCCAGCCTCTAAGACCTGCCTTATAGCCCGACAATGGCAATGTCTTCCTTCAATAGAACTCAGCTGGTATTATCTTCCCAGAAGCCATCCTGTAACCCAGGCCAGGTGAAATGCTCTTCCTGGTAGCCCCACAGCCCCTGCTCCCTTCATCCTCTTGTGACCGAAGCTCCAATCACACAGCATTGCCATAAACTGGGTCAGGTTAATCTTTGCATTCCCTTCAGGAGCTGGATGCAAGTGTCCAAAAGTGTTTGTGAAAGGAAGATGAAGGAGGGGTGAGCAGGGAAGAACAAAGGGAAGGCCAGAACACCCCAGTGAAGGAGAGCATGAGGTCCCCCTGTGCCACCCACCATCCCCCAGACACCAGGGGGTCCCCTGGCAGGGCTAGCTTTACTAGGTGGGATGTGGGAAGGTGTATGAGTGCACAAACCTCCCCCAGAAGTGCCTACAGGCCCCAGGGCAACTGGAAGTCCTCAGGTTCTAGTGGGCTACAGTGAGTCGCCTCTACGTTCTTCAGGTGCTTTCGTGCCAGAAACAGTGCAAGCTGCCGGCGCCGCCTCGGGCTCAGGCCCTGGCCCACCAGCCAGGGGAAGGCAGGCCCATGCGGCCCCCAGGCCTCTTCGTCCTGCTGTTCTTCCTCGCAGTGCGCACGGTAGTTGCGCAGCAGCGCCAAACACCACTCGTCGTCCACGCGGTAGCGCCCATAGAAGGCAGCCTCCTGTGCCAGGCTGCTAGCGCGCAGCCAGCGGGTCACCACGGCCTGGCCCTCGCGCATCATCACAGCTGGGTAGCGACGCTGCAGTAGACGTAGCAGCAGCTCATTGCCGCGGTTGCCCTCCACATCGCCTGGTGGCAGTGCAGGTAGGCTGCTCGAGGTGCTGACCACATCGTCCTGTGTGCGCCTGAGCAGCAGCACGGGTCCAGGGTAGCAGCACAGCTGCTCAGCAACGTTGAGGTTGAAGTGCTCGCGCACCGTGCGCACCACCAGCCCTTTCCAACTGTGAGGCATGACCTTAAGTGCCAGTGGCACGAGGTCGTCGAAGGTGGCGTCAAGCACCAGCGCACCCAGCTCTGGGTAGGTCATGGTGGCCCAGGTGGCTGTGAAGCCGCCAATAGACCAGCCATAGACCACCACTTGCGGGGGGGAGAAGTGCAGGCGGTGCAGCGCGTACTTTACCACCACATCCATGGCATTAGCGTCATTCTGTGGGAAGGGTGCACCGGTGCTACCGCCGAAACCTGGGTGGTTCCACCCTAGCACTGAATAGCCAGCCTCCAGCGGGGCAGATAGACAGCCCATCTCGTAGAAGCCAGCATTCCCTTCGCAGCAGATAACAAGGAGCAGACCTTGTCCGTGACTGCCCGGGTGTTGGCGGCGATCCATGAACATGGTGTCGATCTCGTTGCCATCACAGGCCACCAGCTTGGCTCGCCGGCCGTGGTAGCGCTCCACTAGGCGCTCTTGGCCCTGCTGCAGCAGCGGCAGCAGCGCACGCGTCATTAGGAACATGGAGCCAGGGTACACAAGCCAGCGGCCCAGGGAGTGGGCTAGGGCGTAGCTGGCGAGCTGGCCTGGCAGCTGGCGGATTTGCTGCAAGAGGCATTGTGCCTGGCTACGCGCCCCGCGCGGTGGCCGCCCCGGCGCGTCTCCGCCCAGTGCTGCATCTCGCAGAAGCCAGACGCCGGCGACAGCCGCAGCACACGTTAGAGCTCGGTGGCTGCTGCCACCGCTGGCGGCGCGCACATCATCCCAGCGGAAGTCCACAGGCCAGTCGCGGAAGTTGTAGCTGTAGTTGGCGGTCAGGTAGACCTTGAACACGTGCACTAGCGCCTTCACGAAGCAGATGACACACATGGGCGCTGAGGCTATGGGCTCTTTCATCCAGTTGCCGGGCGGGATTCACAGCCCGGGGGTGGCTGCAGGGGCGACTCCGCACCCAGCATGCCCGCTCTAGGCTCGACTCTGAAGGCCTTTGTGACCAGAAGGGGAGGCTGCGTCCACCTAGCAGGGGCCAGCTTTGTGAGTCACTGTTGCTGGGGCAGAGGCGACACAAGGGTGCAGGACTCACAAAGGGTTCCCCAGGGTGGTGGACCTCAAGTTCTGTCTACTCTGCCCCGCCCCACACCTTAGGACCCTACAGTGGCCACACCTTGGGCTGCCCCACCAGCCTCCCGCACACCTTAGCAGTTCCCATCTCCTTCTTCCTTAAACTTAAGGCAGGCAGAAATGGACGCCTTGACCTCTTTCTGACAGCAGCTGGATCACACTAGGAAAAGCACTTGTCAGGGTACCGGCAAAGGCTGAGGCAGACCAGCTACTGCTGGGTGGAGAAGGCCCTGTTTGCACAGGCCTGCTAGCCCTGCCCTGCACACCTTTCTTCTCAGGAGAGGGGATGAGTGCAGGCTGGAACTCTTTCCCTTTTGGGGGTCCTCTTTTCACGGGACTCCAGGTGGGTCCTGCCTGGCATGCGGTTCCTCTTTTTGAGTCCCCCCGCCCAGCAAGCAGTATCTTCCTCTTTTCTGGAGGGCTCTGTTGGGTTCCCTTTTTTCTCCTGCACCTGAAGAGGAAGGAGGTGGGTTTTAGGCCACCAAGGGGAGCCCCAGGGAAGGGTGGAGGCTCAGGCTTCCCCACTCAACAGTTCCCCAGCCATGAAACAAAAATGCAAAAACCAGGGAATTTGACAAACCTAGCGACACCCTCTGAGCCCAGGAGCCAGGCCTGCCTGAGACTTCAGCCTTATTGGGGAAAGGGGAGTTCCAGGCCCCAACAGCCCCTCTCTTTTCTCCTGCACTATGTCTGGATTAGGGGTACTGCCTGGCCCAAACAGTGGCCTCCAGCTCTGCCAGTCATCTGAGAACTGCTGCTGTCTTTAGCGGCTTGGGACAATGACGGGTCAAATGACAGTGAGTGATTGATGGGCTAGCTAGTCCCCTATCCCTAGTTTCCAGATGAAATAAAGAATACCCAGTTAAATTTGAATTCTAGATAAACAATAATAATTATTATTATTTTTCTAAACGATGGGTCTTGCTGTTGCCCAAGCTGATCTCAAACTCCTGGGCTCAAATGATCCTCCGAAGTAGCTGGGACTACAGGTGCATACCACAATAAGTATGTTTCAAATGTTGAATGGAATATAGTTATATTTTAAAAATATTCTGTAATCCAAGCACTTGGGAGGCCAAAGTCGGTGGACTGCCTGAGCCAGAGTGAGACCCCATCTCTAAAAAATAGCTGAGCATTGTGGCAGGCGCCTGTAGTCTCAGCTACTTGGGAGACTGAGGCAAGAGGATCATTTGAACCCAAGAGTTTGAGGTTGCCGTGAGCTATGATGCATTGGTACTCTACCCAGGGTGACAAAGCAAGAGACTCTGTCGATATAATAAAATAATAAATATATAAAAAACAAAATAAAATATTTGTTTATCTGAAATTTGAATTTAATTGGGTATCCTGTTTTTAAGTTTTTTAACCCAGACACACACACAGAGCTAGCAGAGATCCAGATCTTTCTGATTATCCAGCTTTATCCCAGATTGGGCTGCTCTGCTTACTGGTTAGGTCCTAAGGATCAAGATGGTGTCTTAGGGCACTTCATTGTAACTGATCAAGTCTCCACCCTCCTGTTTCCTCCATCTCCATGGGGTCCTGGGCAGCAGCAAGGGCAGGCCCCAGGAGCAAGCCCACAGGTACCACACCTCTGGCGAGGTATGGGCAGAGCTTCCCATGGAAATTGTAGCATCTCCTCCTCCTGAAATGTCCACCCCACTTTCACAGACTCAGATGCCATCTCCTCCTGGCAGAGGAGGGGCACAGGTTCTAGGCTTATTTTGTGTGAGACCATAGTGTGACCCCCAACAACAGATCAGGACTTGATTGAGGGTTCCTGCCTCCTTGGCCCAGGTCCTGGCAGTGGGGGAATACCTTGAAGAGTCCCATCCCTGGTTTGGACCCTGCAGGACATAGCAGTGGGTGACCTGGAGGACGGTCTGTACAGTGATAGACATGCCACATTTTGTTTTGATTCCTCAGAAAAGATCCTATTTGGAGGAGCCCAGTCCTCTCAGCCTGATCTACTCTGAAACTTTTTTGGAAATGAAGGCTTTTCTTCAGCCAGGCCCTCCTGCCCTTAGCATCAAACAAACAAACAAAAAACCCAGAGCTAGAAGCTTTGGACTCTGCAAGGCAGAGGTGAACTGGCTGGAGTCACTGGCCCCAGGGGTTCCATGCCTTATCCTGTGTCTTCTGCCCCCCACCTCACCAACCCACGGGAGCCTGAGTGCCCCAGGACCACAGGAAAGCATGTGACAGGAAGGGAGCTGCTTCTCCAAGAGAGCCCCAGGCTGGGCCAGCTGCAGCAGCAATGACCTCTTGTGCCCCTACCCCATCTGTTCATGGAAGTATCCTCAACAGTGCAGGAGTGGGTCTCTGTCCCTGCTTATCCATTTGTGGGAGCAACCCCCCTAAGCCCTCCAGGCAGACATCTGAGCATGCACCCCACCCCCTACAAGGCTCTCACCCTCCTCCACAGAGAAGCTAGCCTCCCAGAGGCCCTTGATTTATGCTTTGGGAGCCTGCAGAGCCAACCTTGGAGGAGAAAGAAAAGGAGAGAGAGAAAACCAGTTCCAGAGGCTGCAGGGGCAGGAGCCAGGATCAGAACCCTGGGCAGAGGGCATCCAGCTGAGCATAAAACCAGCCCCAGCAGTCTCAGCTCAGTGGTGCCCAGGCCTTGACAAAGCTAAAGCCACCTTGGCAGGAGGGGGAGCTGAGTCTGCTACACACATGCCTCTGCTCAGGAAATGGGGTGCAGGGGAGGTGGGGGTGGCCTGGAACCCAAGGACAGGAGGGGATGCTTCCTGGCGGATGCAAGGTCAGAAGAAGGGGCGGAAATGGCCGAGACAGCTGCTGAACATCTGGAGTCCAGAGAATTAATTACCCAGCACCCGCAAGGACAGGAGGGCTGGGGGGTGCAGCTCAGGAGGGAGCCTTCTCCTTCCTGGCCCCCTGCAGGGTCTGTCCTTTGTCTCTGTTGTCCAGGATGAAGGACACTTCTGAGCAGCCTTTCCCCAGTGTGTCCCCCCAACACCCATCCCAGGAGTGAAGAAGTCATAATTATTCCTTCTAAATCTTCAACCACACTGAGAGCCTGTGACCACACAGGACATACCCTTTGGGTGACCAGCTGTGTGTGGAGAGGAGGGGCTGGAGGGGCTGGGGAGAAGTCACTGTCTTTGCCCAGCACTACTTAAGCCTCTGTGCCCCATAACTGTTTCCCCTCTCCTGCGGGAATGGGCCAGGGTCACTCTGGGACTCCTGACACACACACCCATACACTACTGGGTGGCAAGGCGGGTCACAGCCACACTCTCCCCATGTAGGGTAAAACTTGATTAAATGTCAAGAGCCCTGCACCCTTGATGTGCTGAATTCTGTGGTACAGGGAACAGTTTTCACTTTTTTTTTGTTTGTTTGTTTTTGAGACAGAGTCTAACTCATTACCACCCTGGGTAGAGTGCCCTGGCATCACAGCTGACAGCAATCTCAAACTGCTGTGTCAAGTGATCCTCCCGCCTCAGCCTCCCAAGTAGCTGGGACTATAGGCACTCACTATAGCGTCCAGCTAGTTTTTCTATTTTAAGTAGAGACCAGAATCTCGCTCTTCCTCAGGCTGGTCTCCAACTCCTGAGCTCAAGGGATCCTCCTGCCTTGGTCTCCTGGAGTGCTGGGATTAGAGGTGTAAGCCACCGTGCTTGGCCAGTTTTCATCATTTCTGCAGAATTTAGAGGGCCATTGTATGTTCTGGGCCTGTCTCGCCCTGGCTTAGAAGACCTACAGAGGTCTTACCCTTGCAACCCCAGTTTTTGATAAAAGGTGAGTATATGATTATTATTGTTGTTAATAAAAATGTATCATTCTCACTGCAACCAGAGAGACAAGTATGTAAAAAATGTTAACCATCCTTTCCATGCCCCCGCCTACATATCAGAGTCATTAACCCTGACTGTGTCCTTTCACACCCTTCCGTCTGCCTACCAAATACAGTCTTATCTAGGGGGTCATTTTGTCATCTGCTTTTACAGTCATAGATGGAGGGTACATAGCACTGTGCAGCTTGCTCTTCTCCACAATGTCTGTGTCATGAGCATCACTCCTGCCCTTGGCACAGCCGGTGTCTGCATGTTCCCTGGTGCTTGTGCTAATGCTGAGTAGTATATCCTTCCTCTGGTGGACACACAGGTTCTAGGCTTTCTGCGTCTGCAGATGTGACTGCAGTGCATGGACTTGTCAAGGCCCCTGGCCTCCAGATACTTCTCTATACCCTACAATTCTGCAGTTCCATTGCTCAGTCAGAGTGTGTTCCTAAGGTCAAGAGATTTTGCCAAATTATATTTCCAAGTAGTTTTGCTAGTTGGTGAGTCCATTTAGGGAGCTTGTTTTTGCAGGCTCTGCTGCAACACTGGGCAGCTCTGTGCCCTTAGTACTTAAGCATTCGTGTTGTGTATAAACGTAAGGAATACCTTGATCCTGGCTGTGGCCAGCCCCAGAAGATCTGGTACAACTTTTTGCTCACTGCCCCTTGGAGACCCCTCACCTGTGGGACACTGGCGCCACCAACCACCTGCCTGATGACCAGATAGAAACTACGGCCTGGATCTCAGAAAGGACAGGAGAATAAGCTGGGTGGAAGGGGAACTGTTGGGGGAGGATGGGGCCAATGGAGATTATGGGGCCCTTGGCTCTTGGGGCTTCCTGGATCACTGCGTTTTACCTGGCCACTGTGAACTCAGAAAACTAGCAATGGGGATGGGCAAAGACTCAGCTGGGAGGGTCCCAGGCAAATTTCCTGATGTGAACCTCATGTGGAAATTCTGACTCCATGACCAATGAGCACCAAGACCCTGAGGACAGAGCGGTTGCCTCCTCTTTCTGGTTCCTCTATGTGTGGAACTGGAAAATTCCCCAGAGTGATGGGACCCTATGTCAGATGTCACCAAAGGGGCAGTCCATGTGCCAGACCTTAAGAAATGGAGGAGGGGGGTGGGGCCTGTGGCTCAGTGAGTAGGGTACTGGCCCCATATACTGAGGGTGGTGGGTTTAAACCTGGCCCTGGCCAAACTGCAACAAAAAAATAGCTGGGTATTGTGGCAGGCACCTATAGTCCCAGCTACTCGGGAGATTAACGTAAGAGAATCGCCTAAGCCCAAGAGCTGGAGATTGCTATGAGCTGTGACGCCATGACCCTCTACCAAGGGCAACAAAGTGAGACTATGTCTCTGAAAAAAAAGAAAAGAAATGGAGGAGGGGGGTAGTACCGGTAGCTCAGTGGGTAGGGCACTGGCCACATACACCGGGGCTGGCAGGTTCGAACCTGGCACGGGCATGCCAAACAACAATAACAACTGCAACAACAATAAAAAAATAGCCAGGCTTTGTTGCAGGTGCCTCTAGTTGCAGCTACTTGGGAGGCTGAGGCAAGAGAATCACTTAAGTCCAAGAGTCTAAGGTTGCTGTAAGCTGTGACGCCATGGCATTCTACCCAGGATGACAGCTTGAGACTCTGTCTCAAAAAAAGAACAGAGGAGGCATGAGTGGAGTCTCTGCCCCAGCATACCCCACCAAACACACCTGTGGCAGGGGCTTCTGGGGAGGGAAGGTTACTGTTCATCCTCTCTAAGGATCCAGACCCTGACAGTCACTCTTGACTGCCAGCCTAAACTGGAGTCAAACCCTCTCTGAGCCTGGAGATGGGAGACAGCCTGAGGTGCCCAGCAGGGAGGCTAAGTCATCGTCCTGGGTGGGGATTCCACAGAGCTAGAGGTGCCCCGGAGGCCCCATGGCCTAAATCCAGGACTCTTCCAGACCTGCCTTCCTGGGGTGCAGTGCCCATCCTCTAGGTGGGTGGGCTGAAAGCTGCTTCTGCTGTGATGGATGGGGCCAGGCTTCTTCACCAGGGAAGCCCCCGGACCTGCAGCCACACAAAAGTCCCTGGATACCTCAGTGCCCCAGAGTGGAAGAGCAGCAGAGTAGGAGGAGGAGCCAGCCACATTGAGCCACCCACAGTGTCGGGTGGGACCCTATAAGCTCGCAATCAGACTTCGGAGGGGTAGAGCCACCAGGAATCCACGTTTCTGGCCTCTGTACCACACAGTCATAACTGCCCAACCCTGCACAGATGGGGGAGGGGGCAGTCCCCTCCACTGAGCTACCCTGCTCCTCCTTAGCTCTCTCTGAGCGGATCTGGGTTACAGCCCTAGTGGCTCCTTCTAAATCACTTGTGCAGATTAAAAATGGCAACTGTCCCAGAGCTGACCCCAAGGGACCCTGAAAACTAACCCCCCACCCAGCACTCTTTGTTCTCAGCATTGGCTGAACTCTTGGGCCACTGCTCCTACGATCTGGCTCCCAGCATCCCATCTAGCCCGGTCCCTAGGGAGCTGGCTGGAGGTCAAGCCCACCATAGCCTAGCAGGGTGGGGGCAGGGGCACCCAGGGCTGGACCAGACACACAGGCCCTATTTCAAGTCCCTCTTCTCTGGACACCCTCTCCCAACAGGCTTCCAGCTCAGAGGGAGCTTTCCAGAGGGGTCCTGGAAAGGTGCCCCTACCTCAGTTCCTGCGGCTTCTTCAACATGGAGTAACTGCAGGGCAAGGCCTCCCAGGCCCACACACACAACCCTAAGGTGGTCCCTGCTTCCCAACAGGAAGGCAAGCGGGATGAGGAGGATGAAAGGGCAGGAGGGCCCTGCCAGGAACCCTGGTCACCCCTTCATGTCTCCCACCCCAGCCCTGGGGATTGCATTAACCACAGGACTGCCCGCCTCTGCTGCTTTGAAGCTGCTCTGGGGCAGGAGGGCTAGCAGCCAGGGGTGGGTCAGGGTGCATGTGCCTGTCCAACCCCTCCAGCTGCGTGGGAGTCCAGAGTGACCACAGAGACATCAGCAGCCTTTGAAGTGCTGGGTGTGGCTGTAAGAAGTGGGCAGCCCACCCAGGCCCTGGCCAGTTTCCCTAGGGTGGGTGCCCTTGTCCACCAGTCTGACAGCCCAGGCCCACAAGGCCCCTGCACTCCCCAGGTACTCCTAGGCTGGGGAAATGGGTAAGGGAGTGGCTGTAGGAGTGGATAGCACTCTCTTCCCACCCCCAGGCCTAACCTAGTCCCAGTTTCACCAGGGCTTTGTGGAGGTAAGAAGACAAGCTGGCAATGGAGCCAGGAACTGGTCCCTCTCCCTTAGCTAAAAATAGCAGGCCTCAGCCTCTGCGGAAAGCCCCCGGGGCGGGGGAGGAAGGAGCAGGGCTGGGAGCTGGGGCCGCAGGAGGGAGGCCATGCAGGAAATGCCCCGAGCCCTGGCTGCCCCAGCAGAGGCTCCTGGTCAGCAGCTCAGCCCCTTGGAAAGTCCCAGGCGGTGCCTGTGTGGGGCAGGGGTCAAGAGGGTGTCTGGGGTCTATTAGGCCAGGCCTCATATTCCAAGTGGGTTCCCTTCCCATCAGCTGATGTCTTTCTGGGCCCAGGGGTAGTCTCCTGCTAAGCTGCCGGAAGGGCAGGATACAGGTAGCCCCTTCTCCCTTGGGCCTTCTCTGCATCCTGCGCACCTTAACAAGGACAGTCGCTGAAGCCTTCGTACATCCAAAGCTTAATTTTTAAATAGAAAGATTGGGTGGCGCCTGTGGCTCAGTGAGTAGGGCGCCGGCCTCATATACCAAGCTGGTGGGTTCAAACCCAGCCCTGGCCAAACTACAACAAAAAAATAGCCCAGCGTTGTGGTAGGTGCCTATAGTCCCAGCTATTCCGGAGGCTAAGGCAAGAGAATCGCCTAAACTCAAGAGCTGGAGGTTGCTGTGAGCTGTGACGCCACAGCACTCTACCAAGGGCAACAAAGTGAGACTCTGTCTCTAAAAATAAATAAATAAATAAAAATAAATAGAAAGACTGTGAGTGGAACCATAGAAAACTTTAAAGTGGGTGGTGAAGGAAGGAGGTAGCTGTGTTCTGGCCAAGGTGTGGCCTGTAAGGGGCCTCACTTGGGGCCAGTGAGGAACAGAAGGCCTGGTCTCAGGTGGGATTGTGCTCTTGGAGAAACAGAAGCCAATCCTCTCAATCTGTATTGAAGGGATTCTTTTTCTTTTCTTTTTTTTTTTTTTTGAAACAGAGTCTCACTTTATTGCCCCAGGTAGAATGCTGTAATGTCATAGCTCACAGCAACCTCCGACTCCAGGGCTCAAGCAATTCTCTTCCCTCAGCTTCTGGAGCAGCTGGGATTACAGGCACCAACCACAACACCCAGCTATTTTTAGAGACGGAGGTCTCTCTCCAGCTCAGGCTGGTCGCAAACTTGTGAGATCAGGTGAAACACCCACCTCAAGGGTGAGCCACTGTGCCCTAGCTGAGGGGATTCTTTTTTTTTTTTTGCAGTTTTGGCTAGGGCTGGGTTTGAACTGCTACCCCCGGCATATGGGGCCAGCGCCCTACTCCTTTTAGTCACAGGCGTCACTCAAGGGGATTCATTTTTAAAAGTTGCTTTGAGAGCAGTGCCTGTGGCTCAGTGAGTAAGGCACCGGCCCCATATACTGAGGGTGTATGGTTCTAACCCACCCCGGCCAGCTAAAATAGCAGTAGCAACTGCAACAAAAATAGCCGGGTGTTGTGGTGGGCACCTGAGGTCCCTCCAGGAGTTGGAAATTGCTGTGAGCTGTGATGCCACAACACGCAAATCAAGGGTGACAAGGTGAGACTCTGTCTCTACAAAAAAAAAAAAGTTGCTTTGAGATGAGAGCATCATTTCCCACTTAATGGCAATTGGGACAGACTTGCAGAAGTATTCATGGATGGTACTTGTCATGGGCCAAAGGCTATAGTGTAGGAGAAAGACTAGGACCCTTCAGGGCTACCAAACAGAGAGGGTTCTCAGTGGTCCTGGAAGGGGGTGTGGTGACTGCAGGAGGTCCATCTCTGTCTGGTGCCTTAGGCAGTGGTCAGGGCCTGGATAGGGTGCAGGAGCAGAGTTCACCATGGCCTTTGACCCACTGGACTGTCCCTGGGCTTCCTGTCCTGAGCAAGGGAGGGCCAAGGCCAGACTGAGGCCTCTCCTGTAAGGCAGGCAGTACCCCCAAGATTGGCAAACCCAGGACTTCTGGTCTCTCTCACATGCTAAGGGATGCCCTGAGGATGTGCCCAGAGGTGCTGCCACCTGGGCAGGGATGGTCAGAGCCTGGGCTATTTAATTGGTTGTCCTCCTCTGGCCTCTGCTCATGGTGACTTGGACTGGACTGGCAGTTGCCTGCAGCCCACTGAGGGCTGATTAGTCTACTAACTGATCTTGAAAATGGTGTACCCCAGGCTCCAGTAACCTTTTCCCCTGTGGCCTTGCCTGGGGCTGAGAACCTCTGGCCTGGCATCCTGTGTCCCACCAAGAGGATGTCCTGTCCCCTCTGGCACCCACCCTCCTCATTCCTCCCAGGAGCTGCCTGGTCTTTAGCAATGGAGGGGGGGTTGGAGGCAGAAGCGGATTGCAAGTCAGCAGCTGCCCCTCACCTCTGCATCCTGAGCCCCACACTTCTAGCTCCCAGCCCCCTCCCCCTGATCTGGATACAGTGGACCCCAGCCAGGCACCTGGGGTTTTTCCAGGACAGACTCCAATTCCCCCAGCAGGGGTCAAGGGGCAGGGGCTCCAGAGAACAAAGACTGTGGGAGGAGAGGGGAAGTGGGGAGCAGGGAAGAGGAAGGGGCCAGGCTAAGCACATTCTGACCACCAGCTCTCAGCCAGCTGTTCCCTCCAGCCACCCCAGGGTGGGGAGTGTGTGTGGAGGGGTAAGGGATGGCTCAGGAGAGGATCCTGACTCCTCAGTGGGCTGCAGGCAACTGGGCTGGGCTGGGGAGTGGGGCCAGAGCACGCTGAGCATGTCCCTCCCAGCCCCTTCTCCACCTCATCTCCAGGTATGGCACAAGGGTCCTCATCTCTCACAGCTGGTGGCCGGGCCACTACCCTTATGTGTGTCCCCTCATGGCTATGGGGTGCTTCATCTCCAGGTGTGTCTCTATGCAGCTGTGCTTGTCCCTGCATCCCTGGGAGTCCAGGGTGTCCCTGAGAGGTGTGCTGGGGGGTGGGGGATGGGGGTGGATGTGTCTGTCTCAGAGTATGCCCTCACCTGTGGGCTCTGTGTGTAACTGTGTTAGCAGGCCTGGGCTACTCCTTCTCTAAAGTGAAGACTGACCAACGATCCCTAGAAAGGCCAGGCCCTGGGAAGGTGGGGGCAGAGCAGGTACAGGGTCCTGTCTCTTCCCCTCCTCCAGGACTTGTCCACCTTCAGCTTAGGCTTCAGAGTCAAGTTAAAAATAGCCTAAGGCCTCTGAAAAGGGAGGGGTTGGAAGGAGGAGTTGGGGGCTCTTCAGCTGGGGCTGGGTAGGCTCAGGTGAGCTTCAAGTCCTGGGCCAGGCCTCCACAGCAGTTATCCTGGCTCCAGCCTGGTAAGCTCCACATCTGCACCCTATCTGTGCAGCTGTGGGGACCCCACTCCAATGGCTCCTCTAGGCTCTGCCAAGAAAGACATCCGTCTGGCCACCCTTGGGCTGCCCTTTCCTTTCCTCCTGTCCCCTCCTCTGAGCTCACCCCAGGGAGAGTGGAGGGTTGGGGTTGTGACCTGGCCTTTTCTCCCCTGGCTTCCAGCCCAGGGCCGCCCTGCTCCTGTGACTTGCCTGGAGGGAGAGTCGTCCTGGTGGCTGGGCCTGGACAGGATGTGGGGATGGGCAGGAGGGAGGACTCTGGGAACATTCCTCCCTCAGGAAGGGGTTTTCTGGGCCTTTGTGCATACCTTTTTCTTAAAGTTCCACCTGCACACGGGACAGTGCCTACATCATAAACACGCAGTGACTCTCCACAAACTGAGTGCATCCTCATGGAGGACACACGAGTTTCTCAGGCCCTGTTGGCCAGGACTCAAGGCCGTTGCTCTGGAGGCCTACTAGCCCACACTAGCTTGCCTGCCCCTGGGTCAGCCCTGAGTCATGTGGGCTCAGCCCACATGAGGCACTGCCTGCCAGGTACCCTCAGAGACACCTGAGGTTGAAGGTGGCTTATTTTCACGGCATCCATGCAGGACAGCCTATAAGCATTTGGGTTTGTCCAAGTTGGGACTATTGCAAAGGGGGTGGCTTTGAACACTCTGGTACATATTTTTTGGTGAATCCAAGTACAAATTTTCACTGGGCATATTCCTAGGAGAGGGATTGCAGGTAGACAGGTCACAAATTTCCCTTGGCATCTGAAGGGGGGGAGCTTTGGACACGCCCCAGGAGATGTGGGAATTTGCTGTGATTTCAGCAAGTGCAAACCCCCCGGGGGCCTCTGAACTCCAGCTCCCCAGCCTACTAGGCCTTTCCAGCCTTTGAGCCCATTTGTATTGGGGGGAGGGGGAGGCAGGTCATAGGCTGGAGTCTCCCAGGGAGAGGTACTCTTCCTGGTAGGGATAGGCATTGCCTGTCCACTCTCTCCTAGGCTGGGCACACCCCAAGGAGGCGACCCACCCACCGTCCACACCCACCCTTCCTTCCTCAGGAAAACCTGTGGTCTGATAAGGCCTCCAGTCTGTGGTTTGGAAAACCACCCAAGCACCAGGACCCCAGGGGCAGCTGGGGTTCAGGAACCTGGCTCTTGGTGCTCCCCACCCCTAAGCAACAGGGCCTCCTGCAGGGTCCAGGGAAGGGACCTCTGAGAACGTAGACCTGAGGGGGTCTGAGGGATATGGAGCAGGGGTGGCCAAATCAGGGGGAATGGCTACTCCTCAAAGCCCCATCCTGGGGTCTTGGCTTGACTCCAGGTCTCCTCTAGCCCCTCACCCTAGGTTTTCCCTCTGACCTGACCCTGTTCTGGGGTGCACCCTGAGGGACAGAGGGTCCAGAAGAAGGACTCTCCCAAGTTTTCTCACTGCCCACATGTCTGCCCAGCTTCCAGAATCAGGTAAGCTCTTCTCTTCCAACATGGCCTCTTTCCAGAGTCCTTCTGCCCCTGGGCCCCCCAGGAGCAGCTAGGGATAACTTCAAGCCCAAATCCCAACAGAGAAAGCACTCACAGGGCATCTAAAATGTGAAGTTGCACCCAGAAACCAGGAAGCCAGCCCTCAGCACCTTCCAGGTGCCCACCCCACTGTGTAGATCATAGGGTCAACAAAAGCAGCAGCGTTTTCTGGGGCTTTGCTGTGAGTTCTGGTGCAGACTAACACTGCCAAGAGGGTGATGTGCCCAGCACTGGACACTCCAGTGCCCTCAGGACTCAGGGACACTGACAAGTCAAAAAGGGAAAGGGAAGGTGACATGGGCAGCCAGCCTAGGCTGTGGGGACCCCAACAAAGAGGGCAGGACTTCCTCAGGATGAGTCTTCTGGGATGGCCAAGACTTATCACGTGGGCAGAAATTTACCATTCCAGGTATAGGGGCCAGCAGGTCCAGAGCCACTGTGATGGGGACCGTGGCATGGCAGTGCTGATGGGACTTGGGCCCTGGGGCTGTCTCTTTTATCCCAAGGGGGGTGGTGCAGGCCTGGGGTTCATGTTGTATGCAGCCAGCACAGGTGTAGCTCAGAGGAGGTGAGTGGGCAAGAGGGAAGGCTGGACTCAGGAAGGGGGTGGGGAGGTGGTATTCTATTTTTATTTCAGACATTTCTGTCTCCCTTCAGGCTGTGCTGACCTGGAGGGACCCATGGCTTGAGCTGTCTGGGGCCTCTGGGGAAGGAACGTGGCCAGCCGTGGTGGGACAGAAAGAGAAATGGGAGTGTCCTCTTTTGGGCTTGAGGTCATCTTGCCCCATCTTTTGGGGGCCCAGAAGCACAGGGAGCAGGTCCTGCTGAGAAGGGAGCAAGTTCTGGGTAAAGCCATGACCTGGCATGGGTGCTGGAGCACCGTCCTCTGGAAGTGTCTTGTGGAAGCACACTGGGGTGTCCTGAGTACAAGTGACTCCTGACCCCAGTGAGGAAGAGGGAGAGGCACTTGAGGTCACTCCATGCTACATGGCCTCCTCGATCCCAATCCCTCTGTGCCCAGTGTCAGGAAACCATGCTGGCTTTGCTACCTCTGGGTTCCTCTCAGGGACTCCCCTGCCCTCCCCTGAACCTGCAGCCCCGGACTCTCTCCTCTGACCTGGCCTGCAGCATCTACATGGCTTCACATCCATATGCCTTGCCTCTGACTGCCTGATCAGAACCGCCAGCCATCACCCCCAGGCCTTGCCAGTGAGCTAGAGACAGCCCTTTCCCCCACTTTTCCCTATCACCCATGCCCCTTAATCCCAGGGCATGTCAGCCCGACTCCCTGAGAATTCTCTGATTCATCATTATTAGATCAACTCTGTCTCTTGTTCAAAGTCTTCAGTGGGATCTCATAGCTGGTGGAAAAACCCAGAAGCCCCAGTTTGGCACTCCTAGAGATAGGCTTGTGCCTGCAGTCCCAGTGAGGCTCCTCGTGCTGGCCTCACCTACAGACTCAGCCTCAGCCCATTCCTGCCAGCTCAATCTGGATGCTCCCTGACCTCAACCACCCGCATAATCACAGCCTCCAGGAAGCTGCCCAGACACCTACCACCCTCCCCAGGTGTATCTGGCATTCAATCCTGAGACTTGGATCAAGGCTCATCTTTGGTGGGGTAGAGCCGCTGAGGGCAGAATCAGTGTCCAGAACTGGACTTGCTCACAGACCACCCTGGGCATGCAGCAGAGAGGAAAGTGCATGGCATGTGCTCACAGACACCGGCACAGACACAGCAGGCACATAGGCCCAGCTGTACATGGGTGTGCACAGGCAGACATGCATGCAGACACCTGCAACTCACACAAACAGGAACGTGGACTTGGGTGCAAGATGCAAGCAAAGCCTTCTGTGAACTGTCAACATGAAATAGCCCCGGACACGCTTGAAGGTGGCAATGATGTCATCCTAAATAACCAAGACATACAAGGCACTGCTGGACAGGCCCTGGTGGGGTCAGATCAGCTCATGTGCTGCTATCTGGAGTTGTTTACTCACACACAAGCCCTTCTGTTATATAAAGTTAGGCAACGGAATGCTTCAAGGACCGTGGTGCCAGTCAAGAGCCCAGTGTGGGAAGTGCAGTGCGCAATGCACTTAGCAAAGTGGTGACCGACTACCAATTTAATCCAAAGTAAGAACGCTTTGAAGATGCAACCACTTTAGAGTGAGGGGATGTTGTATAACCTTGTAACCTATTAAAACCATTTAGGGTGGCGCCTGTAGCTCAGGGAGTACCCCCAGCCCCGGCCAAACTGTAACAACAACAACAACAACAACAACAAAAATAGCCAGGTGTTGTGGCGGGTGCTTGTAGTCCCAGCTACTTGGGAGGCTGAGATAAGAGAATCGCCTAAGCCCAAGAGCTGGAGGTTGCTGTGAGCTGTGATGCCACAGCGCTCTACCGAGGGCAACAAAGTGAGACTCTGTCTCTAAAAAACAAACAAAAAGATCTGTTTAACATATACTAAGATGAGTAATAATATTGCTGATGTTTACTTTCACTGTAAGGATAAAAGTAACAAAGGGAAACAGGATGGCAGAATAGCTCTTTGAAGAGATATCCTTGCTGTTCTCCGAAATTGTTGACTTTTCTGTAAATAATAGTAAAATTGTTAATCTCTCACCCACTTACCTGTTAATTGACTTGGGCAACAGCAAGATAGGTTTATTCAACTCCAGTCAAGGTGACCAGGGTTTTTTTTTTTTTTTGTAGAGACAGAGTTTCACACAGCTCACAGCAACCTCCAACTCCTAGGCTTAGGCGATTCTCCTGCCTCAGCCTCCCGAGTAGCTGGGACTACAGGCGCCCGCCACAACACCCGGCTATTTTTTGGTTGTGACCAGGGTTTTTAAAAGGGGGAGCAGAAGGGAGCAAAAGGGGCTATAGAGAAGTGATAAAATGGGGGGCCAGGAAGGGACTGCAGGAAATAGGAAATCACAGAAGGGAGCAAGTAGAAAATCACTGGAGTGGAGACTCCATCTGGTTCATCACTTTGCATGTGACAGCTCTTGTTTCCTAGAGCAGACTCAGCACAGGCCTGGGTCAACTTTGGGGCTGCAGTGCCTGCAGACCAAAGCCAGGCGTCCATGTAAACGTCTCTACACACGGTCCTGCTGAAAGTCCTCTATGCAGCCAGAGAGCTCGCAGCTCACAGCTCACAGGTGCCCACACTCGAGTACTGTCCTGCACCTACCCCAAATTGGCCCAGTTGGTTTAAGGCCCCTGCCACCTATGTGGGCTTCCAGCCTGGGGCAGAGCTGGTAGCACCTGGGCTGAGATAGGGGCTGCTGAACTCCCCAGCACCACAGCCCAAAGCAGGTGGTTTTCTTTGATTGTTTGGTTGCATGTTTTCCTTATTTATTTTTTAGAGACAGAGTTTCACTTTTGTCACCCTCGGTAGAGTGCCGTGACGTCACAGCTCACAGCAACCTCCAGCTCTTGGACTTAGGTGATCTTGCCTCAGTCTCCAGAGTAGCTGGGACTACAGGCGCCACTGCAATGCCTGGCTATTTTTTGTTGCAGTTTGGCTGGGGCTGGGTTTGAACCCACCACCCTCAGTATATGGGGCTGGCGCCTACTGACTGAGCCACAGGCGCTCCTTTTTTTTTGAGAGTCTCATTATGTCGCTCTCGGTAGAGTGCTGTGCCATCACAGCTCACAGCAATCTCAAACTCTTGGGCTCAAGCAATTCCCCTGCCTCAGCCTTCCCAAGTACCCTGTTTTCCTGAAAATAAGACAGTGTCTTATTTTAAGGTGTGCTCCCAAAGATGAGCTAGGTCTTATTTTCAGGGGACGTCTTATCTTTCCTGTAAGTAGGTCTTATTTTCAGAGGATGTCTTATTTTCAGGGCAACAGGGTAGTTGGGACTACAGGTGCCTACAACAATGCCCAGCTATTTTTTTGTTGCAGTTGTCATTATTGTTTAGCTGGCCTGGGCCGGGTTCAAACCTGCTACTCTGGGTGTATGTGGCTGGTGACCCACCCACTGAGCTATGGGCACCATCCCGCATGTTTTCCTTTTTAAAAAAGAAAATCAGGGGCAGCATCTGTGGCTCAAAGGAATAGGGTGCCGGCCCCACATACTGGAGGTGGTGGGTTCAAACCCAGCCCTGGCCAAAAACTACAAAAAAAAAAAAAAAAAAAAGAAAAGAAAATTTATTTTGGTGGGCGGCGCCTATGGCTTAGTGGGTAGGGCGCCAGCCCCATATAGTGAGGGTGGCGGGTTCAAAACCAGCCTGGGCCAGCTAAAACAGAAACGACAACTGCAACAACAACAACAACAACAACAAAAAGCTCGGTGTTGAGGCAGGTGCCTGTAGGCCCAGCTACTTGAGAGGCTGAGACAAGAGAATCGCTAAGCCCAAGAGTTGGAGGTGGCTGTGAAACTGTGATGCCACAGCACTCTACCGAGGGTGACAGAGTGAGACTTTGTCTCAAAAAAGAAGAAATAAATAAAATAAATTTTATTTTGGAATATTTTTAGATTTCAGAAAAGTTGCAATGTTGTAAATGCAAAGTTCTTGCGTCACTTGCTCAGCTGGGCTTCAGCTGCCATATCATGCGCATTTACCCACTGAGAGGCCTCCTTACCTCTTCACTGCACTCTGGGTCTTATTTGGATTTCTTCAGTTTCCCATTAATAGTCTTCATCTGTTCCAGGAAAACCTGTGGTCTAACAAGGCCTCCAGTCTCTGGTTTTCAGTGTCCAGAACTGGACTTGCTCACCGACCACACTGGGCCTGTGGGATCATAATGCTTAGAGCTGTCACATCTCCTTAGGGTCTTCTGGCTGGTGACAATGCCTCAGACTTTCTTTGTTTTTCATGACCTGGGCAGTTTTGAGGAGCAGTGACCAGGTGTTTTGTGGACAGCACTCTGTCTGGAGTTGTCTGACAGTCTTTCTCATAGTTAGACTGAGGTTATGAGCTCCAGGGAAGAATTTCACAGAGATTCGGTGCCCTTGCTGTCACCTATGTCAGGGGCACCTGATATCTACACGATCACTTGGTACCTGGCGCCTGTAATGTCCCTCTCTGCCTTTCTGGTTCTGCTCTCCAGAAGGGGTTCCCTGAGGCCAGTCCACACAGTGGGGGGTCGGGGTGGCTCCTTGGTTCTCTTTTTCTCGAATCCACTTGTCCACGTGTTTTATGCCAGTGCTCAGCTCTGGGGTAGAGTCCCACAGGAAGTGCAGTGGTGCTACTGCTCAGACAGCTCCAGTTCTGGCCTCCTGTGCACGCCCACTGTCCTGGCCATGGCTTTGTGTCCTTTCTGAAACTTCAGGTGCTCGCCTCATCTTTCCTGCCCCAGAGCCAGCCATTTCTCCACGGAGCCCTATTCCCAGTTCTCTCTTGTCACAGGGGATGCTTTTGTTTACTTATTTGCTAACCTATTTGTTGACTGACTCCCTCCCTCTCTGACCCTCACATCCCTGCATGTGGTGGCTTCCACGTGTTCTGTGAGTACCACCACACCAGTGAGCAAACGAGCAAGTGAATGGGGGCGAGGCAGCAATGGGTACTGCACAGGGCTGGGCCTCTCCACACCCATGGGGCAGGACAGAGCCTGTCCCTCAGGCCCTGCACAGGAGGTGGGCTGGGTGGCCCTGGGCAGGCCCTTCCTCTCACTGCTAATCCTGTGGGGAGATTCCGGGTGCATCACGCCCCATCTCTCCCTTCACCCTGGGGTCGGTCTGACCAACTGGCTGACAGGGCCCTTGGTGCCTCTCCTCTCATCCCAGCCTGGAGGATGTTTGCCCAGCCTGTAGTTCCCAGAGGGGATGCTGGCTAGAGAAGGCCAGGGGTCCCTGTGCCTGCCATGACTCTGCAGTGTTTGCCAGCCTGTGCAATGTGAGCCCTTGGAGGCCCCTGGAGAACAGCTGACCCTTTAGCCTGGATGCCCTGCCGGTGCTGACTAGCTGCCCAGAGCCTAGGATGGAATTACAGCCCAGGCCAACACCTGCAAGGGGCTGCAGTTTGTCCCCTTAGTCCTGGCCAGCTGACCCAATGGTACTTGCTATGTGCTCAGGGCCACAAGGGGCAGGGGAAAGGACAGGCTGTGTACCCACATGTGACAAGGGGCTCAGGGACCACCAGGTTGAGGGGAGAGGGGCTGTAAGGAGGCCAGGGCAGCAGGGTAGAGCCTGGACCCAGAGAGGTGGGTACAGAGGTCAGATAGTAAAGGGAGCACAGGCCAGCCTGGGACAGGTGAGATCTGGAGCTGGTCCCCTGTGGGCTGTGGAAGGTTGGTGGGTACAATGGGGGAAGATCTTGTGGGGGTACCAGGCATCCTCCTGACATTGCCAGGAGGACTCTCCCTGGGTCCATGGTTCACAGGAGTGAATAGGCCCTCAGAGGAAAGACCCCAGCTCCACCCAAAGCTCCCAGGCCTGTTTGGGCCAGGCTCTGGCTGCTTTCCCACTCCTGAGCTGGGCCTGGCTGTGGCAGCTGGCACTGAGGGCCGGCTGCCCCGTCCTCTGTCTGGAGGACCCTGGGCCTGTCCCTTCTCCTGCTCTCTGCCTCTGCCCTGGGGCACCAGTTCCTCTCAGGCCTCTAGTGCTTCCATTCCCTCTTCCTGCCCCTTGACCCACAACAAGTGTGTGGCCTGGCCTCTGTCTGTGGGAAGGTCTGGAATTCAGAGTCCTGGTGTCCTGGCAAGAAGTGCTGGTGGGAGCCAGGGCTCAGGAAGGAAGGGGGTTTGGTGGTTGGCAATGGTGCTTGGAAGGACGATTGGGGGTGAGCAAGCTCTTGGAATGGAGGTGGGTCGACAGTTGGCTGTAGCAGCTGGAGTGGCAGTTGGGGCTTGGCAGGGGTGTAGGCCTGGCAGACAGTTGGGGTGGGGTTGGCAGGTAGCCCCTGGCCCCAGAGCAGCTTTGGAGGGTGGTCTCAGAGAGGCCTGGGCAGGAAGGCAGGGCCAGCTGGCAGAAGCCATGCCCGGGAGGAGGACCACCTCGCTGCAGCCTCAGTGAGTGACCTCCCTGCCTATGGGTGGGTCTCTACTGTAGCCCAGGGCTAGCCTCCAGTCCACCCGCAGGACCCAGGGTGACGTGTGGTGGGTGGCTCCTTGGACAGCCCCAGCATCCTGAGACCAGCAGCAGCCTCTCTCCCCGCCCTGCCCTCCTCCTCTCTCTGACTGGGCTTCCAAGCAGCGTCCTGGAGAGGGCAGGGGCAGGTTCTGGGCAGTTCCCTGGGAGGGGGCAGGACTCCCAGGGCTGTTGCCATGGGGACGACTGAGCAGCACCACTGGCTGGTGAATAAACAGGCAGGTTCCCTGACCAGTGACTGAGACAAAGGCGACATCAGAAAACCACTGGGGGTGGATGAGAAAATGCTGCTTTGGGGGAGATGGGGGTGGTGGTGAAGGCCCTGGCAATGCGGGGGAGGGGCTGCCCAGGGTGACACTAGGAAGGGAGATACGAAGAGACATTTGTTGTTCCTCTATCATTTTCTTTCCCAAAGCTCCTCCCAGGCCATCCTTCACAAAAGCAGCCCTGTGAGGAGGTAGGTCCCTGCTATCTTGGTGGCCTTAGCATCTGACATGGGCCCCCTCCCAGCTCCTATGGCCCTGTGAGTTAGAGGGCAAATAGCCAGCTGCCAGAGTAAGTGGTCTCGTGAGCACAGGTGTGCAGAGAGGCTGTGAGTGCAGGGCTGTGCCACATGGCTGTGGTTCTAGTAGATTGTCCTAAGTCCCTTCTGCCAGTTCTTGGGGCAGAGAAAACAGGGGTCTTGATCCCCAGTCTGAGAGCTGCTGGGGTGTGGGGCTCCCAGGTGAGAGAGGCCTCAGTGCTCTGGAGCTTCTTCCATCCAGGCTCAGGCTAGGACTCAAGAAGAGTTTCTACAAAAAAACTCTTGGGGTTGGCCTGAGTTGGGGTGGGGTTGGCAGGTAGCCCCTGGCCCCAGAGCAGCTTTGGAGGGTGGGGTAGGCCTGCGTAGTGGTGAGATGGTGGCAAAGGCTCGACTCTCACTGGCAGGCCCCCTGAGCAATGAGTGAGCAACAGTGTGTGCTCTCCTGAGACAGCCTTTGCCTTGCTCCATTCTTGCATGGAAACACAGTATACCACTAACACCATCCTTCTGGGAGGGTGCCTGGGGTATCCAGCAATGCTGGGGGAGAACAGCACTCTCTGAGCAGTGAGAGCATGGGCAGGCTCCACAAGAGGACTCTGGATCAGGCACTGGGGCTCCTTAGTCTGGCCGGACAGTCCACGAGCTCTCCCATCTCTCCAGGCCTCTTTTCCTCCATGAACTACCACTGAGCTCTAGGTAAGTAGCCAGATTGGGGGTGGGGGTCACTCTGCAGAGAGTGAGAAGCATGTGACCAGACACATCCTCCTGGAAGCCTCGCTGCCACTTCTCAGGTGGCTGTGCTCATTCTCCACCTGCATAAGGCCAGGGAGGGCTGGTTGTTTCATACCAGGGAATGTGACCAAGCGGGTTGTCCAAAAGAAAGGCTGGGGCAGGGGTTCCTGGGCTGGCAGTGAGAGCCCACAGGGCTGGAAAGGGGCTGGGATGGGGTGTCTGTACAGCCACTTCCAGGCGCCAGCCATCAGTAAGGGAGTGTCCAAGGCTTTCATCACTGACTGCCAGACCTCGCGGCTCCCCCTTGCTCACTCATGGAGAATTCGCCCAGCCTGCCCTCCCACTGCCGCCTGTGAATGCCTCCTTACACATTCTGAGAAAGCATCCATAATGGCCCGCCGCCTCCCACCTCCGGAGGAATTCCGCGGCTCTGGGCCCACGGGGAGGCACCGCGCAGACGGCCCCAGGTGCCTCTCCATTGGTTGGCCCAGCCGTGCTTGATTTCCCGCCGCATCTGGCCGGCCCCAGGCTCACCTCCCTTCCCGCCATCGCTCTCGGGCAGAGGAAGCGAGGTGGCCTTTAACCCTTGCGCAGGCTGGCCAGGAATGCAGGTCCGCGCTTCTCATTCCACCAGCCCGAGGGCTCGAGGACAGACGCACAGGCCCGGGCGTCCAAGCCTCGCCGCGCAGCCGTGGGACAGGGTTGGGGAGATTCATTCTGGGCAACACGAATCGCGATTGCAGGCGGGGGAGCTGGGGCTAGGCGGGGGCTGCTCGCTTCCCGCCCAGCACCCTCCCGGGGCAGACCACCCGACCGGAAAGACCAATGTGCGGCTGCTGGTGTTCTTAGTTGGCCAAAACCAAGCACCAGTGAGGGCACCGCCACGTGGCCCGCGCCCCAAGGTGCGCCTTTCCCAGGGAGTGCCAAGGTTCTCCGATGGCTGGGCGCGAGGTGCCCAGGTCCTCCCACACCTCGCGCCCCTGGACGCCTTGGGAGTGCCTTTTCGTCACGTAGTCAGCGGCCCGCGGAGCCGCCTGGGCGATGGGGAAGTCACGAAGTTTTCAAGACGCACGCAGCGCGATAGCGCGTCGGGGCGCGGGGACAGCCTGTGACCCAGGCACAGCGCGCCCCCGAGGACCTGGCGCGTTGACAATGCCGGGGCGCGCAGTCGGGAATGGACAGAGGTGCCCTCGCCCAGCTCGCCTTTCCTGTCCGGGTGGTCTCCAGGCTGCTGGACACTCGCGGGGAAAGGACGCCCCAGCCAGGGAAATCTGCACCGTGCCGCCCCAGCCCCCAGCCGGCCTAGGGGAGGGGGCTTCCCACAATGCCCAGCGAGCTCCAGCCCGCACTTCCGCTGTCCGGCCGCCCACGGGGGGGGGGCCGGGAGGAGAACGGACCCCCTCCGTGGTCCCCCGCGACTCGGCGGCACGGAGCCCGGGCCGAGCTAGGGGCGGGGCCGGCGGCCGGCCGGTGTGGGCGGGGTCCGGGGCGGTGGCCGTGGCCGGGGCACGGCGCGGCCCAATCAGCAGCGGCCGGGCGCGCGCCGGGGGGCGGGGTCAGGGCCTGCGGGAGGGGCGCGCGCGCTCGGGCGGCGGGGGCCGCGGGGTTGGAGCGGGCGCGGGAGCGCGCGTCGGCCTGACGGACGGACGGACGGACGGACGGATCGAGCAGCCAAGGCGAGCGCGCACCTCGGACCCGCCCGGACGCAGCGCTCTCCCGGCTGCGGCGGTGATCACCGGGCTGGTCCAGCAGCCTCGGCACCCGCCCTCGCCCTCGCCCGCGCCCCATGGGGTCACAGGTAAGCTGCGCCGGCTCATTGTCCGCGCGGCCGGCCGGCTCATCGCGGTGGGGGCCGGGCCCGGCCGCTCTGGGACCCGGTCGCCCCGAGCCCAGGCCCGCCCCCGCCCCCGCCGCCCCGCCACGCCCCGCCCCGCGGGGGCGCCCTCTCGGAGGCGACTGGCGCGCCCCGGCTCCGGCTCCAGGGGGCGGTGAGGACCCCGGCTTGGCGCCCACTGGTGCCCAGCCTGGGTGGCGTGGGCGGGGCGGGCGCGGCGTGGGGTCCCCGTGGGGCTGCACGCGGAGGCGGCGACAGCAGTGGCGGCGGGGCTGCCCCGGCCCCTTGCCCCGGGCACCTCCCGCCACCGCCTCCGCCCCGGTCCCTGCCCGTCACCTCCGAAAGGGGAATTTTCCAGCTGGTAATTTCTGCTGCGTCAACGCCTGGTCCCGAGAGGCAGCCCGGGGGCGTCCTAGTGACCCCCGCCCGCGCCGCCCAGCGCGCCCCCCGCCGGTACAGCCGAACCGCACCCGGACTCGCCCGCACCGAGTTTGCCAAGAATCAGAACTGCGGGAGGTGGGCGAAGGCAGGTCCCTGAACCCTGCGGGGCCCTGGGGGTCATTGTCTCTCCCAGAAGCCGGACGCCCCGCCTGGTCTCCATTTTAATCACCGGCTGAACCGGGGCGCAGGGGCCTCTGAGCGGGGCACCGAGGGGCGCTCCGAGAGGACTCGGCGCGCAGAGGGAGTAGGGTGCGCTTCGAGCGGCGTCTTTGTTTCTCTGTAAATAGACATGTCAGTTTCACGGGGTAGCGCGAGTCAGTGTCTGACAACTCAGTCTCGCTGGCGAAAGGGAATTTTCTGCGCCGGGGGCAGGACTGTGGCTACTTGGGGGTTCCCCCGGTCCGACTAACAAAGTCACTATTTGTAGGTTTAATGAGCCACAGACAATAGGGCTGGACCAAGGAACCTGGGTGCAAACCAAAAGGTGCGAAGAGCAGATATATTCTGACACCAAAGAAATATAAACAAAAGAAAGTTTGAGTGAGATTCGTAGTGAATTTCCCCCGCTTAGGTGCTGCAATCTCAGCGAAGCATTTGGCGCACGTTACAGTGGCAAGATTGTTATCTGCATTGTTTAAAGAAATGCTAATTAGGAGACTAGCCAAGGACCTGGTTGTAGACACCTGTGCAGCGCACTCATTAATTGTATCAACTGTAGAATCTTTCAAATTGGATTTGTATCAAAGCTGACTTCCCGTTTGGTAACAGACTTGTGCATACACCTCTTGTTGGTTGTCATGCCTGTGCAAGGCGTATCTCTACTTTAGAAGAGTAGAAAATAGCTTATTCATTAAAAGGAAATGCATAAAAGGGTTTTTCACATGAATAATGAAGCAATGAATAGAATTTTATCATAGTAGAATTCTTCCATTTGGAGTATCTTATGATAGTAGCAGATATGAAAACTTTCAGGCACCTCAGTCCTGTTGTTGGAGAAAGGGTAAGGGAATGATGGGTGTACTTAGGCAGGAGTCACCATAGATTTAAGTTGAAACTTAAACACTGTATCCCCTAAAAAGCTAGTAATTATTTTCATAGCCCTTGCTGAAGGGAAAAAGGGTGGGAAGTTATTCTGGGATTTTTTTTAGGCAGTAGAATACACTCATTTTGGGGTGTTTATTTTTTATTTTTTTGAGACAGAGTCCCAAGTTGTCACCCTGGGTAGAGTGCTGTGTGTGTGGTGTCACGCTCACAGCAACCTTAAACTCCTGAGCTTAAGCGATTCTCTTGCCTCAGCCTCCCAAGTAGCTGGGACTACAGGCGCCTGCCACAATGTCCAGCTGTTTTTTGTTGTTGTTGTTGCAGCTGTCCTCGTTTTAGCTGGCCCAGGCTGGAACCCGCCAGCTCTGGTGTATGTAGCTGGCACCCTACCCACTGAACTACCAGTGCCACCCACTCTGGGGTGTTTAGAAGTCCAAACTTCAGTCTTATCTCAGGCCATCCTGGGGACAACATTTAAGTAAGCCTCTCACTGACATTATCCTAGATGTGAGAGTTTTGTTCTGCTTAGATGAGATGATTTATACTCAGGTTTATCTGTATTGTATATGAAAATAAGTTGTTCCTGTGCTCAGACTCAGTTCCACTCCTCTCTCCATTGTCTAGGACTATTGGACTGTTGACTGCAGAAGCAAGAGAGCCCCGGAGGTGCCAGGCCAGGCTGATCCATTGCTCCTGAGATTTCCCATGCCCCTTGGTCACACAGTAGCATAGAGATCAGTAAACACAGTGAAACTGCTTCAATGATTTAGAAAAAATAACCCTTACTTGTGGGCACTGTCATTGTGGGAGGATGCATTATTTACAAATACTGTTCAACCACATTAAATTTTTTTTTTTTTTGAGATAAAGTCTCACTATGTCACCCTAGGTAGAGTGCAGTGGCATCACAGCTCACAGCAACCTCAACCTCTTGGGCTTAAGCCATTCTCTTGGCTCAGCCTCCCAAGTAGCTAGGACTACAGGTGCCTGCCACAATGCCCAGCTATTTTTTGTTGCAGTTGTCATTGTTGTTTTAGCTGGCCCAGGCCAGTTTTGAACCCGCCAGCCTTCGTGTATGTGGCTGGCTTTGTAACCACTGTGCTACGGGCACCAAGCCAAACAACCACATTAAATTTTAAGAGTGAACTTTTCAACATTGTCCTAATGTGGGGTTTTTCAAATTAAGGAAATTGGGACACTTTGTCCCTGTAGTCTGTGTTTCTGGGACACTGTACACTTGCTTGCTCCATTCTTTATCAGAGGTCTCAGACCAGCCTCTGAGAGCTGAGGAGACCCACTTAATGTGTGGCATCTAGAAAGTGCCACAAGCCTCGGAACTTGAGCTTATCCCTCATAGTGCTGATGCTCGTGCTCAGGCACCTATGCTAAAGCCAGAGGAAAGTTCCAGAAACCCTCGCTCCTTCCCAGCCTGTACCCTGGAGTCACAGCGCATGTGGCACCCTGTTCTGGGGGCTTCATGTCCTTGCCCAAGTTATATTCTCCCAGAACTGTGATCTGGTTTTATTTTTTTGGAGGCAGAGTCTCACTCTGTCACCCTGGGTCGAGTGCTGTGATGTTCTAGCTCACAGTAACCTCAGACTCCTCGGTTCAAACGATTCTCCTGCCTTAGCCTCCCAAGTAGCTAGGACTATAGGTACCCACCACTATGCCCGTCTACTTTTTCTATTTTTAGTAGAGATGGGTTCTGGATGTTGCTTGGGCCGATCTTGAACTCCTGAGCTCCGGTAATCCACCCACCTCGGCTTCCCAAGGTGCTGGGATTACAGGTGTGAGCCGCTATACCCAGTTTAGTGTGATCTGATTTAACATAGCCTACCTTAAAATATCTTGAGTGATGGTGGATTGTTATAATTCCCCCCAAAAATTCTCCTGTGAATCTTTACCTTCTGAAAAAATAAAATTCTTCTTGTTGCTATATGTTTGCTTGAATGGTCTGACTCCTAAGAGTAAGTGGGTGATTAAAAGTCTCTATTAAGGCCACAAGACTTATTTAAGTCTTTGAAATATAGTCATTGTGTCCCAAACTGGCTCTGGCTTTGGTGTGGCAAGTTCTGGCTGTGAGCTTGTACAGAAGAAGCTGGGGTCTCAGACTGTGGGGTCAGCAGGGTTTTTCTGCTTTCCTGCTTTTCTTGCTTGTGTATTCTGCTTACCTCACATGTACAGAATCAGGCTTGGCGTCTGGATTGCTAGTGACAACAAAATGTGTCCTGTGGTATTATTTGTACATGGAAAACAGAACCTTTTTTTCTTTTCTTTTTTTTTTTTTCTTGAGACAGAGTCTCACTTTGTCACCTTCGGTAGAGTGCCATA
The DNA here is from genome assembly GCF_027406575.1 of Nycticebus coucang. NCBI lineage: Eukaryota > Metazoa > Chordata > Mammalia > Primates > Lorisidae > Nycticebus > Nycticebus coucang. Next base: position 67,205,823 of record NC_069800.1, on the reverse strand, counting down.
GCGTCACAGCTCACAGCAACCGCAAGCTCTCGGGCTTAAGCAATTCTCTTGTCTCAGCCTCCCAAGTAGCTGGGACTACAGGCACTTGCCACAATGCCCAGCTAATTTTTAGAAATGGGGTCTTGGGTTACAGGGGTGAGCCACCTCACTTGGCCTTAAGAACCTTTTGTAACAAACTAAAAAGTTACCTGTTAAAGGATATGAACAAACAAAACCAGTCAAATTTATCCTAAGTATGATTTATGCAAAGTTTTCTGTTGAATAGTTAAATATCGATAGTGCTGTTTAACTCTAATTTAGATTTTAAATTACCCAGTGTTTTTAAATACTACTATTTTGATTTGAAAAATTACTATCCTGGTGGTGCCTGTAGCTTAAGCGGCTAAGGCGCCAGCCACATACACCAGAGCTGGTGGGTTTGAATCCGGCCTGGGCTGCCAAACAATGACAACTACAACCAAAAAATGGTGGGCATTGTGGAGGGCACCTGTAATCCCAGCTACTTGGGAGGCCGAGGCAAGAGAATCACTTAAGCTCAGGAGTTGGAGGTTGCTGTGAGCTGTGATGCCACAGCACTCTACTGAGGTCAATAAAGTGAGACTCTGTCTCTTAAAAAAAAAAAAAGATACGGAGAGCCAGGTGCTTCTGACCTGGGGCTACACAGAGAGCTTAAGTCACCTGTGGGAAGGGTGGATGCACCTGGATGGCATAGCCCATGGGCTTTGGGGACGTCACTTTCCCAGTGTGGGTCTCTTGGGAAATCGTGGGTTTGATGTGTGATTCTCAGTTCCTTCCACTCCTAACAGTCACCTGCCAAGTATGTCCTGGGCCTGGAGAGCAGAGCTATGAGTCTTCCTGGGGCAGAAGAACCACACCTCTGACCAAAGTAAGCAGTCACTTATCTTCAGTGTTGATTTGCTGTTTTCCCAACTGACTTACTTAAAATCACCCCACAAAAAGTTACAGAGATTAGGTGCTTTGCTGAATTAGAAAGACACTTGCCCTGGCTGCTGGTTTTGAGTTGTGGAGAGGTACACACACAGACAGGCTTTCTAGAAACACTACATGATCTGCCCACCGGGCAGAGTGGGTTGTGGGGCCAGTACAGTGACTGCGCATGGGCCCAGCGATGCCCAGGTAGAGTGGGGACAGCTGGCCTGGAGGATGTGGGGTGAGGGAGGGGTCATGAAGGTGGGCAATGGAGGTGGTGCCTGGAAGCACCATTTCTCAGGGCACCCAGAGAGGCAGGGAGGGCCAAGTTGTCCTGTGGGCCCTGGGCTGTCAGGAGGGTGTCTGGTAGAGGCATGTGTGTGGTGTAATAAAGTAGCACCACCAGTGTCATGCTTACCGGGCCAAGCCTAGCTTGGGCTTTAAGGAAGATGCAGTTTACAGTTTTCTTTTTTTTTTGTAGAGACAGAGTTTCACTTTGTCGCTCTCGGTAGCGTGCTGCAGCGTCACACAGCTCACAGCAACCTCTAGCTCCTGGGCTTAGGCGATTCTCTTGTCTCAATCTCCCGAGTAGCTGGGATTATAGGCGCCCACCACAACTCCTGGCTATTTTTTTGTTGCAGTTTGGCTGGGGCTAGGTTTGAACCCACCACCCTCGGTATATGGGGCCAGTGCCCTACTCACTGAGCCACAGGTGCCACCCAGCTTAAGAATTTTTTAAAGAAGCAGAAATTACTCAGCTATACTTAGAGATGGAGAATTAGCTAAAGGAGGTAGCAGTTTGCTCAGGTGAGACTGGCTGCTCAACTGGCTCCTCACCGTGCTGGTCTGTAGACCCCCGGAGGACTCGGTTTCCCATGCTTCAAGGGGCGCCTGCTTGGGTGCTGGGAGATCAGAGATGCTCAACTTTGAAGGTAGTCCTGACTCTCAGACAGAATGTTGGGGAGACACCTGGTCAGAGAACCCATGTGCTTTGGCCTGAGCCTCTGTCCTAAGCCTCATGCTTCTGAAGGAGTCCTTCATTGGTCACGTTGGGGAACCCATGAGGGGGTTCATTCTTTAGTGGGCATTTCCTCCCACGGGCAGAGCGTGAGGCAGCCTTGGAGCCACACATGCACCACCTTCCAGGTTGAGGCAAAGGAGTTGCAGTGGGCAGAGATGGGACAAATTGTTCTGGGGATCGGCAGTCCAGGATGCAGGGTTATCATGTTCTTCTCTGACCAGAGTCTGGATCCTACGGCGAACTAAATTCCTCTCCCTTAGAATTCCATGCTCCCAGGCTGGGCTATTCCTTGTTGAGCACCTGCGGGGTGGCTGATGCTGCTGCTTTCCAAACAGCAGCTGCTGAGATGATGGCACATCTTCCTGTGGACTTGTCTCCAGACCCAGGTACCGGAGGCCAAAGGCACTATTATTCCTGTTATTCAGGGAACCTCTGAAATGTATCAGGCCTCCTGTACTCTTAGATCCCATAGCCAGAAGTTTTGTGTGTGTGTGCGCATGTCAGTTGTCAGGAGAGTTTCCAGAGCTTTGACAAATTCTCAGCTGGGGCCGATGTCACACACAAAAACATTAGGTTGCACCGATAAATGTTTTGGGGGATTATTTCAGGGCACAAAACTCAGAAAGTTTGGACAGGGCTCCCTCTTTTTCTTTCTGCTCTCTTGGCTTCCTCTTTCGCACTAACCACTTGGTGCCAGCTTTGCTGGCTGGTGGTGTCAGTGTATTTACTTTTCGATCTGTCTCATTTATGTATCAATTCCAACTGATCAACACTTCATCTGCTTCTGAAATGTTAATAGTAAAAATTCACTATTGAGCAAAAGTACAGATGGTAATTTTTCCTGTAAAAACCTTAGATAAGAGAAAGTTAAAGGTGTAAGTTCTAGGATAGGCGTGGTGGCATCTATAGTCCCAGCTACCCAGAAAGCTGGGGCAGGAAGATCACTAGAGCCCAGGAGTTTGAGGTTGCAATGAGCTGTGATGGTGTCACTGCATTCCAGCCTGGGTGACAGAGGGAGACTCTGTCCCCCTCAAAGAAAGGATAAGTTCTTGTAGTATACTAAGTGAGTATATTTTCTTGGTTAGTGAGTGCTTAAATCAAGCAGGCTGCATAATAGTCTTCTGCTTTGAAAATTGGCAGTAATATTGCCAAGGTGCTGATTTCTATGATTTAAAAATAATTATTACTGACTATATATCCGTTTTTTTGTTTGTTTTTTTTAGACAGAGTCTCACTTTGTCACCCTCAGTGGAGTGCTATTGTGTCATAGCTCACAACCTAAAACTCTTAGTCTCAAGTGATCCTCTTGTCTGAGCCTCCCCAGTAGCTGGGACTACAGGCGCCAGCTACAACACCCAGATACATATATATATATTTTTAAGAGACAGGGGTCTCATTCTTGGTCAGCCTGGTCTTGAACTCCTGACCTCAAGCAATCCACCCACCTTGGCCTCCCAGAGTGCTGGGATTATAGGCCTGAGCCACCACACCCAGCCTATATATCAGTTTATAATTTTTTATTTCTGAAGAGAAAAAAGGAGTCAGGATATTTAAAACCACAGGGGAGCTTTGTAAATAACTGCTAATATTCTTATCTGAAGGGAATGCAACGTTTTAGGTTAATGTCACTATTTCTACTTAAAGTGTTCCTGTTCAGCCTGGCCTTTTAAAAATGTGCCTGGCTGCAGTCCCCACTACTCTGGAAGCTGCAGACCACTTCAGGCCAGGAGTTCAGGGCCATCTTGTAACACAGTAAGACCCCATCTCTGAAAAAAGTAATAATTTTTTTAAAGTGCTCTGTTTATTATATATTGTCACTATTGTTTTTTAAAATTATATATGGATAACTCCATACATTGGGAGCTGGCAGTTTTTCCTTGAGGAAACAATTATTTTCCATTTTCTATGGTGATATAAAGACACATCTATATTGTTTCATTGCTTTTATTTTAGTTTGTATGAAGACTTTTATTCTTTAGCTACAGGCTATTTGAAGAACTTTTTAGAAATGATTAGCAGACACACTCCCTTGTGCACTAAAACACAGGGAGGGGAGCAGCTCAGCAGAGCGGTTTTTACTGTTGGATTTTAATTATTCTAGTTGTTTGTCTTACGTGTGGACAGAGAGATGGGCAGGAAATGACTGGTGCTGACACTTTTTTTTTTTTTTTTGAGACAAAGTCTCCCTCTGTCACCCTGGGTAGAGTGCTGTGGCGTCATAGCTCACAGAAACCTCAAATTCCTAGGCTCAAGCAATCCTCTTACCTCAGTTTTTCTATTTTTAATAGAGATGGGGTTTCACTCTTGCTCTGGCTGGTCTCAAACTTCTGAGCTCAAGCCATCCACCCTCCTCAGGCTCTCAGAGTGCTGGGATTAGAGATGTGAGCCACTGCGTCCAGCCTGACGCTCTTTTTTAAGTTAGTCTTTTTCACAGTTGCTCATGAAATTTGGCTGGAGGAAACTGAACATTTGGGGAGGCTGAAAGGTGGTCTTTTTAATCCTTTTGCTTTTCTGGTTTGGTATCAATTGCTAGAAGCCCTGGAGAGAGAGGTGGAAGGCCCATGTCTGCAACACCACCCGGTGTCTGAGGCAGAGCTCTCAGTAGGGATAACGAGCTGAGTCTCCAGGTGGTCACGCAGCCGGGGCTGGATGCAGGGGTAGGAAGGGCCAAGGCCGAGACACCCACCTCCACTCTGAGTATTCAGCTTCCCCACACACAGTCCATGTGTGCCTGAGGGATTCGTAGCAATTCTATTTATTTGAACTGACTCTGCTTTGTCTCAAGAAGGAAGGATATCCATGAAATCATGAGTTTGATGTCTTAGTTATGTTTTTCTTGATACATACTAAAATAAAGACACAATTATTAGAATGATAAAGATTGCCCCACATTGGCCAGCAGCCAGCACTCAACACTGTGGCCAGGGGGGTCTCGGCTGGGCCCAGGGCCATCCCTCCTCTGCAGAGCTGCCCCTGCTGCTAATGCAGGCACATGGTCTGGCCCTCTCACCCACCTGGGAAAGACTGTGACACTCCCTACAGGGCAGTGAGGGCTTTGCCAATGCTTTCTTGTGCTGCTGGGCAGCACCTGGCTCCCCTGGCTGCTGGAGGGCTGGACTGGTCAGAGACTCTTCAGAGCCCCCAAAGATGCCCCTCCCAGCCCTAGGGCAAATCAGGGAACTGAAGCACGGGGACTGGCGGAGGGAACCTACTGGATCCAGGCAGCCTTTCCTGTGGTCAGCCGGGGAGCAAATGGGGCAAGTTAGAGTCTATCTGTATGAATTTCCTGTGGCTGAAAACAATGGAGATTTATTCTGTCAAGTTCTGGAGGCTGGAAGCCCAACACCCTGGTGTGGACAAGGGCTGGTGGCTTCCCAAATCTCTGGGGCGGGGGAATCCTTTCTGCTTCACCTGTTCCCACCTCTGTGTCTGTGTCCAGATTCTCCTCTTCTTTTAGGGACACTGGTCATTTGGATTAGGACACACCATAATCTATTACCAGCTAGTCTGACTAGATTATATCTGCAAAAGTCCCACTTTTTTTTTGAGACAGAGTCTCACTTTATCGCCCACGGTAGAGTGCCGCGACGTCACACAGCTCACAGCAACCTCCAGCTTTTGGGCTTATGCGATTCTCTTGCCTTAGCCTCCCGAGTAGCTGGGACTACAGGCACCCGCCTCAACGCCCGGCTATTTTTTGTTGCAGTTTGGCTGGGGCCAGTTTGAACCCACCACCCTTGGTATATGGGGCCGGCGCCCTACTCACTGAACCATAGGCGCCGCCCCCAAAAGTCCCAGTTTTTATATATGTATGTATATATATATATATATATACATTTTTTTTTTTTTTTAGACAGAGTCTCACTTTGTTGCCCTCAGTAGAGTGCTGTGGTGTCACAGCTCACAGCAACCTCTGGCTCTTAGGCTAGGGCAATTCTCTTGCCTCAGCCTCCAGAGCTGTTGGGACCATAGGTGCCCGCCACAATGCCTGGCTATTTTTGTTGCACTTGCCACTGCTGTTTAGCTGGCTGAGGCCGAGTTTGAACCTGTCACCCTCGGGATATGGGGCCGGTGCCCTACCCACTGAGCACAGGCGCCGCCCAAAAGTCCCACTTTGAAGTGAGGTCACATTTGCAGGGTTAAGGCCGCAGCTGGTGGCATCCAGCCTCTGAGGCATGTTCCACACATGCTTCTCAGTCCCAGCATTTATCAGGGCATTTCCATGCATCACCAGCTGTCACCTCTCATGGCCTCTGTACCTTTGATGGTGCTGTTATGTACAGCAGAGGTGGCCAATAGCCAATTTGACCACAGTGTTAATTAACATGTCCAACAAATGTTCACATAGACCTGAGCCCATGGCTAGCAGTGTTCTTGCCTGGCACAGCAGCAAAGTTCTTTTGTTTGTTTATTTGTTTTTGTAGAGACAGAGTCTCACTTTATTGCCCTCGGTAGAGTGTCATGGTGTCACAGCTCAAAGCAACCTCCAACTCTTGGGCTTAGGTGATCCTCTTGCCTCAGCCTCCCGAGTAGCTGGGACTACAGGCGCCTGCCACAATGCCCGGCTATTTTTTTGTTGCAGTTTGGCTGGGGTTGGGTTTGAACCCACCTGTCTCACTATGTTGCCCTCGGTAGAGTGCGGTGGCATCACAGCTCACAGCAACCTCCAACTCTTGGAGTGATTCTCTTGCCTCAGCCTCCTGTGTAGCTGAGACTACAGGCACTCGCCACAGTGCCTGGCTATTTCTTGTTGCAGTTGTTGTTTAGCTGGCCTGGGCCATGTTTGAACCCACCAGCCTCGGTGTATGTGGCTGGAGCCATAACTACTGTGCTACGGGTGCTGAGCCAGCAGTGAAGTTCTTGTTCTCTTGCATCTAGACTCTGGCAGGGGCAGCAGGATGAAGAGACCAGTGCATCGTGCATTTCATCTGGTGAAAGGAGCCACCGCCTACTATGGGCAGAGATGGAACGGTACAGAGCGGAATAGGCATCTTGAAGGGCTGAGCAAAGATGGAGCCAGGGTATCTGGGGCAGCTGAGTCTTCCCTGACACTCATGTCTCTCCCATCTAGAGCAGGATTTGGGACCCTACTCTGGGCACCCCCTTCTGCACCTTGGCCACTGGGGGTCTTGCTTTTCTCTTCCCTTGGCAGCCCTTTTCAGGATGACATTTTTGAGTATTTAGCCTTTCTAAAGGAAGGACAGCCACTATTTAAATATAGTTATCAAAACTTAGAAAAGTTTGTTTTGTGATATGGTAATGTGGAACTTTAATGCATCAAACAAGATCATTAAGCAGTGACGCACTGCTGACACACTGACACAATTCAGCAGCCTTGGTGAGCACAAAGCATGTTCTAAGGTACCCTCGGCAGCCATAGGCAAATGTGGAAATCACTGTTTTCCTGGCTTGCGGTCTGTAGTCAGATTCCAGGCTTGGACAGAGTCGTGCCACAAGTCACAATCCCACCCGTGGGATGGAGCAAGGGAAGGTGGCTGCAAACTCAGGCAGGTCTCCAAGCGAGGTTGGGGTGCCCCGATGGATTATTTTCTTACAATTTCTGCATCACTTGATTACATATTTTCCAAATTTTGTAAATGTTATGCCATTTTATAACCTAATTAAATTTTCAAATACGTATTTTGGAAGTTTCTGGACATACACAAAATCAGAGAACTATCCCCATTGCGCAGTAGGCATAATCCCCAGTATTCTGTTCTTGTCTTTCTCATCTCCCTCATTCTTTCTCTCTCTCTTGCTCTATCTTAGAGCAAGTTGCAGGCATTGTACAGTGAAGGACTTTGCTGTGTGGGATGCCACACAGCAGGTACCCAATACAACACCCTCAGCATCACCAATGCCAGATTGGCCTTGGTGCTTCTGGATGGTGCCTTGCATGCTCGACTGTGGTCTCTCCGAATCTACCTAATGGGCCACACGCTGCGTGCAGGTGGTGGGACCTGGAATTCTGCTAGCTGTGGAGCTTCCCTCTCTGTTGTGTTTGGTTTGTTTCTGGAAGAGTCAGAGTTATCAGTTCCATTGAATTTCCTGTGTGGTAGGGTGGCTGGTTTCATCCTTGAGACTTTGAACAAGGGCCTGTGGGTCGGACCAGAGAGCAGACAAGAAAGAGGCCAGTGGGCCAAGACACGCCAGTCTGAAGACAATTGCTGGGGCAGCAACTTCTCTGACTGTGGCAATGACCTTTACACTAGAACTTTCTACTCAATACATACATATATATGTGTATATATATATAAATATATATATATTGTTGTTGAGACAGAGTCTTACTATGTTGCCTTCAGTAGAGTGCTGTGGCGTCACAGCTCACAGCAACCTCAAACTCTTGGGCTTAAGCGATTCTCTTGCCTCAGCCTCCTAAGTAGCTGGGACTATAGGTGCCTGCCACAACACCCAGCTTTTTGGGGTTTTTTTTTTGCAATTTTTGGCTGGGGCTGGGTTCGAACCTGCCACCTCTGGCATATGGGGCTGGCACCCTACTCCTTTGAGCCACAGGTGCTGCCCCATCTATATTTCTTAAATTTATTTATTTTTATTGTTAAATCATAGCTGTGTCCATTTGTGCAATCAAGAGCCCCAGCTATTTTTGTTGTTGTTGTTGCAGTTGTCATTGTTGTTCAGCAGGCCCAGGCCGGGTTTGAACCCACCAGCTCCAGTGTATCTGGCCAGCATCCTAACCATTGAACTATGGGCGCCAATCCTCTACTCAGTATATTTTAAAGCACTAATAATTTCTATATTTTGGTGCTTACTCTTAAACATTTATGTGCCTTTTGTTAAGGAGACTTTGTGTGGATTTTTCCAAACACTTATGACCTATTTAAGTTTAATTTTAAAAATTCTGAATGTGCCATTGGTTAATAAAGTATAGGAATATCTTATGACATTTTTAAACCTTAATTCTCTTATTTTAAATTGATTTTCATTTAGTTTTTACTAAAAATGCAAATACAATTTACTTTTGCTTTTTTTTTTCATGTAGGAAAAGTGGATATGTAATTTTGCCAAAATTTGGTGTTTCCCTATTAGTGAGAGGTTTTGTTATAAAAAGATTGCCCCTGAAGTGGGTCAGTATTAAAACCTTATTTTAATGTTTGCTGGGATCACTTCATTTGAATTTTTTGTTGTTATTGCTTTTTCGCTTTTTGGTTTGAGACAGCATCTCACTCTGTCACCCAGGCTAGAGTGCTGTGGTGTCAACTTAGCTCACAGCAACTTCAGACTCCTGGGCTCTAGCGATCCTCTTGCCTCAGCTTCCTGAGTAGCTGATACTACAGGTGCTGCCACTATGCTCGGCTAATTTTTCTGTTTTCAGTGTGTGTGTGGCAGGGTCCTAAGCTCAAGTAATCCACCTGCCCCAACCTCCTGGAGTATTGGCATTACAGGCGTGAGCCACTGTGTAGGCCTCATTTGAATACCTTAATGGATGCTTCTCAGTTCGAAGTCAAGAGTTATTTTTACTTTAGTCGTTTTTTTCTAGGTAAATAATTTTTACCCATTAGCAAACACTGGATCTGAAATATCTGTGAGCTGGTCTTTCTAGAAAAGTGGGAGTTGGTGAGAGAAACGTGCTACTTAGGGAGGTGGGGTTTGTTCTAAAATTTTTGTCTCCTGAAAAAAACGCTGGAATTTTGGTAGAGCTGGGGAGGAAAGGGGTTTGCTGGAGTTGTGTGGCTCATCCTGTAGGCATTTCCTGAGCCCCTGCCGGTGGCATGAAGATGAGACAGCTACAGGGACCTTTGTGCAGGGGCAGGGCTGACAAGTGCTCCATGAGTAAGCACAGAGCTCTGCGGGTCTGGGGATAGGGTCAGCAGTCTCCTGCTCCAGCCTCAGCCCATGCTGGAAGGGTGATGTGAGGAACTGGGGAACCAGTAAGGGCCCGTTGCAACTGCTCTGCCTGATATTTTTTGCCTCTCTGAGGTTGTCCATCGCCTTGGGCATCGCCGCCCACTGCCCTGAAGGGGTTTGGTCTGCTCTTAGAAGTCAGAGGTGCAAGTCTGAAGTTAGGCAGCTTCCCTGTGATGTGAGAGGGGCGGAGAGGAAGGTCCTACCTCTGGTCTCCTCTCTGTGGGGGATACCCCTCCCCATGGCACCTCCAAGATTCTAGGATTCTTACGCCTGTGGCCCCATGCCCCTCTTGCCCTTTCTGTGGGGCTCTGGAACCCAGAGAGGTGGACTCTTGGCTCCCCCATCAGGACAGTTTGGGAGAAGTCAAAGCCATCTGGGAGGAGCACAGACTCCACTGTGGTATTTTCCAACTCAGACTAAATATGGATTCTCTCATGGTCAGGCTGAGTTTAACATTCTGGATGCCAGTTTCCCAACATATTACTCTGCTCAGTATAAGCAGGGGGGTAGGGTGTACCTTTCCTTCTTGGATTTTAGAAATAAAGAACTTAGGTCAGGCATTGTGTTGGCACCTGTAATCTTGGCTACTTGGGAGGCTGAGGTAGGATGATTGCTTGAGCCCAGGAGTTTGAGGTTGCTGTGAGGAAGGAAGGAAAGAAGGAAGGAAGGCGTGAACAAACGGATTTAGGTTGGGTGTTGTGATGGGCACCTGCAGTCCCAGCTTACTCGGAAGGCTAAGGCAGGAGGATCACTTGAACTCAGGAGTTTGAGGTTGCAATGAGCTGTGATCACACCACTGTACTCTAGCCTGGAGGAGAGAGCAAGATTCTGTCTCAAAAAAAAAAAGAATGAACAAACCTCAGTTTTTTTTTTGTTTGTTTGTTTTTTTACGAACTTCTAATTTTTTGGAGACAGAGTCTTATTTTGTTGCCTTTGGTAGAGTGCCATGGCATCATAGCAAACTCAAACTCTTGGGCTCAAGTGATTCTCTTGCCTCAGCCTCCCAAGTAGCTGGGACTACAGGTACCCGCTACAATACCCAGCAGTTTTTAGAGATGAGGTCTCACTCTGGCTCAGGCTGGTCTGAAACCCGTGAGCTCAGGCAGTCCGCCCACCTCAGCCTCCAAGAGTGCTGGGATTACAGGCATGTAAGCCACCTCACCCGGCGATAAACAACATTTTTTTTTTTGAGCCAGTCTTACTATATAGCCCTCGGTAGAGTGCTGTAGCATCACAGCTCACAGCAACCTCAAATTCTTGGGCTTAAGTGATTCTCTTGCCTCAGCCTCCCAAGTAGCTGGGATTAGGCGACCGCCACAACACCCAGCTATTTTTCTGTTGCAGTTGTCATTGTTGTTTAGCTGGCCCAGGCTTTGTTCGAACCTGCCAGCCTCAGTGCATGGCACCGTAACCACTGTGCTATGGGCGCCAAGCCAATAAACAACATTTTTTTTTTTTGTAGAGACAGAGTCTCACCTTATCGCCCTCGGTAGAGTGCCGTGGCATCACACAGCTCACAGCAACCTCCAAATCCTTGGGCTTAGGCAATTCTCTTGCCTCAGCCTCCCGAGTAGCTGGGACTACAGGCACCCGCCACAAGGCCCGGCTATTTTTTTGTTGCAGTTTGGCCGGGGCTGGGCTTGAACCCGCCACCCTCGGCATATGGGGCCAGCGCCCTACCCGCTGAGCCACAGGCGCCGCCCAATAAACAACATTTTTAATGCTATTCCAGTTGGGTTTTGTTCAATTTTAATACTTCACAGTTTTCTCAGCCATTTTATTTATTTATTTTTTTTATAGAGACAGAGTCTCACTGTACCGCCCTTGGTAGAGTGCCGTGGCGTCACACGGCTCACAGCAACCTCTAACTCTTGGGCTTACGCGATTCTCTTGCCTCAGCCTCCTGAGCAGCTGGGACTACAGGCGCCCGCCACAACGCCCGGCTATTTTTTTTTGTTGTTGTTGCAGTTTGGCCGGGGCTGGGTTTGAACCCGCCACCCTCGGCATATGGGGCCGGCGCCCTACTCACTGAGCCACAGGCGCCGCCCTTCTCAGCCATTTTCTAATTGTTGGGTGTTTGGGTGTTTCTTACATTAATGCAGTGTGAGGAACCATCTCTGAACAAATTAACTTTTTGGGTTACTTCCTTGAGGTACAGTCTCAAAAGTATAAGTAGTGGATCACAGATGGGAGTGCACTGCAGGCCCTGGGCCTCCCACACTCCTGCCGTCTTTAGAGATTTGTGACTTTACAGTCATTTTTGCGCAGCTTTGTTTATTTATATTTTTCTTTGAAATATTTTCTCAAAGTCTAGTACATTTTACTTGGTTTCTTTTGGCTCTTCCCAGAAACCTTTGAATTTTTCTGTGTGTGAGATAGGGTCTCACTATACTGCCCAGGCTGGTCTCAAACGCCCCTTCTGCCTGGACCTCCCAGAAAGAGATAGCTGAGACTGTGGGCGCCATGTCTGGCCAAACCTTTAAAGTTTTAACATTAAGTTTAATATTAAGCCAAATACGTAGTCATAGGATTAACTTTGACTGTAAAAGAAAATAAAAGGTTGGCTGTGGTGAAACCCTGTGATCCCAGCTCTTTGGGAGGCTGAGGTAGGAGGTTCTCTTGAGCTCAGGAGTTCAAGACCAGGCAAGAGAGAGACCCCATTCCTACTAAAAGTAGAAAAATTAGCTGGGTGGGTTTGAGGTTGCTATGAGCCAGACCGAGGCCATAGCACTCTAGCCTAGGTGACAGAGTGAGACTGTGTCTCAAAACAACAAAAAAAGAAGAGAGGAGACTAAGGTTTGCCCAGCTCCCCCTTGCCAAGACCACCAGTGCCTCCGTCAGTTTCAGGTGTGGGTGTCCTCTCCACTGAGGGAGGGTGTGAGGAGAGGCCCAGGCCTTTTGGTGGGTCTGTTGCTCTTGGTCATAACAAGGGTCACACTAGAGACACGGGTCCCCACCACCTTAGCACGTGTTTGTTGGACACCTCCAACCCAGCTCCTGACTCAGGCTGAGGAGTTCAGGGCATAGTTGGTGGACAGCCAGCTGAGCCTGCACCTTGACGCCCTCCTTGAGGACCTCCAGGCCACTGTGTCACTTGGTAAGGCAGAGCACCTAGCCCCAAGCTGAGAGCCCTTTCCCTTGTAGTCCCTGGTGCTTGGCTCCTATTGGCTGGTCCCACCTCTTATGACTCACAGACTTTTATGTCTGAAAGGGCCCTTGGAGCTTGTCCAAGCAGGGCCTTCCATGGAGTTGGGGAGGGTGACCCTGCCCTGCAGCCCTGAGCCCAGGCCCTGGCTGGGGGGAGAAGAGCCTCTCTTTGGTTCCACCCAGCCCCTGGCAGAGGCTGGTCCTGGCCACCCTGAAGCCAGGTGCTCTGTGGCCTCCGCCTTGGCAGTTCTTGCCCAGGTCCCAGCTGGTGCTGTCCTCGGCCCACCTTACCCAGGAGCAGTGGAAGGGCAGCAAGAGTGGCCACTGCAGGCACAGGGACCGTGACTGGTCTGTTGCTGAGGACTCCACGTCTCTCATTAGTCTGTGGCTGTTGCCATGTGTGCTTTAGAAACTAGCAACACGTTACAGGAAGTCAGTGATGACAATGTGAAGTCTCCCTGTCTGCCTCCCATGTGGCTTCTGCCTACCCACGAAATGGCTCTTCCTTTAGCGTCTAGCTAGCCACCCCTCACCTTCCAATGAATGCTGAGCCCCAAGAGGCCCATCTGGGCCCTGGGGCTCAGAAATAGGATAGCTCGGAGTCACACCACTGCAATACCTTGGTGGTTGGTTGGCTGCTCAAGTGGCGCTTTGAAGTACTTTTAAGAAAAAGTTATTAAGAGTCCGTCACATTGCTTGATGTAAACAAAAGCGGCAAAGTGTTAAGAAATAGTGTATCTGAGTAAGGAGTGTAGGGCAATTCTCTGAGTTATTCTTATAACTTCTCCATAATTTGAAAGTTAAGAAAACAAAAAGATTCTCATTTTCCTTGAGTTGCCTTTATTTTGTCTTTATTTTGAGCAGGTATTATAACTTTCTCATTTAGGTTCTATTTTTTTTCTTGGTAGCAGAGGCTCAAGTATTTAAAGTTGACATTTCAAGTCACAGTGTATCTCAGATTTAAAATTTATAGAAATAGGGCGGCACCTGTGGCTCAGTGAGCAGGGCGCCAGCCCCATACTGATGGTGGTGGGTTCAAACCCAGCCCCAGACAAACTGCAACAAAAAAATAGCTGGGTGTTGTGGCAGGCGCCTGTAGTCCCAGCTAATGGGGAGGCTGAGGCAAGAGAATCGCCTAAAACCCAGGAGTTGGAAGTCGCTGTAAGCTGTGATGTCATGACCCTCTACCAAGGGTTATAAAGTGAGACTGTGTCTCTAAAAAAAAAAAAAAATTTAGAGAAATAATTTTCTTGCCTGGTTAAGATGGTCAGCTTTCTTTCTATGAGGTCTTGCTGTGTTGCCCAGGCAGGAGTACAGAGGCCACTCACAGGCACAATCACAGCTCACAGCAGGTTCAAACTCCTGGGCTGAAGTGATACTCCCTTCTGAGTGGCTGGGACTACAGAAGCTTGTTACACATAACTGACTGAAAAACAGTTTGTTTCAGAACTTTTTTTTTTTTTTGTGGTTTTTGGCCGGGGCTAGGTTTGAATCCACCACCTCTGGCATATGGGACCGGCGCCCTACTCCTTAAGCCACAGCCGCTGCCCTGTTTCAGAACTTTTTTTTTTTTTGTAGAGACAGAGTCTCACTGTACCGCCCTCGGGTAGAGTGCCGTGGCGTCACACGGCTCACAGCAACCTCTAACTCTTGGGCTTACGCGATTCTCTTGCCTCAGCCTCCCGAGCAGCTGGGACTACAGGTGCCCACCACAACGCCCGGCTATTTTTTTGTTGTTGTTGTTGCAGTTTGGCCGGGGCCGGGTTTGAACCCGCCACCTTTAGCATATGGGGCTGGCGCCCTACTCACTGAGCCACAGGTGCCACCCCCTGTTTCAGAACTTTTAAGTTAAATTTATTTAGAAGTTTGAGCCCTGTGAGATAGTTGCTGCTTCTATAAAATGTCACTGGTGTTTTTTTTTTAATTGTTCTCTCTAATTATTTATTTATTTATTTATTTTTATTTTTGGCCGGGGCTGGGTATGAACCTGCCACCTCCAGCATATGGGACCGGCGCCCTACTCCTTGAGCCACAGGCGCCGCCTGTTCTCTCTAATTATTAAAGAATCTGTTTTCCTGGCAAATAAAGAGATTTCATATGCATATAGGAAACCAAACAATGAGCCTACTGATTGCTATTTGAATCAGGGTGCTTGGACTTTCTGACATTTCCCATCACACGGCCAGTAAGCAGGTGTCAGTTGGGGACTCCAGGCTTTGAACTTAAATGATTCTTTTCCTCCATTTGAAATGTGTTTTTGTTCTCCTTCAACATCTTTTTGACCTGAGTGCTGTGAAGAATGAAGCCACCAGGTGGAGATGCCTGGTGCCACCTCCCTACCACCCCAGGGCTCTGGCGCTCCCCGGGCAGGATGCACTGGAGTAGATGGATCCTGTGACCCTTGTGTGGCCTTTCTGGATATCTTTTGTCTCCCTTTTTGTGGCCCATGGTCCCACTGCTCTAGTATAAGCAGTGTGTTTTCCTCTAGTTTTCAGGTCTGAGGCCAAGTTGGGGCCCTGGGCTGAGATATGGGGCCTGGACTGGTATGATGGCACCATGTGAAATGAACACTATGTCGGACTGGAGGGGAAGGCCCAGGGGGAGTGAGGCACAACTGCAGGGAGCAGGAAGCCTCAGCACCTCTGGGTTTGGGCCAGGACCACAGCAGGCTATGAGGGTGGGGAGCGAATGGAAGCCTTTTACCCTTTTCTGCCTCATTTTCCCGGCTGGAAATGTGAAATAGAATCATTACATTCCTCACAGGACATTGTGAAGGTGATTCCAGGTGATGTTTGAAATTTTTTCTTTTTGAGACAAAGTCTCACTCTGTTGCCCTGGGTAGAGTGCTGTGGTGTCGTCATAGCTCACAGCAACCTCAAACTCTTGGGCTTGAGCAATCCTCCTGCCTTAGCTTCCCCAGTAGCTTGTACTACAGGAGCCCAGCTAGTTTTTTCTATTTTTAGGAGAGATGGAGTCTCACTCTTGCTCAGGCTCGTCTTGAACCTCAAGGGATCCTCCTGCCTCAGGCTTTTAGAGTGCTGGGATTACAGGTGGGAGCATCACCCAGCCTGAAAATACTTTGTAAGGACTAAAGGAAGGCATGTGTGTGGTGACAAGTGAGTAAACACATGTAGGAGTGAATCCAGAGCTCTACTTCCCTTCTGCCCTGTGCCCCAGAGAGGCTGCCTCAGGCCATCTGGGGTGGCTCTTTGGGAAGGATGGGGAGTATTCCTCCATTAGACCAGCTGAATTTTCTTCTAAGAAACACCATCTTTGGGTATTTCAGGAAAGTGATGCTACTCGCCTTGCCAGCTGGGAGGATGGCATTTATAACAGGAATGATCAGGCAGCTTTATCTTTCCCAAGCAGTATAGACTGAATGTGCCTCCCCAAGAATTCACCTGCTGACCTCAGAATATGGTCTTATTTGGAAAAAGGGTCATTGCAGATGTAATTCGTTAAGATGATGTCATTGGGGTGGGTGGGCCTTAATCCCAATGTGACTGGTGTCCTTATAAAAAGGGGAAATTTGGACACAGCCACACGCTGGGGGACAGCGCTGAGTGAAGGTAAGGCAGAGATTGGGGTGATGCAGACCCAGAAGCCGGAGCGAGGTCTGGAACAACCTTCCCGGCTCTGCTGACATCCTGATTTCTGATGTCCAGAACTGTGCTAGAGTAACTTTCTGTTGTCTGAGCCACGGGTCTGTGACACTTTGTGATGGTAACAGTGAGAGGCAGAGTCAGGCAAACACGAGGATGCCGAGTTTTGAGAGGGCCTGGGGAGGGATGTGCCTGGGAGGGATGGTCTTGAGTCTTCTTCGATCTTGTAAGCCAGGGCTGAGTAGCCAAGAGATTCTGGTTGCTTCTCCTGTGTTCCACAGATACTGGACACCATCTCCTGGGCACTGAGCTAGCCTCCCTGAAGCAGGGCTGGGATCTGGCAATAAGCCAGAACCTCCATCCTTTTGGAAATTTGAGCTGGTTTGAGCTCAGATTTTTGGAGATTTTTAGGACTAAGGCTATTGCTCTTATGGGTATTTTGTGTGTATATAACATACATATTTTATATATACATAAAAGGGTATTTCTTTCTTTCTTTTTTTTTTTTTGTAGAGACAGAGTTTCACTTTATGGCCCTTGGTAGAGTGCCGTGGCATCACACAGCCCACAGCAACCTCCAACTCCTGGGCCCAAGCGATTCTCTTGCCTCAGCCTCCCGAGTAGCTGGGACTACAGGTGCCCACCACAACGCCTAGCTATTCTTTGGCTGCAGTTCGGCCGGGGCCGGGTTTGAACCCGCCACCCTCGGTATATGGGGCCGGCGCCCCACCGACTGAGCCACAGGCGCCGCCCAAAAGGGTATTTCTTGAAGTGTGAAGAATGAAGGCCCCAACTTGGGTTATTTCATCTGGATTTTCAGTTTGGGAGAGAAAGTTGCTTTTACTGCTGCTGTGTGTTTTCATTGCTCCTGGGATGTTCCGGTTGCTGTGTGTAGGGCTCTGCTTGGAAGCCCGTGTCCGTTTGTGGCAGTGGTTGGCTGTGAACCTGGAAACATGTTTCAGATGCCCCTCCTCAGGCACAAGCTTTGCGCCCTCTGGCACGTGGCCACCTTGCCACAGGTGCAGGAATAGGTCCTGCCTCTGCACACCTGTGCACCTGGTGGGTGTGCAGCAGCTCCTGCAGCAGCACCTCTCCACGCAGCCCACCTGTCCCTTCTGGGCTGCGTGGGGCCAGGAGGGTGGGCGCTGCCCTCCTCCCACTCTGCCCTACCCCACATGGCTGCTGTGCGCAGCCTCTGCCTGTGTGGCTCTGTA
Organism: Nycticebus coucang; assembly: GCF_027406575.1. Taxonomy (NCBI): domain Eukaryota; kingdom Metazoa; phylum Chordata; class Mammalia; order Primates; family Lorisidae; genus Nycticebus; species Nycticebus coucang. The sequence continues at coordinate 67,188,040 of NC_069800.1, read as the reverse complement.
TGACCCTTTCATTCTCACCCCACAGAGTCCATAGAGGAGGCGACACCAGAACTTCCAAATGAACAACCGAAAGGAAGATATGGAGATCGCATCCCACTATCGCCACCTGCTCCGTGAGCTGGATGAGCAGAGGCAGCATGGCGTGCTGTGTGATGTCTGCGTCGTCGTGGAGGGCAAGGTCTTCCGGGCACACAAGAATGTCCTGCTCGGCAGTAGCCGCTACTTTAAGACGCTGTACTGCCAGGTCCAGAAGACTTCCGACCAGGCCACTGTCACTCACCTGGACATCGTCACAGCCCAGGGTTTCAAGGCCATTATCGACTTCATGTACTCCGCCCACCTGGCCCTCACCAGCAGAAATGTCATCGAGGTGATGTCTGCTGCCAGCTTTCTGCAGATGACGGACATCGTGCAGGCATGCCACGACTTCATCAAAGCTGCTCTGGACATCAGCATCAAGTCGGATGCCTCTGATGAGCTTGTGGAGTTTGAGATGGGTGCCCCGGCCGGTAGCAGCACAGAAGCGCTGATCTCCGCCGTGATGGCGGGAAGGAGCATCTCCCCATGGCTGGCTCGGCGAACCAGTCCTGCCAATTCCTCTGGAGACTCAGCCATTGCCAGCTGCCATGAGGGGGGTAGCAGCTGCGGGAAGGAAGACCCAGAGCCCAAGGCCGACGGCCCCGATGACATTTCTTCGCAGCCCCTGTGGGCTGGAGATGTGGGCTTTGGGCCTTTGCACATCAAGGAAGAGCAGATTTCGCCACCTCAGTATGGAGGCAGCGAGCTACCCTCTGCCAAGGACAGCACAGTGCAGAACTCCTTCTCAGAGCAGGGTGCTGGGGATGGCTGGCAGCCCACAGGCCGCAGGAAGAATCGGAAAAACAAAGAGACTGTCCGGCACATCACGCAGCAGGTGGAGGATGACAGCCGGGCCAGCTCCCCAGGGTGCCCTTTTCTCCCAACGCCAGGTTGGCCCTTCAGCAGCCGAGACCCGAGTAAGCTTTTTGTTTGTTGCAGGCAGGTTCAGCTACCCTAGGCACCGTGTTTCGGTGGCCTTTGGCTGTTCATTTTGTGGCAGAAGCAGTGTATTTCCAGGCCCTGTGTGTCTGTCCCCAGCAGCACAGCACTGGTGTCACTGACACATGGAGCTCCTCAGGGGCTCCTGTGAAGTGGAGAGGCCTTGGCTGGGGGCTGGGGCCTGGGGCCTGGAGTGGCAGCTGGGGGCTCCTTTGGCTCCTGTGGGTGAGGGTTGGTACCGGGTTTCTTCCTGTGCATGTGGGGACCTCCTGTGGGGCAGACTGGTATGAAGGTACCAGGTGGCCTTCAACCCTAGATGGCCTACCCCTTGGACTTGGGGTATTGGCTGTCGCTGTTGTAGCGGATATCAAAGAAAAACATCACACAAACCCATCTTGTCCTTGGACCCTCAGCCTGCTTTGCCCTGGCGTGATTGCCACGCAGCAGGTGGGACATGGGTAGGGGTCAGTTCAGAGGAGATCGCTCTGGGAAGCAGCCTCTCCTAGTGAGGCTCTAGTGGTTTGAACCAACAGATGGGTGTTTCTTCTTACAGCTGTGAGTGTGTCTGCACAAGGTGGAAGGTCTCTTCCCGGGCCCACACACAATTTACTATGTTTGTTTCAAGAGCTCTGAGCCTAGCTTTGTCAAAGCTGGCCCTCACACCTGAGTTATAGTTTCTTCTGTCACCCAGATGAGTAAATAGTCAGATGTTTACTTAGTTCCAGGCACCACTTCTGGTGCTGAGCCTGTATCCCCACTGCTGGCAGGTACACGGAGGATGCCCTCCCTGACTGCAGGCTGTATCCCTGGTCAGGGAAAGTTATTCGGAGCCAGGTGCAGTGGTGGCACTTTCAGTCCTAGCCACTGGGGTGGGGGAAGTGGCAGGACTGCCTGAGCCCCAGAGTTTGAGGCTACACGGAGCTGTGATGGAGCCTGGTAATACGGTACCCTGTTTGGCCAGCGAAGTAAGATTCCATCTCTGAAAAAAAAAAAGAGTATTGGGTCAGAGCAGGGTGGGGGGTTCTGGGCATGCACTGGCTGTGGGAAGGCCCTTCCAGTATGAAGGTCAGAAGTCAGCCTGGGACACATCATGAGCAGGGCACAGGAGACAACAAACTCTCAGACCCTAAGCCCCAGGAAATGGTGCAAACACTGAATGTGCTGTGGTGCAGAGGGCGGCCTGCTCCCTGGGCCCTTCCTCTTCCCAAATTGGGAGTGGGAGGACAGGAAGGGAACTCTCAGGGCTGCAAGCTGGAAGGTAAAGCCAGCCCCAGGTATACTGTAGCTTTCCTTATTGTGATGAAATATGCGTGACACAGACTTTACCATTCTAACCATTTTTAAGTGTGCAGTTAACATTAAATCTTGAACGACAGGGATATGTTCTCTCGCAATTTTGTTGTGCGAACATCACAGACACACCCACATCACAGACACCACCACTGGGTGGTCTGACTGCTGCTCCCTTGGGCCATGTGTGTACCTGCTGCTCCCCTGGGCCGTGTCTGCACCTGCTGCTCCCCTGGGCTGTGTGTGCACCTGCTGCTCCCCTGGGCCGTGTGTGCACCTGCTGCTCCCCTGGGCTGTGTGTGCACCTGCTGCTCTCCTGGACTATGTGCACCTGCTGCTCTTGGCTACAAATCTGCATGGCTGCAACTCTTCTGAATGCCACAGGCAGCTGCAGCACAAGGGTGTTTGTGTATCTAAACAACCAAAACAGAAGGCTAAGTTCTTTTGTCTCTGAACACATCTAAATGTAGAGAAGGTGGTGCCTCGCACCTGTTGTCTCAGCTACGCCGGAGGCTGGGGTGGGAGGATTGCTTGAGCTCAGGAGCTTGAGACCAGCCTCATTAATGTAGTAACACCCTGTTTCTCAAAAAAAAAAAAAAAAAGATGATAAAAAATGTAAAAAATGGGCGGCGCCTGTGACTCAGTGGGTAGGGTACCAGCCCTGTATACTGAGGGTGGTAGGTTTAAACCCAGCTCTGGCCAAACTGCAACAAAAAAAATAGCTGGACATTGTGGGGGGTGCCTGTAGTCCCAGCTACTTGGGAGGCTGAGGTAAGAGAATCGCTTAAGTCCAGGAGTGGAGGTTGCTGTGAGCTGTGTAACGTCACAGCACTCTACCAAGGGCAATAAAGTGAGACTGTCTCTACAAAAAAAAAAAAAGGTAAAAAATGGTCTTCGCACCTGTAGCTCAGTGAGTAGGGTGCCGGCCACATACACTGAGGCTGGTGGGTTCGAGCCTGGCCCTGGCCGGCTAAACAATAGTGACAACTGCAACCAAAAAAAAAAAAAATAGCCAGGTGTTGTGGTGGGCAGCTGTAGTCCCAGCTACTTGGGAGGCTAAGGCAAGAGAATCGCTGAACCCCAAGAGTTTGAGGTTGCTGTGAGCTGTGATGTCACAGCACTTTACCAAGGGCAACATAGTGAGACTTCGTCTCAAAAAAAAAATGTAAAAAATGGGACACGTGTATAGGGCACTTACCATAACTGGAGCTGCTCTGGGCGAGTCAGTGCATGGTGAATGGTGTGCACCATGTAGACTTTATAAGCCTTCTGCATTTAGGCTTTGCAGAATCTATTTTAAAAATTGTGCTAGGACGTTACGACAGCTACAGTGTCATTAAGGATGGGAATTTTTCAGCTCCATTAAATCTCATGGGACTACCGTCGTGTATTCAGTTGTCACTGACCAAAACATTGTGATAGGGCATAGAGCACATTTAGGCTGCTGTGCAACCATCTTACTATCTATTTCCAGAACTTTCTCATCATTCCAAACTGAAACTCTGTATCCATTAAACAATATGTCCCCTTCCCTCCTTCCCCCACCTTAGGTAACCAGGTAATGGCCATTCTAGGTGACACACTGTAGCTTCTGCTGCTCATCTTGATTCTAGTTGTTGCTGGGTGTCCCTGCAGGGTCAGATTCCTGGCTGTGAAGTAATTGCTGGTTTAACTCAGGGGTACTCAACCTGGGGCTGGGCACTCCTGGGCCCTGCGAGGTGTTGGCAGCACCTTGGCCCCACCCACTATATGCTGTAGCACCTGCCCCAGATCCCCTACATCCAACATAGCAACCAAAAATGTCTGCAGACATTGCCAGACATCCCCTGGTCTCCTGCCCCAAGAACTATTGGAGTTTAATTGAGCAAATCAGAAGCACATTACATTTCTGAGCTGGTAGAAGGATGGTTCATTTCCTGGCAGGTGGGGAGCGTGGCCTTCTGCCTGCTCCTGACTGATCTCCCACCAGTTCCAACTGAAACATGAGAAGCAGTAGGCCCTAGTGAATGGCAGGGCTTTGTGGGAAATGTTCTAATGTTCAAAGGTGTCCGGGCCTCGGGGCTCCATCCCTGGTCCCAGGACACCTGGCTGTGCAGGCCCTAAGTCACCCTTGGGTGATCTGCTAGAGGCCTTTATATTACCAGAGTTGATCATGGTTTTAAGAAACAGTGCTCTCCATAAGCCTGTGGGTTGGATGTTTTAAATGCAGTTGTCGAGCAGAAGGTGTTTTTAGGATCCAACAAGTGACTTTGGCTGTGTACTTTTGTTAGAGTCTGAAATCCCTTCAGTTACCAAGGCAACATGCAATCTTCCGTCAGATCAGTCTGAGTTGCTAAGACAGGACATGAGGCTGTGGGCTTGTGCGTGGGATAGTTCTGTCCATATTATGGTGGCCAGTTGTGCCTTGAGCCTCGAGCTGTCATCCTCCACCCCTGGCCCTTGGGCTGAGATTTGGAAGCATAAATTCTGATTTCCGATGGAGGTCATTTTGTTTTTGTCAAAGATTTATTACATCTTAGAGAAGATGTATTCTCATTCCATCTATAGGAGAAAAAAAGCCCTTTTGTAAAGAAATGTATCCGGTGGTGACTGTGGCCCATTGGGACACTTGATACAGAGGCTGGGTGGCCTCTTCATACGGAGGACAGCTTGGCCTCTGTCCTCCCAGGCCTCTTCCCTGCCTCTTGGTGGCCTGTTAGCAGGCCAAGTGCATTCTAACCCTTGGAGCCAATTGCTGCAGATGAAGGAGAAACTGGCCAAGGAAGGGGCCACGGCTGGTGTCCTCTCCTGTGTCCCTCCTAAGTCCCTTCTCATATCCCCTCCTGTGTCCTTCCTATGTCTCCTTCTAGATCTCTCCTGTGTCCCTCCCGTGTTCCCTCCCATGTCTCCTTCTCATGTCCTGTCCTGGGTCTCCTCCTCACCCTCCAGGAAGGGGGAGGAGGAAGCACCCCCAATTATCTTAGGCATCCTGAATGAGGCAGGCGCAGCCTTAACTGAGGGGAAGACTCAATTCTGACTGAGGGCGGGAACCCTCCAGCCCTCCTGGTGGCCCCAGGAACTCTTGAGTGCCACGCCCGTAGCCTCTCTGGACAGTATTTGTGGAAGAGGCTACCTTCTCATGGCTCATCTCAGAAGTACGGCAGGCCCGGCCATGTCTACTGAAAGGAACTGTGTGAGAGGGTTTGAGGGGGGCAACACTGTATGCTTCAGTGAGTTGCGGGCTGAGCTGGGTCCACCTCCACCCGCACGGGATGTTTTGGGGAGCTGAGCCAGTCCTGTGTTCTGCACCCCTCCTCATGCCTGGAGCACGATTGAATCCTTCAGGAGTGTGCGGGGTCACTGCAGCCAGTACTGATCAGACCCATGACAGTCTGTTAGGGCAGGCTGGGAGGTACAGGAGGTACAGACAGTATGGGAGGCCCTGCTGGCGAGGGGCACAGGAGAGGGGCAGAGACTCATGGGGAGACCCTGATGTCCTCAGTGAACCAGAAGGAACTCTGGCGGAGGGGCCATGACCTTCACTTCTGCACCTCTGCCTGGTCTGTGGCTGAGGGCTTCACTGCCTGGATAGGTGTCGTTGCTCTCACTGTGCATAGCCTGGCCTTTCTTTGCCCCTGGACTTTCTAGATCTGGGTCCCTAATCCTGGGCATGGGTTGGGCAGGGGTTTGGCAGAGGGCCACCTCTCCTGTCCTCCTCCCCTGCTCACCCTTACCCTCCTCTGACCGTCCTGCCTCCTCTGCCTTCACAGACCCTGGTGAGTCCATGTAAGGCCCACTCGAATAATCTGAGATCCTTGACTTTTTTTTTTTTTTTTTGCAGTTTCTGGCCAGGGCTGGGTTTGAACCTCTGGCATATGGGGCTGGCACCCTACTCCTTTGAGCCACAGGCACCGCCCAGATCCATGACTTGATCACATCTGTGCATTCCCTTCTGCCATCAGAGATGACTTATCCACAGGCTCTGGGGACCAGAATGTGGGCATCTCTGGGGGGATGTTATCAGCCTGCCACACAAGTATGCCTGTAATAATGAGGTGTTTTGAGGGGAAAACGGCCACTCCTGTTTTCTGTTTTTTGAGATATAATATATATACAACAAGCCACACAGATTTTCAGGTGTATAGTTTGGATGATTTTTTGTTTCTACCCATAACATTGCATTGGGAAAATACTTAAATTTAGAGTTGAAAAAAATGAAAGAGTGAGCTCGTCTGCTGTCCAGGCACTCCAGTTCTTAACATTTTGCTATGGTTGCTTTATTATCTATCCATCAAACAACCCAAAACACATCTTATTTCAATGCGTTTCAAAGTACATTATAGACATCAGTGTACTCCATCTAGATGCTTCAGCAGGCATTTCATAATTAGAGTTAAGTGTATTTATGTCTTTTAGCTAAATTTCATACACCATGAAGTGCAGCGATCGCAAGTATACCTCTTGATAATTTTAGAGGAGTGCAGGTCCCTCACCTATTCAGATGCAGGACTTCTGGGGAGTCCCCAGGCCCGCAGCCTTCCGTCCTAGATGGATTTTGCAGGATCTGCCCTCCGTGCAAGTGAAGCAGCGCAGGGCTCTGCCTTGTGAGGTGTCTGCATCAGTGAGTCTGTGCCCGACCCGTGTTGCCCCACCTCCCTGTAGTTCGTCTCTTTTCCACTGTGGTGTTATTTCCCCTTGTCAGGCACTTCCTGGGTCTGATATCCAGTCCCTTCTTTGTAGACTTCTGGGCTGTTACCAGTTTTTGCTACTGTGAAGAAAGCTTCTGGGGACATTTTAGTAAGGCTATTTTGTGGATATGTATCTTTACTTCTTTTAAATACCTGGGAGTGGTGTCGCTGGGTCATGGGGGGTGTTAGTGTTATAGAAACCACCAAACTTTGTTCCTGAGTGGCTGCACCATCTGTGGTTTTCCTAGAAGTCCTACCATAGATCCCTGTACTGAGTTGGGTTTGGTGTGTAGCTGGAGGTTGGCCTGAGGACCGCCCTGAATGTGGTGTTCAGTGCCCCAGAGCCACTACCCCAGCCCATCTTTTATCCGTTGAGTCACTTGACTGCACGGCTGTGCAAAAGCTTAGTAACCAGGTATGTGAAATTAAAGAGAATTTCTTATATGATGTGAGCATGTTTTGGTGGTTGTAGTAAATGAGGAAACTTGGTTTAAACGTGGATAAGAAATGTAGCACTTTAGAAATTAAGAATATATGTTAAACACTTGTAAGAAGATAAACTTTTAGACACAGTGCATCCATAATCATTTTCCTGTATAATTACATTTATTTTCTTTCATTTTTCCTTTTCTTTTTGAGACAGAGTGTCACTCTGTTACTCAGGCTGGAGTGCCGTGGCTCATCACAGCTTATAGAAGCCTCAAATGCCTGGGCTCAAGCGATCCTCCTGCCTCTGACTCCTGGGTAGCTGGGACTGCAGGCGAGCACCATGACACCTGGCTAATATTTTTTATTTTTAGTAGAGACAGGGTCTTGCTCTTGTTCTTGTGCAGGCTTTTTTCGAACTCCTGGTGGCCTCACGTGATCGTCCTAGGATTAGAGTGCTAGGATTAGAGGGGTGAGCCACCATGCCTGGCCAGACCAGATTTCTTTTACATGCTTTTCAACTTAGATTGTTAATATAAATATAACCCAAATTAAAATTCTGGTTTTAGGTCAGATGTAGTGGCTTAGGCATGTTATCCCACTGTTTTGGGAGGCTGCGGCAGGAAGGAAGAGGCAGGATCGCTTGAGCCCAGGAGTTTGAGACTGCAGTGAGCTATGATATCACCACTGCACTCCAGCCTGGGTGACAGAAAAGCTGGTAAATACCTGGCCTCCCAGGCAGGGAGTTTTTAGTTTTAAGCTTATTATGGATTGAATTTTGTGTTGAATCCCTAACCCCAGTGTGATTATATTTGAAAATGGGCATTTAAGGAGGTAATTAATGTTAGATGAGGTTGCAAGAGTGGGCCCTGATCTGACAGGACAGTGTCCCTGTGAGAAGAGACACCAGAACCTGTGCACACTTTGCTCCCTGGAGCCAAGGAAAAGCTGTGTGCCTGCTGAGCTTTGTTGTGGGCTGAGCCGTCCACACCAGGGGAACAAGCTCTGAGCTGCTTGGCCCTCACAGCACTGGTCTGAAGAATCTCCACTAATGTTTCTTGTTCAGAGGTGTTCGCAGATATTAGCCAGTGGACCTTAAGCTGTCTGCTCCAACCCGGAGTGCCACCTCCCCTCCCCTGCCTTCATGTCCCTTTGTCCTCCTGGTCCTGGTCCCAGTTCCTGTCTGTGTGGTTTTGATCTCAATTCTTGTCTCTGTGTTCTGATCCTGAGTCCTGTCCCTGTGGTTCTGATCCTAAGTTCTGTGAAAGACCACAGTTGAAAATACCCTTTTCCTTGAAGAAAATGCTTCCGAATCATGTATCTGACAAGGGATTGATATCTAGACTATATAGGAACTCCTACAATTTAGCAGCAAACAAACAAACAAAAAAAAAAACCACTTCAAAAATGAGCAAAGGACATAATAGACATTTCTCCAGGCTCGGCGCCTGTGGCTCAAGTGGCTAAGGCGCCAGCCACATACACCTGAGTTGGCGGGTTTGAATCCAGCCCAGGCCCACCAAACAACAATGACGGCTGCAATCAAAAAATAGCCGGGCATTGTGGTGGGTGCCTGTAGTCCCAGCTACTTGGGAGGCTGAGGCAGGAGAATTGCTTGAGCCCAGGAGTTGGAGGTTGCTGTGAGCTGTAATGCCACCACACTCTACCCAGGGTGACAGCTTAGGGCTCTGTCTCCAAAAAAAAAAAAAAAAAAAAAAAATAGACATTTCTCCAAATGACCAGTGATCACGTGAAAAGATGCTCAACATCATTAATAATGAGGAAATACAAGTCAAAACTACAGGAGATGCCACCTTACACCCATTAGGAAAATACCAATTTTTGGCCAAAGTGAAGGAAATAGTACCTTGTGCCCTCCTGGTGGGAATGTCAAAACATGCAGCCTCTGTGTAAGAGAGCATGAGAGTTTTTTGTTCGTTTGTTTTTGTTTTTTGAGACAGAGTCTCAAGCTGTTGCCCTAAGTAGAGTGCCATGGCGTCATAGCTCAAAGCAACCTGCAACTCAGGCTCAAGTGATTCTCTTGCCTCCATTTTTCTATTTTTAGTAGAGACGGGGTCTCATTTTTGCTCAGGCTGGTCTTGAACTCGTAAGCTCAAGCAATCCCCCTACCCCAACCTCCCAGAGTGCTAGGATTACAGGTGTGAGCCACCACGCCCAGCCAGCATGGGAGTTTTTTAAAAAATTAAAAATAGAATTACTGTGTGATTCAGCAATTCCACTTCTGGGTGGCAAGACCCCCCTTTTAAAAACATATTACACATTAAAAAATTAGCAGTTCTGCTGGGGCATAAGCTGGTAGACCCAGCTATTCAGGTGGCTGAGGCAGGAGGATCACCTGGCCTTAGGAGACAAAGGCTGCAGTGAGCAGTGATGCTGTGGCACTCCAGCCTGTGTGACAGAGAAAGACTCCATCTCACGAGAAAAAGTGATGATTCCTTAATATTTACAAACATTTGGTTGGTGCTTGTTTTCCTGACATGTCTTGGTACAGTCCTTTCGCTCTGGTTTGGAGGACTTGTCTTGCCCATCTCCTCTGGTTTTCCTTGCCATGAATTTGGTGAACAGGCCTCTGAACTTCCCATATTTCTGCTGGCGCCATTTGACACGTGCTCCCCTCCCTGCGTCTCCTTGGACCCTGGCAGCTCAGCACAGGGCTGTGACTGCATTTGGGCACCTGTTCCCAGATGTCTTCCACGTCACATCCAAGGGCCTGAAAGATGGCTGTCTTCATTTCTGTCACAAAGGATGGATGCCTGAGCTGCATTGACTATGATTTCTACTACGGCTGGTGGTTGCCTGGGGCTGGCCTTGCCTCCACTCTTGACAGCTTCTCTCCCTGACAGCCTCCTCCCTCTGACAGCCTCCTTCTGATAGCCTCCCTCCCTGACAGCCTCCTCCCTCTGACAGCCTCCTCCTTCTGACAGCCTCCTTCCTGACAGCCTCCTCCCTCTGACAGCCTCCTCCTTCTGACAGCCTCCTCCCTCTGACAGCCTCCTCCTTCTGACAGCCTCCTTCCTCTGACAGCCTCCTCCCTCTGACAACCTCCTCCCTCTTACAGCCTCCCTCCCTAACAGCCTCTTCCCTCTGATAGCCTCCCTCCCTGATAGCTTCCTCCCTCTGACAGCCTTCCTTGGCCTCTCCTTGGCCTGCAAAGTTCCCTTCCTACCCTCCTGCAGCCTCTGTCTCCTCTATTTCCTCCTCCAGGGCACCTCTGCCCGGATCAGCCCTGCATGCTGGCAGCGGGTGGGTCCTGCCTTCCCTATGCCCTCCTTGCCTGGGCCTGAGAAGGCCTTGCTATTTGTTCCCCTGAGTGTCTCCACACCCCAAGGGGCCTGCAGGGCAGCAACCTCCTTCTGGCTCTGCCACTGGGCTCCAGGGTCTGCGGAAATGTTTATGCCCTGTGTGACCCTCTGCTGGGGGGAAGCTTCTCCAAGCCTGGGCTGACTCGAGCATGATGCTCAGTAGAATCTGTTGCATGAATAACTCAGGGTCACAGGCCACACTGCCTGTTTAAAGTGAGCAGTTGGGATGGCGTATAGTGTCATCACCTGAGCAGGAAATACTATGCCTCAGGTGCTCACCCCAAGATTCCCCCCACCTGTAGGCCCTATCTCCTCTGTCCCTGTGGAGACTTAACAGAAATGAAAGGCTATGAGGTATGGCCTCTTCCACCAAGCATCAGCACCTTCACCCTCACCCATGTCACCCCATGTCATTGCCTTCACTTGCACCCACGTCACCCCGTGTCAGTGCCTCAGTGCTCTGTGTTTGCCTTGCTCCCGGCACATACAGGCCACATTGTGCTTGTCCTTCCTTCAGGGATGGACATTTGAGCTGTGGCCCTTGTGGACAGTTGTGGGCAGTGTTGCTGTGACGTTCATATAAAAGCTGTGGGGCCATGCTCTCCGGCCATGCTCTCCTCTCTCCTGGGTGTGCCTGCAGGTGGGACTGTTGGCTGCGTGGCAACTCTATATGTGATGTTTTGAAGAGCTGCCCACTCCTTCCACGGGGGCAGCACCTGCCCACAGTGTCTGGGGGTTCTACCATCTCATGTCCTTGCCAGCGTTGTCATCACCTGTTTCCTCAATGTGGCTGCCCTGGCTGGAGGGTGTGAGCTGGTGACTCCTGCCGTTTTGGGCTTCTTCCCTGGTGATCACTTAACTGGAGTCTTTTCATGCACTCATTGGCCATTTGTGTTTTCTTGGGGCAAATGTCTAGTGGGACCTTTTGCCCATGCTTGAATCAAGTCACGGTGTCTGTCTCATATCACACTGTGACCTGCAGATGCTCTTTCTCTGCTCTGTGCCATTTGCTCCATTTCCCACCGGCGCCTTCGAGGCACAGGGGTCTCTATCTGGGCCGAGCCCATCTCACCAGTTTTGGTGCTTATGCTTTTGGTGTCACAGCTGAGAATCTGTTGCCACACCTGAGGCCCTGCAGATTTTCTTCTAAGAGTTTTGTAGTTTTCGCTTTCACATTTGGGGCATTGACTCTCTTTGATGTCTCCTCTTCTCTGAGAGTCAGAAATACCACAGCCCCAAGAGCCTCGGGCTTGCACCCTGGGCCCTGGAGTAGAACTTGGAGCCAGTTCTGGCCCCTTGTCTGGCGGATGACCCCAGGGTACTGAGTCAAGGTCCTCTGTGACAACCGGGCAGTGACTGTGTGGCCGAGGGTGTATCATGACCAGGGCTGGCAGGACCCACGTGGTGGTATGGGCTGAGGCCTCCGTGCTGCTCTGGGCAGGTGCCTGGCCCATGAGGCTAGATGGGGCTTGGTGCCACTCTGCGGCAAGCAGCTGGGCTGGTGGGAACCCTTTGCCCTCCTTCCACAGTCCCCATAGTCTCCACCTAGAGGGCCCTGAAATGACCTCTGTGTTTCCTGATGTGTGTCTCCCCTACTCCAGGTACGGACATGACTGTGGGAGAAGCTAGCAGCTCTGACAGCCGCGGGGAGAGGCCAGAGCTCTACACACAGGTGGATGAGGGCCTCCTGGGGGGAGAAGCTGGCTTCCTGGGCCCACCCCTCACCCTGGAGAAGGACGATGCACTGCACCAGGCGACCGCCGTGGCCAACCTGCGTGCAGCACTCATGAGCAAGAACAGCCTGCTGTCCCTCAAGGCCGACGTGCTGGGGGACGATGGCCCTCTACTTTTCGAGTACCTGCCCAAAGGTGCCCACTCACTGTCCCGTAAGTGCAGCCCCTGCCATGTGACTTTGCTTTGGCTCAATTTTGATTACTGAGAGCTGGGAGTCTTGGGCGGACATGAGATTGAGGGTGCGCTGAGCCCCATCCCCTCGGGCAGGTCAGCTGTGGGCAGTGGTGCCTCTGAACTCCCTGCTTGGGAGGTGCTGAGGCCACATCACAGCCTGGACCAGCCTCTCTGGTCATGCAGGGCTCACCGGGCACTGGCTTTACAGAGTGCAGTGTGGTGATGTGGTTATCAGGGCACCAGAAAAGGGGAGATTTTTATGCTTTTATGCCCTGGGCATAGCGTGAGTCTTGTTGGAGTGTTTCGTGACTTGCAGCCCCTCGATCCAAACCAAATGCCCTGAGCATCACAGGGGCACAGACACATCTGGGCCTCAAGGCCTGTTTGGGTCAGCACAGGCAGGAGACAAGGGTCTCTGTGTATGGGCAGTGGTGGTCTTGCTTTGCTGGCCCCTGCATCCTGCCTTCATGCTGAGATTCCTTCCCGTGGAGAGGGAGAGGAAAGCGGCAAGCAGGTGGGCAGAAAGCTGGTGTGTCCTTGCCTGGCTATGACAGAGTACTGGCCATGTACGAGTCTTTGGAAAGAAATTGGATCCTATACATAAAACGTAAATGTGTCTGCTGATTCCAAATGACAGACCCTTTCGAGATGTGGCTGAAGGCACAGCCACGCAGTTGACACCTCACAACTCCTTTTCTGGCGAGACAGTTCAGCTTTTATAGAATTGTCCCCCAGAGATGACCTGGAGTGAGCTGCTGGCTCTGGTCAGGGTGCTACGTGGCTGCCCTGGGTATAGCATGGCTCCAGGTCCTGGTATGCATTGGGTGCTGGGGGGGCAGGGAGGAGGCATCATGGGGAGGGGCTGACTCTAAGCAGCCCAGGGTGAGAGTGTGTGGTGAATGCTTTGGACTCGTTTCCTGAAGCAAAGGGGACTTGGGAAGTGTATCTTAGTTTTGATTTTTATGCTGCTTTAAAAAAACAGTATTTTTACAACTTTGTTTTTATGAGCCCTAAGATACTCTTTTGAGTTTTGTGTTGGCGTGAGCAGTGCCACAGACTTTATAGCTAATAAAGATGACAAGCAGAAAACAGTGTCTGTGTTCTCTTTATCTATGCACAGAACTGAGAGCCGGGCCATAGGGCTTGGCCAAGAAGTCAGACCAGGCTGAATATCCCATGGGCAGGGACAGGTTACAGGTGCTGGACTAATTTTTTTTTTTAATTAATATTAAATCATAGCTGTGTACATTAATGCGATCATGGGGCACCATACACTGGTTTTATAAATAGTTTGACACATTTTCATCACACTGGTTAACATAGCCTTCCTGGCATTTTCTTAGTTATTGTATTAAGACAATTATATTCTACATTTACTAAGTTTCACATGTACCCTTGTAAGATGCACCGCAGGTGTAATCCCACCAATCACCCTCCCTCTGCCCATCCTCCCCCCTCCCCAGGCACTGGACTCTTAAAACATCTTTTTAAAACATCTGAAAAATGGGGATAGCACCACTTACCCAGTTGTGAATTTAAAACCAGGTACGTTTCTAACACAGAACACAGGAGAGGAAAGTGTGTTTGATAAACACTACCGTGTCAGACTCTTTCCCCTTACAAATGTGAAAATGTGCTTGTCAGAAGAAATTGTGGGATTTTCCCGTTCCTCGGGGGATTGGGACATTCATGAAAGCCATTCCTGGTCCTCAGAGCAGCTGGGGTTCACAGGAAGAGTGGAGTCCTCAGAGGACCTCGTTGAGGGCAAGACTGATGAGCTCCGCCGACGTGGGAGACAGCTGGGAGGTGGTGAAGTTGGTGCTGTGGTGAGGCTGGGGAGACCCTGACCCCCACTTCCTCACCCTACTCTGGCTGAGGAGGGTCAGGGCATTTGTTCTGTTTCTGGGCACGTTTATGCCACGCTCACCCCCCTTGAGGGCAGGCCTGTTGTGACACCCAGGCATCTGTGGTGCCCCAGATCTGGCCAATATGTCTTTGTCCTAAGAGTGATTGTGGAACCAGGAGAAATGACATGTTTGTGCCTTTCCTACTGTTTCTGCTGTGAGTCTGTGCTGAGCATCATGCAGTGGGCAGGTTGGAGGGCATAGTCAGCCAAAAGCCTCCAATTTCATCCAAGCGCAGCCAGACAGTGGGGCCCATGGAGCCATCTGACCTGGGCCAGGGAGACTGAACCTCTACTTCCCTAGCAGCCTCCCTGCGCCCTCCTTGGGTCATTGCAGTAGGAGGTGGCATCTGGGTGCAGGCTACTAACCTTCCTCAGGCCACACTAGCATGAGTCTCTGTGTGCTGCCTTCAGTGGCCCCCTCTGAGCTGGGCCCCTCATGCCTCTCTGTACTCTGAACACCTTGGAAGGACAGTCCCTCTCCTCTGCTCAGTCCATCTGTGATTAACTCTAGGGGAAGTCAGCCTGTGGTCTTTTTGTTCTTTCCATTACATTTTAGCCTCATTTTTTTTTTTTTTTTTTTTTTGCAGGTTTTGGCCAGGGCTGGGTTTGAACCTGCTACCCTTGGTATATGGGGCCAGCGCCTAGCCTCATTTTTAATATTCTAAACTTCCCACCTTTCTTGTAAGAATCTGCCCTTTTGTTTTCCATAAATGGTATTTAGAATTTGGCAGAACCCCTCCCTGGCTAAGCTGTGAGCTGGATGGCTGGGGCTGTGTGAGGGTGGCCAGGACACCTGCTCTGGCCAGCAGTCAGAATAATGGAAAGATACAGAAAAAAACCTTTATTTTTTACAATTTTGTGGCCACCCTCACTGTGGTGGCTGGATGTGAGGGATCCATGCAAACCCAGCGGTGATGGCTGAGGGCAGGATAGCACCAGACCTCAGGCCTGTAAATAGTGCCTGTAACCTGTCCCTTTAGGTTGTCACGCAGGCGTAGTGCCCCTAGCTGCAGAGGCCGTCGGCATTGCTGCTCTACCCAACCTGGCCTGTGCGTGTCCACCTGATCTGGCCTACACATGTCCATCTGACCTGGCCTGTGCATGTCCACCTGATCTGGCCTATATATATCCATCTGACCTGGCCTACACATGTCCACATGACCTGGCCTGTGTGTGTCTACCTTACCTGGCCTACACATGTCCACCAGACCTGGCCTACACATGTCCACCTGAGCTGGCCTACACATGTCCACCTGATCTGGCCTACATATGTCCACCTGAGCTGGCCTGTGCGTGTCCTGGTCTATACATGTCCACCTGACCCAGCCTGCGTACATCTACCTGACCTGGACTACACATGTCCACCTGATCTGGCCTGTGTGTGTCCACTTGATCTGGCCTACACATGTTCATCCAACCTGGCCTACACGTGTCCACCCGACCTGGCCAACACATGTCCACCTGACCTGGCCTGCATGTGTCCTAGCCTACACATGTCTACCTGATCTGGCCTACACATGTCCATCCAACCTGGCCTACACGTGTCCACCCAACCTGGCCTACACATGTCTACCTGACCTGGCCTGTGTGTGTCCACCCGTCCTGGCCTGCGCATGTCCACCCGATCAGGACAGAGAACTGTGTCTGGTGATACGAGGTGCTGGGTCTGCGGAGTTGGGTCTCTGGAACTGAGACCTCACCAGCCCTGCTTTCCCTCAGGACTTCCACTGTCACTGTTCTTCTGGGAGTGGGTGGTTGATGGGGTGGTGAGTGTCCTCCACTGCTCATGGACGTGGCCCTATTACAAGGTGTGCATCCAGCTTGGGGTCTGCAGACCCCTCTGTGTACAGCTGAATAGGGAGACCCTCCATGCACCCTGTCCTCAGTGTGGCCTCTGCCTTAGCTCACAGTTCTGGAAATTTGCCCCCAGGCCTCAGGCACCCTGAGTTGGGCTGTTGTGCTCCCTGTCCTCTGGAAGGAATCTCATGCTGTGCACAGGAGGAAGGGTGGCCTGGCACCCTCTCCCAGCCCTTCTCTCAGGAGGTGGCTCTGAGTGTCTGGGCTATGTTCTGTGTCCTGACACAGCTCAGGCCTTCTCCAGAGTCAGGTGGCCACTGGGCTGCACTGTCAAGCACATGGCCCAGTGAGAGGCATTGCTGGAGAAACCAGGGGGAGAGGCTGCCTCAGCTCACTGGGCCCCCCTTGCCCTTCCACCGGCTGCACTCTGGGTGGTGGCTCCGTGGTTATGCAGAAGAGTTCGTGCAGTCACTGTGAGTCTGCACAAGAAGGGGGTAGCGGCCACAGAGTTTGACATTAGGGGAACTGTCGAATATGCAAGAGGTGCACCAGCCACACTGGGAGTGGCACTCAGAGGTCCTTTGGGGATGATTCTGGAATATTCTAGAGAAACTGAAATAGTTCCCTTGTTGTCATAGGACTAATAATATTGGTTGGCTACAAATTCAACAGGTGATGGTCTCCTCGCCAGATCAGCCTTCTAAAGGGCTTCTCCGTATGGGACTTTTGTACTGGTTCTGACACAGTCATGTGACTCGCTTTTGTTACCTTCTCTGCAGTAGGCTGACGCCCCACCTGTTAGCAGTCGTTGTTCCTATGTAGAAACCTGGAAATGTCATTTGGGCCTGAACATGGCTATTGTGTCTGTGGATGCACACTGGGCCTTTGGGGACCCTGACATGCTCACATTTCTTGGCCTATGACAAATGCCACTTGAATTCAGGCCACTGTTTGATCTCAGGTACACAGCTGAGGATAAACCAGCTGACCTTGGGCTCAGGAGGACGTGTATCTCGTGTAAAACTGTGATGCCATTTCAGCAACTGCAACAACCAGAGATGTTAGAAGCCTGGTCCCAGAGCATTGCTCGCGTTTTGATACCTTGTCAATGTTTTCGTAAAATTCCGGCGACGCCTGTGGATCAGTGAGCAGGGCGTCGACGGCCCCATATACCGATGGTGGTGGGTTCAAACCCAGCCCCAGCCAAACTGCAACAAAAAAAAATAGCCAGGTGTTGTGGCAGGTGCCTGCAGTCCCAGCTACTGGGGAGGCTGAGGCAAGAGAATCACCTAAACCCAGGAGTTGGAGGTTGCTGTGAGCTGTGATGTCATGGCACTCTACCAAGGGTGATAAATTGAGACTCTGTCTCTAAAAAAAAAAATAAAATAAAATAAAAAAAATAAAAGAATCAATTATTCCTCAAACAGTTATGGGTAGAGCTGTGCCATTTCATTGGAAGAAGATGCCAGGTTCCCCATGCTTTCTCAGGGAAGGATGGTGCCCTGCCCTCGACACGTCTGTTGGTGATTTTGGCCATGTTATTCCCTCCACTGAGGCTGCCTGATGTCCAGGAGGTGTCTGTGGAGCTTGGTTTTGTTTTGGTTGTGGTTTAAAGAATATTTCTCTATGGTATTTAAAAAATGAATCAAGGACTTTAACTTGATTAAATTGATACTGGAATTCTAAGCAGTTTCTGGCCAGACAGCATTTGGTGGACATGTTATTGTACTTTTAGATAAATAGCCAGGCTGACGTATCTTGAAGCACTTGTCAGAGGTCATCTCTCAAGTTGAGAGCTTTGCATGCCCTGACTTTCTGTGCTGAAAGCTTCTGTCGAAATTGCTTTGCTCTTGGGAGAGAGTTAACCCTGGCATTGAGGCCAGCCAGCAGAGAAAAGCACCAAGACCAGCCTCCAGCCAGACCCTGCGTCGTGCTGGCCGCAGGATGATGGACCGAGCTTCCCGTACTCCCAAGCCCACCAGCTGGTATTCGTTCCCATAGGTGAGACTCCTTTCCTGTGTCCCCAGGGCTTCGCTCGCTCTTGGGGTATGCTGATCACAGCTGGAAGGCCCCCATCCTCCTTCCCACTCAGAGCCACAGGATGGTCTGCGGGGTGTCACCTCCCCCAGCCCAGGTAAGACTCAAGGGCGGCTACCTAGACCAGGCATGGTGCCCATAGTTCCAGTGTGCATGTGGCCTGGCCAGATGCACCCAGAAGGAGCCTCCTGAGAGGTCTCTGGCAGGGTCTATGCTCCGCAGTTCCCTCCCCACCCCTAATTCAGCCAGGCAAAGAGCGCCTTTAGGCTGGTGCACTGTTTTTTTTTTTTGTTTTTTTGTTTTTTTTTGTAGAGACAGAGTCTCACTTTATGGCCCTCGGTAGAGTGCCGTGGCCTCACACAGCTCACAGCAACCTTCGACTCCTGGGCTTAAGCGATTCTCTTGCCTCAGCCTCCCGAATAGCTGGGACTACAGGCACCTGCCACAATGCCCAGCTATTTTTTGGTTGCAGTTTGGCTGGGGCCGGGTTTGAACTCACCACCCTCGGTATATGGGGCTGGCGCCTTACCGACTGAGCCACAGGCGCCGCCCGGCTGGTGCACTGTTAACAACTTCACACCCACCGCCACAAAGTTTTTTTAATTTAAATTAAAATATTTCTCTGAAATACTTCTTTGAAAATTTTTTCCTGTAGTATGAAGATATTCTGTTCATTTAGAATGACATTCTTTTCATTCTTATTTAACATGCCAGCTCCTAATACAAGGCAGTGGTGGCTGGTCTCTGTACCAAGTCATTGTGTGTTTCCGTCTGTTCCCCCAAATCAAAGGGCACTGCCCAGCCTGGCCTGGGCACTGGCAGGAGATGAGCCTCCTTCCTGCTCCTGAGTCTCAGGGGCATAAAGAAAGGTCTGGGGTGCAGGCGCAGCTCATGCTTCTGACCCCAGTAAGAGAGGCCAAAGGTGAGAGGATCACTTGAGGCCAGGTGTTCAAGACCAGCCTGAGCCACATGGTGAGACTCTGTCTCTTAAAAAACAAAAAAAAAGAAAGAAAGAAAGAAAAATCTAAGTTAGGGGCAGCGCCTGTGGCTCAGTTGGTAAGGCGCTGGCCCCATATACCGAGGGTGGTGGGTTCAAACCCGGCCCCGGCTGAACTGCAAACCAAAAAATAGCTGGGCGTTGTGGCGGGCGCCTGTAGTCCCAGCTACTCCGGAGGCTGAGGCAAGAGAATTGCTGAAGCCCAGGAGTTGGAGGTTGCTGTGAGCTGTGTGAGGCCACGGCACTCTACCGAGGGCCATAAAGTGAGACTCTGTCTCTACAAAAAAAAAAAAAGAAGAAGAAGAAACATTCTTTAAGACCCTAATCACATATTTTAGATTCAAAGTTAGTGGCTCCCATGCGAATTCTTTTTTATTTATTTATTTTTATTAAATCATAGCTGTGTACATTAATGTGATCATGGGGCACCATACACTGGTTTTATAGACCGTTTGACACATTTTCATCACACTGGTTAACATAGCCTTCCTGGCATTTTCTTAGTTATTGTGTTAAGACATTTATATTCTACATTTACTGTTTCACATGTACTCTTGTAAGATGCACCGCAGGTGTAATCCCACCAATCACCCTCTCTCCGCCCTCCCCTCTCTCTCCCATGCGAATTCTAACAGGGTGGCTTCAGTAGAGGGACATCAGGGTTCTGTTAAGGCCGATTCTCTCCTGGTGTCTGTTCACTAAGAACTAATTATAACCTTCCTTTCCAGATGGCCAGTGGCGGGTTGTGTTAGTAGCAATTGAACAGGCCCAGGTGAGTGAGAGGTGCAAACCATACCAGCTCCAGGAGTCTTCCTAATGTCGGCCGCCCTGACAGTCTGAAACTTGTCTGTCTCTGGTTCTAGATTGACACCTCTTGCGATGTGGAGTCCTGGCCTGAGCTGTCCTCTTTGGAATTGGCTTGTGTCTCTGGTTCTAGATTGACACCTCTTGTGATGTGGAGTCCTGGCCTGAGCTGTCCTCTTTGGAATTGGCTTGTGCCAGCACCTAGGTGGGTTCTGCAGGGGCTGTTGCCCATCCAGGACACCTGAGGAGCCTTCTTTCAGCACTCTGCGTGTCCAATGTCCCTCACACAGGCCTGGATGGACTTGCCCAGCCCAGGGCAGCCAATCTGGGAGGGCTTGGCCTCACTGAGAGTTCCTTGGGCTCAGATGACCTCATGGAAACAGAAAGACACAGCTCTACTCACAGTGGTTTTGAGCCAGGACAGAACTGACTGGGCGCCTTCTCTCCATGCTCTTGAGCAGTCGTTCTTGGCTGCCTTGAGATGGCAGCCAGAGCTTGAGTGGCCACCTGGGTGTCTGTGTGTGAGCACTGGGAGTGTACGAAAGCAGAGAGAGGAGCAAGGAGATTGCAGAGCCTCACTGGGGCAGCCTTTGGGGCCTGGGGGTCAGTATGTGCCTTTGCTGAGGCTGCCAGGTGAAGGCATTTCTGCATTTCTCAGCTGGCAGTAGGGGCAAGTGACAGGGCTGAGGTGGGCAGGCCCAACTTGTGGGGAAGAGGAGGAGAATAGGGCAGAACCATCCCCCCACACCCATGGAAAATGGAATCAAATAGCTCTGACCCAGTTACTTACTAGAAAGATCTGAGGACAAAGCCAAGTGTGATGTCCATAGTGGTCTGTGCCTCATATGTGCGGATACCTCCAGATAGTGATGTGGAATTTCCAGAAAATGCTATTGTCAGACAGAAAATGCTGCTTGTCTGCTACTGGATGCTTGTCTCTGCTGTATGTGTTGGGTCTAGTGTCAGCTCATTAGAACAGGTTGCTGTGCACCTGGTGGGCTCAGGGAGGACACAGAGACCCCCATTCCAGGCTCTGGAATCTCCAGAGGCACCTCCTAGAGGGTGGGGATGTGTCTGGGGGACAGGAGCTTCCCCATAGAAAGGCCCCAGTCAAATACCTGTCGGCCCCTGCTCCTTTCCAGACCTAGCGCCACCTTCACCGTGTCCAGGCCAATCTACCTGCTTCTGCTCCCACTCCTGGTACTCAGACCCTCATGATCATGAATGAGTCCAGGAGATGAAGAAAAGTCAGGTGTTGGCTCAGGACATGTTACTGGAGGTGATTGCTCCCTGCCTGCCCATGCAAGACCAGTCAATGCAGACTGCCCCCGGGGCCATCAGATGCATGTGAGTTTATGTAAATGCCTATTCCAGTTTGACTGTCATTTCTAGAGAAAAGGAAGCTTTTCCTTTTTTCGTTGGCCAGCTGTGGCAGAGTGTACAGGAGGTGGTGGGTTCTCAAAAACAATTTAAAAATTGTAGACAAGCTCTGCAAAATCTGCTGCATGTTCCATAGACGTGCACTGAGTTTGGGTCAGGGCCATGTGCCCTCTTGCAAAGTAAGGGCTCAGGGGCTAGATGGCTGCTCTGCCTTTTGTCTGGGAGGTGGCAGGAGGGCCCTGGGATGAGGCCACCTCATGGAGACTCTCTCTGCATTATTGTGCTGAAAGGGTTTGTTGGTTCTTGAAAACAATTTAAAAATTGTAGATAAGCTCTGCAAAATCTAAAAGAAATAGGTTTGTGGTAGGGATGTAAGAGACGTTTAGAACAGGCAGCTGCCTGGGTTCATTCTTATGTCTAACATTGTTTTGCTAAAACTATACAGCCACTGCACACACGGGTGTTTTAGCCAGTTAATTTAAGTATTTCATCTCTTATATTTCAATTTTTCAGTTAAATATTTCATTGAAATATTGTGGCTCTAGGATTGACTTCAAAGAGGTTTTTGTAAACTTATCAATAGGTATCATTAATCTTTCTTGGAAACAATTTTAGTAACAAAAGTTTGGTTCTTTCTTTAGGTCTGTTTATTGGCACAAAATTTGCTCTGTGTCTGCAAATCCACTTCAGGCTTCGCTGCTTAGCTGCCTGTGAGAATGAGTGGCCTCACAGAGTTGGGTGTTAATTGGCACAACAGTGGGGTCTGTGTGTTTATAGAAATGAAGACTCACTTGGGGAACATTAATTTGCTAATTTAGGCTGTGCTTAACAGATACAACTCTGTCTTCATCATAGTCAGTTTGAAAGTTCATCAGGTGCTAAGGAAAAAACTATTTATTTTAAGGAAATTTTTTTTGAAGACAACTTTTTAAAATTCCAGTTTCACCCATGACTAGCTTATATTGAAAACTATTTGAAAAGTTGACAAAACAAAAAACACACGTACACATATCCTGGAGGGCAATGCAGATGGGATTAAAGGGCTATAGGGGAAACACAAGACAAGCCGAACTTCTCACATGACAGGTCTCTGGCATGTTCTCCAAACCTCAGGGTAGGAAATAGAGCCTTAGTAGGAGAAGTACTCACACATGGAGCATGTGCTGTGGATAAAGGTTGTTCATCAGGGCAGCCAAAGCAGCTAGAACTCGAAGGACAAACCCCCCCCCCCAAAGCAAGAAACCAGAGTGAAGGACCCCTCAAATCTGCACACACACTGCTCCTCCTATGTGAGCCACACATACATACCCCAAGAGTCCCTGCAGATGGCTCTGCACCGATGGCATAGTGGTTATGGCTCCAGCCACATACACCAAGGCTGGCAGGTTCCAACCCAGCCCGGGCCAGATAAACAACAATGACAACTGCAACAAAACAATAGCCGGGCTTTGCGGCAGGCGCCTGTGGTCCCAGCTACTTGGGAGGCTGAGGCAAGAGAATCACATGAGCCCAAGAATTTGAGATTGCTGTGAGCTGCGATGCTACATCACTCTACAGAGGGCAACAAAGTGAGATGCTGTCTCAAAAAACAGAGTCCCAGAAGAAACAGCACAGGGCTGGAGGCTGCATGGCATGGCAGAGGTCTCAGAAGGAGAGCATGCTGGCACCCAGGTGCAAAGATTCGGGAAACACCTGGGCTTCAGGTGACGCCACAGACCACACCCTGAAGTAAGACTCACTCTCTAGGAGTCATACCAGCCCTAACAGCTAAAATGAGGCCTCCATAGGATCAAGGTAATTCTCAGAATCTGTCTGCTTATCAGGGATAAAAACAAACAACAGTCTTGACAACACTCACCTGAACTCTCTGGAAAAAAGAAGACACTGTCGGAAGTGCCTCTCTCTTTTTATTCAGCGCGTCCAGTATCGAATAGGAAGTTACAGTGTGTGATAAATGACAGGCCTGGCCCTGTGCAGCAGCTCACACCTGTAACCGAGCACTCTGGGAGGCTGAGGAGGGTGGATCTCATGAGCTCAGGAGTTTGAGACTAGCCTGAGCAAGAGAAAGACCCTGTCTCTAAAAATAGAAAAGCTAGCCAAGCGTTGTGTCAGGTGCCTGTAGTCCCAGCCACTCTGGAGGCTGAGGCAAGAGGATCAGTTGAGCCCAGGAGTTTGAGGTTGCTGTGAGCTGTGACGCCATGGCACTCAGGGTGACAAAGTGAGACTCTGTCTCAAGAAAAAAAAAAAAGAAAGAAAGAAAAAAAAAGACAGGCCCATATCTGTAGCTAACATATTCAAGAAAATTGACGAAATGATGGCGAAGGTAGATTAAAAGATGGAGACTCTGAAGAGAACTGGAGTCAAGTAGAAATTTTAGAACTGAAAATATATCTGAAGTTAAGAATTCTTTGGACAGTTTAATAGTCTGGACACAGTAGTGGGTGGGTCAGTGAACTGGAAGACAGATCCATGGGAAACATTCATCCAGAAGCTCAAGTTTTAAAAAATAGGGAAAAAGACAAAGAGACAGTGGAACATGGTAAAAATGTTTAATGTGTTGTCACTGGAGTCCCAGAGGGGAGGGGCGAGAAAGTGGAATGAAGTCATATCTGAAGAAATGGTAGCTGAGAATTTTCCAGAACTGATGAACAACATCAAGCCCCTGATTCAGGAAACTCAGCGAGCACAGAGCAGATGACTAACTGCCCAAAGAAAATAAAATAAAACCACGATAAGAGAAAAACTGTATGCACATTACAGTGGAGCATCCAAACCCAGGTACACTGTTAAAAAGTAATAATAAAAGAAAAAACAGCCAAACCTGATGAAAACTGAACACAAAGAGAAAAATTCTAAAGAAGCCAGAGGAAAAAATGCTTTATTGATGGCTGACTTTTCCACAGAAAAGATGCAAACTGTAAGACAATGAATGACATCATCGTGCTGGAAGGAAAAGTTACCAACCTGGAATTCTTTCCTTTTATTTTTTTTCTTTTCTTTGAGGTGGGGTCTCGCTCTGTTGCTCAGGCTGGAATGAAGGAGTGTAATCGCAGCTCATGGTGACCTTGAATTCCTGGGCTCAGATGATCCTCCTGCCTTAGCCTCCCAAAGTGCTGGGGTTACAAGGTGTGATCCACCACACCCAGCCGCGACCTGGCATTCTATACCCAACAAAATATTCTTCATAATTTAAGGCTATATAAGGCAAATTGTCAAATAAATAAAACCAAGAAAAGTTATTACCAGATGACAAGAATTGCTAAAGGAAGTTCTTTAGGTTGAAAAAAAGTATCCCAGATGGAGGCACCAAACTGAAGGAATAAAAAGCCCCAGAGAGGCTGACTGTGTAAGTATAAGAGTCTTGCTTGCTTATAGTAACTGTTTTAATTTTTTTTCTTAAGACAGTCTTACTATGTTACCCTCAGTAGAGTGCTATGGCGTCACAGCTCACAGCAACCTCAAACTCTTGGGCTTAAGCGATTCTCTCGCCTCAGCCTCCCAAGTAGTTGGGACTACAGGCGCCCGCCACAACGCCCAGCTATTTTTTTCTTTTTTTGTTGCAGTTGTCATTGTTGTTTAGCTGGCGTGGACTGGGTTTGAACCTGCCAGCCTTGGTGCATGTGGCCGGTGCTGTAACCACCGTGCTAAAGGCGCCAAGCCAGTAACTGTTTTAATTTTTGTGGGCTTTTTTAATATAAATAGAAGTAAAATATATGACAGTAAGAGTATGCAGGTTGGGTGAGGGTGAGACAGCCATGTGGCTCTTCCGTCTCTGCATAGTCACAGCCAGTAGTGACTACAATGTAAAATAATGTGTGACTCAAAGGCTTATTGAAGAGAAAAAAAAAAAGGGAAAATTTTTGATTGAAAGAGGGCAAGAGCCCCATTCTCCTTCCCCTCTGTCTCTTCCAAGGAAATTAGGCACCTTCTTACCCACTGCCCAGGATCTACAAGCTACATGTCCACGAGCTCTGCCAGCCCATTAGAGGTTGCTGTTTAGTGCATGAAGATTCAGTGCCCATTTGGACTTTCACAAGAAGGATGGAAGCACAGGCGTCAACATTAAAAGCTCCTGAGTCTTGGTATTCTCACCCAGCATATGCAAGATACTGGCAACATTATCATCAAGCAATGGCTTGGGTGCGAAACCACCAGAATGCCTACAGAAAGGCCATGCAATTCTATTTCAGTTTCATGGCATCTCCCTTCTGCAGTTTCTTCCCAAAGCTCTTGTGATGATGAGGCTAGAGATCTCAGTCTTTCAGTGACCATCACTTAGCCCAGCAGGACTACCACTGGGGTTCACATTTCAGAGGTCTAGGAAGCAGTGAAACGTTAGCAGGAGGTTCCAAGTACCTGCAAGAGAAGACCAAACTTCCTCTGAAGATGAGGAGGTAGAGACTGACTCAGACGGGGGGGTTAGAATGTGACCTGAGCAACATGGAAATCACGGAGGAGCTCCACCAGTACTTTGCAGAGACAAGAGGCACAGAGAAGAGCAAGAAAGAAAATTGCCAGTGACTGAGAATCCATTCTTTCCCTGGGAGGAAGCCAGAAGTAGGATGCAGAGGCTGCAGCAGCAGCTGGATGCACAGCACCTGGATGACTATGTGAATGCCAACCATGACCTATGCTACAACCCCCACAAGTCAGTGGAACCCCCAACCGAGAGGCCAGGCGAACGGTGCAAGGCCGAGATGAAGTGCTTGTCTGGGGACAGCGCTGCCAGGAGGCCATGGAGGCTGTAGTACAGCTGAGCTTTGACAAGCACCATGACAGAAAGCAGCCCAAGTACTGGCCTGTTATTCCCCTCAAGTTCTGAGCTCTGGGCTCAGGGCCCCTGCAAGTGCTGTTTGCACAGGGTCCCCAGACTCACCCTCTACCTTTTGGGTACACTCCCTTCATCTCACACTCTCTTCATCTCTCCTTCTCTACAGTTGTCAAGGAAAAGGAACTTTATGCTGAGATACTACCATGTTCACCAGAGTCCCAGTGGGTCCTCACAGGGTAGAGGTAATATGCCAGTCCCGTGGAATTCAGCAGGACCTACGCTGTTGCCAGCGTGAGAAATTTTCTGACACAAGATGATAATTTTGTATCTTCTGCATTGGTTCAGGATGCTGATAATTGTTCAGTTCATTAAAGTTCTTGCCTAGAAAAAAAAAGAAAGAAAGAGGGCAAGAAAGGAGAAACAAAAGAATTAAAGGACAAATAGAAGACGACCAGCAACTTCAACATAGTTACATTGTTACAAATGGACTAAACATGCCAATAAGTAGAGGATCAGCCTGTTTTTAAAAATTAATGTGTTTAGATAGCTGGGCGTTGTGGCGGGCGCCTGTAGTCCCAGCTGCTCAGGAGGCTGAGGCAAGAGAATCTCTTAAGCCTAGGAGTTGGAGGTTGCTGTGAGCTGTGTGAGGCCACGGCACTCTACCGAGGGCCATAAAGTGAGACTCTGTCTCTACAAAAAAAAAATCAATGTGTTTAGAGATGAAGTACTTTATAGAGAAGGACAGAAAAAGGCTTTAAACAAAAAGATAAGGCCGGGTGCTGTGACTCACGCCTGTAATCCCAGCACTCTGGGAAGCTGAGGCTGGTCAGGAGTTCGAGACCAGCCTGCACCAGAGCAAGACCCTGTCTCTAAAAACATAGCCAGGTGTGGTGGTAGGCACCTATAGTCTTGCCTCGGTTGGCTGAGGCAAGATAATTGGTTGAGCCCAAGAGTTTGAGGTTGCTGTGAGCTGTGATGCCATGGTACTCTACCGAGGCCAACAGAGTAAGACTCTGTCTCAAAAAATAAGAATAAATAAATAATAAAAGAAAAGATTCATGAAACTGGTAAACCCCTATGGAAAATGACCAAGAAAAAGAGAGGAAGGTACCAATTACCAATAAAAGTTATAAAAAGAGATCATTACTACAGATTCTACAGAGATTGGAAAGAATGTTATTAACAGCTTTATGCCAGTACATTTGACAAGTTGAAGGAAATGGGCAAATTCCTTGAAAAACACAATTTGCCAAAACTGGAGCAAAAGGGAAGTGAAGAGCTCAGTAGTTCTGTGATCCTCTGAGGACTGTTAGTGACATTAAACCTCCCACAGAGGAATCTCCTGGGTACAGTGGCATCACTGGTGAATCCTTTCAAATGTTCATGGCAGAAATGATGGGAACTCTGCTCGGTACCCAGAGCTCAGTGAGTAGGGCGGTGGCCACATAGGCTGGCGGGTCAGGCCCGGCCCAGGGCCTGCTAAACAACAATGACAACTACAACCAAAAAATAGCTGGGCGTTGTGATGGGCGCCTATAGTCCCAGCTACTTGGGAGGCTGAGGCAAGAGAATCGCTTAAGCCCAAGAGTTTGAGGTTGCTGTGAGTGACACCACGGCACTCTACCCAGGGCAACATAGTGAGACTCTGTCTCAAAAAAAAAAAAAAAGAAGTGATCCTGCAATCCCATTACTGGGCATCTACCCAGAAGGAAAAAAAAAATCCTTTTATCATAAGGACACTTGTACTAGACTATTTATTGCAGCTCAATTTACAATCGCCAAAATGTGGAAACAGCCTAAATGCCCACCAACCCAGGAATGGATTAACAAGCTGTGGTATATGTATATCATGGAATACTATTCAGTTATTAAAAAAAATGGAGACTTTACATCCTTCGTATTAACTTGGATGGAAGTGGAAGACATTATTCTTAGTAAAGCATCACAAGAATGGAGAAGCATGAATCCTATGTACTCAATTTTGATAGGACAATTAATGACAATTAAGGTCATGGGGGGGGAGGAAAAGCAGAGAGAGGGAGGAGGGAAGGGGGTGGGGCCTTGGTGTGTGTCACACCTTCTGGGGGCAAGACATGATTGCAAGAGGGACTTTACCTAACAAATGCAATCAGTGTAACCTGGCTTATTGTACCCTCAATGAATCCCCAACAATAAAATAAAAAAAAAAAAAAAGAAGTAATGGGAACTCTCTGTCTTTGCTGATGAGGCTGGTGTAGCCTTAGCCCCAAAACTAGAGGAGGCATTGGGAGAAAGAGGTGTTGTGGAGAGAAGGCTACCCACTCAGTGTGGACACACAGCTGCTGAAGCTGGTGCTGGCAGATTGAATCCAGTGACATAGAGGACCAGGCCACATGGTTAGGGTTATTCCAGGGGCCAGGCCAAGTAAGCGTTTGGACTTCAATCTGGTAACTCATCACATTAGCAGAATAAAGGAGAAAAGCCCTATGATCACCTCAGTAAGTGCAGAAAACACTTTTTTTTTCTTTTTTTTTTTTTTTGTAGAGGCAGAGTCTCACTTTGTGGCCCTCGGTAGAGTGCCGTGGCCTCACCCAGCTCACAGCAACCTCCAACTCCTGGGCTTAAGCGATTCTCTTGCCTCAGCCTCCCGAGTAGCTGGGACTACAGGCACCCGCCACAACGCCCGGCTATTTTTTGGTTGCAGTTTGGCCGGGGCCGGGTTTGAACCTGCCACCCTCGGTATATGGGGCTGGCGCCCTACCGACTGAGCCACAGGCGCCGCCCAGAAAACACTTTTGATAAAACTCACTAACATTCATGGTAACAATCCTCAGCAAATTTGGAGTGAAAAGAAATGTTCTTAATCTGATAAAAGGTATCTACAGAAATAAGGCAAACAGTGTGGTCAATCGTGAAGTAATGGCCACTTTTGCCTCTGAGTCGGGGAACGAGACTGCCAGATCCCCAGTCCGTGTCCCTGGAGGTCCTGGCCGGAGGGTGTGCAGTAGCCCCAGAGCCAGCGTCTTGCTCTGCGTCAGGCTCCTCCTTATTCCTCAGTCCTGGCCCTCAGGTAGCTCTATAGCAGCAATTCTCAACCTGTGGGTCACGACCAATAGGAATTGTATTAAAGGATTGTGGCATTAGGAAGGTTGAGAACCACTGGTCTATAGGGTAATAAGAGAAGCTAAAGGAGTAAAGATTGGAAAGGAGTGGCTGCCATTATTTGTAGATGATGTGATTATGCATATAGAAAATTAATCTAGAAACCATTAGACTTAATAAGAGAATTTACCAAAGACACTGGATACATAGTCAATATACAAAAGTCAATTATATTTCTTTTTTTTTTTTTTTTTTGTAGAGACAGAGTTTCACTTTATGGCCCTAGGTAGAGTGCCATGGCATCGCATATCTCACAGCAACCTCCAACTCCTGGGCTTAAGCGATTCTCTTGCCTCAGCCTCCCAAGTAGCTGGGACTACAGGCGCCTGCCACAACACCCGGCTATTTTTTTGTTGTAGTTCTGCCAGGGCCGGGTTTGAACCCACCACCCTCGGTATATGGGGCCGGCACCTTACCGACTGAGCCACAGGTGCCGCCCCGTCAATTATATTTCTATATTAATAACCAAAAAGTGGCTTGGCGCCTGTGGCTTAAGTGGCTAAGGCACCAGCAACATACACCTGAGCTGGTGGGTTTGAATCCAGCCTGGGGGCTGCCAAACAACAATGACAGCTGCAAGCAAAAAATAGCCAGGTGTTGTGGCGGATGCCTGTGGTCCCAGCTACTTGGGAGGTGGAGGCAGGAGACTCGCTTGAGCCTAGGAGTTTGAGGTTGCTGTGAGCTGTGATATCACAGCACTCTACCCAAGGTGACAGCTTGAGGCTCTGTCTCAAAAAAAAAAAAAAAATTCCATCTATAGGACATCAAATGCCTAGAAACAGATAAAAAAGAAATGTGTAAGACCTCTATACAGGAAACTGTAAGCTATTGCTGAAATTAAACAAGATATAAATAAATGGAGGAACATACTGCGTTCATGGATGGAAGACACACTATGTTGTGAAGATGCCCAATCTCCCCACATTGACATACAAGTATGGATTCATGCAGTCCCTGTGAAAATTCCAGCAGGGCTGTGTATATATGTGTGTAAATTAACTCCCCCTAAATATGTCTGGAAATGCAAGGGATCTGGGATAGTGCCCTAAGGGCACATGGGGTTCATCTCAGTCAGATATGGTCAGATGTGCAGAGAAGTGGCTGTCACCAGGGAAGAAGATACTGGACTTGCTGTCCCCTGGGGCAGAGGGCAGCCAGCCCTGCAGGGAGGCAGAGGCAGGGCATGTGGGTAGGAGCATGGTGTGGCTTCTGTGGGAAGGAGAGGGCAAGGCAGGATGGGCAGGCTTAGGACGGGCTGGTTGGAACCTTTCAGCAGGCTCTTA
The DNA here is from genome assembly GCF_027406575.1 of Nycticebus coucang. NCBI lineage: Eukaryota > Metazoa > Chordata > Mammalia > Primates > Lorisidae > Nycticebus > Nycticebus coucang. Next base: position 67,157,293 of record NC_069800.1, on the reverse strand, counting down.
GGCATAGGACCTGCCTTGGTCGTCTAGTAGCTGGCCCTGGCTGATAGGGAAGAGGAACATTAGCTCCGAGAGGAACATCAGCCCCTGGATTGCAGGTTTGCACTTGAAAGTGAATCACTTATGATCTCTAGCAATTGGGTTGTCCTGGGAGGGGAAGTCCCTCTGAGTTGTCCAGATTTTTAATGTCAGAGCATCAGAATGCAAGAGAGAGAAGCCTGCTTAGTGCCCATAGCTGAAGGGATGTTGAGGAGGGAGGGCTTGGGCCTGAAGGGCCAGGATATGGAAGCATTGACGTGCTGGCCAAGGGCAGATGGGCAGACCAGGTGTGTGGGTGACACATCTGCTGGGCCAGAGTCGTCTCTAGCTCCATGGGGACGGACAGTCCTTTCAATATATGGTGCTGAGTGAACTGGCTGTCACTATGGAGAACAATGAATTTTGGCCCTTGCCTCTCACCAAGTGCAAACATTAATTTGAGGTGATTCATAAACCTTTGAAAACTGTTTGGCATCTGCTAAAGCCAAGCATGTGAATATTCTTCGGTGATCCAGAAATCCCTCCCTTGGGTGTGTGTCCATCTGAAATGAAAGCTCGTGTCTATTAAGCCTGCAGTCCCCAAGCCCGGGCTGCAGACTGGGCCAGTTGTACCACATAGCAGGATGTGGGTGGCAGCAAGTGAGCAAAGCTGTGTCTGCATTTGCAGCCGCTGCCCATGGCTGGCTTTACCACCTGAGCAGTGTCAGGTCAGCTGGGGGCATTAGATTCTCAGAGAAGCGAGACTCCCCTATAAACTACGCATGGGAGGGATCTAGGTCGCGGCTCTTTGGGAGAATGTGATGATGACTGAGGGGAGTTGAGGCTATGATGCTGGCGCTGGGGGTGGCTGCAGACACAGATTGCTGTTAGCAGAGAGGTTGGACTACACAGACAACATAGTAAATCCCTTGCTTGCAGACTCATATCAAAACCATCCCGCATCTGTGGAAAAATTGTCTTCCATGAAACCGGTCCCTGGTGCCAAAAAGGTTAGAGACCACTGATTAAAGAGACACTTGTAAGAGCCATCCAGACTCCTCTGTTCTGCAGCGTGGGTGCGTCATGGTTTAGCAGTGCTGTGGAGTGTTCCATTTCTGGAATAATCTTTTGAAAATTATATTTGGACCAATTAAACATCCAGGATGGTTACATGGCTGAGGACTCTGGGAACAGCACACACCCCTCTGAAGCAGCCTTGCTCCCCATCTGTTTGGTTCACTGGTGATTTCTTGCAGTCTGACACTATCACAAGAAGGTTCTTCAGTTTTCACTTGTACTGTGGCTATTTGTGACAGGTCAGATTCTCTTGCAGTCAGAACCTTGCTGTGAGTGGTGGACAGAGGAAGGGCCAAGCACATGTGGCTGTGGAAAGCCGACTGTGGGTACAGTACGGGGAGCAGGCGGGATGCCTCCTTTTTTCCTGGGGCTTGCAGGAGCCCCTCTGCTCAGGTGCAAACAACATTTTTGTCAGATACAATTCTGTAAAATTGTAGCCAAATGTCACTCAGCTTCACATTTTAGATGACCTTCTGCTACCTCTTGTCAGCCTGCTTCTCTTACTGGTTTGGAAGCTGCCTTGTTCCTCGTGAGGAACGCTGGCAAAGAGGCTCAGTGTTTAGGACGGACTTGCCGAGTGCCTGTTTAGCTCAGTCATCTGTGTGCTTTTCATTTATTTTAATTACCCTTTTACCATATGGATTTTTAGGGGGTTATTAGTGTTTATGAGAATGAAACTATACAATATTGAAAATTTTTCTAAGATATAAGGACTCATAAACCACAGATAAATTATAGGATATTTTCCAATAAGAAATTATTTGAATAATAATGGCCAATGCAGACTTCCCTCTGCCATTGCGGTAATGTCAGTTAAATGCAGTGTGTTGGATGATAATCCCTGGTCCCCCCAAAACATGTGTCCATGTCCTAATCCTCGCAACATGTGACTGTGACACGATTAGAAAAACAAGTCTTTGCAGATGAGGTTAAATTAAGGATCCAAAAAGGAGATCATCCTGGATTCTTGAGGCGGCCCTAAATCCAATGACAAATATCCTTACAAGATACAGAAGAGGAAGACACGGACACAGGGGAACCCACATGGAGGCAGAGCTAGAGGCTGGAGCCAGGCAGAGCCCTGGAGCTGGGAGAGGCCAGAGGAAGCAGAGCCCTGGACACTGACTCAGACCAGGGCCCTCAGCTCTAAGAGTGAGCATGTGTTGTTCTGAGCTGCCCAGTTGGTGGCACTTTGTTACGGCAGTGACTGCTTCCTCGCAGGATTGGCTGCTGTGGCCACATCTCCACTCTTGGCATCCTGCTTATTCATATCTGGAGTCATGCTCGTGTCCCTTCTGAACTGTTTTTCTAGGAAAAAAATACAGGGTTTCTGTACAGATAAGTATTTATTTTATTTATTTATTTTTGTAGAGACAGAGTCTCACTTTATGGCCCTTGGTAGAGTGCCGTGGCCTCACACAGCTCACAGCAACCTCCAACTTCCTGGGCTTAAGCGATTCTCTTGCCCCAGCCTCCCGAGTAGCTGGGACTATAGGCGCCCACCACAACGCCCGGCTATTTTTTGGTTGCAGTTTGGCCGGGGCCGGGTTTGAACCCGCCACCCTCGGTATATGGGGCTGGCGCCTTACCGACTGAGCCACAGGCGCCACTCCGATAAGTATTTATTTTAACATGTATGCCTGAATTATTAAATAGAGATGGCTAAATATATGGTAATTTAAAATTTTAATTTTCATGGTTGTAGAAGAATAGAAAAGCACAAATGAATATGATCTCAGAGAAGTTGTTTTAAATAAAATAATTGAAAAAGCACTTTTTTTTTTTTGAGACAGAGTCTCACTTTGTCACCCTCAGTAGAGTGCTGTAGCGTCCTAGCTCATAGCAACCTCAAACTCTTGGGCTCAAGCAATCCCCTTGTCTCAGCCTCCTGAGTAGCTGGAGCTACGGATGCCCGCCACAATGTCCAGCTATTTTTAGAGACAGGGTCTCACTCTTGCTCAGGCTGGTTTTGAACCTGTGAGCTCAGACAGTCCACCTGCCTCAGCCTCCCAGAGTGCTGGGATTACAGGCGTGAGCCACCACTCCTGGCCAAAAACGCATTTCCTTGTTATCCTTTTCTGTCTTAGAACATGTAGAATGTTTGCTCTGGTGGGTTTGATGATATGAGAAGCACCATCGTGGTGTGAAGTGTGGTGGGAAGGAGGAGTGAGGTTCTTACTGCCTGACTTACAGAGACTGAGTCAGAGACAGAGTGTGGCTGTCCAAGGAGAGGCAGGGACAGCTTAGTTCTGCTTCCTGGGTGCTGCCAGGTATGAGGTATGAGGTTGCAGACAGCTGTACCCAGCTGGTCACTGCTGCCCTGCAGGCTAGTGCCACCAGGCCACAGCTGCCGCATTTTAACGAAGTGGACACCAGCGATACCATGTCACTCAGTTGGACCTGCCTTTGGGAGTGTACCCATCTATCCTCAGAGCCCCACAGCCTGGCCAACTCTCCTTCATGGGGTTTGGGGAGGGGGTGGGAATGGCTAGTGGGGGCAGTTGGCATGTTCTGCTTCTCAGATTTGTCTTCAGGTGTGAGAGGTAGGCACAAAGAGGAACCTTGCTGAAATGTTTTTCACAAAGACAGAAAACGGAAACGGCTTAAATGCTCAACAACAGATCTATATAATAAATCATGGTCTATTCAAGCATTTAACAGCTATGTAGTTAAAAGTCATGGCATTAAAAGATGGTCAAAGTATGTCCAGTGGACAATGTCCTGTGTACCCGGGCATGCCTGTGATCCCAGAGTAAGTGCCCTTGGCCTGCGAGTAGGGATGGGCTGCCTTCAGGTTTGATGGCATCTTAGTGATGTTGCTGACCTGGGGCGTGTGCAGGGCCCTGGGCCCTCTGGGTAGCACCTGTCCCCACCTGAGTTGCTGGCAGCTGGAGCCTGAGCAGCGGCACTGTGTGGGGGGTGAAGGCATCCTGAGGGCAACTCCATGGGGCTGTGTGCCGGGAAGGGCCCCGGGGCTGGTGAAGCTGTAGGGTTATTGCTCCAGCCGACTGGCTGTTCTATCCAGCAAGATGGCCCAGGTCTTTGGATCACAGCTACTTCTCACATGTCCTACATGCTAGCGCACCCGTGTTTCTCAGTGCTGTTTGTTTTTGTATCTGCCTCCCCCTTGGTGCCTTGGGCTAAGATCTGATGCTGTGCCTCGGGCTGCTGCTCATGAACATCCAGTAGGCGCCTGAGGGCTTGACCAGAGGGCTGACAGGGACAGGGTGACATGCTAGACAAGTCGTACCTACCTCTTTCTACCTGCTTTATCCAGGGCTCCTGGTTTGTCTTGAGTGGACAGACAGCTCTTGGCCAAATGGGCCTGGAGAGCTGGGCACCGCACCCCGGGGTGTGGTGCTCAGCTGGGTGGATGATCCCTGCTGAGGGTGGAGGGGCCCTGCCCGCTGCTGGGTTGACACTGCGGGATGCGGCCCGAGGTCCCCGTTCAGTTGTCAAGTGTGGGCCGCAGAGGGCACATCCTGACCCCACTGACCCTGCGGCCGCTGTTTTTCAGTGAACGAGTTCACGGTGATCAGGAAGAAGTTCAAGTGCCCCTACTGCAGCTTCTCGGCCATGCACCAGTGCATCCTGAAGCGGCACATGCGCTCCCACACCGGGGAGCGGCCTTACCCCTGTGAAATCTGCGGGAAGAAGTTCACACGGCGCGAGCACATGAAGCGCCACACGCTGGTGAGTGTGGCCGCAGTGGCTGCAGGGCTAGGGCATCTGGGCGGGGCTCTGAAGGAGATGCCACAGGCAGCACAGAGAGGGGTCCAGCTCTGTGGATAAGGCAGCAGGGCTGGGGGTGTGGCTGTGCAGAGGCCCCAGACCTGCTCTACCCACCTGCTGCCCCCTCACCAAGCACATCATCCTCTGCTTGGAGCCTCCAACTCTTGGTCAAGGTGGGGACCTGCCCTGCCCTACCCTACGTCTGGATAGGAACCCTGCTCCTGCTCCTGGCTTGTCTGTGCCCAGTGTGTCCAGGACTGAGCTCAGCACCTAACGGGTCACTTTTAGGGGGCAGATGTCAGGAAGCAGACTGGGAGAGGCTGCCTCAAGTGCACAAGGCGAACCTGCAGGCAGCCAGAGCACAGGCATCCTGGGTGGGGACAGGTCCCTGACAGCCCTGGGCCAGGTGCGGGTTGGAGGGCTGTGGGCCACTGTTCTAGGGGTGGCTTGAGGCTAACATGGGCATGTGCTGGGGGTGAGAGAGAGAGGTGCTGGGATGGTGCTGCAAGTTTGGGGATCTCAGGAGCATCAGTCCACGGCCATGCGTGGGAGCTGATGCACGGGCTTACTTGGGGCTGCCCCCCAGCATGCTGACCTTCCTGGTCAGACCCCCCAGGGTGTGGGTGAGGGTGGCTCCAATAGGGCAAACCCAGTGAGTGGGACTCCAAGGCTGTGTCTGTCTTTGGGGTGAGCAGAGACCCCTGCCCAGGCCTCCTGCCCCAACTAACAGGCTCTGCGTTCAGCTCCAGCTCCAGGCCCGTGTATCTCTGTTGGGCCACCAGGTCTCCAGTTTCGACAGGCAGGCCATGTGAGAAGGGTCCATGTCTGATTTTCTAGCTCCGTGGTGGTCCTCATTCGGGGTGGGTACCCCTGAGTCTCTGCTTGAGGTCAACTCATAAAGCTGGAGGGCACCTGGGCCGGGTTGGGTGAAGCTACAGGTGCCCCTGGAAACCCAGACTGGGTGTGTCTGGGAGCAGACGCACAGCCGGTGGGGCCCCGAGCTCTGGGGCCTTCCTTGACTCCCCTGTGAGTCCCCTGTGGAGGGCAGGTGTGCCAGATGGGGGGTGGGGAGGCCCATGTCCATGCAGAGCCACCAAGGCCTGGGAGAGGCTGGGTTGGGCACCCTCACTCTGCATATGGCATCCAGGATGCTGGACACAGCTTAGAAGGGTGCGTGCTGTTCCTGCACCCCTGTTCAAGTGCCTTTTCTGTGAGGCCTTGAGCTGTTTGCAACACAGGTTGCCACATCTTTCTTCAACAAAACCACATTAATGGCTCAATAAATGTGTTGGTCGTCTGGGGTCTGGTGGGTCTGGTTCCCAGTGGGCAGGGCCACAATTCTTATCCTAGTTCTCAGTGGGCAGTGCCAGGGTTCTTATTCTGCGCCTCACATTTGGGCTTCAAGGGGTCCTAATTCCCAGAAAATGTTCTTAAGACATGGGGGCTTGGCCTTTTCTGTGGAAGAGGTCCCTGCCCCTAAGAGGGCCCATGTGTCAGAGGCAGCCCTGCAGAGCTGCCCAGCCCAGCCTCTGTGGTGCCACGTGACGTGCACTGAGAGTCACCTCCCCCCAGCACATGGCGGCCCTGAGACCCAGCACTGGGTCCTGCTGCTCAGCAAGTGGGGGTCCTGAGGGAATGGGCCAGCCTACAGCCCCCTCCAGGGGCTCTGAGTGGGTTTCCATGCTGCCCGCGTCCTCTCCTCTTGCTGCCTGCCGGGGCTTCTGTCAGTGGGGACAAGGCCCAGGTCCTGGGCTCCCTTAGGCGCCCCCTCATGGTCTCCCAGGGCTCCTAGCAAAACCTCCAGCTCACGTGGGGCCCTGCAGCCTCTGGGTCCTCCAGGGCACGGAGTTGGCACCCTGACCCTTCCTATCCCTGCCTGTGCTATCCGTGTTACATCCTCCTGTTGAGAGCAGTTTCTACTGTGATTTGGTCTTAAACTTCTGTTCTTTTGTTGCAGGAGGTAGAAAGGAAGCTCTGGGGTTAATAGAGTATAGGGTTAACAGATGTGTGTAGCAGAGTGAACCAACAGAAAGCCTAAAGGAGAGTTCTGGTCCTGGCTCCATCATGGGGCCTATGGTGGTGATGCCCCAACTCCCAGGCCATGTCCCCCATGTGGTGGCCCATTCCAGGTCATGCTTGGGACCTCGCAAGTCGGTCTGAAGTTGCTCTGGCAACAGGGTCTTTATGCTTCAGGGTTTTGTGGAAATTGGTAGAGACCCTCCAAGGAGGGGTCTTCAAAAGAGGAGCACAGTGGCTGTGCGTGGAGGTGGCTTCTGTACTCCCAGCTACTCGGGAGGCAGTGGTGGGAGAATCACTTGAGTCTGGGAGTTTCAGGCTGTATGGAACTGTGATGATGATGGCCGCTGTACTCCAGCCTGGGTGACAGAGTGAGATTCTGTCTCTAAAAAAAACAAAACCAAACAAATCCCAGGGATTTGGAAAGCAGACGACTGGGGTGGGGAGGGCTGCTCACAAGGCCTGCCCCAGGAGGTGGCTGCTGTGACTGCCCATTAGGAGGTCTCTGCAAGGACAGAGGGACCCTCTTCCATTGGCACATAGACAAGTTATATTTGTGTTGTGGTGACAGCATTTACTTGCTCATGGTACACAAGTGGAGAATTTGGCATGGTGCGAGGAAGAACTAAACTTACAATCTCTTCTCCACCTCCATCCTCATGGTTGGTGGCACAGCTTCCTTGTCTGCAAGCCTGAGACAGCCCTTTGGAGGGAGGACTTCAGAGGCCAGGGGTCTGAGAGGACAGAGGCTGATCAGTGCCAGGTGCAACCTGGAGGTCAAGCCTGAGGCCTTTAGGGAAGTCCCCATGTGGCCCAGGGCTTTCTGACCTGGGTTGATGGTGGGTCCTCTGGTGGTTCTTTGGGTCTTCATCCCCAGAGGGCAGGGGAGGGGTTCCCACGAGTAGGGAGACTCCTCAGGACCAGCTCCAAAGGCTTGCTTGAAGCTTCCTGTCAGGGCCTGAGTGTCCCCACCGTGCCTCTCCAAGCCTCTGCCAGCCCAGGCCTGAGCTGGCTTTGTCTCCTCATGGCCCTGCCCCCTACAGCGCCCCTCCACAGATGAGTGGCTGGGTTGGGCACAGGAGTCTCAGAGAGCTCTGTCTAATGAGGGGTCCCTCAGCCTGTCCTAGCAGGGAGGTTTGGAGGGAGCAGTATGCCCACCGGTGGGGATGCGTGAGTTGGGGGTGTCTCTGGTGGGGGTGCCCAGACACACGGCTGCATGTGGCAGGGTACCCAGCCACACAGCCAGGGCTGCAGCTGGGAGCGGATGCTTCTGTGGTGCCCTGTGTCCTGGGGGCTGGGTTGTGTTGGGTGCACCAGGAGGCCCTGCCTGCCGGGCACCCTTGGACCTGGCAGAGACTGTGCCCTCCTGTGGGTCCTCACCTTTGGCTGACTGCCCTGTCCCCTCCCCCCCCAGGTCCACAGCAAGGACAAGAAGTACGTGTGCAAGGTGTGCAGTCGTGTGTTCATGTCTGCTGCAAGCGTGGGCATCAGGCACGGCTCTCGGCGCCACGGCGTGTGTGCAGACTGCGCTGGCCGTGGTGTGGCCGGGCCTCAGGACCATGGAGGTGGGGGTGGCGAGGGCTCCCCGGAGGCACTGTTCCCGGGCGATGGGCCCTTCCTGGAGGACCCCGAGGATGCACGTGGCGAGGGCGAGGAGCTGGGTGAGGACGGTGAGGGCCCAGCCCAGGAGGACACGCTGCTTGGGGACAGGGATGAGGAGGATTCACCGCGGCCCCACAGCCCCTCAGGGGCCGACAAGGACTTCACCTGGATCTCCTAGACCCACCCCACAGTCTGCCTGCGTGCATCTCTCCATGGGTCTCCACTCTGGGGCCACACTTGACCCCTCATGGCCCTCCTCTGGGGTCCCCCGTGGGCTAAGAAACCAGCCCTGTGGGATAAGAAGCAGGTTGGACCTGGTGCAAGCGGAACCTGGGGGGCCACAGCGCAGCAAGCTTGGTAGTGGCTTTGAGCACAGTGGTGCAGGGGCAAGGCCACAGCAGGTGCATGTGGGGCTCCCCGGGGCCTGGCTCAGGAGCCACAGTGGCCCATGGCTAGGTCACGAATGTGGCCGAGTCCAGGGGTCTGGGCAGGTGTCTGGCCTACCCTCGCCCTCCCCTGGGCCCAGCCTGGCCCCCTTCCTTCAGCAGCCAGGTCACTGCTGTGGCTGCAGCAGCTGTAGAATCCAGGTGTGGTGTGCACAGAAAGCCGTGACCCTCTTTCCTCTGAGCTCTGGTGCTTACACAGTAGAGGCTGCCTTCCTCGCTGGAGGCTGAGGGCTCCAGGTGCTATATCTTTGGGCGATGAGGCCAGCCTAGGGGCTGACTGGCCCCTGTGCGCCCCCTTCAGGCCATGGCTCTGTGGTGTGCACGTCCTGGGAGCCCCTGGGGCTGCCCTGTCCATGCCCACAGGCCCTGCTGCTCCTTGTAGGGGGGGAGGGCAGGATCTCCTGCCCTTGTTGCTGCTAGCGCTGGAGGTGGGGTGTCCTAACTGCAGTCTGCTGCTTACACCTCCCCGCGCGGTAACCAAATTTCTAAGTAGTCAGAGACATATCGAGGTAGTTACATAAAATTATTTTGTTTGGCATTATTTTTCTCACTTGACAATACTATATGGGTTGATTTTCCTTTAGCATGTGTTTAAGTCCTCTTGCTGTATTTCTCAAGGGGCTCACGTGTTCTCTCCTTCTGAGTGAAAAGCAAAGGTCCTGTCTGGGGTACCCTGGCTCTGAGGGCTGGGAGACCCTATCCAGCCGTTAGTCTGACTGTTTTTGACTGCTCTTCACTGCTGAGATGTCCGTCTCCCACCGCCTCCTTCCTGCGCACTGCCGTGTAGTGCTCCCCAGGTGAGAGGTAGATGCCGCTGACCCCCCCAACCTGTGCAAAGTCTCCCTGGAGTGCTGAGGATTGGCACTAACCAGAGAGTTTCTATTTTCTCCTTTTCTGGACTGTAAGCCAGAACGGCTTTTGCCAACGGTCAGGCAGAGTGAGTGTCCTGGACCCCAGGCCCTGAGCCCCAGCCTCCCCTTCTACAGCTCGGAGAGTGCCAGGCTGGCCCCGTGGGCACTCAGGGACCCCGCAGTCTTTGGGTTCTGTGCCACGGGGAGAAGGCAGCTTTTGTTTTTTTAAATCGGCCACTGTTTCTACTAATCCCAACAAGGTGCTGCAGCTGCACATACACTTCCCTCAGCCAGAACGGGTTGCCACATGCCTCGAGGCTGAGGCCAGAGTTTTTGGAGAAAGAGAGCCAAAACTTGTCCACACATGGAGTGTGGGCACAGGTGCCCGGGAAGCTCTGGGCCTCTCTTCTCCCTGCCCTGGATCTTCCTGCAGCGGGTGGGCCCTGGGGCATGCTCCCCAGTGGGACAACACAGCCAAGTCCCTGTCCACCAAGGAAGTACCAAGCTGACCTCCTAACCTAGGCCAGCTTGATCAGGCCTGAGAAGACTCTCAGAACTTTGGACTTCTCCCTCACTTCTCAAATCCCTTTTCTAAACAGACTTTCTTATACAATGCATTTGGAAACCAGACCTTTGCTACCAATAGGTGTCTCTGGGTTTTGTACCAGTTGCCACCTCTCAGGCCATCCACCCAGTACCCCCGCCCCCAGCCCACCTCCCACCAAGGGCGCCTTCGCCTCCACACTCAGGATGTCCTACTCCCTCCCTATCTGGACCGCCTTTGCTGACCTTTTGGGGGATCCCGGTTGGTGCCACAGGGGCGTTTTCTTCCTTAAACCAACACTGTATAAGACCAGGGGTCCTCTTCCCACCCCTAGTTCCCTGCGTGGCTGTGGCAGCTCATCACGCTCACTTGCGGTTTGCCAACTGGAGAATGTGGGGTTTGAAAGACCCCGGTGAACATGTCCATCTCAGGAGGCATAGAGGGAAAAGACAGGCGTAATGAAGGTTTTTTTTTTTTTTTTTTAACATGACTGATTTTTTTTTTATCGATGTTCAAACTAATAAATATTTTTTTATGAAGAGGAAAAATATGTAGATTACATTTCACATTTTGTATTTTTTGTGTGTGTCTATTTGTATTTTGGTGTTTGCAACACCAAGTGAAAGTACAGTCCCTTGGGGGTGGTGTTACTTCGGGGTGGGAAGGGAAACCATATGATTTTTGTACTAAGCTCTGGATCCTGACCAGGTTGTGTATTTGAACTCTGGGTTTTAGGAAACAGAACACTGCCAGGACTATGTAGGGACCTGACTCAGACACAGCTTACCGCTTCCAACTTTGCACATCTTCCTTTTTAAAAAATTGAGAAAATGCAAAAACTGGAACTTTTTGCAATATTATGAAAGATAATCTTATTTTAGCTCATTCTGTGACATGTGCAACTCTTAAGAAAGCCATACTTAATGGTTGTTTTTTATGTTTTAGATCCTATACTGTTTTGTATGCAGCCCTTTTAGAACTACTTGTAGTGAGGGTGCTCTGTGTGTGCTTTTCCGAAATATTTATTTTTTCAACATGTTTTCAACCTGTCAACAAAAGCAAAACAAAGGGCAGTGTTTGAAGATTGTTGATTTTTTTCTGGGGATAATCTATATTATATTGACTTTATATTAATTATTATAAACCTGTGTTTGTATTGAAGATGTGTTTAATATTTAGGGGACATTTTTGTACTCAGTTGGCGGGAAATCACAGCTCTGCTGCCCTGCTTCTCTGCAGCCACAGGACGGCAAGTGTCACCTTCTCTACATTGGGTCTCCAGGGTTGTTGTCTGCCTGGGCAGCTCCCAGCCTGTCTGTGGGTTTCCTTTCTGTGATGGGGTTAGCATAGATATTCTTGCAAAGCGATCACTTTCAATAAATTGGAAAATTGCTGCTCCAAGCAGATGCCTCCTGTGTGTTTCAACAGTGCCCCCTCCTCTAGCCTCATCCCAGTGGGGGTGGCCAGAGGGTGGTCCCCAGCCCATTGCAGCTGCTCCCTGGCCTCCCACCCTCTGCTCACCACTCCCTGGTCCATGGCCTTCCTCCAGGAAACAAACTCAACTTCTGGAAAAACTCAAATCTTTAATTATTCTCCTCACCTGGTACAGTCCAGGCGTGAGACACCTGAGATTTCAAAACATGGTAAAACATCAGCCCCAGGGTTGAACCACCAAGTTAAGTGCAAGCTGGGGGTCCTCTTCCCGACATCTCTCAAAGTGCATTGACTGGCCCTCAAAGCTGGGCCCTTAACATCCTTGACAAGTCTATGGACCAACAGGCAGGGAGGGTGGCTGACCCCAGGACCCCTGGGGTCAAAGGGACAGTGATGTGATTTGGCTTTAGTGCAAAAAGCTGGTTTCTTCAGAGGCACTTTGAGTGGAAGGACCCCTTCTCTACCTCTGGGGGGTCCAGGGTCACCAACTCCCTCTTATCCGATTAAAAGATTGACCTTGCAGCGAGGAGAGGCCAGGTTTGGGGCTCCCCCCGGGCAGCTTCAGCCCCAGGCTAGGGGTTGTTGGGGGAGGCAGAAGGTGGTAGCTTATTTTCTCCTTTAGATGGCCCCAGAGGGGCTGCACAGAATGGGATCAGTCCAGGAACCGCTGGCAGGCCTTCTTCCAGCGGCAGGCCGTGCACCACATGTCCCGGTGATCCATACCATACACCTTCCGGCACTTCTTAGCGTCGCCACGGGGCTTCCTGGGGGGGACACACAGGCATGGGCACTGTGGGGCATGATCCTTCCCCTCCCACCTTGCACCTGCCCAGCTCCTCAGCCCACTCGCACCTCAGGCTCATGCCCATCCTAGTGGCAAGGGCTGGCACGCAGGCTCTGACCTCATTGCGCTGCAGGCTTCCAGAGCGCCCGGAGATCTGTCCCCAGCTTCCCCCTATGGTCTCGCCCACTTGGCAGGCATGGTCACGGTGGCATGCCTGGGGGGCGCCCACAGAGGTCAACATGGGGTGTGGGTTCAAGGTGAGTGGCTGCAGTAGGCCAGGCAGGGCTGGGGGCTCCAGGAGTTCTGGCAGCTCCAGGCGGGGGAAGACAGGTGGCATGGAGGCCGTAGGAGACACTGGGGTCAGGCTATACAGCCTGTCAGTTAGAGTAGCCACACCAATGTCCAGCTCTGTGTAATAGAAGTCTTCTTCACCGTCACTCTGCTCTGGCTCTGCCTGCCTCCTTTGGGGACATAGTCATGGGGGTTAAAAGGGTGGCCTGGTTGGACCCCACCCCCTGCCCAGCCCAGCCCAGCCCAGGCCCCACCGCACCCCAGGTGCACCAGGCGGATGTGCCTCTGCATCCCTGATGCCGTGCTCAGCACCTTCCCGCAGCTCTTCCACAGACACTGGAACATGACCTGGGCAGAGCTCTGCACACAGGGGTGGTGGTCAGGCTCTGCCACCCCTTGGCGCCCACCCCACCCTGGGGCTGCCCCAAGCTCACCTTCCTCTTCCTCAGGGTAGGTTCCCCAAAGAGAAAGTGGGCTGCCTCAGGGGGCAGCGGGGGTGATGGAGTGGATGGAGAGGACTGGTCACTGGCCAGGTCCCAGCACCACTCTCCACTGTTGCTGCTGCTGTAGCTGCCTGGGGGCTGCACCAGGGCCTCCTTCCAGGGCTCCAAGCCGGGCTCTGTGGGACACACCCCCTGCAGGACCTGGGTGGGCTCAGGCTGCTCTGTAGAGCTGCTGCCCACTGGCCACCTGCTAACCTTGGTAAGTCACTGACTCTGAGCTGCCACCTGCTCCTCTGACCCCAGGTAAGCTGGTGGGCAGCAAGCCTCTTGGAGCCAGCACTGGCCAGGAAGAACTGGCCACGGGAGATCAGGGAGAAGCCCTCCTGGCACAGGAAAGGGTGGACAGACATCCTGTGCAGGGTGTGCCCAGGAAGCAGCAGGGCCAGCTACGTGAACGTGGACAATTCACAGAGGCCAGAAGACCTAGTGCTGCAGCTGTGGCCTCAGTGAAGGGCACTGAGAGTCCAGATGACTGTTGTTAGAAAGCAAGCTCAAAGTTGTGATCGCAAGGTGTCATCTCAAGATTGGGGACTCTGTTTGCCCTGAAGTCTGGGTGGCAGTAGGATCCTCAAGGGACAGCAGTCTTGGGTCTTGTGCCCACCCACACCCCTGTGCACCAAAGTCTGAATCTCACCTGGGCTGAAGGCTGTGACTGGGGCCCCCAGGAGGAGGGGGCTGGTGGACAGGCTTGTAAGGGCTGCAGCAGCCATGACCTCATCCAGCCGGGCTTTTTCTGGGGTGGCTCTGGAGATGGGGGTAGGTGCAGATGGACTGGCAAGTGCCCAAGGCCCCTCCCCTGGTCTGGGTACACGTGCAGGCTGAGGCACGTGTGTGCACACCAGGCGGCCTCACTCCTGGCCCTGGGCACAAGCCTAGCTCCTCCCTCAGATCAGGTTGCTGAGTTGCAAATTGCCAAGAACCACCAGGAACAAGGCCTGGGGCCTGGGTCCTGCTGAAGCCTGGGCTCTCTACACCCTGAGCTTTGTTTCTCCATGGCTCCTTCAGGCCTTAGCGTGGGGCAAGAGTCTGAAGCCCTACTAGAGTGGGGGCCAGGCCAAGCCCAGCCCTCCCCCCAACACACATTAACCAGGGTTGTGCAACAGCAGATGCGGGCTCAGGGCCAGGCCTGGGTGGGTGGGAGCCCCATGGTCAGCGGCAGCCAGGAGACTGGGCTGGAAGCGCTGGCGGGTCTGAGGCCCCAGAAAGCAGGCCAGAGCCCGCCCCTGGCCCTTGGAGCCAGCCCAAAGTGTCAGGCATGGCAGGAGTGGGGACATTAGAAACCTGCAAACCTGACCCGCCCTCCACCCAGGCCTCCCGAGGGGAGGGGCGGGGCGGGAAGGCACGCACCCGCACCCGACCCACTGCGCCGCACACAGCACGCGCGCGTGCACACACACACCCAGTCCCAGGGCACTGGCACTCAACTCACCTCTGCGTTGGCACTGGGATGTGCGCGGAAGGAGTAGGGAGTTCCGCCGTAGCCGCTCCTGCCCACGTACCTGGGACCCCGAGGTCCGCGGCCCGCGGCTCTGGCTCTTGCGGCAGCGCAAGCTCCGAGTCAGCACGGCCGCTGCCAGCCGCAGGTTCCTGCAGAGGGAGCAGGCTCAGAAACGGCGGTGGCCTCGGGTACCCCAGCCTCCAGCCCAGACCAGCTCGGCACCCGTCCCCCAAACTGGCTGCGGCCGGAGCGAACAGCGCGGCCCCGCCTCCGGCCCCGCCCCCCGGCCCGGCGCGGCGGGAAACTTTGCCCCGCCGTCCCGCGCTGCCCCGTCGGACCCACGGACACGCTCGGGCAGACGCGGCCGCCCCCCGCAACCCCGCCCCGAGGAACCCAAAGTTTGCGCAGCCCCGTCGCCATCTTTGCGGCCAGAGGAACTTTGTCAGCGCCCCCGCCCAGGGCGCCCGTACCTGTGGCGGCATGGGCACCGTCACGGCCGCGGCACGCGGGCCTGGGCCCTCGGCGTGCGCCCACGGCGCCTCGGCCTGCAGCGCGCTGGGGTCCCGGCCGGCGGCACGAGTCGGAAGACGCCCGCAGCCCGGGCCCGGCGCTGGGGGGCGCTCGGCCTCCATGGCCCGCCGGCCGGGCGCCGAGGCTGCAGCGGTGAGGGCGCACGTTCAGGATGCAGCCCCGGGCCGGGCCGGGCTGGCCGGGCAGCCGACCCCCGCCCTGGATCCGGCCGCCGCCCGCGCCGCGCCGCCGGGAGGCTGCCCGGGGGCCCCGCCCCGCGCTCCGCCCTCCCTACCCCTCCCACCGGCCCCGCCGCGCCTGGCACACGCGCCCATTGGTCCGCGCCGGTATCAACACGCCGAGATGGACCGCGGCCCCGCCCCGTCAGGCAGCTCCAGCGCGGGCCCGGGGACAGGGACGGGTCAGTACCCGCGCCGCCACCGCCCGGGATGGCCGGCTTCCCGTGGCGAGCTCTGGGAACTGCCAGAGCTGGGAAAGGGGCCGCGCTCCCTGGCCCGGGCATCCCGGGAGCAGGTTACTCTTTAACCCGCACTACCCACCCCACCTCTTACGTAACCCCGGGGGTAGGGGGTGGAGCCCTCCCGGAGTTCAGGGCCAAGTCCTACCCGGGCGATTACCCTGCCGGCCGGCTGCACCCCAGTCGTCCCGACTAAGCCCGGAAATCGCCACTGCGAGCGCCATTCCCAAGCCCGACGCGCAGGACCTCAGCTTCGGACCCATCTTAATACTTGCGGAGACACCCCCTCCGCCTTCCCCCCGCCCGCAGGCCCAAACCCTCCCAGCTTTAAGGGAGGGCAGGCTGTAAGGCACTGTGTTGTTCATGCGATCGATTTATTTGGATTTACTTAGACGCGCCTTCTCTTGGGCTGAAGAGGCACCTAACGGGTTGGCAGACCGAGATCTGCAACTTGTGCTGTCAGCTGGGGAGGGGGGCTGGGCCTCGCTCTGAAGGAAAGAATTGGGGACTTGAGTATTCCGGGCAGGGAGTGGCCTCCAATCCTGCCTTGGGCTGAGGCCGGTGGAAGCAGGGGGCCCAGGTGTCCTGTTTATGTCCACTAATGCTAATAGCCAGAGCTGGGGGCTCTGGCCATTCCTGGGCCCTCATCTCCTGGATGCTCTCATACACGTTTTCCAGGGGTCTGTGGTCCATACCCAGGCCCTTAAGTGGGAGAGCCTCGTAGGCCAAGTCACTCTCCAGGGCCATGATTGCTCCCCTGCTCTTGGGGTCCGGCGGGTCTGTAGTGGATGCTAAGTCCTTCCTTTTAGGCTTGCACACCCTAGAGTACAGGATGTCCACCTGCAGCAAGGAAGTGGACAGTGAGGGGTGAGCCCCACACCTCTGCGGAGGATCTGCCCAGCCACCCTGGCCCCCTTTACCTGAGCAGCTGGGGACACCTCAGCACTAGCCTGCTGCAGTTCTTGGGGGGCCCTCTGGGTTATCTTGAGCTTCTGCACGCAGGCATACTCAGTTGCCACAGAGCTGGCTGCCAGGCCCAGGTTGGAATAGGTGGCCAAGGGGCCAGCGGAGGGTGTGGCAGTAGGTGGGCCCTGGGGCAGCTCCTGGTGTGGGAAGGCAGAGGGGGCTGCTTGCAGCCTTTGGAAATCTCTGGACACCTCCAGCCAGCAAGGGTGTAGATCCATGCTGACAGGGCGCTGGGCTGGGGGTGGGGTCAGGGTAGAGGTCACTCAGGAGCAGGGAACACATCCACCCAACTGCCCACATTCTCCCTGGGAGGCTCTGAGCTGCTCTGCTCACCTCTGCAGCCTTGGGGCCCCACATACAACTCGTGCAGTCTGGAGTCTGACTTGCTGAGGGAACGAAGCTGGGTCTGTCTCAGCAGTGCCTGGGGGCAAGACAGGCAGGTGGGTTCCCAGTCACCCCACCCTGGCCCAGGGACAGCCAGGCACTCACCACTTCCGCTGGCATCACGCTGCCCTGCAGCCTGGCACACCGCCTCCGCCCCCGCTTCCTGGGAGCAAGAGCATCATCAGGCCAGGGGTGCAGAGGTGAGGGACAGGGGCAATCAGCCTGCGTCCCCGGTCCAGGGCGAAGGCGGGAGCTTAGCTGCATGCATACACTTGCCTCTAGCCCCTCCCTGAGCTGGGCAGTGGAAGGCGGGCCTGAGGCAGCCGTGAGCAAACTGAGACAGATGGACGTACCTGCCACAGGCTGTGCACAGTGCCCACAGCCAGAGGAACAGAGTGCAGCATGCTAGGACCCAGAGGGCAGGAGGGGCTGAGAGCACCAGCAGCCCCATCCTGTGAAGCCTGGGGGCAGAAAAGAGAGGGAGCACAGCAGGCAGGTGGTCCCTGTTGGGCTCTGACTCAGCACAGGAACACCCCTGCTTCCCAGCTCCCCCCACCCCCGTACTCTGTGGCCCCTTCCTCCCAGAGGCACCCACCTTTCCACCTCTGGCCAGGGCTCCTGGGGAAGTGAGCTGGTGGAAGGTGCTCTGCCTGGCCCCATCGGAGCTGGGAAGGATGACCACAGCAATGGAAGCATGGCCAGTAAGGACAGGATAGCTGAGACCTGGCTAAAGCCAGCTGTGGTCACTACAGCCCAAACTCAAGACCTGGGGAAGCCCCAGGGCCTGCGCACCACAGGCCACAGACCATCTCTGGTCACCCCTGCTCAGATGTGGCCTCCTTGTCTCAGGTGATGTTTCCAAGCCACTTGGTACAGAGTCCAGCACCCCAAGAAACCGGAAGGGAGGCAGCAGGAAGGAGGGAGCTACTGAGGGCACGGAGTACTTGCCCCACTTCTCCCTGGCTCTCCTACTGTGGCACAGTCCCTCCCACAGATCTTCCTCCTTCCTGGGGCTCTGGCAGAGCTTTTGCAGGTGGGGGACACCCCACAATTGGCATAGTTCAGCAGCACAGAGGCAGGAATTGGGGGGTAAGAGGGATGATTTCTGCCCAGCCCTGGGATTAAAATTCTCTCACAAAGGAGGTCTAGCCCTCTCAGACCCCAGCCCTGCAATGCCCCAACCTCAGTGGGCACCAAGAGGCTTCTGACCTGTCCAGGCAGGACGCTGGAGCAGGCACTTACCAAGGAAGTGGGCCAGGCCTCTCCACAGCTCTGTCTGGGGCAGGCCAGGAAAGTCTCTGTGGTGTTGCGCTCCCCACCTCACTTCCTGCCCCGCTTCTCACAGCACATTTCACAGCACCTCCCAGACAGCCTCCTACCCACTGTCAGCCCCGCCCAAGGCCTAGACAGGGCTCCATGAGTGTATGCTTCCATCTGGCACAGTTCTGAGGGCCCAGCTCAAGTCCCCTCCACACATTGGGAGGGATGCAGAGCAGGACACTGGATGTCCAGTGGCACAGAGCAATGAGGGCAGCCATGTCCCTCTGCCTGAATGCTCCCCATGACCCATTAGGGGCCACAGTCCTCATACCCCACTCACTGGAGCATCACCACGCTCCACCCACATCTGGGTGTCAGCCAACCTGGGGGCACACCCAGCTCTGATCTACCTTGGTCAGAGAAGGGACAATGCTTGCACTCCTGGGGGCCCTCTGACTCTGGGCAGAGGCGGTACCCTCACCAGGCTCCTCTGGGCCAGCCTGGCTGTCTACAGCCCTGCACAGCCCCTCCTTTCCCCAGAGACCCTGCAGCCAGCCCAGTCTCCACTGAATGACTACTGTGGCGAAATTACTTTAATTCCTTGATAAGGAGATACCTCAAGACACTGGCAGGTGGAGCTTGGTAAACAAATAAGTGTTCAAAAGTGACCTATAGCCTCATCTCCACTCAGCAGTGTCCACAGTCCCAGGCTGGCAAGGCAGACGGAGGGGCCTTCAGAGGTGTCTGAGGTGAGGGGCCATGGGTCTTCCAGAGGGCAGCCTGAGTAGGTCCCAGGCTCTGTCCATGGTGCCCGAGGGTCTCTAGAACTCAGTCATCTTCTTGTGTGTGTCTGCCTTCCTCTGCTCCCGCTGTAGGCCTGCCTCCTGGGCCCGCAACTGCCCCAGCTGCCGCTGGGCTCCGGCTAGCTTCTCCTCCAGCTGGGCTGCTGCTACACTGTGCCTAGGGAGGGGCCACCAGTCAGCATGGGTTCCTGGCCATTGTCCCTGGGCCCCAGGTCACTATGCCCACTGCCCAGACCCTTCTCAGACTTAGCCTGCCATGCTTGGGTCTGGTGACCACTTATATTGCACACATCACCCACACACATCACCGGCACACATCCAGTGGGCTTGGCCACCCCAAGTTGGGCCCCACATGTACCGGCCAGCATTGCGAGCGAGGGCCTCCTGGATACCCCGGATGTCCCGCTGGGTCCGCTCAATCTTCTCCTCAGTCTGGAAAAGCTGCAGGCTCAGGGCCCGCTTGGCACTCTTGCTGGCATGATATATGTCCTTGCTCTTCCTCCCTGGGGGGGCCTCTCCAGCCTCCTGGGCCCCAGAAGTCTGGCCCTGCAGCTTTTCGTTCAGGAAGTCAAACACGGTCCGAGGTGGAGGGCGGTCCCCAGGCTGGCCCCTCCTCCCCCGGCATTTGGGGGGCCTGCTGGCACCAGCCTTGCTGCCTATGGGCCGCTTCTGCAGAGCCTTTGCACACTGGTCCAGTGACTTCCCTCGAGGCAGCACTACAGCATGGATGGGCTCCACCCGGCCTTCCGCGTGCCGGCCCAGACCTGGGGAGATGTGGGGCTGGCATCACTGTTGCTACAGCAGCACCCCCAGCCCAAGGCAGCCTGCACTCACCCTTGCCAAACTCATAACCCATCTTGGCGAGGAGTCTGGAGCCGATGCCCCGCGTGTGTACCTCCCAGCCGGCAAAGGCGGAGCTGCAGGTCCCAGCATCTGCATTGCCTGACTCCACCACTGCAGGAGGCAGAGGGCAGTGCTGGCCGGTCAGAGGCCTCTGCACAGCACTCTGAGCTCTGGCCAGCATTAGTTCAAGAGTTCCAACTACTGGGCAGAGCCCTAGTCCCCACACCTAGGGCTCTCCAAGGGTCACTCAGGCTTGCTGTGGGCAAGTGATGACAGGCAGAGATCGCTGCCATCCCCATGGCCTGCTGCAGCCCCCCACCCCTCAGGGAGGCACCTGGTTGTACTGGGGCTCCCTCCACAGG
This sequence comes from Nycticebus coucang, assembly GCF_027406575.1. Taxonomy (NCBI): domain Eukaryota; kingdom Metazoa; phylum Chordata; class Mammalia; order Primates; family Lorisidae; genus Nycticebus; species Nycticebus coucang. Next base: position 67,136,954 of record NC_069800.1, on the reverse strand, counting down.
CCCTCCCTGCCCTCATAGAAAGTTGCCAACCTCACTTCATGCCTTATTCCTCTCCATCACATGGATGTGGGGCTTCAGTAGCCACCAACTCCCGTCATAGACACCTGGGGACACCTCCCAAATTTCATGCTAGCCAATCCCTCAGGAGGGCCATACACTGCCCACCCATTCCTATTCCTGTATCCTCACTGGCTGTCTGGACACACCCTGTGTACCTGCCAGGACGACCCAGAGGGGCTGCTCCTTCCTACACTGCATCCATCCCTCAGTCACCCCAAGACTTCCTTGGCAGCTCCAGCACCAGCAGCCCCTTTTCTTACCCTACCATGGCCATGATCTCCCAATGGTAAAACTGATTTTGCACATGTATTCCCTGAAGACAAAGACTGGCCCCTGGTGCTGTGGTCTCTGGGTCTGCCCCAGGCCCTTCACATGCTCTTATTTCCACTCCGTCCTGAGGCGTGGTGGCACCCTTGTGGCAGCTACTCACTCCCCAAATGTCTGATTGGATTGTGGGCCGTTCGGGGTGACCACCCCCCTTCCTGGTGCAGGGTACCGAGAGCTGCTGCCACACCTCGAGCATAGCTGGAGTCATCTGTGCCGCCGCCATCTGAGTCAGAGGACTCTGCAGCCTCCGTGCGTAACGGAGGCAGGATGCTGTCACCCTCCACCACTGCCTCCTTCAGCAGCAGTGAGTCGAACTTGACTGTGTAGTAGCCACTGTCCACATCTGGAGGGCAGAGACAAGCTGCAGGTCAATACTGACAGGTGGTGCTTCAGTCAGGAGCCTTATCTTGGGCCCAGAGCTGCAGTCCTGATGTCCAACCCAAAGGAGGCAGGGAGTGGTGGCATGATGCCAACACCCAGAAAGCATGGGAAGTTTCCAGAAAGGGCCCCGTTAGCCCTGCAGCTCAAAGACAGCCAGCAGGGAGCCCATAGTTTCATTAAGGAGGCCCCTCAGCCTCACCGGTAATCCGGGCTGAGTGCCAGAGGCCATCCTGGTGCTTGGCCAGACATGCAGAGCCAGCCTTTAAGGAGCTCAGGTCTGGGTCCTGGAAAGGGCGCAGTTCATCCAGAGAGACCACTTGCCCATGGGAGAACCTGCAGAGAAGCCACAGGGTGGAGGCTGAGACACAGCCCAGTAGGGAGAGAGAGAGACAGGGAGCCACACAGAAAGACAGGCATGCACACACACACACACATATGCTGTACATACATGTTCACACACACAAATACAAGTGCACTGCCATGCATAAGCACACACATGCACACACGCACATACATACATACTCCTGCATGCTTGTGCATACACATACAGTTGCCCCTTCATATACAGGACCACTTGCAGACATCAAAAGCCACAGATGCTCAAGTCTCTTATATATAAAATAGTACAGTATTTGCATACGACCTAGGCACATCCTCTCATACACTTTTTTTTTCCTTGAGACAGACTCTCACTTTGTCACCCTTGGTAGAGTGCTGTGGCGTCACAGCTCACAGCAACCTCAAACTCTTAGGCTTAAGTGATTTTCTTGCCTCAGCCTCCCAAGTAGTTGGGACTACAGGCACCCACCACAACACCTGACTATTTTTGCAGTTGTCATTGTTGTTTAGCTGGCCTGGGCCAGGTTCGAACCCGCCAGCCTCAGTGTATGTGGCTGGTGCTGTAACCACTGTGCTACGGCGCCGAGTCCCTTTTTTTTTTTTTTTTTTGAGACAGTCTCACTGTGTTGCCCTCAGTAGTTCCCATACACTTTTTTTTATCATCTCTAGATTACTTATAATACCTGGTACACAGTAATGCAATGTGATTCCTGCTTGGTTGAATCCACGAATGTGGAACTCAACTGCATCACTACATACACACACACACACACACACACTTGCATTTTCTCTCTCAGGATGGACTTGGCTACTCCAAGCCTCTGTTACTCTCTAGCTTACTAGGTTGGAGTGACAACATGGCAGATAGGTGAGTGACTCAGCTCCCATCATGTTTCCACCAGACAATCAGGCAGATGTGTCCTGGGCTAGAGTGACAATGTGACAGACAGCCCAGTGACCTTGGCTTCCATGGCCTCCACCAGTCAGGCAGGCAGATGCGCTGCAGGGGTGCACGGGTATGTAACCACAGGACTGGGTCTTCCTCAAACTAAGAGGATCCAGTTATAAAAGTACCTTGACTTTTAGATACCAGTGAACTCGTAAACTTAAAAACAAAACAGAAAAGGAAGAGGAAATGTCAGGACGGACATAGAGCTTCAACCTTTAACTTGGCCAAATAAAGAAATGAAAACACTAACCACCATCTACTACTACTGTGTCATCACTTGAAATAGGAAACTGTTTTAACCCAAGAGCAACTGAGGACTAGCATTTGTTCCACAACACAGAGGCAGGGTTGTCTTTTCAGGTAGAAACTGATGGGTGGAAAAGAGAAGATGAGACAGCCTCAGATGCCTCCTTAGGCCAGACTCACAAGCAGTTCCTTCTCACACAGGGCATTGCCAACTGGACTGAGTGGCTTTGGGGGCTCCAGGGCCATGCCCCAAATGCACTGCAGTGGACAATGGCTGAAAGACTCATTCAATTGAGGAGCAAAAGAATGTGTTTAAAATGGGAGAGCTAACCCAGAGGTGAATTTGATTCAATGATTCCCTTTGACACACACCCATACCACATCAGTTAATCAAACTTTTCTGGATAAATATTCTGTACTATCACAAACCTTAAAATTTGGTGTACTCTGTAACCCACCAAGGGTTTCGAAGAAATGATTTCTAGAAAGTAATAATATATACAAAGATTTAGCCACAAGGATGTTAATCAAATATGAAAAATTTGGAAATACCTAAATTTCCAACCTTGGAGAGTATTGAGTTAATGGCATATCCATAAATACAATGAATTTAAAATGGAGAGAACAGGAGAACCTATGCACGGCCCCAAGCACACAGGATGTCTTCCCGTGACAAAGCCAGCATCACACTCTTGGGAAAAGATAGACCATGGATTCCATAAAGAAAAATTAACCGGATTTCATATATGAACAACCCCAATTCAATCACTCACCTCACAACATTCATTGAAATACATTCCAGAATAAGTGAAAACTTAAATCTGAAAAAAAACGTTTAGAACTAAAAGAAGGTTCTAAGTTCCAGCTGGGGCTAAGAAGATTTCTAGAAAGTAATAATATATACAAAGATTTGCCCACAAGGATGTTAATTGATTTCTGGATCAAAAAAAGATTTCTGAGTCTCCCTTACAGGGAAAAAAATCTAAAACTTGACAAAATTGTCAAAACTCACCAACACAGAGTTCTGAAGACTGACGAAAGACAATATTTAAAGTTCTGAAAGCTGACAACACATTGAGAAGAGATTATTCTGGAAAAACCACTCAGCTGTAGGTCAGAACACTGGGAAGTCTGCAGCCTCTATGCCTGAGGCTGCTACCTGCTCCCATTCTTGGCTCAGCAGACATGAGAGTTTTACTAGCCCTGGTCTGGATGTGAAAACCAGCAGCAGAGGGTGGATAAGGAACAGCAGTGAAACCCAGGGGTGTAGAGCTCAAAGTGATTAATGTGATAAGAAAAAACTAGGGTTGAGACCCCAGTTGTGATAAGCACTGGGCTGGCCAGACATTTATCGGGAGACTCTGAAAATGACAGAGCCATAGAAGAACTCACCTCCCCAGCTCTCTTGTCAACTAATGTATGTGTCAGTGGCTCCAAGAGAGGGCGTGGGAAAGCAAACACAGTGGCAGAGCTGGGACTGGCTGAACTCACCATCTGCTCCTGACCCACACAGCTTGAGTGCCTGAGCAGGAACGCCTTTGGGGCTAGAAGTATTTCAGCACAACCTCTGCCTAAATCACTGGCTCACCACTACACTATGCAGAAGCCATTCCTAGGAAGCCAAGCTAAAAAATAAAAATCAATTTTAAAAATCCTAGCAGAGATATCAGAGGCTGCACACTATGCAGAGGGACAGCTTTGCCGTTTAGTCCAGAAAACGTAAATTAAAACAAACAACATAAAACTCAGGAAAACAACTCAGAATCCAGATACAGATCACCTAACAAATCCAGTTTTCAACAAGTTATGATGAGACAAGCAAACAGGAATGTGCAATCTGTGTTTAGGAAAGAAGTAGTTGACAGAATTTGACTGAATGGCCCAGATCTCAGCAAAGACTTCAAAGCAGTTATTACAGTTTTGTTCAAAGAATTAAATGAAAATATGAAGACAACCACTCAAGATATAGGAAATTAAGAGAAATCAAATGGAAATCACAGAACTGAAAAGTACAATCACTGAAAGGAGAAATTCACTAGAGACAGAGGAGGGAAGGATGAACAGGCGAGCACAGAAGATTTGGGGCAGCACGACCACTGTGTGACGCCCACGAGTAGACCCTTGTCGTTACACATGCGTGAGACCCACAGAATGTGCAGCACTAAGAGCGATCCCAGTGTAAACTAAAGGCCTTGAGTGACAATGATGTGTCAGTGCAGGCTCATGGACTGTAACAAAAGAACCACACTGGAGCCAGGTGGTAATTTTATGGGAAGGACTAGGTATGTGTCAGGCCAGGGGTATATAGGAAATCTCTGTACCATCCACTCAATATTAGTGTGAAACTAAAGTTCCCCTAAAAAAATAAAGCCTATTTAAAAAAATTTCCAAGTAAGAAAAGCTATGTTTTTTACTCGTGGTTTTTTTTTTTGGCTGCGGCTGGGTTTGAACCCACCACCTCCGGCATATGGGACCGGTGCCCTACTCCTTGAGCCACAGGCGCTGCCCAAAAGCTATGTTTTTTAAAAATCCACCAGATGAACTCAAGTTGCAAATGAATCAGACTGTGTAACATTTGAAATTTAAAAAAATAAAGCGCAAATATGTATCATTTATAGATGCACACATCTGTAAAGAATTATTACACTGTCATGTACTGCATAAGGACAGCTCAATGATGGAGCATGTGTATCAAGGGTGTCCCACCTTTGGGCTTCTCTGGGCCACAGTGAAAGAGTTATCTTGGGCCACACAGTCAATACACAAACAGTAATGAAAGCTGATGAGAAAAAAAAAAAAAAAAAAAAGGCGGCGCCTGTAGCTCAAAGGAGTAGGGCACCGGCCCCATATGCCGGAGGTGGCGGGTTCAAACCCAGCCCCGGCCAAAAACTGCAAACAAAAAAAAAAAAAAAAAAAAATAGAGTACCTTTAGGGCGGCACCTGTGGCTCAAGGAGTAGGGCGCAGGTCCCATATGACGGAGGTGGCGGGTTCAAACCTAGCCCCGGTCAAAAGCCACAAAAAAAAAAAAAAAAAGTCCATGCATAATTTTGTGATATTCACCACCAGAGGTAAGAAAGAAAAGTCCTCATGGGCGGTGCCTGTGGCTCAGTGAGTAGGGCACCAGCCCCATATACCGAGGGTGGTGGGTTCAAACCCGGCCCCGGCCAAACTGCAACAAAAAATAGCCGGGCACTGTGGTGGGCCCCTGTAGTCCCAGCTACTCGGGAGGCTGAGGCAAGAGGATCGCCTAAGCCCAAGAGCTGGAGGTTGCTGTGAGCTGTGACGCCATGGCACTCTACCAAGGGCAACAGAGTGAGACTCTGTCTCAAAAAAAAAGAAAAGTCCTCATATAATAATCTTAATTATGCTACTCGGGAGGCTGAGGCAAGAGAATTGCTTAAGCCCAAGAGTTGGAAGTTGCTGTGTGCTGTGATGCCATGGCACTCAACACAGACTGTCTCAAAAAAACAAAAAAAAGAGATGATCAAATTTTTCTTTAAGTTGAATGTCAGATTGCAGCTCAATGCATTCCATTTGAAAAATTTATGTTGACTAAAAATGGAGTTGCAAATACACCAAAATATTACTTTCTTGGAAATCTTGAAATCTGTTTTCAAATTCTTTTATCAAATTGAAAAGCAAGGCTGTGTATTTTTTACTGTTTACAGGACTGTATTCAGGTAATGTGTCAAAATGTGTAAAACTGCCTTGATTTGAGCTTCCTATAATTTCAGTTTCATTTGGAATGCTGTTATGGCTTGTAACGTTTTGGTAAGTTGGTTTTCACCTTACCAAAGACACATGTTTAACTCATTTAAATTAGTAGTTAAATCCACTAAAAATGCTAAATCTGTAAGACAGTTTTTGCTGTCAAATTCTGGTACAAATTTGGTTTTTGATACCATAAATGACTTGATAACATGTTGCAAATTATAAAATCTTTTCAACATTTGGCTTAGACTTAGCCATCTTTCTTCTGAAAAGTAGATGATGTCACCAGAGTCAGCATCAGCACTTTCAAAGAATTCCTGGAATTGGCAATGATTCAATCCCTTGGCCCTTATGAAATTCAGTCTTCATGATGATTTATAGAACATTATCCATTTTTAAAGCTTTTTGGGTATAAGTTTTCTTCATGTACTATGGAATGATAGTTCTTGAGTTTTGGGTGGTGTCTGCATCATCTATTAATTTTACAAGTCTCTCTCAACCATTGCTGGGGCACCGTCAGTAACTATACCAGATACATTGACAGTGGACAAAGCAAATTGCTTTGACGTATTCTTAAATTAATTAATTTAGAGACAGAGTCTCTCTTTGCCAACCTTGGTAGAGTGCCATGGCGTCATAGCTCATAGCAACCTCAAACTCTTGGGCTCAAGCAATTCTCTTGCCTCAGCCTCCCAAGCGGTGAGGACTACAGGTGTCTGCTACAATGCCCAGCTATCTTTTTTTTAGAGATGAGGTCTTGCTCTTGCTCAGGCTGGTCTCGAACTCCTGAGCTCAGGCAATCCACTCGCCTTGGCCTCCCACAGTGCTAGGATTACAGATGTGAGCCACTACACCCAGCCTTAACATATTTTTTAGTGCTTTATATAAATCTCTTGATTTAGCTGTGTCTTTCAATAGCACTAAAAAAGCCATTTCTTCAGTGACATTATATTCATCATCAATACCTCTAATAAAAATGGCAAGTTGAGTCACACTGGAGCATCAGTGCCATCACCCATTGCACCACACAGTAATTAAAACTAGCACCTTTACTCTCCAAATTCCTTTTGAAATATTTTCCAATTTCTTCAACTTGACAATTTGATTGGCTATAGTCTGATGAGGAAAACTGATTTTAGAAATAAAACCAGTCGCATTTTTTTCAGGGCAAAAAAACACATCTGCCATGCTTTCCGTATACATTGCTCAATAAACTCACCATCGGTAAATGGGTTTGATTATTTTGGAATTAAGTATGCCACCACATAACTGGCTTTTACTTTTTTCTTTTCTTTTTTTTTTTTTTTTTTTGTAGAGACAGAGTTTCACTTTATGGCCCTCGGGTAGAGTGCCGTGGCCTCACACAGCTCACAGCAACCTCCAACTCCTGGGCTTAAGCGATTCTCTTGCCTCAGCCTCCCGAGTAGCTGGGACTACAGGTGCCCGCCACAACACCCGGCTATTTTTTTGTTGCAGTTTGGCCGGGGCTGGGTTTGAACCCGCCACCCTCGGTATATGGGGCCGGCACCTTACCGACTGAGCCACAGGTGCCGCCCATAACTGGCTTTTACAATGGAATCTATCTGAATTGTAACCTTTTTTTTTTTTTTTTTTGAGACAGAGTCTTTTTATGTTCCTCTCGGTAGAGTGCCATGACATCACAGCTCACAGCAACCTCAAACTCTTGGGCTTAAGCAATTCTCTTGCCTCAGCCTCCCAAGTAGCTGGGACTACAGGTGCCCACCACAATGCCTGGCTATTATTTTGTTACAGTTGTCTTTGTTGTTTAGTTGGCCTGGGTTGGGTTTGAACCCGCCAGCCTAGGTATATGTGGCCGGTGCCCTACCAACTGAGCTACAGGTGCCAAGCTTGAATTATAACTTTTTAAAGCAATTTTGATAAAGAGATTTTTTCAGTTCCACTATTTTATTCTTACAACATAATCCTTCATATGCATTGAATTTGGCAGCATGTTTTGTACATAATGCCTTTAAAGTTATATTCTTTAAAAACCTGCACAAGTTTCCTACAAATTATTAGCAAAGTGACTTATTATTGGCCTCAACAAAAATGTAGTCATCTGTCCACTTTTCACTGAACAATCTTCCTTCATCTGTAATTTTTCTTTTTTAGGATTCTGTTTTCTTTTGAGACGCTGTAGAAGCCATGTTGGGATTAAAAAATAATAATAGATAAGGGACTATATTTACTTTTATTATGAAAAGTAGGCTCCGCACCTATAGCACAGTGGTTACAGCGCCAGTCACATGCACCGTGGCTGGTGGGTTCAAGTCGGCCTGGGCCAGCTAAACAACATCAAATAGCTAGGCGTTGTGGTGGGTGCCTGTAGTCCCAGCTACTTGGAAGGCTGAGGCAAGAGAATCACCAAAGCCCAAGAGTTTTAGGTTGTTGTGAACTGTGATGCCTCAGCACTCTACTGAGGGCAAAAAAGTAATTGATAGGAAAATAGAAAGCAAGGCCTGGGCCCTTCCAAATCTCGGCTGCCAACACGGGACAGCTGCCAACATGGGGCGAGGTGGAGGCCAACTGGAGGCACGACGTACCTTAATAGTCAGGTAACAAATGCCTATCTGACTGATGAATAACATTAACACTGAACGTTCCAATGGTTAGGTCAAAGTATTCTTGATAATCGCTGCCTGAAAAGTTACCATGAGCACATGTAATGTCTGATAGTATCAATTCTACTGTCTGCACTTGGAAGATCACACACGGGAAACCGCACACTGAGAGAGGGTAGGTATGTTTATTTTATGCAACACTGCAACATGACGTTGTCCTATCCACAAAGTTCATGCTCAAGAATGAGGCAATCAAGTTCCACAAAGAAAAAAAAAAAATCACAAAAAAATGGCTTGGTGCTCGTAGCTCAGTGGTTAGGGCGCCAGTGACACGCACCAGGGCTAGTGGGTTTGAACTTAGCCCAAGCCTGCTAAACAACGACAACTGCAACAAAAAAATAGCTGGGCATTGTGGTGGGTATCTGTAATCCCAGCTACTTGGGAGGCTGAGGCAAGAGAATCACTTAATCCCAAGAGTTTAAGGCTGCTGTGAGGTGTGATGCCACAGCACTCTACCGAAGGTGACAAAATGAGACTGTCTCTTAATAAAAACAAAAATCTCACAATGTTTTAAGTAAGTTTATGATTTTGCATTGGGCTGCATTCATAATCATCCTGGACCACGTGCAGCCCACAGGTTGGACACCCCTGGTATGTATAACGGTACCTCTGTAAGATTACAATGGAGCTGAAAAAATTCTCATCACCTAATGATGTAACAGTTGTCATGCTGTAGACCAGCTTCTTTGTATTTTTCATAAATTGAGCATAGCCTATGTGTACAGTGATTATAAGTCTACAGTAGCGTACAGTGATGTCCTTGGTATTCATAGTCACTCAACAGTCACTCAGAGCAACTTCCAGTCTTCCAAGCTCCATTCACTAAGTGCCCTATACACATGTACCATTTTTTATCTTTTATATTCTATCTTTATTACACTTCTTTATGTTTAAATACAAAAATACTGTGGGAAGACATCATATTCAGATCAGTTAGGGTTTGTTTTATTTATGAGGAACATTCAGATAGGGCACATAGATGTTAACCATTGCAATCTCTTCATATTGTGTTTCCCTTGACCAGTAGGTAGTGTCCATCTTTGTCTTTCATTGTTTGTGTTGGTTTGAATCCCATTGTATCTGCATACAAGATTGCCCCCCAGCTTTTTTCTTTCTACTTGCCTGGAATACCACTGCCCATCCCTTCATCTTGAGTCTTAATCTATTTTTTGAGGTAAACTGAGTTTCTTGTAGGCAACAGATAATCTGGCCTGAGTTTTTTTATTCAGTTGGCCTGCCTATGCCTCTTTAAAGGAGAGTTCAAATCACTCACATTAATTGAGAGAAGTGAGAGATGTGGCAGAGTTCTGGTCATCCTGTTTTTCAGAAATCCAGAGCTTAATTTTATGCCTCTCACCATCGTGGAGCCTAGGCTTTGTTCTTTAATTTCTGGGTAGGTTTACTCTGGTGGTGAACCCTCCTGTTAATTGTTATGAAGAATGAGTCTGAGCATTTCCTGTAGAGCTGGTCGAGTCATGGCAAATGTCCTCAGCATGTGGACGTCACAGAAGTATTTGATTTCTTTATCACAAACGAAACTCAGTTTAGCAGGGTATAGGATCCTGGGCTGGAAATTGTTTTTTTTGTTTGTTTGTTTGTTTGAGACAGAGACTCATGCTGTCGCCCCGGGTAGAGTGCCGTCGCATCACAGCTCACAGCAACCTCCAACTCCTGGGCTCAAGTGATTCTCTTGCCTCTGCCTCCCAAGTAGCTGGGACTATAGGCACCCACCACAACACTCGGCTATTTTTTGTTGCAGCCATCGTTGTTTGGTGGCCCGGGCTGGATTGGAACCCGCCAGCTCAGGTGTATGTGGCTGGCGCCAAGCCTGGAAACTGTTTTGTTTAAAAAGGTTGAAGGTCAGGGTGGCGCCTGTGGCTCAGTGAGTAGGGCACTGGCCCCATATACCAAAGGTGGCGGGTTCAAACCCAGCCCTGGCTGAACTGCAACCAAAAAATAGCTGGGCATTGTGGCAGGCGCCTGTAGTCCCAGCTGCTCGGGAGGCTGAGGCAGGAGAATCGCGGAAGCCCAAGAGCTAGAGGTTGCTATGAGTCCTGTGACATCGTGGCACCCTACTGAAGGCGGTAAAGTGAGACTCTGTCTCTACAAAAAAAAAAAAAAAAAGGTTGAAGGTCGATAACCATCCTTTTCTGGCTTGGAAAGTTTCGTCTGAAAGATCTGCAGTCATCCTTATACTTTTCCCTTTGTAAGTAATACTTTTCTTATGCCTGGCTGCTTACAGAAGTTTCTCCTTTATACTAACATTGACAGAATTAATTACAACGTGTCTAGGAGATGCTTTGTTTGGACTGAGTCATGCTGGGGTTCTGAAACTATCTACTATCTCAATTTGTGTCTCTTGCAATACTTGGGAATTTATCTGCCAGGGCAGAAAATTTGTGCCTACGGGACCATACTCTTCTATGGTCATACAATCCCTATAATTCAGATGTTTGATTTCTTGGAATGATCCCATAACTCTCTCTGGGAATATTCTGCTCTTTTTCTCCATTTTTCTGCCTCTTTGAATGCTTGGGATACTTTAAACGTCTTGTCTTTTTTATCTGAGATTCTTTCTTCTCACTGCTCAACTCCATTTCCAAGGGACTCTACTGTATTTTGAAGCTCCTCAAATACCTTTTCTTTCTTTCTTTTTTTTTTTTGAGAGTAAGGTTTTTTTTAATGGTAAACTTTGGTTTTTGTACATTTTTTGGCCCTTTTTAAAATTTCAAAATATTAAGGGGATACAAATGTTTTGTTATATGGATCACTTTTGAAATGCTTGAGTCCCAGCTATAGGTGTGCCCATCAACTGAATAGTGTTCACTGTACCCATTAGATAGGTTTTTGCCCTTCCCTTCCTTTCCTCCCCCAACCCCACTTGATTTCCACTGAGTTTTACTTCCCACTGTACACACGTGTTCTTGTCAATTCCTCAAATACCTTTTCAATTCTTTAAGCTCTGCTATATCTTTCCTTAAGTCCATATCCTTGGTGACTTTGTCTTTTAATTCATTAATTTATTGAGACAAGTTCTGAACTACTTTTTGATTCTCTGTTTCCATCTTTTCCTCCATTCGAATTATCTTATTTGCCATCCAGATTCTAAATTCTATTTCTCTGTGGTCTTCAGTTTCTCTGTGGATGGGGTTCTCTGTTGTATCTTCTTTGACGTCCCCAGGAGACATTGATCTGCTTTTATTTTTCATATTGCCAGAGTTCTTCAGCTGATTCCTCTCGAGTATTTTTAGCTTCTTCCTTTTTCAATATGTTAATTATACATTTTTAGTTGAATCGATAGATTGTCCCTAATGAGTCCACTCGTTGGTAGTGCCACTGCTGCACTGTTGTCTTTCTTCCACTTTCTTGTTTTTGCCGCTTGATTCAGTCTGGGTGATATGTACCTCACACAGTCCTCTCAGTGCAGAGTGCTTCTCATTCGGCTTCTATCCACTTAAGTCCAATATCTCTCCCTTTGGGCACAAGCCTCTGGCAAAAGCTACTTCTAGCCAGCCATCTTCCCACAATTCTCCCAGCTCTAATTTCTCAATCAGACAGCATTTGGGTACCATCAACGTCAAGACCAGTTGTGCCACCGTCCACAAGTTATCAGGATGTTGTTACTTCCCGGCAGTGATGGGAGAGCAGTGCAGTGATCAAAACAGCATGGTACTGACACAAAAACAGAGATACAGATCTATGGAATATGATAGAGAATCTAGAAATGAACCTAGTCACATATCGTCATTTAATCTTTCATAAGCCTAACGAAAACATGCAATGGGAAAAAGAATCCTTATTTAACAAACAGTGCTGGGAGAATTGGTTATCTACATGCAGAAGACTGAAACTGGACCTTTACCTCTCACCACTGACAAAAATTGATTCTCCTTGGATAAAAGATTTAAATTTAAGGCATGAAACAATAAAAATTCTAGAAGAGAGTGTGGGGAAAACACCTGAAGATATTGGTCTGGGAAAAAACTTTATGAGGAAGGACCCCACCCCGCCGCCCCCAGCAATTGTAGCAACACCAAAAATAAACAACTGGGACTTGGTCAAGCTAAAAAGCTTTTACACAGCTAAGAGTACCATAAGCAGAGCAAACAGATAGCCCTCAGAATGGAGAATTTTGCATGTTATGAATCTGACAAAGGCCTGATAACTAAAATCTACAGAGAACTCAGATTAAACAATAAGAAAAGTACAAACAACCTTCTGTATAAGTGGGCAAGATATTTGAACAGAAACTTCTTTGAGGATGACAAATGGCTAATACACACATGAAAAAAATGCTCATCGTCTTTAATCATGGGAGAAATGCAAATTACAACCACTTTAAGATATCACCTAATCCCAGCAAGATTAGCCCACATCACTAAGTTCCAAAACACCAGATGCTGGTATGGATGCGAAGAGAAGGGAACACTTCTAATACAGCCTTTTTGGAGAGAAGTATAGAGAATCCTCAAAGATCTAAAAGTAGACCTTCCATTTGACCCTGTAATGCCATTACTAAGTATCTACCCAGAAGAACAAAAAGCATTTTACCACAAAGACATTTGCACTAGAATGTTTATTGTAGCTCAATTCATAATTGCCAAGTCATGGAAGCAACGTAAGTGCCCATCAACCCATGAATGGATCAACAAACAGTGGTATATGTATACCATGGAATATTATTCAGCCATTAAAAAGATGGAGACTTTACATCTTTTACATTTACCTGGATGGAGCTGAAATATATTCTTCTTAGTAAAGTATCATAAGAACGGAAAAAATAAATATCCAATGTATTCCATACTAATATGAAATCAATATATAAACAATTACATGTTCCTAACAACAATAAAACACTATTATAGTCCAGGTCAGGAGTAGAGGGAAGCAAGAGTGGGGAGGACGCAGGGCAAAGGAGGGAGGGCATGAGGCAGGATCTCACCTAATGTGCACACTGTCAGGGTGTATAACACACCCCTGAGTGAGGGGCTCTTCTACAAATGTAACTTTACCCCTGAAGTGTGAACAATGTAACCTAAATATTGTATCTTCATATTAATTTGAATAAAGTTTAGAAAAGAATAAATACAAAAATACTTATTGTGCTACCATTGCCTACAGTACTCAGTACAGTATTATGCTGTAAGGTTTGTAGCCTAGGAGCAGTGCGCTGTACCATACAGCCAAGGTATGTGGTAGAACAAACTAGCTACATCTGTGTAAGTGCCCTTTGGTGCTGGGAGAATTGGTTACCTACATGCAGAAGACTGAAACTCTACAATGAACTGCTTAGACAGAGCACAGGGGCTCACACGTCTGGGTAGCTTAGGCAGGAGGATCACTTGAATTCAGGAGTTTGAAACCAGCCTAAGCAAGAGCCAGACTCATTTCTACAAAAAAATAGAAAAATTAACCAGGTGTTGTGGCCGATGCCTATAGTCCCAGCTACCTGGGAAGCTGAAGCAGGAAGATCACTTGATCTCAGCAGAGTAAGGCTGTAGTGAACTATGATGATGTCACGGCACTCTAGCTAGGGCAACAAAGTGAGACTGTCTCCAAAAAACGGAAATAAGGCTCGATGCCTGCAGCACACACGGCACCAGCCACATACAGCGAGGGTGGAGGGTTCAAACCTGGCCTGGGCCACCTAAACTGCAACAAAAAAATAGCCGGGCGTTGTGGTAGGTGCCTGTAGTCTCAGCTACTTGGGAGGCTGAGGCAAGAAAATCGCTTAAGCCCAAGAGTTTGAGGTTGCTGTGAGCTGTAACGCCACGACACTCTATTAAGGGGGACATAATGAGACTGTCTCAAAAAAAAAAAAGAAAAAGAAAGGAAAGAGATAAGGTCTCGCTCTGTCGCCCAGGCTGAGTTTAGTGGTACAATCATTTCTCACTGAAGCCTCAAACTCCTAGATTCAAGCAATCCCCCTGCTTCAAGGCTCCCAAGTAGTTGGGACTGCAGGTACACACAACTCTGCCCAGTTAAAATTTTAATTTTTGAGGGAGATGGGGACCTGCAATGTTAGCCGTTAACCAGGCTGGTCTTGAATTCTTGGCCTCTAGTGATCCTCCCACCTCAGCCTCCCAAATTGCTGGGATTATAGGCATGAGCCATCACACTAGGCCTGTATTATTTTATTTCTTTGTTTTGAAAAATCCAAACCAGGCTGGGGGTGGTGGCTCACACCTATAATCTTAGCATTCTGGGAGGCCAAGGTGGGTGGACTGCTTGAGCTCAGGAGTTTGAGACCAGCCTGAGCAAGAATGAGACCCCATTGCTACTAAAACAGATTCAAAAACTAAGGCAAGAAGATCTTGAGGCCAAGAATTTGGGGCTGTGAGCTATGATGACACCACAGCACTCCACCCAGGGCAAGAGTGAGACTCTGTCTCAAAAAGAAAAAGAGAAATCCAAAGCAAATCTAAGAAAATAACTCATCTGTCTTGAGTGGTAGTGAGGTAGAGTTGTAAGATGCTTTCAAAGGATTCAGCTCAGGCCTAATGCTGACAAAGCAAGCAGCTTCACAGGGAAGAGTGGATGGAACTGTGGCTGAGGGCAGCTCAGAGCCTTTCTCAGTCACTGTGAATAGGCACTTAGTACTTCTGCTCCTGCTTCTTCCTGTGAAGCAGGGATGACTGCAATGCCTAACTTACAGGGCTGCTATGCAGATGCCTGAATGTGTATGGAAGTCTCTGAATGGTGCCTGGACAGGTGAAGCACCTCGGGTATATGTCAGAGCTTGTATCACACAGTACAGCATCTAGCAATGTGGATAATCTTATAGGAATGTACCCTGGCTGTGCGAAATTCATTTAGTGAGCTGGGCTTGTGCACTTATCTCTGCATGTGGAAAGGGAGACACAACAAATAAGATTTTGGATCCAGCAGAAGTCTGTGCAGAAATAAGACATCCAAAGAATTAAAGATGGTTACACTGAACTATTGGCTATAACAAAAAATTACCAACTGGAAGTTTTTGTAAATAATCCATGTAAAGAAAAAGTAAAAAGGAGCAAAAATAAAGCTATGGGGGCTGGGTACAGTGGCGCACACATATAATCCCAGTACTCTGGGAGGCTGAGGCAAGAAAATTGCCTGAGCTCAGGAGTTCAAGATCAGCCTGAGCAAAAGCAAGACCCCCGTCTCTACTAAAAATAGAAAATTTAGCTAGGTGTAGTGGTGGCACCTGTAGTCCCAGCTACTCAGGAGGCTGAGGCAAGAGGATTTGCTTGAGCCCATGAGTTTGAGGTTGTGTGCTATGATGCCAAGGCACTCTACCCAGGCTGACAAAGTGAGACTCTACCTCTATTTTTTGAAACAGAGTCTCACTTTCTTGCCCCTGGTAGAGTGCTGTGGCATCATAGCTCACAGCAACCTCAGATTCTTGGGTGGCAGCTACAATACCCACCTACTTTTTAGAGATGGGGTCTTGCTCTTGCTGGGGCTGGTCTTGAACTCCTTAGCTCAAGCAATCAACCCGCCTTGGCCTCCCAGAGTGCTGGGATTATAGGCGTGAGTCACTGTGCCAAGACTTCGTCTCTTACAAAAAAAAAAAAAAAAAAAAAAAGAAGGAAAAAACTATGCGTTTAAGGAAAAAAGACACTATGGCAACAACTGTGGATACTTTAATATAAACAAGGCATTACCATTAAATTTATCAGGTATAATAACATGGAAATTACTTTTTTATTAACAGCCTCATCAGTTAGGTTAGAGGTGCATCTTTAGGTATTTATAGGAGCAATATATCCAATAATTTCTAAAATTCACTGTACAACATTCCAGGAAAAGAAAAAAATAAGGCCTGGAAAACACATGAGGCAAGATTAACAAAAACGTTAAATGATGAAGCTGGATGATAGATCATGGATGTTGATTTTATATTACACTCTCTGATTTTGCATATGTTTGACAATTTCTGTAAGTAAAGTAAATTTTCAAAGTGCATTCTGTAAGATAAAATTGACAACAGGTCGGAGACCTGTTCTGTTCAAACATAAGCCCTTCGAGGCTTCTTTTTTTTTTTTAATCATATTTGTATTTATTTATTTATTTTTGTGTGTGTGTGTCTGTTTTTTTTTTTTTTTTTTTGGCCGGGGCTAGGTTTGAACCCACCACCTCCGGCATATGGGACCGGCGCCCTACTCCTTGAGCCACAGGTGCTGCCCCCCGAGGCTTCTGATTAAGCAAAGAAATACCAAGTAAACACCCGGATGAAGGCGCTCAGTGAGACTCACCCGCCCAGAAGCCAAAAGCGTAACTGCAGAGCCTAACAGCGCTCCCAGGCGCGGCAACCCGGTGACCCGGCGACCGCGGGGCTTTACCTGCAGTGCTCCTTGAAGCGGCATTTCCCCTCCAGGAAAAACGGGCAGGGCTTCAGGGACTTGTGCGTGGGATAGAGGTACAGCACCCGCACCCCAGCAGAGCCGTCGGCCGCCTCCTCGGCCCCCACGACCATGGCGCTGTGGTACTCCAGGGTGCCCCACGAGCTGTAGTAGGGCGCGTTCACCTTCGTCCCGCTCAACCCTTCCTCATTGTCATTGTCGTCGTCGTTGCTATCTTCTGCCTCTTCCTCCTCCTGCCCACCTGTGGAGGGCTCTGGCCCTGCCTCCGTTTTAGGAACAGTCTCCAGTTCTCCCCCAGGGACTGCTGACCCCTCCACCACCTCAGCAACGGCCTTCTGGAAAGGCAGGTAGTCGGCATCGTCCCGGGCCGGGTGCTGTCCATCCAGGGCGGCCAGCAGCTTGCTCTTCCGGATAGACACCAGGCTTGCCTCAGTGAGCTCGATCAGCTCTTTCAGGTCCCCCTGCAGCTGGCGTAGGTCCGCCTGCTCGGATGGGTCCAGGCCAGCGCCCAGGGCCAGCTCCACCTGCTGCAGCTGTGCATAGTAGGTCTGCAGTGCAGTCTCCAGGTTCTCCTCGTCCATTCTGTGAAAAGGACGCTGGTTGCCCTGGGACGTGGGTTCGCGGGTCCCTGGGTCCTGGGAGAAAAGCTGCGCGACGAGGAAGAGAAGCTACGTAAGCCCCGATCGGCCGCCTTATTCGAGCGGAGCGTGTCACCAAGCCCTCCCAACAGCCTGCGCGAACGAGAGCAGAACACAAAGGGAGCAACTCCCCGGGGAAAGGCCAGGCCCGGTCTAGTGCGCGGCCCGCCAGCCCGGCTCCTCCCCAAGCCGCCCGGCCCTGCGCGACCTGCCCCAGAGCCCTCTCCTCGCGCCCGCCCAGCCCGCCGGCCTTCAGCTCCCTCAGACGAGCGGACGCCAGAGGATGGCGCCGCCCAGCCTCTCCTAGACCAGGCCTCACCCCGCCCGGCCCCGACCCCGACCCCGCACACCGCGGCCCGCCTTGCCCGCGACGGGTTCCGACTCCGCGCGGCCACCCAGCTGCCGCCATAGAGAACCCGCCGGCCTCACCGGCTAGAGCGGCCCGGCGCCCCCTTCCGCCCTCTCGGCCGGCCAACACTTCCTCCGTCGCCGCCGCTGCCGGAAGTGCCGGCGCCGGGGCCGCTGGGACGCGGCGCGCGGGGGCCGCCGGGACGTCACTCCGCCTCTGCTGCTGTGTCCAGCCAGCGTCCCGTCAGGCGCCGCGCGGGGTCAGCGGGAGTCGGCGCCGCGGAGGCTTCAAGGCGCGGCCGGCGCAGGTAGGCCGGAGGCTGTGTGGCGGGGTAGGCCCGAGCGGCGCCCAGGACTCGGGGAAGCGCGGGGGTCTGTTTGCGAGCCTGTCCCTGCCCCGCCCCGCCGGCCGCCCCACGCCACCTCCGGTTCGCTCCGGGAGCGGCAGGCCCGCGGCAAACCTGCCCTGTATCCGCCCCCAGATGCCCCTACCCCTGGGGAGAGACGGGGTGACGGGGCCGCCCGAACGCCCGCAAAGGCTGCTGACCTGCGCCGGCCGCTGACTGCCCCGAGACTGGGCGCGCCCCGGGTCCGCACGCGGGAGGCGGGCAGGCGGGCAGGGCCGCGCTCACTGCAAGCCCCTGGCCGGCGACCTCCGGGGCTGGTGTGCTGTGGCGTTGTCTTTAGAGGAGGAACCAGAACGGATTTAGGTTGGGAAAGATCAGAGTCGCTGCTGTGAGCAGAACGACTTGGAATGGCTGTCTGGGAGCAGTTACGGAGAATTCTCACAGTGTGGACGTGGAGCAGGACAAGGAGTAGGAAAGGCCCCTAGGGCAGCTACGGTGCAGTATGGCGGGAGGTGGGGTGCGTGCGGGCTGCGCCATGACCATGCTGTCTCAGGTGCCTAGGGCAAGATGTACACGCTGCTGTCGGGCTTGTACAAGTACATGTTCCAGAAGGACGAGTACTGCATCCTGATCCTGGGCCTGGACAATGCAGGGAAGACGGTAGGTGCCTGTCCCCTGCGGGTGCCCTCCCCACGTGGTCCACCTTTGTATTTTATACCATCGTTGCCTGTCCACTGCCCAGACAGAATCTAAACTCTTCCTGAGACCATAGTGGAACAGTTTTGTTTTCTTTTTTTTGTTTCTTTTTTTTTTTTTTTTAAGGAATAGGCCCAAGAAGGGTTTTTGGGGAAACAGACTGGGAAAACTGCCCCAGCCCCTGTCTTATGCATCTGTCTCCCTCTCTCTTCAGACATTTCTGGAACAGTCGAAAACCCGCTTTAACAAGAACTACAAAGGGATGAGCCTATCCAAAATCACCACCACCGTGGGTCTAAACAGTAAGGGGGTACTTTAAAATTATGGGTTTGAGGCCCTGAGGATGCCGTGATGTTCACAACCCAGCTGCCAGTGGCGCCAGGCCTCTAACCATGCCACCTCAGAGCAGCACTGGATTGGTTGGCTCCATCCTCTAGTGGCAGCATTAGGAGGGTTGAGAACCACTGCTCTAGGGGAGCTGGGACTTGGTGTGTCGAGGACTAAAAACCGTACATTTTCCTTTTATTCTCTTTACAGTTGGCACAGTGGATGTGGGAAAGGCTCGCCTCATGTTTTGGGATTTAGGGGGGCAGGAAGAGCTGCAGTCTTTGTGGGATAAGGTAAGCTGGGCCCCAGGTGTGTTCCTTGGGGGGCACCACCTACATCCCTCATCACTGGTGCCTTTTCTTTCCAGGTGGTGCCACTTGGCTCCTTCCTCCTCAACAGCTTCAATTACTCATTTGTTCCTGAGGTTCTCCCCAGTCCTATCCCAGGTTTCTGAATCACTCCCTGTTTTGTCTTGGCCAGACTCACAGTTAGAGTTGCCCCAAAAGTGACAGCAGGGAGTTCGCTATGAGGGAGTACCCCAAACCATCCCAAGATGGGAGTGGTTGGGATTCTAAGAAAAGAATTGCTGAATGCCAAACCGATCTGGTCAGAGCATTTATTCAAGGAGCTCATTTAGAGACTGCTGCAGCACCCTTGGTGGACAGTCAGAGGAAGGACATTTTACCTGGCTGTGTCTGCAGCATGGGGGTCGGGGTGGCATTTATGAGGGCTTCAGGGATGTGGTTCAGGGCTGGGGCTAGTTTCTTTCAATGTTTTGGGTGATAAGCTAACCACGTTTTTCTTTTCTGAGACAGAGTCTAACTATGTTGCCTTCGGTAGAGTGCTATGGCATCACAGCTCAACAGCAACCTCAAACTCTTGAGCTTAAGCGATTCTCTTGCCTCAGCCTCCCAAGTAGCTGGGACTACAGGCGCCCGCCACAACTCTTGGCTATTTTTTGTTGCAGTTGTCATTGTTGGTTAGCTGGCCCGCGCCAGGTTTGAACCCACCACCTTCGGTGTATGTGACTGGCACCGTGACTACTGTGCTAAGGGCACCGAGCCAAGCTAAACACTTTTATAAGTGCTTGGGAATGTATAAATCTTGGGCTCAGGTTTGAGCCTGCAGAAGAAAACTTAGCTGGTCGCGTCATGTAGCAGTCAGGGGACTCTGTTTTTCACTCAGGCAAAGAGAAATAGTGTGGGGACTTTGAAGACCCTCCATTCCCCTGGACGTGAGAACACCCTTTCTTCCTTTCAGCTTAGTGGTCGCCATAGGCTGCAGGTGGAAGTGGCAGAGATCAGATGTGGGGAAGGCACGAAGCCTACATCCTTTCTCATTTTTAGTGTAACACCCGTTCTTCCATGGTGAGGTTTTCTGCCTCGTGGGGAGGACATTCTTAGAGCTTGACAGCAACTGTCTCCTTGCTGATTAAGGTTTTGGGTGTTTCTGAGATCCCATGTTGGTTCCCCTTTCCCCACACTCCCCAGGCTGGAGTTTGTCACCTCTGCTCATTTAGGCACTGAGCAGGGCAGACCCAACTGCTTCCCTTAATTGGCCTGCCGGGTCTGGTGCAGCCCAGTGCTGGGAACACAGACACCTTGGCTGCCCTGAACTAGTTGCTGTATTTAGATCTGAATGCCCAGGTCTTGATTTATGTTTTGGTCTCAGTTACCTTTTCCTGGGTCCTTCAAAGTGTCCCCTCTTGCCATGATTTGTAGCCAATAAGGCTGCTCTTTTCTGTGGCCAAAAGGTTTTTTATAGCTCCTCTGTGGCCACTTGAGTCCACCAGGACAAGCCAGGTCAGGGGACCTGCTTGTTTAAATGGCAGATGCATGTGGGTGATGACAGATGTTCTTGTCATAGGCCAGGGTCTCAGGCACAGACACTGAGACAGAGGTTAGGGTATGGACTGTGTCTTGGAAATGGGTGCCAGGAAGGTAGTGGGTCGGGGCAGAAAAGAGGTCACTTGGGCAGCTGAGTTGGGGCTGTGGATGGCTGAGGGAGGCTGCTATTCCCACTTCTGGTTCTTGGACATTGATCCTTGTATGGAGCCCAGTGTCACAAGGATGTCTCTAGCTAGGGGAGTTGCCTTGTTCTGGGGCCTCAACCTCAGCAGTGCTATTCCATGGGGACACAACGACTGGCCTAGCCCTGGGCAGCATCCAGGTATATGGGGCACATGCTAGAACGTCAGCCCCTAGGGGGCCTTTGCTGTGACGGAAGGCTCCTGGGCTGACTTAGGTGTCATGTGGACCTGCATGCTGGCACCTTATTCTTGGGGAGCTCCCACTGCTGCTGGGGAGACAGACCCAAGGTACTCTGATCTCAAAAGATAGCACCCTACTGGCCACAGCCATTCTGCTGCTCTCAGGCCAGGTGCTTGGCAGTGGCTTTTCAGCCTTGGTGAGTGGAACCTGTCCAGTTTGGCCTGTATCCATTGTCCAGCATCACTGTTAGGCCAGCCCAGGTTGCTTCCTTTCCAGTGGACACACTGGTGGGCCCCATGTCTACTCTTTACCTCCTGGAGCTGGTTATCTCTGTGTCAGACTTGTTTCCTGGCTGGTGAAGTGCCTATGGGGAACGCACTGGGTTTCCTCCCCCGTCTAGGGGTATAGGTGCAAGAGATTGTCTCATTCAGGGCTGGGTACCAGGCAGTACGCCCCAAGGTTCTGGAGAGCTGGCAGGCTACACATCTTAGGGGATATATGTCACTGCACAGTGACTGTTAGTTCATCCTACCCAGTCAAAGTCACATTCAGGTCTCTGGGTGCTCATGTCAGGGTGGGAGAGCTGGCCTAGCCCTGAGAAGTGACCAGCACATGCTGTTGTCTGCTCCACATGGACACAGGTGGTTTCCCGTATTCTTTTCTGTTTGGGACAGAAACTCACTGGCTCAGGTCTCATGCCCAAGGCCTGAGTCTGTTCACTGGGCACCACTGTAGTGACTCCATTGCTGTGAATGAGCCTAGGACCCAGTCCAGCCCTCAGAGGGCTGAGCTGGGCAGTGCAGGCCCCATCCAGACAGGGAGAGCTTATCGCTCAGGCAGCACTGGCCTTGCCCCTCAGTGGCACGGGTTGGGCTTGCTCTCTGTGCAGCTGCACTCACCTATGCCCAGGTGCTTGCACGAGGCCTGACCAGCACACTTCCCCTGTGGGGACCAGGCTGTGGTCTAGGATCCTCCAGCCCCAACCCCAAAGGGCACAAGGTTCTCAGGAGAATCCCCTAGAAGGGGGCAGAGAGAAGCTGATAACTCCTGCCAGGGCAGCATACCTTTTCCCAGAGCTCTAGAGGTACCTGCACCCCTGGTCCTCCATCCTTAGAATGCATTTGCTTGGGGGCTGCCCCTGTTCTGTGAGTCACGCCCTTGGGGTGATTGAGTCCTTGCTGCCCTGTACCTTCCTCATCCTCTCCTGGGCCCCTCAGAGCAGCTATGCCTTGGGGCCTGGCCATGCTGGCCCCAGGCAGGTTGGTAGCAGCAGCCCCAGCTCCTGCTGCTTCCTCCTAGTACTATGCAGAGTGCCACGGTGTCATCTACGTCATTGACTCCACTGATGAGGAGAGGTTAGCAGAATCCAAGCAAGCATTTGGTGAGTGGCCTGGCTGCTTGCAGGAGGGAGGGAGGTCTTGGGCCGTGTGAGCAGTTGGGAGGAGTTAGGGGAAGGGGTCAGGTCTGGTTTGGATATCCCATGACCTTGGAGGGGGTCAGGCCCAGCTCTTGCTGACAGCACATTGCCCTGGTGTGCAAGGGGGTGGGCATGCGGAATATTGGGAGTAAGGTGCTATCTCTGCCTCCTCCCCAGAGAAGGTGGTGACAAGTGAGGCCCTGTGCGGCGTCCCTGTTCTGGTGCTGGCCAACAAGCAGGATGTGGAGGTGAGCCCCAGCTACTCACTGCAGGACTCACCTACCTCAGCCCAGACCAAGGTCTCCCCTGTGCACAGAGGTCTCCAGGTGATTGTGAGCTTAGAAACCTCATCACTTCTTCCTAGCTGGGCCTAACACATGTTGTGAAGGCCACTGGGACCTGCCCCCACCACCACCCAGGCCTTGGACCTCAGTGTATTACCTTAAAGCCCATCTAAGGGATGGGGGCCGGAGGGTAGCTCCTGTGATGCCTGTTTCTTAAGTGACCCCTGTGGTGGAGCCATGTGTGTACCTGGTGGGGATCAAGCTCCAGGTCCCACAGCCATTGTGGCCACCATGTGGGAAACCCTGGCCAAGTTCTGCCTCAGTCATTTCCTTTCCTGCTGTGGGCCTGCCTCTCATAGTCTAACCTCCCCAGACTTGCCTGTCTATCCCTGACATCAAGACGGCCTTCAGTGACTGCACTGGCAAGATCGGCCGGCGGGACTGCCTGACCCAGGCCTGTTCTGCCCTTACAGGGTAAGTGGTCTTTACCCCTGGAGGGGCCTGGGGCCAAGGGCACCCTCTCACGTGGTTTGTCTCCACAGCAAAGGAGTACGCGAGGGCATCGAGTGGATGGTGAAGTGTGTCATCCGGAATGTCCACCGGCCACCACGGCAGAGGGACATCACATAGGTGCACTGGCTTGCTATCGGGCAGCTAGTCTGCATGTGCTGGAGGAGGGGGCTTCCTGTTGGCCCCTGTGCCACCGGCCCCTGGGTTGGGTTTGTTTTGCTTTGTGATTCTTTGTGTTCCTGTAAGACATACTTCCTCTTGAGTCTGGAGCAGTAGAGGCATCCAGGGCTTCTGCGGGTGGGGTGGGGAGTGAGGTGGTGGTGCTGGGGGGCTCTCGGGAGCCCCCAGGCTGCTCTATCCAGCCCACCTATTGAGGTGGCCGTGTGTCCGTTGCTCACTGGGCTCTGTCCCTCTGACCCTGGAGGTGGTCTGCCCTTGAGGAGCCAGCTGGGCCAGAGGTTCTAACCGAGCCTCAGAACAGGGCTGAGACTGCTTATGAAGACAACCACCCCACACTGGCCCGGCATAGCCTCATTGTGACCCCCTAGAGAGGGGATGGTTTTGGGGGGAGGCTGATACTGGTTTTTCATGTGCCCTGGGCAGGTTGTCTGTTGTTTGTGGGGCACAGAGCCCTCCCGTGGCCATGTGCCTGTGGCCAGCTAAGACAGCACCCTGGGTCCCACTAGGCCAAGTCCTCAGAGCAGGTGGTGGGGTCTCCTTGGGGACTGTGGAGATGCCTAACCATCCCCCCCTGAGCCCCTTGTGGTGGGGACAAGGATCCTTAAGAGTCGCCCCACTCAGCACAGCCCTGATGCAGTAGGGCTCCCTGAGACAGTGTGGGAGTGGGCTGGCAGGGAGTTTGTGTGCAGAACTGTCCGGCTGGTTCCCATCTATCCCTTCCTCTGGGCCCCCAAGGGGCAGGTGAGCATCTCGGCAGCCATGGCCTGCAGGGCACACCCTTTTCATAGACTTGGGAAGTGCCCAGGCCCAGAGGCTCCCCCAGGCTTGGGTGGGTGGGGGTGGCACCTCTTGCTGTGACTCATGGTGGATGTAGGGGGTCTGCACTAGGCCCCAGTTACTCTGGGTAGGTCTGGAGTGGAAGGAAAAGACCTCACTTCCGGGAAGCACAGGAGGTCCGGGGGAAACCTTTGCCTGGTCCCCTTTTGGGAAATCCCTGAGTGGGAGGCTCCAGGGGGAATGGGTGAGCCCCTTGAGCTCAGGCACTGTGCTGGCTGTCCTCTGCACTATCCCAGCCTCTAGAAAGGCCACAACCAGTAGGAGGGCCCACCAGTACCAACCCCTTGCAATGGCCCTTGTTGGGGGTGGCGTGGGGCATGCTTATGGCCGGAAAACTGGGGGCCTGGGGCGAGACTTCTACCCGAGTGTTCCCCTGGTGTAGCCCTATGACGGGTACAACCAATATTACAAATGGCTTTATAAAAATAAACTTTAATAAGTTCCCCTTTAAAAAAGTTTTCTGGGGCTCAGCGCCTGTGGCTCAAGTGGGTAAGGCGCCAGCCACATACACCTGAGCTGGCGGTATCAAATCTAGCCCAGGCCCATCGAACAACGACAGCTGCAACCAAAAAATAGCCAGGCAGGTGTTATGGTGGGCGCCTGTAGTCCCAGCTACTTGGGAGGCAGAGGCAAGAGAATCACTTGAGCCTAAGAGTTGGAGGTTGCTGTGAGCTGTGATGCCACAGCACTACCCAGGGTGACAGCTTGAGGCTCTGTCTCTAAAAATAAAGCTTTCTGGGAGTGGGGCCGCGCTCAGTGTGCGGGGAGGAAACGTGCGCAGACACTGTTCCAGCCCTGGCGTTCGCTCCATGTGCATGCAGCAGCTGTGCTACCAGTGCCCCATGGAGTGCTGGGAGTTGACGCTGCAGTCGCTACAGCCTCTTGGAGACATCCTAGAAGACCACGCAGTCAATGAGCGCACGCTCACACTCAGGCCCTGCAGAAGGGTCTGAGCAAGGCAGGGGCTTTGGTCACTCAAGTGCTCTGCTTTCTGGGCTCTGGGGAGTTACAGAATGAAAGGGAAACCCTGGGCGGCGCCTGTGGCTCAGTCGGTAGGGCGCCGGCCCCATATGCCGAGGGTGGCGGGTTCTAACCCGGCCCCGGCCAAACCGCAACCAAAAAATAGCCGGGCGTTGTGGCGGGCGCCTGTGGTCCCAGCTGCTCGGGAGGCTGAGGCAGGAGAATTGCTTATGCCCAGGAGTTGGAGGTTGCTGTGAGCTGTGTGAGGCCACGGCACTCTACCGAGGGCCATAAAGTGAGACTCTGTCTCTACAAAAAAAAAAGAAAGGGAAACCCTGTGTGCTAAGCAGGTGAGTGCATTGGAGCTACGTGGGGGTGGTGGTGGTGGTGGTATGGTGGGGGCGGGAAATAAGCCAGCAGGGAGCTGCAGGATGTCTGGCTGGGGCAGCGACTCCAGGCCAGAATGGGCAGTGAGACTACACCTGACCTAACACTGACAGTGTTACTTAATCTCTGTCTACACACTCTAACTGTATGCTCTATAGATCTGTTTCCCAATGTTGAAGTAGTCACCTTCCTCTGAGGTGGCTGGGAAGACTGGGAGAACATGTTATACGTCGAGCCTATATCCTAACCTTCGGCCACCCTTGAGAGGGGGCTGGACTCCGGGTGCCTCCTGACCCTCTTACTGTAAGGCTAGACTCCTGTCTGAGGGATGGAAGGGGCACAAGCTGACCTGGCCAGCTCTCTTTGTCCCTGGGCTCACCTGGCTCTCCCCACTCCCCAGGGCCAGCTGAGCAAGAAGCCAATGCAGTTGCTGGGAGGAGCTGGACACATTGAGGACCAGACCCAGGGCTGAGCAGTTGTAGTGGGGCTGGCACAGCTCTGAGCTGGAGCTGCTGGCTGAGGAGGTGCCTGGGGGCCATAGCTGGCACTCTGTGTTCTGGCCTGGGGTGCCTAACAGGGGTAAGGGAGATGAGGGCAGGGTTAGGGGAGCCTGGGGTATCCTTGCTCAAGGCTGCCCCTCACATACATACCTTTTCCAGGCTCCCCTCCTCCCTATGCCCCAACCCCAAGTGATCACACCAGTGCTGGGTGGAAATGGTGTGTGCTCCAGGCAGAAGCCAGCATGTGCGAAAAAGCCAGGGCAGCAGTGGCAGGTGCGGTTGTGGGTGGCATGGCATGACTGTGCCTCCTCGTGCTCCCCACAGAACATTGCAGTAGTGGCAGTGCTCCAGGTAGTTCCAGAACCGCATGTAGTAGGGCAGGGGACATGCGCCACATATCATGGGGCTGTCCCTGCAGCATGGCTGCTGCACAAAGGTGCCTTTGGGGCACTTAGTGCATGCCAGCCACTCTTGCATCACCGCCCTGCCACGGGTAGGTGCCACACCCCTCCCCAGCCTGTTGCCACTTCTGCCAGGAGCAAGCTCTCTGAGGAGCCCCAGGGCCAGTTCCTGACACAACCAGGGCATGGCAGCCCAGGATAGAAGTCGGGGGACCCTGGGTTCCCCTTCAGTTGTGAGGGCCCAGCAGAACCTAATGTGGAGAAGGCATGCAGAGCTCAGTTCTCCTGGGGTGGAGAGCGCTAGGGCAACACCCCATCCTCTCACGTGTCCTCAAATCCTACCACCAGACTCAAGCATACAGACACTGTCCTGGACACTGCACTGCCACAACTTTATTAGACAGCCCTATCCTCTTAATTAAAAGTCAGCACATGTCCACATGGGCTCCCCTCCTGCCTGGTTGGGGGCTCAGCTGAGATGCCCCTGGGAAACCACTCATAAACTAAATGCTGGAGAAACCTCCCTTCCCTTCCCAAAGCCAGGGCTCTGCAGTATGGCCCAGACCCTACACTAGCTTCGGGGAAGAACCCTGGGCCCTGCCCCTCTGTAGCCTGTACTGGGCCTGACAGGCAGGCAGGCACCAGTCCTTGTTGGGTAGGCTCAGCCCACACCAGAGCTGGATGGGCAAGTGTTAAAGCACGACGGCGGGGGTGACCCAAGAATCTCCTTGAGGGCTCACTGGGGCTCTAGCCAGAAGATCTGTGTGAGGCTTTGCTTCCTGGAGGTGGCGTGACACGCTGGGCACATCCTAGAGATCTGTGGAGACACCTAGGCTGCTGGACATGCCTGCCAAGCACCAGCAGCAGGCTGAAGGCCATCCCAAGCCCACCCCCTAGGGCAACGCCCATCAGGGGCTCCTGGGGACCAGGTGCCAACCTGGAGGTGCCGTTGCCAGCAGGCCTGGCAGCAGTGGAAGTCACAGGAAGGGCACTGGAAGAGCACCGTGTTCTCAGCCCCACAGCCCCGACACGGGAAGCTTGCTGCAAGTGGCCTACAGTGAACACCTACAGCTTGCTGCTGGAGGTTGCCCCTCCCACAAGGCTCACCCAGCGCAGACTGCCCGTCAGGTGCACCAGGCCCTGCCGCACCGTTGAGCCCTGAGTCCCCAGCAGGCTTCTGTCTGAGAAAGGATAAAATCTTGCTCTGGGCTTTCCCGGTTTTCTCCGACTGTGAGGCCCCTACAGAGAGAAGTGAGTCCAGGGGGTGCGTGGTGCTTCCCTGTCACCCAATCTCCAGGGCTGCGTGGGATGGGTGTGCCAGAAGCACACAGGCATGCCCCTACTTGGCTGTGGTGGCCGGCAGACAAACTCGGGAGGCACAGCAGGGCTCTCCCAGGGTCTCA
The DNA here is from genome assembly GCF_027406575.1 of Nycticebus coucang. Taxonomy (NCBI): domain Eukaryota; kingdom Metazoa; phylum Chordata; class Mammalia; order Primates; family Lorisidae; genus Nycticebus; species Nycticebus coucang. The sequence continues at coordinate 67,108,508 of NC_069800.1, read as the reverse complement.
ACGATCCTGTGCCTATGCCTGGGGAGGGCAGGCCAGTCAGGTCTCTGCATGTCTGCAAGAAGCGCGGCTTGTGGTGTGGGCGCACGAACATTCCAAACCCTGTGGGGAGCTCCACTCAGGCCTAGGACAGCACACTGCCTCGTCCCCTGACCCACACTGCTGTGGGGAGCTCCACTCAGGCCTGGGACAGCACCCCATCTCATCCCCTGACCCGCACTGACTGGCTGCCCCAAGGTCACTTGCTCTGCAACAGGAAGAAGTCTTCAGGCCTTGCAGTGGTCAGTGAAGCCAGCACGGCCAGCATCTTGTTGAGGTCATCGTCCTGTTTATAGGCTCTTAGTGCTGTCAGGAGCTGGCTACAGCCTGCAGACCCCAGGGCCCTGTGTACGTCAGCCAGGTAGGTGCTCACAGCAGGCTGGCCTGGCTTCTCTGTTCTGGCTCCCTCTTGTGAACAGCTGCTGGAGTCTCCTGGTGAGACAGGAAGCAGTGTCAGGGTCTAAGGCCCAGAGGGTGCAGGACAACAAGCACAGCCCCCCGTCTTCCCATTGTAGTCTCTGGCTCCAGTGGTGGGTTTGGCTCAAAGCTGAGGCCAAGCTGAAGTTTGAGCCCCTTCAAGGCCCCAGAGAACATAGGAGCCAGGTACCTATGCGAGGTGGCCTGCTGGTTAGGTGGGGGCCACCCTGGTTCAGGTGCTCTCTGGGATCCAGCTGCCCAGCTGCATCTGCGGACAGGGTCAGCTTAGGATCAGGCTCCTGCCTTCCTGAAAAAACAAAACACAAGAAGCCACACTGAGACCCTGGGAGGTTCCCCCCAACCCCAGCTGCGGGTAGACCAGGCCTCACAGCAGGGCACCTGCATAGGTGAAGCAAGATGAGGCCTTGGGGGCACCTCCTGCCAGGCTGCACACTGACAGCAGGTGCTCCCTCCTCTGGAGGTGCAGGTTCAACTGGATTTAGAAACAGATGTAGGGAGCAGGAGGGGACAGGTGTCTAGTGGCCAAGCCTTTGGCATGTGCCAAGTGATGCCTCAGGTACAGGTTTCTCCTGGGAGGTCTGTACTGTCGCTGGTCACAACCCCAACACCCAGGGTCCACCCTGACTTCTGGGTCTGAGTCTCAGGGTCCCGCAAGGAGCTGCCTCACCACTGGGGTCCAGGGCTAACTGTGCCCCCTGCCGTCGGGAAAGGCTGTGCTCAGGCTGGTAGCCGCAGCCGCGGCCTGTCAACTGGACACACATTTCTTCAAACCGTTGCTTGTGGTGGGGCCGCACGAACTGGTAGAAGCCTATCAGGGAAAGGTGTCCAGGGCTGTGAACTGGGGGCTCTGAGGGCCACAGGCTGCCCACCTGATGCTTCTCTCAGGAGCAGGGACAAACCTGGGCCCTGGTGCCTGCCTAGTTCTTCCGAGCAGGCCCCTCCCCTACATCCTTAGTACTGCCCCTGGGCACAACCTCTGGCCCATGGCACCTTGGAGCAGGCTGTGCTTCTCGGGGTCCTTGGCAAAGAGGGGGCTGATGCAGGCGGCCAGGGCAGCAAAGTCATCAGAGCCCTTGTAGTCTTGCAGGGCCTGGGTGAAGGCTTTGAAACTGGCCTGGCTCAGTACCTCCTTCACAGCCGCCATGAAAAGCCTGGCTCTGCCCATCTGTGTACCAGCTGCTGGCTCCTCCTGTGGTACATAGGCCCGAGGCTGCTGTCAGGCCCAGTCTCGTCTGTTGGGTCCCCCAACTGTGGTGGGCCTTCCCCAGCATGGCTAGGGCTCCCTGGAACAGTGGGCTATGGGGCCCGGGGTTGCACTGGACAGCTTAGAAGCTGGAGGGACCCACATGTAACTTCAGTATAAAATGGCCACACTCTGCTCCCCACAGCTTGGAGAGCAGCAAGAGGCACCAGGCAGGTGTTTCCCCTCAAGCTAGGAGTCCTGGGGGGCCTGTCCTCCTGCTCCTCCTTCCAGCCTCCTGCCCCAAAGTAGTACTGCTGATGTGTGGGGAACAGCTCACAGTGATGCATTTTCAACATGCAACACCCACCTCTCCTGCACACCCAGACCAATAGGAAACACAGGGACCAAGGCAGGGAAGGTCCAGGAATCCCCTACTCCTGTCCCCATTTGGCCTCTGGCAGGCCCAGGCCCCTCTGCAGCCAGCCCATTTCCTGGACACTGCCTGCTTCTTCCCAGAAGGTGAGAGACATGGACATGGGGCAGGTCAGTGTCCACACTCTAGTGAGAAGTGGGGGCCGGGTCCAGCACTGCCCACCACAGGCGGGAGGCTGTGGCCAACTGCAGGTCCCAAACCAAACATGCCCAAGGCTAGACCTGACTCAGGCCAGGAAAAGGGCACCTAACACTTGCAAAGGGGCTACAAATGTTGAGCCCCTGGGTCAAGTCAGCCTGGAAACCAGCTCCTGCATATGGCCTCCCTAAGTCTGGGCTGGCCCACACCCCTGCATGGCCAGGAGTCCACAAGCCACTAGTGCCAAGAGAGAGACCCCACAAGTGTGTGAGTGGCCAGCACATACTGCAGGGTGGCTCACATACCAGGCAGCTGACCAGCCTGACTTTCTTCCTCCCTCCTCTCTGTTCATCTGCAAGCCTCTTCTCACACCTGATGGGTGGGGTGCTGCTGCCATGTGCCTGCGGAGGATACAGCTGTGGTCCCAACCCTCATGTTCAGGGGCCTCAAAGCACCTATGACGCCCACCTAGTCCACAGGGGACGATGAGGCCCTGGGTCCCCAAGAACCCTGTCCAGCAGCCTGGACAGAGGTTCCAGGTAGGAGGTCAGTCATACAATGAGGCCTCCAGGGAACAGTGCCACAATTCAGCCTCTTTTTCAAGTTATGCCACCTGCCCCCATAAGAGCAGGGTCAGGGACAATTTCATGATAACTGAGAGGACTGAAAAAAAAGGGGACAAGGTGCCTATTGTTAGCACCTAGGGCTTACCCAGGGGCCCACAATACAGAAACGGGAGCAGGAAGGGGAATGGCTCCCTGCAGCAAGGCAGGGAGAAAGCTTCAGAACAAGCCTCAAGTATTAAGAGCTTGTGGGCAAAAGCCTCAGGAGAGAACAAACTTGGGGTTCCACCCATAGCTCAGGCCTGGAGAAAGGGTGGCCTGGGGCACAGAAGGTGTCAGGGGTCACCAGACCTTCAGTGGACTAGGCCAAGGTGACCTGCAAGACAAACACAGCATTGCAGGAGGCACCAGCAGAGACCCCAGGCAGGGTGGGGGGCACCAGCTAAGGGGAACGGTCCTGCCTGGGAACCAGCAGCTGGAGTGAGGAAGGGCAGAGGGCATGAGGCAGAGCCGGGTGGGGTGGAGGGCACACAGGAGAGTCAGGCAGTCTGCCCAGAAGGGGATGAACATGAGTGAGAGTGGAGGTGCCCAAGTCAGATGGGTGGGGCTTGGCCTGGACTCAGGGAAGGATGGTCTGCATCCACCTCCAGCCCCATACCTCCTCTGCACCAGGGTGGGCCCTGGCCCCAGGCCCCTGGCCCTGCTGCTCGCTATGCTCCAGGGCAGCCAGCAGCCCCGTGGGTCTCCGCTGGGTGTGGACTGGCTCCTGCTCATACTCCACACATAGGCTGCTCTCGGGGTCCCTGGGAGCTGGTGACCCTGCAGGAGCACCGGTGTGAGCAACTAAGCTCACTGGGGAGGCCAAGCAGTGGGGGGCAATCCATTATGCCAGGCGAATTGCTGCCCCTGCCCCCTCACCCACCTGAGGGCCTCTGCTTTAGGCTGGGGATGTGCAGGTCCAGACTCTTAGCTTTCTTGGTAGGGAGGCAGGGCCCCGGACGTGTGGCCACCCTGGCAGCATTCTCTCTCTCACCCAGACTTGGGGCCACAGCCAGAGGGGCTAGAACCCGGGGGGATGGCACCGGCACCTGCAGAATCACAGGGCAGGTAGGGCTCCTGCCTATTTCTAGCTACTCTGGTAATAGCACCCAGCCCCCACCCTGGGTAGGCCATGATGGCCCAGCCAGCTGGGCACTTGGAAGCTCACAGTTTTCTGAGCAACACGGAAGAACTGGGCCACATCTCGGATCACGGGGCCAAAGTTGTCATACACTTTGATATGAGGTCGCACCCAGGAGGGTAGCTGGGCTCTGGTATCAGCATAGGCAAACCTAGAAGGTGGTGTGGCCCATCAGTCCCTTTCCTCTGCCCTATAGCCCACTGTGGCTCAGGGCTTAGCTCACCCAGGGAAGGAAGACCCTAGTCCACAAGAAGAGCTCCCAGGCCCAGAGAGGCTGCTAAGGAAACGGGAGCACCCCAAGGAGGGCCCATGGGTCTAGAAAGGGACTCGACCCAGCATGGGGAGGGGGGTGTCCATGTGGAGCCCCTACCTGCATACCACGCACCTGTGATCACAGAGGAAGACGGCCCCATAATCATGGCGGTGCCTGATCACCCGCCCGATGGCCTGGTTCACAGCCCTGGATGCCTGTTGACGGTACCACTCTTGCCCAGAGAGGAACTGTGGGGGCAAAGGGACTCTGTTGTGGGCCCTGAGTAGTGGGGGTGAATGGGAGCTCTGGAGTGGGCCCTGGGTCACTGAGGGGGATGGGGGCTGTGGTAGGCCTGGGTCATAGGCCCCTATCCCCCTCTGTGGTAGGCCCCAGGTTACAGAGAGGGATAGGGGGCCCAGTGGTGGGGCTTCCTCCCCACAACCACCTGGCTCCCTGGTCACCTCACCTGGACGCCAGCTTGGCTCTGGCCCTGAATTTCGTCCAGGAACTGCATCTTGAGGACAACCCGGGGGTCCATGCGTGGGGGGTATGGGAGGCCTGTGATGATCACACCACGGCCATTCATGTCTGAGAAGTCCAGTCCCTCGCTGGCCTAGGAGACAGGCCAAGGAGCTGCCTGGGAGCAGTGGCCACTCTTCCCTAGCTGTCTGTACCCAAGCCCAGGGACTTTCCCCAGGTCCATCCACGCCCTGACCCTCATGGCCACACATGCCCAGGCAGCAGGGCGAAAGCTCCATCCTAACTCAGGCCCCACTCAGAGCTGCAGTTCTCAGAAAACCATGACCAGCTCTTACTTGCTCCCCGAGCTGTTGGCCCTTAGCTTCTGAGTGGGGTCTCCAGGTCCAGCTGGGGCTAGCCCCACCAGGCCTAGGAGTATGGTTCTTTCGCAGTTTGTGTGTTGGACATAGGCCCAAGGAGTGGCCCAGGCCTGCCCTGCCCTCAGCTCAGCTCCCAGGGCACTAGCAGCCAGGCTGGGGGACAATGGCCACAAAGAGCTCACCTTGCCCCGGCACACCGCCAGAAAGGTGGCCCCACTGGACCCAGGGGAGGCCACCTGCTTGTAGTAGGCATCAATGACCTGGAAGGGGAGGCTGGTCAGCCTGAGCTGCGAGCCCCACCCATATCCTTTCTCCTCCTCCAGTGAGACCCTAGATCACATCCTCCAAGATGAGATGTTGTCCCAACCAGGAGCATCATGCAGGGTACTAGAAGCTTCTTCATGGCACCCAGAGCCTATTCAGTGTTTCCAAGAAAACACAGAAATCCCAGAGCCAGGGTGGCCTACAGAGGCCTACTCAGACAGGAGAGTCTCCTGCTATCCCAGGTGAGGGAAGGGAATGGGGCTCTGGGGAACAGCCTACAGCAGACCTCTGAGAAGCTGCCTTTGCTTCTGGGCTCCACAAACAGAGGCTTCAGTACTTCCACCTTCCTGGCCAAGTCCCGGGCCTGGGAGAAGGATGCTCGTTATAGCAGGTGATAGCTGTGGCCCTGCTCCACCCCCAGCCCAGACCCCTCTGACCCCTAGGAGGACACACAGGGAGACACACCCGCCAGAACGCCAGGCTTTTCTCCATGACAGGGTAGGAAGGGAAGAAGACCAGGAGCCCATGGGGCACCACGCGAGCGATGTTGCCTGGAAGCACCATGGCCATGGTCAAGACAGAGCCAGGTATCCACAGAGGCCCCCACTGACTCTGGGAAATGGGGGGACCAGCACAGGGACAGTGGGCAACAAGGGCCTCCTGAGGGACACGGCTTCCATGTGAAGTACTCACCCAGAGTCTTCCCGAGAGAGGATAAGCACTCCTCTGAAAACCTGCATGGAGCCAGGGAGGCCACTGCCATGAGGGTCCCAGGGCTCAACCCCCTCCACCCCCATCTCTTCACCCTTGCCAGGACCCCTTACCGTTTGTCAAATGCAGAGCTCAGCTGGGCTCCATCTGGACCTTTGGGGATAACCCCCACCCAGATCTGGTGCTGCTCTATGACGTGGGGGTTCTCCAGGCAGACGGGGAAAGGGCTGAACATGGCCAAAGGGAGTGGACGGTGGGGAGTAGTAAAAAGCACCACTATGGCCACTAAGTCCAAGCCCCCCAACACCCTGACTCCTGGGGACCCCCAACCCCAAACCCAGTGCACCCCACCCTGCTGGTATGTATCACCAGGACTCAGACTCTTGACAGGGCCTGCTCCGTACATCTGCATCTCCAGGGCAAAGGAGGACACCGGGGCTAGTGTGCCGCTGGTGAGGATGAGGCTGTGGACACCTTGGCGGACCAGCTCACGCATGCTGTGGCCAGGGCTAAAACACCAGTAGCTCAGCACCTTCCCTGCATGGGGGTGAGGGAGCAAGATGTGAGGATGGGACCAAGGGTCTGACCACTGCCCTCCCACCCATTCAGTATCACATGAGTGAACCCTGCAGGCCCTGGTGCAGTGTACAGGGGTTGGGATGGGCCTGCTCAGAGCCTACACACTAGGCCCTTTGTCAGGAGTCCCAGGGGCAAAAGGGAAGCACCAGACCACTGTTTGGGTCACTTCAAGAGGGAGGTCAGCCAACTGCAACCTTAAACCCCTGTGTGACTGTGCCGTGTGGCTTAGGATGTGATCCTACCCCACAGAGCCACACAGGAAGGAAGCAACACTTGACCTCCTGTATAGGCTACAGAGAGGGTCCCAAGTTCACAGACTTCCTGGGTTGGCATGAACCCCTGTGTGTCAGCAGCAAACAAGGCTGAGGTTCTAATGGCCCCCCAGTGCCTACAGGTGCCTGGCCGTGACCAAGGACAACATGGAGCAGGGAAGAGGCCCAGGAAAGGGGACTGGCTCCCTGCCTGCTCCCAGTGGTCTACAGAAGTTCCAGAAATTAAAACTGAACAAGTAGTACAATGTGAAATGTGACAACAAAATCACAACTAGCCCATTTCCTGAGCGAGGCAGCACTGCTTCCTGGACGGGAAAGGCCTTTTTTTTTTTTTTTTTTGTAGAGACAGAGTCTCACTTTATGGCCCTCGTGACCTCACACAGCTCACAGCAACCTCCAATTCCTGGGCCTCACACAGCTCACAGCAACCTCCAACTCCTGGGCTTAAGCAATTCTCTTGCCTCAGCCTCCCGAGTAGCTGGGACTACAGGCGCCCACCACAACGCCTGGCTATTTTTTGGTTGCACTTTGGTTGGGGCCGAGTTTGAACCCGCCATCCTCGGTATATGGGGCCAGCATCCTACTCACTGAGCCACAGATGCTGCCCGGGAAAGGCCTTTCCCACGTGGACTCGTAACTGGCCCTGTGGTGGGGAGATGACCTAGGGCTGCCAGGCAGTAGGAAAACAGCCCACCCGTGAACTGACTTCCTGTAAACACCCCCAAGGAGTGGTATTTTGGGGAAGCCACCTGACTTCAGAGGTAGAGGGGCCAGGCTGCCCCGCCCCAGCCCCTGGGACACAATGACCTAGGAGGGACACTTCCTACTGGGACAGGCCACCTCCCAGGCCTTCCCTCCCTGGGCCTCCGCAGCACACACTCCCCAGCTGCTCCTGCTGGGCCACGCTGTGTCACAAGTCACAGGCTCCAGGGCACCCTAACAGCAGCCTGCAGTGGGATGGCAGAGCCATGCCGGTGAGCCTGCCCCACTCACACAAGCTGCAGCTGAAGCCCTACTCTGGCCACCAAGGGCCAGCACTACCCAGCAGGCAGGTAAGAGCGGGGCAGCTGCAACCTAGGAACCGCAGTGCTCCAGACACAGAGCCCAGGACACATGCAGACACATTCCTAGAGGCACCAACACTGACCACTGAGAGGCAGAAGAAATCAACAAGGCACGCAGAGGAGGCAGGACTCGGGGCCATCTGGGTGTGCCCTTCAGACTCAACCCTGAGGCTTGGGGTCTCCCAGCAGCACTGAGCAGAATTTGGAGGGCCCAGATGGGCACTGGCTGGACCAGGGGATGGGAGCTGAGCCCTGCTGGCAGGTCAGTACACAGACCTGTGCTACCACCAGCCAGGTGACTCTGGGCAGGTCCCAGTGACACTGGGCCTTCTCTGAGGTCCCTCTAGCTACAACAATTCTGACTTCTTAAGGAGAAACAAGGCCACCTTGGAGAGGCTAGACATGGAGAAGGGAGCCAAGTCAGGGGAGCAGGTAGGGCTGGTGGTGGTGTGGCATGCACGCCCACTGGGTCGGCCAGATGTATCCCATACCTGGCTTCCTGGGGGCAGTGGTGCTCCAGGAGTCTGACCGTGGAGCTGTCCTCTGGCAACCAGTGTCAGGGTGGATGTGCACCTAGAGCAGAGTGTAGACCGGTGTCCTAAGGTCCCACACATGTCATGGAGAAGGCCCTACCTTATAGGACGGGGAATCCACCTTGCCCACTTCCTGGAGGCAGCCCCTACCTTATAGGACTGTAAGGCCCCCAGCCCCATGGCAGAACTGGGGCCAACCTCGGGCATGTCTGCACTGAACACGATCTGAAAGGCAGAGAAGGCACGAACCACAGTTAGGGGCCTGGGGAGAGGGCATGGGGTCCCCCTTGGTATGCCCAGGAACTAGCAGGGCCACCTGCTCTCTTGCCAAGTCATCCCAGACATGGCAGGTCAGATGGCCCCAGGTCATGGCCCAGGCACTGACCCCAGCAGTTCTCTGCAAACCTCCCTTCACCACCCACCAGAAATTCAGGAGCCCTGCATGGCCCTCTCTCTGTGCCCCATCCCCACCCCCAATTAATCTAGGAATTCAACACATTCCAGTCAAAACCATGGCATGATTCTTAAAGGACACAAACAAGCCAACTCCAGAACTGGCCCAACACAGAAAGCCCGAGATGAGTTAAGAAGGAACAATGCGAAGGAATCTGCTCCGGCCACTGTGTTCTGACTTACAGGAGCTACAGCAACAAGACTGAGGAGCACATAGTGCCAGAAAGGTACACACTCATTATGTACCCATAGTAATTAGAAATTAATAACAAACAAAATTAAACCACTACCAGGGAGTAGGGGCTCATGCCTACAGTCCTGGTTACTGAGGAGACTGAAGTGGGACAGCCAGAGTGCAGCAGCTGGAGACCAGCCTGGGCTACACAAGGGATCCGGTCTCAAAAAACAGGTGCCTGAAGGCAGAGTCAGGAAAAGTTGGACTGCTGGGTCTATGACACAAAACAACTGGCTTATACTGGAAAAACCAAAGTAGGTTTCTGTCCCTCACAGATGCCTCCGGAAGGAGCCAAGGCCTGGGCATGAAACCACATAACTCTACACACAAGACCAGGTTATCACCATGGGTGAGGAGGCTCCAGCCTACAGGACAAACACTGACCATAAGGAAACCTATGTCTATCAAACCCAATGTAGAAACAGAAGAGAGAGGTGCAGGGAGTATATGCATCATGCAGAGTTAGTGCCGAGAATCTGCAAAGAACCTGCAAGGCAATAGACAGAGACAATTAAGGCTCCAGGAGAGGAGCACAGAAAAGGAACTACAAATGGCCAAAACATGTACACAAGGAACGCAGAGACCATGTACCCTGCTCTGGTTGGCCAATGGGCCAAGCAAGCAAAGAGCTCTGGGGCAGGACCGGCAGCTCCAGCAGAGACAAATGTATTTGTTGAGAGTTCTAAGAGGTGTGGCTGGAACAGCCACAACCCAGAATCACCCACAGGAGGTGAAGAAAACTACAAACGCCCATAAGGCAGAGCGGGCTACAGCCAACAGCACACAGGAACTAGAGATGCACACAGATTTGTGTGCATGGACGCCTGTGTGCTATGCGTGTGCCTGGACATGTGCCGCACAAAGTTGAAAGCACAGAGCGGTTCCCATAGCCATTTTTCACTGCCAAGGCAGTCAAACACAGGGCTTTGCCCTGTACCCAAGCCCCAGCATATGGGGAGAGAAATAACAGAACCGGCTTTATGGAGCTGGGGGCTCCTTCACGGGCTCCTGTGCCTCAACCCCAGGTAGCCCCACTCTGGCACTGTGGGAGTTTAGACAAACCACCAGCTTTCTCACCCTCTCTGGGCTCCCTGCTCACCACCAGCTAAACCTCATTTCCTCACCTTGTCTGCTGCTCCAAGGACAGGCCAATACTGCCCTAGGGGCACTGCCCACACTCACCCAACAACCCAGGGCTGAGGGGGAACTGGGCACCTGCATGTGCACAGGACAAGGCCCAGGGATGAGAACCTAACTGCTCAGTAACGTCCTGCAGGCCAGCAGGGCAGCCCAGGCCTGGGAGGGGCTGAGTCATCTGCCAGAAGCTGCCTGAACAGCAGCCAAAGGAAATTCCAAACTGATGGGGGGGTGGGGGGGGTGTCTTAGCCCCAGAGCCCAGAGAGTGTGGAAGAGGCGGAAGCCTTCTTAAGGCAGACCCTGGAAGTCAAAAGGGTCACCAGAGAGGGGAGAGGCGGACCTCCCAGAATGCTCCCAATACAGCACCCCAAGGTCCACCTGGTCCAGAAACCCTGGACAGAGGAGTCTGGCCCTGGGACACCCAGCAACCCTTGGGAAAGGCTGGGAGGACAGAACACTGCTATCTTCTAGCCCCAGCCCCTTCACACAGGTAGAGACAGAGCTGGCTTGAGGGGAGGTGTCCCTGCCCAGGCCTGGCCCTGCCTGGAGCTCTGTCTGCTGAGAAGGCAGTATTGCCTTTCTCAGCCACAGCTCCATGCCATCAGCAGTGACACACAGCAGCCATACCATGGCCTTGAGCTGGCCACAGACCCAGGGCTCTGGCACTGCCTGCCCCAACATGAGCTCCTCACAAGTCCAGGAGGACATCTTGAAGCTGTCATGGCTGAGCAGCTCCTGCCAAACCCCCCATGCCAGGATGTGCACAGGGCGGGAGGGGAGAACACTGCAAAGATGGTCTCCTGTGCCTCAGCTTCCCCAGTGACCAGCCAGGACATGAAAATCTGCTTCTGAAAGAGGCACCAGGTTTGGGTGAGACAAGACTGTGCCCAGAGCACCCAGAACCAAGCTGCCCTCAACCACCTGGCTAAGCAGCTTCCCAACAGGCATAACTTGGACTCTAAGGGAATGGCTCAGCTGGCCCCAGAAGGACAAGAGGACATCACAGAGAGAGAGGCAAGAAAGTGGCCAGGGAGAAGGGTGATGGCTTTGCATGCCACTTGGCAGCTACCATACAGCATGTTCAGGTTCTTTGCCTGGTTGGGCCTCTCCTGCCTATGGTCAGGACGCCAGCTCCTCTCAGGGGCCCCTAGTCTTTCCAAGTGGCCCAGAAAGGCAGTTGGTGCCACACTGCTCTCTGCGTGGGCCCACTGCTGGACCTCTCCACAATCAGTGGGCCCTGCTGGCCTGAGGCGGCTGGCAGTGTGGGAAGTTCACTGGCCTTCACTGTCCTGGGGATCCTCATCCACTAGCACTACCCTGAGTGGGACCTCATCCTATTACCCCTCCCAGAGGCCTAAGTGTGGTTTTAAGACAGGAGGAAAGAAGCCTGAGGGTGTACTGATCTGTGGGCTGGGGTCCCATGCTACCCCGAGTGAGAATTAGTAACTAACACTGCAGAAGAAAGTGCCTGCCTCACCTCTGCCAGGAGTCACAGTGGTACAGGCCCTACCTGGATGATGTCTGCCAGCTTCTGCAACCCAGCCGTGTTGGTGAACACTCCGGTGCCTGTGGGGGACAGCAGGGAGCTGGGGTCCTGACCATAGGCAGGGGAGGCCCAATCAGGCCATAACAGCTGAGAGTACTGGATGAGGTAGACACGACCAGCTTCCCCTCAACCAGGTGTGGAACGTGGGATCTGCTCTTCCTAGCAGTCAGAGGGAAGCCACACAGGGAACGAGGCACCAAGGGGGTCCGTGGAACTAAACAAGAGGCTCTATGGCCATATCCATGCTGAACCCACCCCACTTGGTAGGCCTGCACATCCAACCTCCTGTAGGGCTATTCTGCAGAGGGAGGTCCACAGAGCAGCCGTGGGAGGCTGCCCTGGGGAAGCCCTCTAACCCTCACCAGGGACCCAGGGTGGATGGAAAATAAGCCTCAGGGCCCACTACCCACTCAGGCCTCTCTCGCTGCTCCTTAAAGGGGACTAACTGGGACAGGTTACAGGAAGGAGCTGCTGGCCAAAGAACCTGAACATGCTCTATGGTGGCTGCCAAGTGGCACTAACCCTCCACATCCCAGCCGGAATGGGAGATTTGCAGGCCCAACTCCTGTGTGTGTGGGTTGTGCTGGGGGCTGCCAACAGCTAACCACGAGACATCACCGGACGTGCCTGCTGACTGCCCAGCATAGAGTAGCCCCTTGAGCGGAGGCCTGCAACCCAACTCCCATGTCTGTACATAAGACCACTGGCCTGACATTCTTCATGTAGCAGCTGGGGACTCACGTCCTGCCAAGTGCTGGATGATCTGGTCCAGTGAGTCCAGGATGCAGCCCTTGGTCTGAAACGTTATCTGGGCTTCAGCAAAGAGCTCAAAGATGTAGCTGCAGGAAGGTGAGGGGAGATCAAGCCAAGTATCTTTCACTCAGAAATGGAATCTGAGCCCTCCAGGGGAAGCTGAAATAGGAGCTGGGAAGCCTCTGCCCTCACGAGCCTCCAGATGGGAAGAGGACACTGGGCTTAGCATGAGAACCCACCCACCTACCCCCACTCCAAGGAAGACAGACCACCAGGCAGGAGGGTGAATGGAGAGAGGCATCAGATACTTCCTGGAGGCGGTAGCTCTGTGCAGGGTCCCCAAAAGCTTTGGAAAGTGATGGGGCAGGGGTAGAAGCTATAGGGGGAGTCCTTGGGAGTATGGTCGGGGCAACTGAGAAGCCCTTGCAGGACCAGAGCAAAGGGAGACAGGTTCTCACGGGGAAGCCAAGCAGTCCAGGTCCAGAGCAGGCTCTGCCCTGGACAGGCCTGGGCCTGGATCCCCAGAAGAGCTACTACACAGCCTCCACTGCTATAGGACAGACAACATATCTGGCTGCCACTGGCTATGCAGAGGGCTCAGAACATTCTCTGCTTGCTGGAGGACATGAGCATCCCTGAGAGGGCCTCACACTAACAAGCACCTACTAATAAGGGGTCTAGAGTAGGGCTGGGGGCTCAGCTCTGTGAGGGGTGTGTGCATCACTCCCACATGCTCAACAACCAGCCACAGGTGGGCAACCCCTCCCAGGTCTCCAAGTGGAAAACAGACCTGACTAGTGAGGAAGGTCCAGGACTGGGCAGCCAGAACCCAGCAAGGACAGAGCCAACGCACCCACTGCCTGCTGTGAGCTCCAGGGAGGAGCTAGGGTTGAAGGCTGACCGTATCCTCTCTCACCTCCCTGGCTTGGTGATGCCACTGTCATCTCCAGGCAGCTCAACAGCATCAATGGCCCCCTCCAGGCGAAGTAGGATTGCTGTGGGCAAAGGGGGGATCAGGGCCTAACCCCAATCCAGGAGGAGGAGAGCAGCCAGCAGGCGTCAGGGTCAGCCCCTCCAGCCCAGGAGGAAGAGGGTGGCCAGCGGGCGCCAGGGTCAGCCCCTCTAGCCCAAGAGGAGTAGGATAGCCAGCAGGCATCAGAGTCAGCCCCTCCAGCCCAGGAAGAGGAGGGTTGCACTCACTCTTCAGCTTTGCGATGTCTTCTAGCTCCATATTTAGCCCTGGACAAGATAAAAGCAGCAAATATACAGTTCCACAGCCTTCTAATTGCACCAATCATGTCCTTAAGAACTAGGATCCCATTGTGGACAAAATGATGTAGGTGTGAGGGACATCATGTGGAATCCTTACGGTCCAGATTGGAATTAGAAACAGCGCCATACTGTTTGCCTCAGAAATACACATATGAACAAGTCATGCACATGGACGTGCTTCCTAGCTCTGTCCCCTGAGAAGGGAGTGAGAACCTAACTATAGGTCTTAAAACACTTCCATGAAAAAGAAACAGGGCTTGCTGGAGACTCGGAAATGCACAAATCGGTGTGGAGCATCCTGATCCCAGACAGCATGGAGGCTGTCAGCCACCCCTGGGGCCATGTCAGAAGGACATAGGAGACCAGCAAACACCTGAACATACAGCCACTGAGCACTGACATAGTCTGAGACAGACTGAACCACCACACCTGTGTGAGTGTGTTCAGTGATGGTATTGAAACACTATTCTCCTCCTGAAGATGACAAGGAACCGATAATAAGTTAGGGATCAATTCATATTTAAAATTTGAAATTTCCCAAATTTGAAAGTTAGGAAAGGGGGGGAAAAATCAAGCATTTATCCTGCTTTTCTTGTTTGAATGCTATCACCACATAGCCAATGCAGTGAAAAGTATCTTTATAAAAATTATTCCACACCTACGGTGCATCTTACAAGGGTACACGTGAAACTTTTTTTGTGTGTGAAACTTACTAAATGTAGAATGCAAATGCCTAAACATAACTAAGAAAATGCCAGGAAGGCTATGTTAACCAGTGTGATAAAAATATGTCAAATGGTATATAAAACTAGTGTATGGTGCCCCATGATTGCATTAATGTACACAGCTATGATTTAATAATAAAAAAAAGAAAAAAGATTATTCCTAACAAATTACATGACAAAATTATCAAATCGCGCTCTTGAATCAAGACACTGAGCAGCAACAACATTGTCATCAGAAAAGAATAAAAACCATTACTGTGAGCCTCCTGAGAAAAAAGACACCACCCCTGATGGGACACCTGCTCTGAGCCTGAGCCCAGCTTGCTGGGCACAGGAGTGGGGGAGTGCAACAGACTGACCACAGGTGTAGTCAGCAGGCTTAGACACTCTGCATGCCAATGGCATGGGTTCTTCAACAAACACAGTGTAAGAGGAAGAACAGAAGGCAGGTGAATGCTGCGCCTCCATTCCTGAGCAAGACAGAGGAAGCACATCCCCACCACATCTCCTTACCAATCATAACAAAAATCCCCGCACTAAGTAGGCAACAGAAGACTCTGGGACATTGAAGGTGTAGAATGCAGTGGGGCCTGGGGTAGAGCCTGGCTTAGCATGTTACATCAGCAGAACCTGGCCCAGGCAGCAGGAGCCCCGTAACCCTCAAACACCAAGATACCAACAGGCACAAACCCAAAATAGCCAGAAACGGCCCCTTTCTAGCTCAGGGACCAGAAAGAAGATGGCCCTGCTGGACAGACCTCTCTGGGTTGTATCTGCTCTATTGGGTCTGAGAGGCACTGTGCACTTTCCATGTGCATGGCTTGTTCATATGTGTATTTCTGAGGCAAACAACATGGAACGTACCCCTTGCATGGAACAAACACGAGCAAAGAGGTGGCATCTATGCCTCCCAGTGGAATGGCAGCTACAGACATAGTGGAAGAGACAGCTACCCCTTCCAGCTGAGGAGTGTGGCAGGGACTGTCGACAGGAGAAAGGTGGGCAAGGAGGTCTCTACATCCACAGAGGGAGTCCAGGCACTGCATCCCTTCCCCCCAAGGGGCCTGGAGTGAAAGCCAAGCGCCAGTGTGGACACAACCCAGACATCAGACTGGTAGATGGGCTGATGAGAAAATTCAACTGACATGGGAAGCACAGACCCTAGGATGAGCCAGGATATGCATTCTATATCTATGCAGCCTGCCTGCTGAGACAGACTTCAGTGAGGACCAGAGTCTCAACAAAGTACGCAAAGTATCTATGATGCAGCCCAAAATTACTTGGCATAAAAACAAACAGGAAAATCTCAACTTGAAAAAGAAATGATCATCCACAGATGCCAACACCAAGATGCCACAGATGTTACAACTGTCTGACAGGATTTTAAAGCAGTCATCAGGTGGAAACAGTAGCTCATGCCTGTAATCACAGCTCCTTGGGGGGCTGAGGCAAGAGGATCACTTGAGGCCTAAAGTTTGGGGCTGCAGTGAGTTGTGATGAGGCCACAACACTCTAGCCTAAGTGACAGAGCAAGACTCTATATCAAAAAAAAGTAAAAAGTGGTCTGGTTGAGCAAATATGGACTCCTAGACAGCCATTAACAGAGACCATGCAGAAAATATGGACAAATTAACTACGTCCATGAATGATTTCCATTTTTCCGGTGATGACTGTGCACACTCCAGAAAGAAAATGGAAAGGACTGCATGGACCAGCAAATCGCACTTGGCTGCAGACACACAGGCCATTTGCACCACCTTCACAGTGAGTGCACTTGGTTTTCATTTTTCCAGCAGAGAAGAGGCCAATACCAACTGGGAAAGGAGATAGGGTTTCAGAAAAGGCCAGAACTGGCTCAGCGCCCGTAGCTCAGGGGTTAGGGCACCGGCCACATATACCGGGGCTGGCTGGCTCGAACCCAGCCTGGGCCTGCCAAACAATGACAACTACAACAACAAAAAAATAACTGGGCATTGTGGTGGGCACCTGCAATCCCAGCTACTTGGGAGGCTAAGGCAAGAGAATCACTTATAAGCCCAAGAGTTTGAGGTTGCTATGAGCTGTGATGCCACCACACTCTACTGAGGGTGACACAGTGAAACTGTCTCAAAAAAAAAAGCAAAAAACAAAAAAACAGAAAAGGCCAGAACTACTGAATAGCACCAGCCCTCCCCTGGTCTCCTAGACCTGACCCCTCCTCAGCTAAGAGGCTCCATAAGGAAGCTGCTGCTGTCCTGAACAGTCACTGAACAGAAGGCACCGAGGGCCCAGAAGCTCCAACCTTGCAGCTACTGGCTGGAAACTCACCTGAGCTGGAGGAGTCGGCACTGAACTCCAGACGGAGCTCGCCCTGCTGCGCTGCCCTGGCCTGCTCCTCCAGCACCTGGTCTATGATGTCCAGTCCCGAAGCCAAGTCACGGGGGGTCAGGTCGAAGGACGCTGACTCCTCGCACATTTTCTCCTAGGAGCACAGGTATCCAGTGTCACACGTGGCAGGGCAGAAGGCTGAGCGCCAAGGTCTCAGATCCATGCCCCAATATCTACCAGGTCACAAGTGGGTCCAGAGATGACCCTCCAGCCCAAGCTAATGTTTAAAAGTAATTACTTTACTTGAGTTGCCAACATTTCTTAATTGTAAAATTTCCCATTAAAATCCAGAGATTTCTGGCTTCTCTCAAAAGTCAGAAGACCTGGCCCATCATCTCAACGGCAATAAGTTCCTATAACCAAGTGGGAGCTTCAGGGGGACACTGTGGTCCAAGGGCACTCGGCCCTGCGGCAGGAAGCATATCCAGGCTCCAGAGAGGCTGGGCACGCAAACCAAGCGGCTATTCTCCAGCACCAGTCCTGGAAAGCTATGTCCCTGAGCAGCGGCCACAGAGGTGAGGCAGGGGCTGGGTGTGAATGTGACCACAGCTCTCCACAGCAGCCTCCTGGGGTCAGGGACACTGCAGGATGGTGGGCCTGTGTTGTGCTGGTGACAGAACAGGGCAAAGGAAAAAACCCCACTACAGGCTGATCCAACCAGCCAGCCAGAGGAGAGGGTCTAGTGAGGGCAGGTCCTTGGCTCAGCTGGCCAGTCTCCAGCCCCAGAAAGACATCTGGCCAGCAAGGAAGGGGCAGCAGGCACTCCTGTGTGGGCTTTGTTTAGAAGCCTGGGGCCTTGGGTGTGGACAGAGCTTATTCACAAGGGCTTGCACTGGTTTCAACAAAGTCAGGAAAAATAGTGCCATGAACGTCGACAGAGGCAAGTGGAGACTCACCACGTTGTGAGCTTCATCAAAGATCACCACCGTCCCCTTCAGGTCAACATTGTGCGCCCTGCGACTCTACAAGAAGGGACAAAGGGCTGGGCCAGCAGGACAGGGCCCCTCTGAGCACAGGCTTGCTGAGCAGAGGGCAGGAAAGAATGACTGAGTTACGTGGCAGGCACCCAACATCACATGTACAGACCACACACACAGCCAAGGAAGATATGGGGAGAGGCATCTCACACCAGACTGTCAGAGTGCAGCTGGCCAAGGCTGGTTCAGGACAGCAGCCCGATAGCACCTACCCCATGTCAACTACCTGGGACAGCTCACACAGCACTCAGGGGAGTGTCATGGCCACTGAGATGGCCAAAGGAGCCAGTGGAACCCCAGACCACAGCAGCTCAGCAGCCACAAAAATGCAGGTGCTAGAAAGTCCACACCTAGCAGTTTCCTGCCCTGCTGCACCCTTAGCGAGATTTCAAATCCAACACCCAGGCCCTACCCCACAGGGTGTGGTGGAAGCAATCAGGCGTGGGTCCAGCCTTCGTATTTTTAACTAATTTTTTTTTTTTTTGGAGACAGAGCCTCAAGCTGTCACCCTGGGTAGAGTGCAGCGGTATCACAGCTCACAGTAACCTCCAACTCCTGGGCTCAAGCGATTCTCCTGCCTCCGCCTCCCAAGTATCTGGGAATACAGGCACCTGCCACAATGCCTGGCTATTTTTTTTTTTTGGTTGCAGCCATCATTGTTGTTTGGCGGCCCGGGCTGGATTAGAAACTGCCGGCTCAGGTGTATGTGGCTGGCGCCTTAGCCGCTTTAGCCACAGGTGGTGAGCCTTTTTTTTTTTTTTTTTGAGACAGAGTCTCACTACGTCACCCTCAGTGGAGTGCCATGACGTCACAGCGCACAGCAACCTCAAACTCTTGGGCTTAAGCGATTCTCTTGCCTTAGCTTCCCAAGTAGCTGGGACTAAGGCACCCCCGACAACACCTGGCTATTATTTCTAACTAATTTTGAAGCTTAATTTTTATAAAAGACTAATTTCAAGCATACAGTTGAGTTTTCACAAACGTGGGTACTGCATCACCACCAGCTCCCTGTGTAGAACATACACAACAGAGTGCTTCACATAGCCCTCTGCGCTAGCAGGTCTGAGGCTAACCCCTCCACATGGCCACATGGCCAGCAGCCCATACCCTCTCCTCACTGGTGGTCTTCTGCTTAATAGACATGCCATGATTTGCCATTCCCCTGTCAATGACCCACATGGGTGCTTCCCAGCTTTGCTGACTGTGAATAAAACTGCAGTCAACATGCATGTCCAAGCCTCTGGAGAGAGGGTCCCCTCTGGCTGCTGTGCTATTTGGTGTGTACACAGAGCAGCCAGCATTCCACACACGCACAGCAAAGGATGAGACTCCGAGTTGCACATCCTAACCCAACATTCATTTTAAGTCTTTTAAATATTGTCCATGTTAGTAGGAAAGCAGTATTAACTCCCTGTAGATTTAATCTGCATTTTCCTGATCACCAGTGACGCTGGCCATCTTTCCATATGCTAAGCTGGCGTTTAATTCATCCATCCTGGCAGAATGTCTGTTCAGATCTTTTCCCTGTCATTAACTGGTTTGTTAGTTTAGGTATGAGAACATTTACAACTTTGTCAAAACTCCTTTGAATTACGACCAGCCTAAGCAAGAGAGAAGACCCCGTCTCTACTAAAAACAGAAAATTAGCTGAGTGTTGTGGTGGGCGCCTGTCACCCACCTACTTGGGAGGCTGAGGCAGAAGGATTGCTTGAGCCCAGGAGTTTGGGGCTGCTATGAGGTAGGCTGATGCCATAGCACTCCGGCCTGGGCAAGAGAGTGAGACTCTGTCTCACAAAAATTTAAAAATAAAAATTCCTTTGAATGACAAAACCATTTTCTCTCTTTTCTCACTATCTTTCCATTTTCTTACCTTTCTTAGCCCTCCCAAAGAGCTAAAGCCTTAAATCTTGGTACAGTCCAATTGTTATGGCTGGAGCTTTGCACATCCAACTTAAGAAATGTCAGCCTACCCTAAAGTTGCAAAGACCCCCCTCCCACCCTGGTTCAGCTGCAGTGTTTCTGTTTAGGCATCTACAGTGTTGTCAGGGCTGAGATGCCTTCTCTTCCAGACAGACATCCCTCTACTTACATGTAGGTCTGGTGGGCTGTATCTGCTCCCCAAGCTACATGTCTACCCTAAGCCAGGGCACAGGCCCCTGTTACTGCATGACTTCACCATCCCTCTTCAAAACTGAGCTATTTGAAAGCATTAGGATCAGCTTAACAGTTATGACACAATGTTCCCAGGCAGGGCCCCTACTGCCAACTCGTCAGCATGCCAAGTTCCCAATGTGACATTGCTCTCCAGGGCACAGCCACCCCCCACAGGGCTCTGCCATCGTCCTGGATATCTGCCCCTGGCCCACCCCTACATACACTTCTCTCTCACTTTATTGCACCCCCTTGGGCTGTCAGAGCCCCATCTCAACAGCACAAGTGCTTACTTTTTTTTTTCTGAGACAGAGTCTGGCTCTGTTACCCTTGCTCAACTGCAGTAGCGTCATCACAGTTCACTGCAGCCTCAAAATCCTAGGGTAAAGTGATGCTCCTGCCTCAGCCTCCTGAGTAGCTGGGACTACAGGTGTGAGCCACCACACCTGGTGTCATGGGTTTACACCTGTCATCTACCTGCCCCCTAAATCAAGGCCCCAGGGAGTGAGGCCAGATATGCTGAGTCAGCATAGAGGGTTATCAATAAATACCCATCACAGGAAGAATGGGGATGAGGAAAGGAACCTGAAGAGGAAGACACCACAACGCCATCAATATGTGAAAATAAAAGCCGCTAAGCATGCAGAGCGTGACTCCATCCACACTAAACTCGAGAGCACATGAGCCTGCAGATAAACACGCATCACAAGCGGGATGGGACTCCTGCATTCCCTGCACTCCCACAGACTGATATGAGAGAAGCAATCTGAGCTGCCAGGACCAAGGGCCGGCACTGGCCCATGGGCGACAGCCTGTGCATCTCCTCACTCCCACCAGCCGGCCCACTCCCAGTTTGCTGAGAGTGAACAACCCATGGCCTTGGCTGTTCATAGCCCTTCTGGAGCCCCAAGACACTTCCCTGACAGCAGAATTCTAGGTTGCAGAGGACAGAGTCCTTACCTTGGCATCCAGCAAGTAATTGTACGGCATGAAGATGATGTCGGCTTGCTGTTTCAGGCTCCGAGAAAGGTAGTAAGGGCACACTCTGGGGAGAGAAGCAGGAGAAGGTGAGCCCATGCCAGGGATGGTGCATCAAGTGTAGGTACCACTGGGGCCTCTGGCCAGCAAGGAGCCCTCATCCTGCCCACAGGGCCTTGGCAGGAAGCTAGTGTCTGGGACAGGCAGGGAGTCCAAGTATGTGTCCAACCATGCGAACGTACCACCTATTTTAAAATTATGCAAAAAAAAAAAAAATACTCAACCCTATTATTGGATGGAGGCCATCAGAAAAATAAACATAGAAGCACTAAAAAAAGTGCTTTTCCCCTCAGTGTAAGAAACTCTAAATCACAACTTGAATCCTTAAAGCTATAAAGGTGGCCAGGCTGGGCACAAAGGCTCACACCCGTAATCCTAACTTTGGGAAGATTGCTTGAAGCCAGGAGTTTAAGATCAGCCTAAGCAAGAGCAAGACCTTGTCTCTACAAAAAACAAAATAATTTGCTGGGTGCAGTGGTGCACACCTGTAGTACCAGCTACTCGGGAGGCTGAGGCAGGATTGCTTGAGCCCAGGAGTATGAGGTTACTGTAGGGTGTGATCAGGCTGCTGCACTCTAGCCTGGATGACAGAGTAAAATTCTGTCTCAAAAATCCTAAACTTTTTTGGCTCAGCGCCTGTAGCTCAATGGCTAGGGCGCCAACCACATACACCAGAGCTGAGAGGTTCAAGCCCAGTGCAGGCCTGCCAAACAACAATGACAACTACAACCAAAAAATACTTGGGCATTGTGGGGGGCACCTGTAGTCCCAGCTACTTTGGAGGCTGAGGCAAGAGACTCGCTTAAGCGCAAGAGTTTGAGGTTGCTGTGAGATGTGACACCACTGCACTCTACTGAGGTCAACACAATGAGACTCTGTCTCAAAAAAAAGAAATCCTCAACTTTTTTGGGAAAAAAAGAAAAGAAATATATCTATGCCTCCATGCATCAGGGAGAGTCTGGCCATGGGCAGACACAGAAGCACAGCTTCACCTGTGCTTGCTCCCAGTCTTGACTAGGTCCTCGATGTCCAGGATGGGGGCGGCCAGCTCCTGCTCCAGGCTCTTCTCTGTGGGTACAAGGCAGGAGTAAACACTATGAGTCACCCAGACCCCAGAGGAATGCCCTGGACGGAAAGGATAGAGGGCAGCATGGGATGTCTGCCACCTGGGGACACGCCACAGAGAACCCCTTTTGGGTATCAAGCCCCTAAGGAAGGACCCCCCCAACCCAAAGCAATGCCACAGGAGCTTCCTTTACACCTCAGGAGGCAAACAGAGCCTGAGGCTCAGGGCTGATCATAGACGGAACCCATATCCTGATGGCCCCATGCATCTTCTCCACCACGGACAGACCCAAGATAGGACAAGAATGGCTTCCTAAGGCATGGGATGAGCAGCCCTTCAGCTTATCACCCCAGTTCACAGCAGCATCCCCAAGTCTGCGGTGTGCCTGTCCTGTAATTCACACACTGTCACTCAGCTTTCCTACCCAGAATTTCTACCTAAAGGACAGCCAGCGTCAGGGTAGGGTATGGGCAACAGCATGAAAGTTGTACCTGCCAAGGCCAGGACCAGCCACAGTGATAGCAGCCCACATAAAGGGAAGCTACAGACCCCACATAAAGGGAAGCTACAGATCAAGCCCCTGGACAGCACTCCCCTGCCAGAGGCCTGAGCTTGGGTGATCCCCATAACCCTGCACCAAGCATCCCTGTGCCTGCCCCGTGTAGAGACAAGGTGGGTGGCGTGTGGTCCTGCAGTGAGGACCCCAGCCCACTAGAAGCATGTTCCTTGTTGCCTTCTTGTTTGCTGTGTTTTTTGGTCTGGTGATACCAAGGATCCTCAATCATCCTGGTCTGTGATTGTCCAGGCCTGGGCATCCAAAGCAGGGGCTACCATGGGCTCCACAATGCCCCATCAGTGTTCTGTCCTCCCTCTATCCCACAGACCATACTGCTCAGGCTTCCACCTAGAGCTGGAAGGGACAGTGAGACCCACAACAGTGGAGAGCTTCCCAGCAGCACATGTAGCCACTTGGCTAAGACTCCTGAGACCAGAGGGACCGGCTCCCATTAGGGAGCCTCCAAGCAGGTAGCCCCTGCTCTAGATGCCCAGGCCTGGACAATCACAGACCAGAATGATTGAGGATCCTTGGTATCACCAGACCAAAAAACATAGCAAACAAGAAGGCAATAAGGAACACGGTCCCAGTGGGCTGGTGTCCTCACTGAAGAGCCACGCGCCATCCACCCTGTCTCTACACAGGGTAGGCACAGGGGTGCTTTGTGCAGGGTTATGGGGACCACCCAAGTTCAGGCCTCTAGCAGGAGAGTGCTGTCCTGAACACCAGTGGCAGCTTCCAGGGCTACAGCCCTGACACATTTGACTCCATACATGGGAGCAGACAGTGGCCCATAGGACTGGTGATGCTTTGTTAGTGCTGCAGAGCCACATCACCGACCCCTCCCATTCTGGGCAGCAAACAGAAGGGGCCCTGACCTCACAGACGCTCAAGCCCCCTTAGCCACACAGCCTTGACTGCAGATGTGTTATCCCAGATCACAGGAAACTATAGTGCCACGCCACAGTAAGGCTTACCCTGCCCCTGTCTCTGGCACCGGAGATGAGCCCCAGTGTCCTCCAAAAACAGAAGGGTCAGCCACATGGCTGCAAAGACAGATTTGGAGAAAGGACACTGGTGCCAGCCTCTTCATAGGGGCTTCACAGGCTGTGGGCACCTGCAGTTACTATGGCGAATAGCCCAGGGCTGTCACTAACCCTGTGCTCACCCCATCTCAGGATGAGGCAATCTGTCTAGGCCCCCAAGGCCAGCCCACGTAGGACTCCAGGACTCAGCTTGGGTTGTACTCGGGACTGTGATCTACCACAGCAAAAGGACACCCAGCAAAGTCAGCAAAGGGAAAAAGAGTTTGGGGTGAAGTCAGGAGGAGGCCAGACACGGCTTCTACCTCCCCAGTCTCTCAGGACGACTCAGGGGCTGGTTACAGGGACACCCACTGCCCAGCACAGAACAAAAGCCCAGAGGAGAAAGCAGGTGTTCAGCACAAACCCTCCCTTTTCCAATAAGAGGGGCTCCCTGCTCCTAAACCTCCCACTTGCACAGAGGGTTTAGGAGCAGAGAGCCCCTCTTATCAGGGAAGGTGGGGCCTCCCCCAAATCCCAGCTCCTAGGGGCCAGCCCTGCCACCTGGCCATGCTTAAACCTCTACATGAGCTCTTTTACACATGACACTAAGACAAGGGATCCTTCAAGTGGAGGACAATGCCGAGGCCCGGGCTGCACTGGCTACCCCATGTGGTGAGAGCAAGCAGATCATGAGCCTCTGAGCTCAGTCCTCACTTCACCCCACACCCGGCTTTACCAAATGGCTTCTCACCTTCCACGTTGTTATAGAAGTGACAAGAGCGACTCGCCACCTTCTTGCGACACAAGTGGATCTATAAGAGGAAGGCAGAGCACATGGCTCAAATAATGGCCAAGAAAAGTGCCTGACCCTGCCCCTCACTGCTCTTCCCCTGCTACCCCTCAGGTGCCCTTTAACCCTTGGAGCCCACCTGCACATGGTTACTGTCCTGCTTCTTCACCTCAGGGTGGATACATAGCTGCTCCCGGGATCCCAGCACACATACCTTGGGCCTGGCAGAAGAGAGAACCACAGGGTCAAGGAAGAACTGCCTCTAAGAACAGAGGGCCACAGTGTGGTCCGGCTGTATGGAGACCTCCAGGAAACTTGGCAGTCAGAATCCTAACTAGAACATAACACAAGCTTGGAAGGGGAACAAGGAAGATAGGGACTGGGCAGGAGCAGTGGGACTCATGGGCTCCACAGTGCTCCATCAGTGCCCTGACCTCCAGGATCCTTGCACAGGAACCAGGGTGGGACACCAAAACTCTGCTGAACTCTGAGGGGGGCAGGGCTCCTCCCCTTCACATGTGAGGCTGCTGGGGGAGGGGAGTCTGGTCCTTCCTGACTCCCACTGACATAAAAGCACCTGTGAGTGGCTTAGGGAGCTGGCCCAAGGCCAAAATGTATACACATAGCTGCTTACTCATGTGTGATGGGAGTCGAGGACAGCCCAACTTCTCCCTGCCCCTGAGCACCCACACACTGCACATTCTCGGGGGGGGGGGGGGCGTGCAGAAAGATCTGTCACTATGCAGCATAGGCTACGGGCCCAGCATCATGCCCAGTTCCTCTCGACACCCTGTGGCAGGTGTGAACCTGCCTGACCCACCGGTAGGAGGTGTTCCGGAGCTCGCTGATAACCTGCGTGAGCTGTGAGTGGGTCCTGGAGGCATAAATGATTTTTGGGATGTCCGTGTAGCAACCTGCCAGGCACAAGGAGATACAATAGGTCATGGTCTGAGATACTGTTCCCAAGTGTTGGTTTCACACAGACAACATTGGGCTAACCTGAAGGTGACAGGAATCTAATACCCCAGGCACTCATTTACCAAAAATGGAGTGGGTATCTGCAGGGTATCTGCCCTGATTAAGCCGAAAACCCAACCCCAGGCTTACACCCAGGATGGTGAGAAATGATATGTCACCTACAACATTCTCCTTGCTCTGGCTCTGCCTGAGAGACTGAAGAAGTCCAGGGGACTCACCCCATCCCCAGCGTGACTCTCCCCTTCCACCCCGACACTGGAGGCTGGGAGAGACCAGGAAGTAGGGTCACCTATGGGGTCTCCACCAGCAACAGCAGCATTCCCCCAGGATGACAAGGCCCGGTCAAGGAAAAGCTCCCCTTGCACCCTCTCAGCAATCTTGCGGGCAGAGACACTGTCACGGAGATGTTCCCGCCAGGCCAGTGTAGTGCAGAGGAGGCAGAGTGTCTTCCCTGTACCTGTGGGGCTCTCCAGGATGCCATTCACTCTCTAGATGGAGTTGGGAGCAGGAGTCATGAGGAAGTAGGAGAGAAGAAACCCCTCACCCCATGCTGGAGACAAGCCTCTGGGCAACAAGTGAGGCAGCTCTCAGCATATATATAGCCCACTATCAGGTGGCAAAAGACCCAGGGAACTGTGGCTAAGTCCATATGATACTTTCCACTCTCATCCCAAAGGCATTGGGTTGATTCAGCCCTCATTAGCAAACAATTTGAAGAACATTACCTAAAATGCAACAGTATTTTTTAGCTTAATATAAATAGTAAGATGACTAATTAGGTGTCTAGTCTCAAAATAGGAAATTGTTCTGAGTTTCTGGATCCTATCATTTTACACTGTCCTATCTGAACCAAATCTGATGTCCTACATATGAGCTCTCAGATGGGAGCCTGAGTTGAAAAAAAGGGTAGAGCACAGTACAAGAGGGCACCTCAAGAAACCCAACAGAGGGCGGCACCTGTGGCTCAAGGAGTAGGGTGCCGGTCCCATATGCCGGAGGTGGCGGGTTCAAACCTAGCCCCGGCCAAAAACCACAAAAAAAAAAAAAAAAAGAAACCCAACAGAAAGCACCTGCCTCACTTCCACCTCCCTCCACACCCTTGAGGTTCAAAGACCTTCCAAATGAGGGCTGGCCATCAGCTGCCACTTTACTGGAAATGCTTCCTAAATGTTACTTCCACAGAGAGGTCCCCAAGGCACTCCCAAGCCTATCACCATTAAAAATGATCACTTTTGTTTACTTGTCTCTCCCACCCCATCTGGGACATTAATACTTTTTTTTTTTTTTAATTCAGACAGAATCTCACTTTGTCACCCTTGGCATCACAGCTCACAGCAACCTCAAATTCTTGGGCTCAAGTAATTTCTCTTGCCTCAGCTGGAATTACAGGCACCCACCACAATGCCCAGCTATGTTTGTTTGTTTAGCAGGCCCAGGCTAATAATTCAGCCCCACAGCATGTGGCCAGTGCCCTAACCCCCGAACTACAGGCACCCAGCCTGGGACATTAATACATTTTGTGACAGAAGGCTATCTTTCCCACAGCATGGCCTGGCTGTCATGGACAAGAAGGGAGATGTGCACCTCCTGCTGAAGCTCCACGCATGCCAACTCATCTCTCAGTACAAATTCCTCCCAGCACGAAGTCTCGAGCTTTACCTTCTGCAGGCATTCCAGGACTTTAGTCATGTACTCCTGTTGGCATCTGTATGGCCTGAATGGGAAATCCACTGTCACACCATTCAAGATTATCTTGGGCATATCAGCCTGTTCTCAGGAGTACACAGGACATTGAGAAAAAACGTCCTCTGAACATCTCAGGGTCTCAGCTACTCCAGGTAAGTGATGCTGGCATGTGGCACCAGGATACAAGTTTCTCTCTCCAGAATCCCTATGGCACAAACTTTGGGAAGACAATAAGGCTGTTTGCAGCCAGCCTTCCAGAGGTACCCAGCCACATGGGTGGGTACCTTACCAGGCATTTCAGTAACTCTCTCCCGTGGAGACCATCATGACAAGATGCTGAGCGAGTGAACCCTGCCTTGTTCTCCCACCCACCCAACTCCATCCTACTCTGGAAGAGGTGACCAGGCTCACAGAAATAACAAAAGCCCTAGCTGGTTGCGGTTTTACAAGGTCTGCCTGCAATAATTCAATTACTTCCACAAGAGCAGGAGAGGTTGAAACCTAGCAGCACCCTTCCCGGCCTGGCACGCAAGCCGTGCAGAATGAAGTGTCTAAGCCTCCGGCCCCTTGGTCTCCGACCCTGTGCTTCCCGCAGTGATTGGGGACCATTCTCCATCCCACCTAGGTATGCAACCAGACGTAGCCAAAGTAGCAAGAGTAATCGTGCCAATCCGTGCAGCCCTCAGGTCACTCATCTCTAGGCCTCAGACTCATCTGGAAATTAGGACTAACGGACAAGACGCCTGAACACTGACGGCCTTCCCTCCGACCCCGACCTTGGCCACGTAAACCACCGCCAAGCACCGAGTTCCGCTGACGCGCCGGCGCCCAGAACCTACAGGCGCCGGGAACCACCGGCCCCAGAGCGTAGCGCAGCCCCGCAGCGGCCTACCCGGGAGCTGCGCGGGGCCTGTCGGGAGCGGTAGTCCCGGAAGCCGCTGGGGCGCCGGCGAGCCGTTCGGAAAGGCCCCGTTGCGGGACCTCTGCGGCTTACAGCTCGCTTGTCTCTGCAGAACCGGGATTCTCAGGATCTCTGCCGACTCCAGGGGAAGAGCCGCCACAGCGTCGTCCGCCGTCAGCCAGTTCTGAATTGGCCCGCCGAAGGCGCTGCATTTCCGCCCCCACTTCCGTTCCCATCTTTTGTGCTCCGGGCGGAAACCATTCCCCAGTCAAGGGGCCCGTGTGCTATCGCGCACGCGGAGGTCCTCCAGGTCCTTTGTGTGTTCCGCGTGCAGCGCATTGGTCCTCCTGTTGATATCGAGCCCAGTAAACGCCGTTTTCCTCTCTCGCAGACAGAACCTGGGGTTCGCCGTCTTCTTCCTCCAAGTCATCTGCCAGAGGGGTCTCTGAAAGCACGTGTAGTGAGAATAAGATGGAGTCAGGCAGCCTAGGACGGACAAGACGCAGCTGGTCTGGTCTGTTTAGGTCAGCGGTTCTCAACCTGTGGGTCGCGACCCTTTGTAACAATGAAAATACATCGCGCCATTAGGAAAGTTGAGAACCACTGGTTTAGGTCCTGCCTGACCTTCACCCCATCTCCCATTCTTATCGTTTTGTAAATGTAGCTCCTACCTTAAAGAAGCTTATCTTGAGTAGTTTAAGTGGATTGATTTAGAAGATTAACTTTTGAATTGTAATGTTGTAAAAGGTCACTGAGTTATGTTGATTATTATTTAGATTAGGGGTTGGTATGGTCTTTACTTTGAACTTTTATGTATAAAAGTGTAAATTTTGGAAATGGAAGAGTCTTGGACTCTTACTGTTCTCCAGAATCACCTACTTTCTGACAAAGTTTGGTGGACCTATCCCTGTCTCTGAATATTGGCTGACAGTGACAGGTGGCTGGACCCTCTTCTTTGGGTAACATTTCCATTTCACGTCTCACTAGGCCAACACACCACCATTGCCCAGATAAGGCCAGAAGCCTTCTTCATGGTTTCCTGCCCTCCTCTTGAAATACCTAGAGGCATCTTTTGAGTCTGCAAGTGGCTGCCCCTTACCCAGGACCTGTCTTCTGAGAACCCTTGCTGCCTCCTCTCCTTACCCACCCCTCAGTCCAATGGCTGCTCCAGTCAGCATACCCCACTGGTCAGAGCAAGCCCCTCTGAGTCCTGAGAAGCTAGCACTAGCTGACAGTCAGCAGAGGATTCCAGGAGAGAGCTCCACACAGTCCTGTGTGGTCAGCTCAGCCGTTAGAGATCTTTCAGGCCACCTCAAGAAGTCCCAAAAGGCACTAGGAGAAATTTGATGCTTCCATCAAATTCCAGTTCCAGGTTCTGGGATCAGCTCAGCAGGCAACATTTGTCTCAGAGCTGCTTCTCAGCTCAATCTAATGTGCAGGCGCTTTCCCACTTGTTGGCACATGGGTATGCCACATGTGTGCCTATGTATGCGTGTGTGAATACATGCTTGCAGAAGCCCCTGGCACACACTGGCACCCACCCCCACACACCTGTTCAGGTGAAGCAACTGTAGGGCATTTATATAGACTCCACAGGGAGTTGGAAAAGATAAGGAGACCTGGCCACATACACTTTTTGAATGGGCACCAAGCACAGGTTTCAGAACCACCCATGCATCCACTGACACTCTTATCCTCCTGATGACATCTGAGAGAGGTAATTTCATTACACATTACATGTAAGAAAACTAAGGCTAGGGTTGTTAGTGGACTGACCGAAGCCTGCCAAGAATTAGGAGTTTCACACATACACACACCCCTTTTTTTTTTTTTTTTTTTTGTAGAGACAGAGTCTCACTTTATTGCCCTTGGTAGAGTGACGTGGCATCACACGGCTCACAGCAACCTCCAACTCCTGGGCTTAGGCAATTCTCTTGCCTCAGCCTCCCAAGCAGCTGGGACTGCAGGCACCCGCCACAACGCCCGGATTTTTTTTTTTTGTAGAGACAGAGTCTCACTTTATGGCCCTTGGTAGAGTGCCGTGGCCTCACACAGCTCACAGCAACCTCCAACTCCTGGGCTTAAGCAATTCTCTTGCCTCAGCCTCTCAAGTAGCTGGGACTCAGGCACCTGCCACAACACCCGGCTATTTTTTGGTTGCAGTTTGGCCGTGCCGGGTTTGAACCCGCCACCCTCGGTATATGGGGCCGGCGCCTTACCGACTGAGCCATAGGCACTACCCACGCCCGGATTTTTTTTGTTGCAGTTTGGCCAGGGCTGGGTTTGAACCTGCCACCCTCAGTATATGGAGCTGGCTCCCTACTTACTGAGCCACAGGTGCCACCCAAGTTTTACCCCCTTTTTACCTCACACATGCCATGTCCTGAGAGCAGCGGCCAGAGAAAGCTACAGGAGGACTGATGTCAAATCTGAGTCTGGCTCTGGGTTCCTGCTTATGGCCAGTTGCTATGGGAGGGCTCATCCTGTTCTGGGTTGTCGGGAGCCTCTACCCACCTCGCCCTCTTATGGTTGATGTGTTCTCAGCTTGGCATATAGTAGGTGCTTGACAGATGTCTGTGTAACGAGTGCGTGCCCTGAAAGGCCCCTCCTGGGAAGAGCTAGGATTAGTTTCAGGTCAGTGTAGAG
Source organism: Nycticebus coucang (assembly GCF_027406575.1). Lineage (NCBI taxonomy): Eukaryota > Metazoa > Chordata > Mammalia > Primates > Lorisidae > Nycticebus > Nycticebus coucang. The sequence continues at coordinate 67,077,720 of NC_069800.1, read as the reverse complement.
GTCTGACCTAGAAAGCCAGAGTTTAGGAAAAACATCTTTGAGGTGGCTGCTTGTGAACTTGCAGTTGACCTTCATGAGAAGTCAAAATCTGCTCCAAGGCCTGGCACCCTATGGGGGCAAACATTCAGCACACCTGCAGTGTGCCTCTACTAGTGCACACCAGCGTGTGTGCACCTACCAGCAGGTTTTCCACACAGCTGGTCTCTGTGGTCCAGATAATATGCCCAAGGTCACAGTGAGTCTGAGGCATGGTAGTTCTCTGAGCTTGTTTTGACAGGTCTCACTTCATCCACATGAGAAGCCTCTGGAGGCATAAAAGGGGGTTATTCCTCTTGATCTCAGAACCTGGAACTGGAGTCTGTCTGAAGGACACTCATCATCCCCATCTACAGCTGTGGTGACCACACAGAAGACGTGATTGCACCCTTGGGATCAGTTTTGTGTGCTTCTCCTGCCTTCCTTCTATTTCCCAGGGCTAAGTTCCTAGGAATGAGCCCAGAAGTCAATACTTTTCCTTCCTTTCCTTTCTTTTCGGTGGTGGAGGGGACTATAGAGTCTTGCTGTATCACCCCAGCTCAAGTGCCATGGCATCATAATAGCTCACAGCAACTCAAACTCCTGGGCTCAAGTGATCTTTCTGCCTCAGCCTCTTGAGTAGCTTAGACTTCAGGCTCCTGCCACAACACCTGGATAATTTTTCTATTTTTTTGTAGAGACAGGGTCTTCACTCTTGCTCAGGCTGGTCTGAAACTCCTGAGCTCAAGTGCTCCTCCCCAGCCATCCAGAGTGCTAGGATTACAGGCAGAAGCCACTATGCCCAGCCAACATCTCTTTTTCTCTGTGCGTGTGGGTGTTAACTTGTTTTTAGTTTTTGTTTGTTTGTTTGTTTTAACCAGAGTCTCACTCTGTTGTCCTGGGTAGAGTGTGGTAGAGTCTTCCTAGCTCACTGCAACGTGAAAGTCAGGATTCTCCTGCCTCAGCCTCCCTAGTAGCTGGGATGACAGGCACCCATCACAATGCCTGGATACTTTTTCTATTTTTAGTAGAAATGAGGTCTTGATCTTGCTCAGGCTAATCTCAAACTCCTGACCTCAAGCAATCTGGCCACCACAGCCTCCCAGAGTGCTAGGATTGCAGGTATAAGCCACCACATCCAGTATATTAGTTTCATTTGGCTTTGTAACAAGTTACCATAACCTTAATGGCTTAAGCTTGGCGCCTGTGGCTCAAGCGGCTAAGGCACCAGCCACATGCACCTGAGCTGGCGGGTTTGAATCCGGCCCAGGCCCACCAAACAACAATGACGGCTGCAACCAAAAAGTAGCTGGGTGTTGTGGCAGGCGCCTGTAGTCCCAGCTACTTGGGAAGTGGAGGCAGGAGAATCACTTGCGCCCAGGAGTTGGAGGTTGCTGTGACCTGTGATGCCACAGCACTCTACCGAGGGCAACAGCTTGAGGTTCTGTCTAAAAAAAAAAAAAAAGCTCAATGGCTTAAAACAACCCTCATTTATTGGCTCACAGTTCGTAGTATCCCAAGGCAAAAACCAAGTTTTCAGCTGGGCTAAGGTCTCATCTCGAGGCTCCAGGGGCAAACCTGCTTCCAAATTCATTATTTTATTTTATTTTATCTTATTTTTTGAGACAGGGTCTCAAGCTGTCTCCCTGGGTAGAGTGCTGTGGCATCATAGCTCACAGTAACCTCCAATTCGGGCTCTGGGAGCCTGAAGTGATTCTCTTGCCTCAGTTTTTCTATTTTTAGTAGAGACAGGGTCTCGCTTTTGCTCAGGCTGGTCTCAAACTCGTGAGCTCAAGCAATCCACCCACTTGGCCTCCCAGAGTGCTAGGATTACAGGCATGAGCCACTGCATCTGGCCTATTTTTTAATTTTTTGTTGAGAGTCTCACTTGGTAACTCTGGGTAGAGTGCCATGGCGTCATAGCTCACAACAACCTCAAACTCCTAAGCTCAAGTGATCCTCTTGCCTCAGCCTCCCAAGTAGCTGGGACTATAGGCCCACCACAACACTGGGCTATTTTTAGAGATGAGATCTCACTCTGGCTCAGGCTGGTCTCGAACCCGTGAGCTCAGGCAATCCACTTGCCTCGGCCTCCCAGAGTGCTAGGATTACATGCGTAAGCCACCATGCCCAGCCCTCATTCTTTGATTTTTTAATTTTTAATTTTTTTAAGAGGCAGGATCTCACTCTGTCCCCAAGGCTTCAGTGCAGTGGCACAATCATAGCTCGCTATTACCTCAAATTCCTGAACTCTAAGTGATCCTCCTGCCTCAGCCTCCTGAGAAACTGGGACTACAGGTGTACACCAACACACCTGGATAATTAAAAAACTTTGTTTTGTAGAGACAGGGTCTTGCTGTGTCAAGCTCATTCTTGTTGGTAGAATTCACTTCCTTGTGGTGGTAGGCTCAAGGTCCTCCTCATCTTGCTGGCTGTCAGCTGGAAGCAACTCTTGCTACCTGGTCAGGGCCAACAGAGAACCTTCCTTATTTTGAGTCCCACCAACTTGTACCACCCAGAGAAAGTGTTTTTGTTTTTGTTGTTGTTTGTTTTTTGAGATAGAGTCTCACTGTGTCGCCCTCGGTAGAGTGCTGTGGAGTCACAGCTCACATCAACCTCATCAGCCTCCCAAGTAGCTGGGACTACAGGCTCCCACCACAACGGCTGGCTATTTTTTTGTTGTTGCAGTTATCATTGTTGTTTGACTGGCCTGGGCCAGGTTTTTACCCACTAGCCCTGGTGTATGTGGCTGGCACCCTACCCCTTTGAGCCACAGGCGCCAGAGTCTCACTTTGTCACCTTTGGTAGAGTACTGTGGCATCACAGCTCACAGCAACCTCCAACTCTTGGGCTTAAGTGATTCTCTTGGCTCAGCCTCCCAAGCAGCTGGGACTACAGGCACCACAGTGCCTGCTATTTTGTTGCAGTTGTCATTGCTGGGTTTTCTTTCTTTCTTTCTTTTTTTTAGTTGGCTGGGGCGGGGTTCAAACCCTCCACTCCCGGTTTATGGGGCCAGTGCCCTACCCACTGAGCCACAGGTGCCACCCGAGAAAGTTTTTAAAGGGCTCCTGTGATTAGGTCAGGCCCACCTAGTGGCCTTCCTGTCTTAAGGTCCCCTGTACTACACAATATAACTTAATCCTGGGCATAAGTTCACCACATCCACAGTCCCAGGGATGATGCTGGCTTGCATAATAGGGGCCAGTACTTTCTGGAGCTGCTTTAGAATGTGGCTACCCAGGTTAACTGCTAGTCCTGGGGCTTGCAGCTGACTTTTGCCTTTCTAAGCTGGCCTCATCTTGTGAGTCTCCTGAGGTTTCCCAGCGTTTTATCCCAACCCTATGACTTAATTGCTTCTGGGGCAAACACTCCTATAGGCCAGAGTGGCTTTATCTCTAACACTGGGGTGTCACTATATCTGTCTGCTGGGCTCTGCCTTTGGGGTTCTGAGGAGAGGAGGAGGCAGGAGCCCATCACTCATTAAGTGCAGACACTCAGCTCTGACGCCTCTCCTCTGGGTCTCAGCATCATCATCTCCTGTCACGTCTGAGGAACAGAGGCCCAGAGAGGTCAGAAACTCACCCTGCATCACACAGCAAGCTACTGTCTGAGCTGGAGTGGGAATCTACCTCCATCTCATCTAAAGCCCTTGTTCTAGCCTAACCATTTAGGCTCAGAACCTGCTCAGAACCTGCTCATCCTCTGGGCTCAGAGGAGACGCCCTTCTGGAGCCTTCCAGGCCAGCACCCAAGGCTGTCTACAATGCCATCCTTTTCCCTCAGCAGACCTGGGCACAACAGGCATCATCCCCGCCTCCAGTGGCCTTGGCCAAGGGCTCAGCGACCCTACCCTGTAATGGAACCTGCCTTGCTTTATCCGCCTTGGGGATTGGGGACTCATCTGCACTGTCCCCAGGCGGCACGAAGCCAAGTTGGGGGAGCAGCGGGTCCAGGGCGGTGAGCGGCTTGGGGACCGGCATCTTCCCGCCCCTCCCTCCGCCCTCTCCCTGTGACGGCCGCGCAAGGCGCTTCCCTCCTTCTCTCCCCCGCTCTGGCCGCGCCCGCCTTCCGCCCGCCCTCGTTCCCTCTCCGCCCTGCCCGCACTGCAGCGTTGCCCACTGCAGCTGCAGCCGCCGCCCGCGTCTCTCCGGCCTCCGCAGCCCCTGACGCCAGCACCATGGCCAGCACCGTGTCGGGTAGGCGTCCGCGGCCGCGGGCTTCCTGCGGCGGCTCTGGTCTGCGCAGAGCCATTGTCTGGTTGCCCATTCGATTTTCCCATCTCGGACCTTGCGCGTTGCAAGGCTGGGCCGGACCCACGGAAACGTGGGTCTGGGAGACCCGCTGCCCCAAGGACAGGGACTGCAGCGACGGCCGGGCGGGTGTGGGCCGCGGGACAGGCGCCGTGCCCCCGGGAGCCCTCGGGGCGATGGGGGTGTCGGCCGCCGCCGTGCCAGGCAGGGAGCGACTGCGGCAGTGCGGCCCCGAGGACCTGCGCGGGCTGGTGCCCCTGGGTGGGCGCACTGGCGAGTCGGGACTGTGGGACTGTGTCCAGGCGTCCGGCGACCTTAGATCTCGGTGGTACTGTGAGTTCGCGGGGAGGAGGGAGGAGGGGGGAGGGCGGGATCCTCTGCAAGAGCCCCAAGGGGGAACGCCTGTGAAGTGGGGGCTGGAGGGGCCGTTGCGGGAGGGAGAGTGGAGGAGCCAGACTGAAGCCGGCTCGAGCCGGGGCTAGTGGGGGAGCGCCTGCACCTCGCCTCGCCGTCCTCCCCACCGCACAATGCTGCCGGCTTAGGGTATCACCCTCCGCTATGCCTAGGTCACCTGCTCTGGCAGGAAAAGCCACCGCCCTCTGCACCGCGGGGTATGGACTGGGGAGGGGCTGCTGCTATTTCTAAACCCAAATAGGAGGGATCTGCTCCTCCGCCTTGCGTGGGGCTCTGGCGGAGGGACAGGCGCAGGCCCCGGGCGGGTGCGAGACGCAGGGACTAGCTGGTCTCCGCGCTCTGCTGGGTCAGAAAGCGCCAGCACCATCTTCAGCTTTGCACTCTGCAGGACCGGCCCCCTTCGTCCCCTTCGCATCCCCCCTCCATCCAAGAACCGCACTCCTGCCCGCCTGCCCTTCTGCCCTGGGGAGAGTTCACCACAGTCTCCTCTCCCCAGCTAACTGGGTTCTCTCCTCACCCGGTACTTGGCGGAAGCGCGGAACTCCACCCACGCACGTGTGCTGCTCTGCCCTCAGGTTGGGTGTGCTTGGAGGCTCGGGTGACCTCTGTGATGGATCACTGTCTACCTCCGTTCGCATCCTTTCTGAGAATCTTGTGCATTGGAGCTTATCTGCTCTGCTCCCCCTCACACTACCCATCCTCAAAGATAGTGGGGACAGGCTTTGAGCTGCTTGGACTCCTCCCGCACCTGAGAGCTGCTCTGCCCCTCCTATGGCGGAGAGCTGCCCAGACCCACCAAGCCCTCCCCATGATCCTCCCCAGGAACACACATGCTCATGCCTGGACTGCTATCCTGGCATTTTGTGCCACCTGCCCTACTCTGTAGATAGAAGGCTGGGGAGAGCATCACCTTGTCTGGCTGGTCCTAAAGTCACTTGGAGGATGAGTGTGGTGTGCCCACCCCCTGGGAACAGTTGTTATTGCTACCGTGCTGTTGCAGGCCCACCTTTTCCTCACTCCTGCTTTTGTAGAATCCGATCACCAAAAGACCAACATGCATTTTTAATATTTAATATGATGTGGAAAGAGAGATGCAGGGAACCCAGATCCTGGCAGAGAATTGTTTCCTGATGCTTCCCTGAAGTCCGCAGAAGGGAAGGAGAAGAATCCTAAGTGGGGGGACATAGGGGTCAGAAAGGAGGGAGCCAAAGGGGAGGCGCAGCTCGAGGCGGGCGGGGCTTCCCTGGCATGAGCTGTGTCTGTGGAGAGGAGGCCTGGGCGGGTCTGGACCTCGGCCCCCTCCTCTCTGCAGTGGGAGGCAGAAGATGTGCTCTTTAAACCTCTGCAGCTGTGAAACACAGATCTGGCCTCCTCCAGCCCCATGGGCAGGCTTCCCCTTGTTCACCCTCTCCAAAGTGTGCCATTTACTTACCTGCCTGCCCTCCTATCCCCTGGACCTCCTACAGCCAGGCCACAGCGTGGCCTTACTCCCAGGGCCTACCTCATCTTGAGGATTGGTCTTCTGGGAAAGAAGTGCCCAAACCAGGCAGTGCCTGTGGCTCAAAGGAGTGGGGCGCCAGCCCCATATGCCTGAGGTTGTGGGTTCAAACCCAGCCCTGGCCAAAAACTGCAAAAGAAAAAAGAAGTGCCCAAACCAGGGAAGCTCCGCAACTATCATATGCAGAGCCCCGCCTTTCTGCTGCTCAGAGCCACCACCTGGGAGAGCTCTAACCTATATTAGCAGTCCCTTCCCACTTCTTTCCTGATGATGCAGGTGCTTACACCTGCCCCCCAAATTGTTGACAGCCACTATCCCCAAGTTGAGAGCAACAGCTAACTGGAAGGGAGCCTCCCTGCTTTTGGTCTCAAAACTTCTGTAATGAACCTGTACCTCTTCTTACTGTGAAAATTTCAAGCTGAAAGCAGAGAAGGCTTTGAGCAGCTGTCATGCCTCAGGTTTCTGTCCCATAAGGTAAATTCACTCAGGGATTTTAAAGTGTGATGAGCAAGGATGATCTGAAATGGCAAAATTGGGGGCTGGTATCTATTGGCAGAGAGGTGGGTGCTGGCAGAGTCAGACTTGGAGGGGCCAAGTCCTCACCTTCCTGCCCTCTCTTAGGACCAGGTCTGTCCCACTGCAGCCCTCGGAACCAGCCTCCCTCTTGCCACCTCCCCATGCCCAGCACAGAGCTGGCTCCTCCAAATGACTTCGGGCAGCTGGTTGTCATACCTCTGACTCCTTCATCACCTGTCCTGGGCTATACTCTTCTTCCTTTTATTTTATTTTTTGAGACAGAGTCTCAAGCTCTTACCCTGGGTAAAGTGCCAGGGTGTCACAGCTCACAGCAACCTCAAACTCTTGGGCTTAAGCGATTCTCTTGCCTTAGCCTCCCAAGTAGCTGGGACTACAGGCTTCTGCCACAACATCCGGCTATTTTTGTTGTTGTTGTTGTTGCAGTTGTCATTGTTGTTTTAGCTGGTCCAGGCCAGGTTCAAACCCACCACCACAGTGTTTGTGGCTGGTGCCCTGCTGACTGAGCTACAGGTGCTGCCTTCCTCTTTTTTTTTTTTAGATAGGGAACTCTGTCACCCAGGCTAGAGTACAGTGGCATCATCACAGCAACCTCAAATTCCAGGGCTCAACTGATCCTCCTGCCTCAGCCTCTTAAGTAGCTGGGACCACAGGCATGCACCACCATGCCCAGCTAATTTTTCTATATTTTTTAGAGATGGGGTCTCACTTTTGCTTAGGCTGGTCTCAAACTCCTGAGCTCAAGGGAGCTGCACAGGCCATGCCTAGGGCTTGAATTACAGGCATGAGCCACTGCACCCAGCCTCTTCTTCCTTTTTAAAACTAACTTTTTTTTTTTTTTTGGTAGAGACAGAGTCTCAATTTACTGCCCCTGGTAGAGTGCCGTGGCATCACACGGCTCACAGCAACCTCCAGCTCTTGGGCTTACGTGATTTTCTTGCCTCAGCCTCCCGAGCAGCTGGGACTACACGCGCCCGCCACAACTCCCAGCTATTTTTTTGTTGCAGTTTGGCTGGGGCTGGGTTTGAACCCGCCACCCTCGGTATATGGGGCTGGCGCCCTACTCACTGAGCCACAGGCGCCGCCCACATTTTTTTTTTTTTTTTGAAACAGTCTTACTTTCTCACCCTTAGTAGAGAGCCATGGCATCTAGCTCACAGCAACCTCAAACTCTTGGACTCAAGTGATTGATTCTCTTGCTTCAGTCCAAGTAGCTGGGACTATAGGTACCAGCCACAACACCCAGCTATTTTTAGAGATAGGGTCTCACTCTTGCTCAGGCTGGTCTTAAACTCGTGAGTTCAGGCAATCCACCTGCCGCGGACTCCCAGAGTGCTAGGATTACAGGTGTGAACCATTGTACCCAGCCAAAACTAACTTTTCTTTTCTTTCTTTCTTTCTTTTTTTTTTTTTTGTTGTTGCAGTTTGGCTGGGGCCAGGTTTGAACCTGCCACCCTCGGTATATGGGGCTGGCGCCCTACTCACTGAGCCACAGGTGATGCCCCCAAAAGTAACTTTTTTTTTTTTTTTTTTTGTAGAGACAGAGTCTCACTGTACCACCCTCAGGTAGAGTGCCATGGTGTCACACGGCTCACAGCAACCTCTAACTCTTGGGCTACGCGATTCTCTTGCCTCAGCCTCCCGAGCAGCTGGGACTACAGGTGCCTGCCACAACGCCTGGCTATTTTTTTGTTGCAGTTTGGCAGGGGCTGGGTTTGAACCCGCCACCCTCGGCATATGGGGCCGGCGCCTTACTGACTGAGCCACAGGCGCCGTTTTTTTTTTTTTTTTTTTTTTTAGACAGAGTCTCCCTTTGTCGCTGAGTGCAGTGGCATCACAGCTCACAGCAACCTCCGGCTCTTGGGCTTAGGCGATTCTTTTGCCTCAGCCTCCCAAGTAGTTGGGATTACAGGTGCCCGCCACAACACCTGGCTATTTTTGTTGTTGTTGTTGCAGTTTGGCCAGGGCCAGGTTTGAACTTGCCACCCTCGGTATATGGGGACCGGCACCCTACTCACTAAGCCACAGGCGCTGGCCCCAAAACTAATTTTTTTTTTAATTTCAACTTCCTTGTTCATTCTTCTTTGTTTGAAGTACTCTTTTTTGTTATTCATTTTCTTCTTCCTCTGGCGATGTTCTTGATGTAAGTAGAGACGGGTCTTACTCTGGCTCACTGCTGTTCATACTGGTCTCAAACCTCTGAGCTCAGGCAATCCACCTGCCTCAGCCTCCCACAGTGCTGGGACTACAGGCGTGAGCCACCATGCCCGGCCAAAACTAACTTTTAATCACAAAAATAATACATGAATATGTTTTTCCTGTGAAAAAAGTAAAACTTGACAACTCAGGCCAAGTCCTCTGTGAGGCCTCCTCCCTCCCCAGCCATGACGAAAATGACTACAATGTGTCTGCCTTGCTTCCCCCTCCTCTGAGGTTGGTCCTTCCCCCAGAGGCTCTCCCTCATGTCTGCCATTACAGGACTCGCTTTTGCTCCCATTTACAACCTCTTAGGCTCTCTGCTGCTTCTTCCAAAAAGGTCTAGGACACCAGAAAATTTAGATCAAATAAGACAGTTCTTATGGTCTCAGGAGGTCCCAGCTCAACCTGAAGGGCTTGCTTACTTCTGCATCATGCCCTATTTCTATATCAATAGTTTTCTCAATTTTATGTCAACTCAGTTCAAAAACATTTTGTATTATAGGAACATCATGACCTGACTTACAGTCCTCCAAAGTTAACTGACCAAAACCAAGGAAGTTTTACAACCTACTCCAAATATTGCTGACTGCCAGATGTCTGTAGTCCTTGGTTACCACTTACAACCTCCCCTTTCCCTTAACAGAAGGCCCCTAAAGTTCATGCTAACTTAATATGATTCTTTAGGACATTAGCCCACCATCTTCTCTGTTTGCTGACTTCCTGAATAAAAGTCACTTTCTTTCCCCCCAAACCATTATCTTCTATGAAACTTGCTCCAAGGTTTCTTGCCCATCTGAGTTCTTGTCTGTCCCCTTGAAGGATACTGGATTCTCTCTTGCTAGAGTGTCTCTGAGAGCTGTGCCTGCCCCTGCTTTGTGGAGTGGACACATAGGTCCTGGAGCCTCCTATCCTTTGAGACTGCTAGAGTGTTGAGAGGAGCACTGAGCACCTGGGACCTCATTCCCAGGAAAGTTGGGGGTTCACCCCAGAACCCTGGGCCCTGATGTCACTGTTGAATGGCGTGACTGCATTGGGCTCACAGCAGTGTAGAGTGCTAGTGAGCAGGGGCCAGCATATCTACTACGGAGTGTGGCTCACTGGGACAGGCCATGAAGAGCTAATTTATTCTCACTCTGGAAACAGGAATCTTCCCCTTCCTCTGGGAGGGCTCAGGGCCACAGTGGCCAGGCTCATCTCCTTTTCTAGTTGGGTAGCAAAGACACTAGCTCATGGGAACCTGATCTGAAAGGGCAAAAGGGCTAGCTGTGGTGCTGAACGGACAGCTCCCTCATGTTGGTCCTCCGTGGCAATTGTAGCCCCAGAGTGTGTGTCAGTGAGGGCCTGCTTTCATCTTGAGGTGACTATCTTAACATCAGAGAGGACAGAGAAGGGTCTTAGGGTGCGTCACCCAAGTTTGCAGTCCAAGAAAGTGCTGCTCCCAGAGGCTTCATGGCTGTCTGGTCCTAGTCATGAGCGTGGTGGTTAATCTTTCCAACCTGAGCCAGCAAGTGAGAGGGAATGAGATGGGGAAGTGGAAGTAGGTGGGGGCAGAGGAAGGTGAGAGTCATAAAGATACACTCAGAGGGAAGGAGAGGAGTCAGAGGGGTTCCGTCACCCCCAAGACAGAGAGATGCAAAGACAGTGACAGAGCTAGAAAGACAACAGGATGGACAGAGACCCAGTCAGATGGAAACAGAGTCTTAATCTGTTTGGGTTGCTATAATTCAAGATACCTAAGGCTGGGTGGTTTATAAACAACAGAAATTTATTTTTTACAGTTCTAGAGCCTACATAGTCCAAGATCAAGGCACTGGCAAATTCCGTGCCTGGTAAGGGCTGTTTCTTGGTACTTAGACAAGCAGCCACTGTCTTGCTGCATCCTCACATGATAGAAGGGTCAAAGGGTCTCTCTGGCATCCTTTTCATAAGGACACTCATGCCATTCGGGAGAGCTCCCCCATGACCTAATCACCCCCCAAAATGCGCCACCTCCGACTATCATCACCGTGGGGGTTAGGATGTCAGTACATGAATTTTGGGGGAAGCAAACAGTCAGACTATAGCAGGCAGGAGAAACACACAGAAAGAATGAAAAATGGGACAGAGATCAGTGTCTAACATTGAGACTTACAGAAATGTATAGACAGAGAAAGGGGGAAGAGGGAAGCGAGACAGAGAGAACGGGGTGGGGAGCAATGCCACAGAGAGTCAGAGTCCAAGTCTGGGGGCATAGAGAGTCGCAGATGTGGACACACAAAAGTGGGTGTGGTAAGCTGCTCTGCATGCCATGGGGAGATGCGCTGGAGACAGTGAAGGGGAGGAAAAAGTGGTGACCTGGGGGCAGGCCTGGGTGGTAGGGATGAGGGTTCCTGCTCAGCTCAGCTTGTGCCTGCAGCCTACAAGGAGAAGATGAAGGAACTGTCGGTCCTGTCACTCATCTGCTCCTGCTTCTATGCACAGCCGCAGCCGCACCCCAACACCATCTACCAGTATGGAGGTGAGTGTGCCCCACCTGCTGCTGGCCCTGCCCATAAGGGCCTGCCTACCTTGCCTGTCCCCTTGCCTCTTGGGGCCTCTCTGAACACACCTGGCCTGGCTGGCTTCTGGAGAGGGAGGTTCTGGGACTGCCCTGGGGGGCTCAGGCTTAGGAGTGCAGCAGGAGCAGCTGCACCCCCTCCCTCAGCCTGCACCCTCTGGCTGGGCCTCCTGAAGCCCCCATCTGGTCTTGCCCTGCAGACATGGAGGTAAAACAGCTGGACAAGCGGGCCTCTGGCCAAAGCTTTGAGGTCATCCTCAAGTCCCCTTCTGACCTGTCCCCTGAGAGCCCCGTGCTTTCCTCACCACCCAAGAAGAAGGATACCTCCCTGGAGGAACTGCAGAAACGGCTGGAGGCAGCTGAGGAGCGAAGGAAGGCAAGGAGATCCCTACCCAGTCCACTTCAGAAGTCCTGATGAGGGCAGCCAGCAGGCCTCATTGGCCATGGCAGACAGGCCCCCCAGGTGCAGGGTACTCCAAGGTCCCTATGTGTTAGGGTATTGGCCTGGGACAGAGATGGGTACATGGCTCCTTGGACCTCTTCCTAAGAGGTCAGAATGGGCTGGGGAGGAGGGAAGGTTCCAGGATGGCAGCCAGCTGGAGGAAATTAGGCCCCAAAAATTCAGGTGAGGGTTGGGGCACCCTGGGGCATGGCCACTGGGGTGTTACCTGGTGGTCTCCAGGAGGGGCCCTGGGGACATGAGGCTGGGAAGCCCTCTCCTAGGCAGTAAAGTGAGAAGTAAGGGCCTCACATCTGAGGACCTGGAGCTGGGGCCTGCTTGGAGCTTGGTTGGGCCCTGGGAACTACAGAAGTGGGCTCCAGGCTGTCTCTCTGCTGCTTCCCTCATACTAGCCCGGGTGAGACTGACGTGCACAGATCAAGGACGTGCTTTGGGGGTGGCCCTAGAGCTCACGCCCATCACTCAAGGGAAATGGCAGGTTCCGGAGGGGCCTGGAGACCTAGGTTGCATGGAGTAAACTAGTAGGGACTGGCATATGCGTGGTGACTCAGAAGCTACCCTACCCTCCTCCCTGGGGTCACCAGGCAGCCCCTCCCCTAGCAGGGCCAGACAGTGTGGCACCAGCAGCCCTGGGGACCCAGGGACCATAGGGACCCAAGGACCCAGAAGCTGGAATGTACGAAGCACCTGCTTGGTGCTCCGCGGGAGGATGTGTGAGGAAACAGACGGAGACATTGCAGTGACAGCCTCTAGGTGTGGGATTTCCCGAGCTCTGGAGGGGCAGGCAGCACGACAGGGTGCCAGCTTGGAGACGGGCGGCTCTCGAGCCAAAAGCTCAGTCACAAAGAGCGAGCATCCTCCGGCTGGGGCAGGAGCGAGGGAGTCTCCAGGCAAAGCCTGGGAAGGCTCAGGCAAAGCAGTCCACAGTGCTCACCCTCGCGGACCGCAGGACAGAGCAGGCCGGCGGTCCTGGAAGACACGTGACCCGGGCGGCGGCTGGGCTGTGGGTAGCGGGGATGGTCGGTCCGCTGACAGCAGAGGAAGGGCTGACCCAGACAGCGCCCGGGGGTCCAGCAGCCCACCAAGGCTCTAGGCAGGCGGAGGCGCCCACTGAGGCGTGTGGGGCAGGGGGGCGGCCGGGGACGCGGGTCGCCCTCACGCGCCCGCCGCCTCGCGCAGACGCAGGAGGCGCAGGTGCTGAAGCAGCTGGCGGAGCGGCGCGAGCACGAGCGCGAGGTGCTGCACAAGGCGCTGGAGGAGAACAACAACTTTAGCCGCCTGGCGGAGGAGAAGCTCAACTACAAGATGGAGCTCAGCAAGGAGATCCGCGAGGCGCACCTGGCGGCGCTGCGCGAGCGGCTTCGCGAAAAGGTGCGCGCTAGGCCGGGGCCAGGCCGGGCGGTGGGCGAAGAACTGCGGAGATCAAGGGCGGAGGGCAGGCTCCGACTGCTGAGGGGCGGGGCCTTGGCGGGCAGGGGTGGGGCGGGCCGGGAAAGAGGTTGGGCCTGGGCGGACTCGTCGAGCAAGGGGCGGGGCCCCGGTGGGTAGAAACTCAGCTGGAGTGGGTGGGGCCGGGGTGAGGCGCGCGGCCTTGGAAGACCCGGCGGACCCGGCCGGGGCTCAGCTGCAGGGACGGTGCCGGAAGTGGGGTCTGGGGGCAAGGGGCGGTGCCCGGGAGCCCGGCGCCTCCGGCAGTGCTCGAATCAGGCTCAGCATCTGGGTGCCCCGCTGGGACACAGTTGACTGTAATAACAAATAGGTCGACTCGTTAAATTGGAAGTGACCTGAAGGACGACCAGAAGCGTGGCGAGCTGCTTTAGGTGGGGGCCAGCCGTTCCCCAGGACCCCGGCTCTTTAGCTGCCCCCTCTCACCGCGCCCTCTGCGACTCGCTTACCTCATGTGCAGGTCCTTGGGCGCGGCCCCTGCCGTCCCCACCGCCACCCTCATCCCACCCCACTGTCCTGGCAGGAGCTGCACGCGGCGGAGGTACGCAGAAACAAGGAGCAGCGGGAGGAGATGTCCGGCTGAGGGCTCCGGACACGGCGGGCGCCTGGATCCTGAGACAAGAGAGAAACACTTTCGGGTTTTGGTTTAGTTTTGTTCAAGCTGTCTAGATGCGACTTGTGTTCCTGCTCCCTCCCCTCTTCCCCACACTCCCAGCCTCATGCTTTGCTTTAGCACTCTGAGCTGTCTAGTCTTAGTGGTGAGTCGCTGGCCCTGGGCTGTCCCCAGCGGAGCCGCCAGACACGGACGTGACCCCTCAGTTCAGACGCCAGGCCAGGCCAGTGCGGGGTTCCCTCTCAGCAGCTGCTTTCTGGATATGGTGGAGACCTTAATAAATCCAGCGGCAGTGGCCGGCTTCACGGTGCCTTGCGCTGGGCTGTCTAGTCAGCACCTTGTCAGTGAGGGCATGTCCTCTGAGCCAGCTCTGTACTGGACAACAGGCAAAGGCAAAAGCACCTCCATGTCTTCCCAAGGGGAAGGGGAGGGGCCTCGGAGGAGGAGACGGTTGGGCAAAGAAGGATGCTGGGCAGGTGAGGGTTGAGTCGCCCCGTCACCAAGGTCAACCCTGGAGCCTGCTATGTAGCAGGAGCTTTTTGAAACTGGTGGGTGAGGGTGGAGGCTGCACCACTCTCTAAAGTAGTTGCTCACTGGTCCTCTGAGCACCTAGCCTGAGGTGGGCACCCTGGGCCTTTCTAGGAGCCTACAGTCATCTGAGAGGGCTGGAGTTGAGGGAGGGGGTGGGTGTGGTTTGGCCTGAAGTGCTGGGGAGTGGGCATTCTCTACCAGGGACCCATGAGCAAGCTGCCATGGTGGTCTAGAGGGTTGCGGGCAGAATGGACACCAACTGCTGTCCCCACCAGTTCGGATGCTTACCCTCCAAAGAGCCCTGGTCCCAGGTACCTGTGTGGGACTTCCTGCTGCCTCTCACCTCAGGGCCCTTTGGAGTCCTGGCCCCATCCCTTCCCTGTGCTCCCCTGGCTCCTGGGTTCTCAGGCTGCCTCTAGGCAGATGTGACAGGTATGAGTGACAGCTACAAGTCCTCTTCAGGGACCCCACCCCCAACCCCAAGGGGGATTTCACTGGACCAGCTGCCTGCTGATTCCAGTGTTGGAAGAGCAGGGAACAGGATTCTCAAAGCAGCCGTTCACTACACCTCATCTATTTTTGGAATTCCTCAAGGGAAGAACTGTGGGTCAGACACCTGGCCCTAGGCCTTTCCTGCCAACAACCTCCTCCGGTTGGGTTCCTGTCCTTTCCTCGCCCTGGGGATCTCCACATCCCCCATGTTGGCCTTTGAGGATGGTCACCTGCCTGGGCAGGAGAGGTCTGTCTTTGTTCCACTGCAGTGCCCCTTCTCCAGGGCACCCCACCCATAGCTGGTGCCATGGCAGAGGCTGGAGGGCCCACGGGGACCTACTGCCCCCTCCATGTCCCCACAAAAACAGCCTCCAGCTAGAGCAGCAAGCCAGGATGGGAACCCAGGTGCTCACATGTGCATTTTGTGGGACACAGAAAGGAAGTAGATAGGGGACTGAGGGCTGGAATTCTTGCAGGTGGTAGCTCTCTCATAGCGGAAGCCTAGTACAGTATGCACTCATCTCATCCACGTAGGGAAGTGAACTTGAAATTAAATCAGTGAACAATTAAAGAAGAAAAACCTGTGTGTTTAAGACATGGTTGAACAGTCCCACATGAGCCCTGTGTGTGCATCTGCAAATGGGCTGCCTGCTCTCACTGTGTCTGCTCCATGTATGACTCCAGACTGCACTGGCTGTGAGCCTTGTTATCACCACTATGAATTATTCAGTGACATTGGCGATTTTAAGAAATGAGTGTATACATTGAGCACAGTGGCTCACACCTGCAGTCCTGGCACTCTGGGAGGCTGAGGTGGAAGGATCCCTTGGACTCAGGAGTCTGAGATTGCTGTGAGCTGGGCTGACTACTGCACTGTAGCAGGCAACCGATTGAGACTGTCTTCAAAAAAAAAAAAGGAAAGAAATGAGAGTGTGAAGGACATGCAAGTCCACTTTCCTCTCTGGAGCCCCAGGGGTGGGAGTTGGGGAGGAGGAGGGGTCCACCATTGGGAGTGGGGCTGCCTGAGGCTGTCCCTCGGCCATTGCTGCTGCCTCTTGGGCCCCAGCCCTCCCAAGGAGTTTCCTGTTGGCTCAGGACTGAGCCTTGGGCATGAGTCTTCTTGAGGTGGGGGAGCCACTGGACCCCAGGGGTGTGCCTTGCAATTCAAGCGTCCAGACCAGGGTGGGGCCTAGAATAACAAAATGAGGCTGGGCTTGGCAGCTCATACCTGTAATCCTAGCACTCTGGGAGGCCAAGATGAGTGGATAGCTTGAGCTCATAGGTTCGAGACCAACCTGAGCAAAATAGCAAGATTCCATCTCTACTAAAAATAGAAAAACTGAGGCAAGAGGATCTCTTGAGCCCAAGTTGGAGGTTGCTGTGAGCTATGACACCACGGCACTCTCCCCAGGGCAACAGCTTGAAACTCTGTCTCAAAAAAAGAGAAAAAAATAGAATGACAAAATGAGAAAAGGAGGATGCCCTGAATGGTGGACCAGACAGCCAAGTGTGGTTCCCAGCAGGGGCCCCTCCCTGGGAAGGAGGCAGGTTTGTCATGGGTGTCCACACTCCCCAGCTGAGGCCCACACATGGGCCATCACCCCTCCTTCTCTAGTCCAGGAAGATGCGCGTAAGTCAGAATCCAGGGCACTCAAATCTGAGTGGGAAAGGAAATGCTCAAAAGACGTTTTTATAAGGTGTGAGCTCTGCATACCTGTATTTGGGGTACACAGGCATGCGTGCACAGTGTTGGCCTCCCGACAAGACCAGGCTGACCACAACCTGGGCCTTAACTCTGAGGGGCCTGGTAAAGCACTGAAGGGCAGATGGCATTTGTGGTAGTCGCCACGTGGCACCTCTGACATCAGACAGGGACTGGAACCCTGAACAAACTGATCACACTTTTAACAGAGAAAAGCAATGAAGGGACCCCTGCTAGAAAGCCTGGTAGAACTGTATTAGTCATCTACAGCTGTGTGACAAATTACCCCTTAGCTTAATAAGTGACTTGAAACACCCAGTATTATCTCAGTTTCTATAGGTCAGTGTACAGGGTGGGTGTCTTGGCTCAGGGGCTCTCCTGGGCCTGTAGTCAAGATGTTGGGCATGTGGTTGTTGGCGAGAGGCCTCACTATTTCACTGCAGGGATTGCGACAGGACTGTGTGGGTGTCCTCACAACGTGAGCCGGACTCCCCAGAGCTAGTGCTCCCAACGGGGAGCAAGAAGGGAGATCCACAGTCTGACCTGGGAAGCCAAGTTCTAGGAACCCCACCCTCAGGGGAGGGGCATCAGGCTCTACCTTTTGAAGAAAGGAATGTCAAAGAATTTTGGACAAATCTTAAAGCCAAGTCAGATGCTCTGCCTAGAGGACTGCTGTAGTCTGAATGCATCTCCTGAAATTCATGTGTTGGAGACTTAATCCCTACTGCAACAGTGTTGGGAGGTGGGGCCTCATGGGCACCACTGTCGTGAACTGGTAAATGTGAAAATGGCTTGTGCGAGTGGGTTTTTTTTTCTTTTTTTTTGAGACACAGTCTCAAGCTGTCGCCCTAGGTAGAGTGCTGTAGTGTCACAGCTCACAGCAACCTCAAACTCTTGGGCTTAAGCAATTCTCTTGCCTCAGCCTCCCAAGTAGCTGGGACTATAGGCGCCTGCCACAATGCCTGGCTATTTTTTTTGTTGCAGTTGTCATTGTTGTTTTAGCTGGCCCAGGCCAGGTTCGAACCCGCTAGCCTCGGTGTATGTGGCCGGTGCCCTACCCACTGAGCTACGGGTGCTGCCAGGAGTGGCTTCTTATTCTTCTGCCCTCTGCCCTGTTGGGACAAAGCGTTCCTTCTTGCCACACAATGCAGTGTTCGAGGAAGCAGAAAGACTAGGCCCTCACCTCATAGTCCCTTGATTTTGGACTTCCCAGTTTTCAGAACTGTGAGGATAAATTTCTCTACCACCTCCACCTGAAGAAACTTCCCAGGTCTCTGATCCCACTCCCCCTTGTAAGCCCTATTTTGGCAACCCTTTTCTTTTTTTATTAGAGACAGAGTCTCACTTTGTCACCCTTGGTAGAGTGCCATGGTGTCAAAGCTCACAGCAACCTCAAACTCTTGGGCTTAGGTGATTCTCTTGCCTCAGCTTCCCGTGTAGCTGGGACTACAGGCACCTACCACAATGCCCGGCTATTTTTTTTATTGTAGTTTGGCCAGGGCCGGGTTTGAACCCGCCACCCTCGGTATATGGGGCCGGTGTCCTACTGAATGAGCCACAGGCACCACCCTAGCAGCCCTTTTCAAGGTAAGACACACAGGAAGAGGTGAGCTTGCTATACCCCTTAGACAAAGATTGAACTGAAGGATGTCATAAAAGGCTGGGATGGTGGCTCACACCTATAATCCCAGCCCTATGGGAGGCTGAGGTAGGAGGATCACTTGAGGCAAGGAATTGGAGATTAGCTTGGGCAATAGTAAGACCCCCATCTCTACAAAAAAATAAACTAATTGGCTGTGGTCATTGGTACCTCTAGTGCTTCTCAGGAAACTGATGCAGTAGTATTGCTCAAGCCCAGAAGTCTGAGTTGCTGTGAACTGTGATGATGCCATAGTACTCCAGCCAACAGACCTTGTCTTAAAAAAAGAAAAGAAAAAAAGAGATACCAGTTTAATTGGGCAAATATACACACAAATCACTAAGCCTGGCAGATCAACTTTTTAAAATTTCAAAAAGAAGGAAAAACTGGTGGGGTGGAGACAAAAAAAAGAAAGAAAGAAAGAAAACTAAAAGCCTCAAAGATTATAAATTTGCAACTGTAACAACTGACTAGTGAAACCAGGCCTTTTAAGAAAAGACAGTGCCTTCTTCTAAGGAATGATTGTTTCTGTTGTGGTCCCTGGCCATTTCAAAGAAGACTATAGAAAAGCTAAACAACAGCAGAACCAACAAAAAGACAGGATCAAAAGGAGGCTTTTCTATTTCTCCTGATTAGTAGGAGAAATGGTAATTTTCACAAAGAGACACCAGGTCTACCCTGTGTCCTCAGCCCTGCTGCTTTAAATCTTCCCCTTCCGGGTATAGTGAAACTATGGATGGCAGTGTATCATGGCTCAGCCTCCTGAATCCTGTTTGTTTCCTCAGCTCCCACATGTCTCCTAGGTAGAGATTTTTGGGAACTTCACTGTGGACGCATCACCTTCTCTCAAAAGTAGGAAATGTGGCTGGATGGGCTGGGGCACCTGTAGGCCAGTGGTTAGGGCACTGGCTACATGCTCCAGGGCTGGTGGGTTCAAACCCGGCCTGGGTCTGCTAAACAAAACAAACAAACGAAAAAATAGCTGGACGTTGTGGCAGGCGCCTGTAGTCCCAGCTACTCGGGAGGCTGAGGCAAGAGAATCACTTAAGCCCAAGAGTTGGAGGTTGCTGTGAGCTATGACACCATAGTACTCCACCGAGGGGACAAAGTGAGACCGTCACAATAAAAAAAAAAAAAAAAAAAGGGGCGGCGCCTGTGGCTCAAGGAGTAGGGCGCCGGTCCCATATGCCACAGGTGGAGGGTTCAAACCCAGCCCTGGCCAAAAAAAAAAAAAAAAGGAAGAAATGTGTTTAAAATTGGAACAGAAAGAGCAATGAGAACTAGAAGACAGGAATGAAATGAATTAAACTGTAAAAATATAGATCTAACACATTCTTTTTTATTTATTTTTTTTTAAACAGAATTTCACTTTGTCTCCCTTGGTGCAGTACCATGGTGTCACAGCTCACAGCCTCAAACTCTTGGGCTTAAGCTATTCTCTTGCCTCAGCTTCCCAAGTAGCTGGGACTACAGGCGCCGGCCACAACACTTGGCTATTTTTAGAAATGAAGTGTTCTGGCTCAGACTGGTCTCAAACCTGTGAGTTCAGGCAATCTACCCACCTTGGCCTCCCAGACTCCTGGGATTATAGGCATGAGCCACCTCACCCGGCCTATTCCCAGACTTTCTGAATCAAACTATCTCCCCACCGCCCTGCCACCAGCATATCCCAGCTTTGGGGCCAGGCCAATGTGTGACCTCTGTGTATTAATTTATAATTATGCCTGCCTGAAATGTACCCCTGCCTTTAAAAGCCCCAGTTTGTAAGCCATGGGAGAGTTTGGGTGTTAAGTGCAGCAAGCTGCAGTGAAGACTTTCTTCTGGTGCAACCCAGCCTCAGTGTCTTTACCTCACTGCACCTGTGGAGTGGACCTGGTGGGTGAGGCAGCAAGTACCTTCAGGAATGGGAACACTTTTCAGATCTGGATTTCAAATTGTTTTGTTAATAATTGTTCTTACTTGCATCACATTTTTGATTCTTAAATTGATTATGTTTTCTATTTCTGGATGTCTAAAGTTAACAACAACAAAAAATAGACAGCCTGACATGGCTCCTTGTGAGCAAGGGACCCTGAGGTCCCCTGGCTTCCTCCCTTCGTGTTGCCAATAGCCTCAGTCTGCCAGCTCACTAAGTTTTTTTCTTTCTTTCTTTCTTTTTTTTTTTTTGAGACAGAGTCTCACTATGTTGCCCTCGGTAGTGCCGTGGTGTCACAGCTCACAGCAACCTCACAGTGATTCTCTTGCCTCAGCCTCCCAAGTAGCTGGAACTACAGGCACCTGCCACAATGCCTGGCTATTTTTTGGTTGTAGTTGTCATTATTGTTTGGCAGGCCAGGGCTGGGTTCAAACCTGCCAGCTCTGGTATATGTGGCTGGCACCTTAGCCGCTGAGCTACAGGCACCGAGCAGACTCACTAAGTTCTTAAACCACAGATTAGTCTTTCTTTCAAGCAAAAATAGGCCCTGAAGGCACAGCAGCTCATTTGATGAGCAGCTCAAACGAGTATTAGATATCCACCCTATTTCCATACACTGCAAAGGAGATTTAGTATAATTAATACATTTCTGTTCTATCAGTCAGCTTCCAAGGTGAGATACCTTTATCCTTTATGTGGAAAGGAAGTGAGCAAAAGTGACAGCACACTAGTTTGTACTATCAGGGCAAAAGGCATGTAGAAGGTCCTGGTATAGTTCTGTCAGGCCTCATGGATCCCTGATGGGGTATCAGGAACCCCCAGAAGTCTACAGGTCACACTGTACTAGAACCTACTTAGACCTCCCTTATTGGACATTTATGTTTCAATTCTTTGCTCTTACCAAGATATCATGTCTCAACACAAACAGGTGTGTTGGTTGGCTCTCACCACCAGCCTCTGTCCATGAGCTTCCCTGTGACTTGGGCACAGCCAGCTCCAGCTGCAGTGACCTGACCCATGGTGTCCACTGGGCAGCTCTAGAGACGGCTTGTTCAGAAGTGAGTAGGTGACACAGTCCTGGCCATCTCATGAGGGTGGTGTCCCAGCACAGTGTGGAGAGGAGCTGAGATGGATGTGGACACAGTGCTGCTGCCACAGGCCCCTCTCCCTGACCCCACCCCACTGTAGGAGACATTTCTTGTGCTCAAGCCTATTTGAATTGGAGGTGCAGTTTTCCATTACTTGCAGCCAAAAACATCTGAGGTGATATTAGATGCCTAAATTCTGGGCCAGTGGTGCAGACAGTTTGGGGGAGTCTTGATACAAGTTGCAGACAGACAGTGACTATCTAGTCTGCACTACCCCTCACTGCCATGAGGGAGGCATAAAGACCTCAGTTCTCAAGGTTTGCAGAGCACATGGGGAAACTGTAGACTTGAACTGAGTTTAACGTCTTCATTCCTGATTCCTTTCTCCAGTGCTTTCCCCAAATGCCAACTTCTTAGTGAGGCCCTTCCAGGCAGCTGGGTCTAATCCTTCACTCTCTGCATACTCCACATCCCTGCCTGGGCCTGTGTTTCTCCCTGACAGTCCTAGCTGACACTCCCCAGCCAGCTCCGTAGTGCCTGAAACCTTAGCAGGTGTCCAAGGTGTGCATTAAATATACAAGTTTTAGTTTTTTACTTTGAACCAATTTTATTTATTGAGACACTCTCACTCTGGAACAAAAAAAATACCCTAGAGTACCATGGCTTCAGTCTAGCTCACAGCAACCTCAAACTCTTGGGCTCAACTGATCCTCTTGCCTCAGCCTCCTGAGTAGCTGGGACTACAGGTGCCGAGGGTAATGCCGGCTAGTTTTTCTATTTTTAATAAAAACAGGGTCTTTCTAAGCTGCTCAGGCTGGTCTTGAACTCCTAAGCTGCAGCAATCCTCCCACTTTCGCCTCCAAGTGTTAGGATTACAGGTGTGAGCCAGCGCACCCAGCTCTGAACCAATTTTAGATGTACAGAAAAGTTGCAAAAATATTAATAGTACAGTTTCTATATGTTCTCTACCCAGCCTCCCTTCACGTTGACATCTTACATACCACAGTACAATTGTTGAAACTGGAATATTAACATCAATACACTATTATTAACTAAACCAAAGGCCTTATGCAAATTTTACTAGTTTGCTACTAAAGTGTCCAGTATCTCAATATCTCACATCCCATTTGGTTGTCACATCTCCTTCATACTTCAGGCTGTTGTCAAACTCCTAGCCTCAGGTGATCCTCTTGCTTCAGCCTCCCGAGTAACTGGGACTACAGGAGGAGCCACCGCACCTGGCTTGTCCTTCATGAACTTTTACTTTTGCCAAATGTCCTCAGCTGGGTCTGTCTAATGTTTTCTCATGGCTGGACTGAGCTTGTGCTTTTTCAGCAGGAGTATAGAAAATGATGTTTGTCCTTCTTGGTGAATTATCTCATGAGGTTCCTGATGTCAACACACCCTATTATTGGTGATGTTGACCCAGTTTCTACACTTTTCAACTACTATCTTTCTCTTTTGTAGTTGGTATTAATAAATATCGGGGAGGCAGAATAGCTCCCTGCTCCCAAGTGTCCATGTAATCCATGGCATCTGTGAATGTGTCTGGTTACATGGCAAAAGGAAAGGGAACTACGGCTGTAGCTGGGAGGAAGCCTGTCGTCAGCCAACTTTAACATGGGGAGACAGCCTTGGATTATCCAACTGGCCCAGCAATGTGTGGTCCTTAAAAATGGATGAGGGAGGCTCAGTGCCTGTAGCTCAGCAGCTAGGGTGCTAGCTCAGCTAGCCACGTACACCAGAGCTAGCGGGTTCGAACCCGGCCCAGGCCTGCCAAACAACAACAACAACTACAACCAAAAAATAAAAAAAAGTCCTAGCTACTTAGGAGGCTGAGGCAAGAGAATTGCTTAAGCCCCAGAGTTTGAGGTTGCTGTGAGCTGTGACACCATGGCACTCTACTGAGGATGACATAGTGAGACTTTGTCTTCTTAAAAAAAAAAAGGATGAGGGAGGGCCAGGTGTGGTGGCTCACACCTGTAATCCTAGCACTTTGGGAGGCAAGGTGGGCAGATTGCCTGAGCCCAGGAGTTCCAAACCAGCCTGAGCAAGAACAAGAACCCCATCTCTATTAAAAATATAGCCAGGTTAGGCCGAGCTCAGTGGCTCATGCCTGTAATCCCAGCACTTGGAAGGCTGAGGCAGATGGAATGCCTGAGCTCACAGGTTCGAGACCAGCCTGAGCCAGAGTGAGACCTCATCTCTAAAAATAGCTGGGTGTGGGTGGCTCCTGTGGCTCAGTGGGTAGGCACCAGCCCCATATACCAAGGGTGGTGGGTTTGAGCCTGGCCCTGGCCAAACTACAACAAAAAATAGTTGGGTGTTGTGGCAGGCATCTGTAGTCCCAGCTACTTGGGAGGCTAAGAGAATTGCTTAAGCCCAGGAGTTTGAGGTTGCTGTGAGCTATGATGCCATGGCACTCTACCGAGGGTGACAAAGTGAAACTCTGTCTAAAAAAATAAAAAATAGCTGCGCATCGTGGTGGGCATCTATAGTTCCAGGTACTTGAGAGGCTGAGGCTGGAGGATCACTTGAGCCCAAGAGTTTGAGGTTGTTCTGAGCTATGATGCTATGGCACCCCATCTAGGGCAACGAAGTGATACTCTGTCTCAAAAAAAAAAAAAAAATGGGTGGAGGGTAATTGGTGGGACCACACTTGCAGTCCATCTTACAAGGGAACATGTGAAACTTACTAAATGTAGAATATAAATGTGTTAACAATAACTAAGAAAATGCCAGGAAGGCTATGTTAACCAATTTGATGAAAATATTTCAAATCGTATGTAAAACCAGTACATGGTGCCCCATGATTGCATTAATGTACACATCTATGATTTAACAACAAAAAAATGTAGATGGGGGGGCAGGAAAGTCAGTGTCAGGATGAGGGGGCCTTGACCTTCCTTCCTGGCTTTGAAGTAGAGGATGGGCCAAGCCATAGTTGCAGGTGCCTCCGGAAGCTGAGAAGGTCATATACTCCCAGACACTCCAGAAGGGATTGGCCCTGCAAACATCTTGGTTTAGCCAGTGGGGCCAGGCTAGAATTCTGCCTGTAGAACAATAAGAAAATAAATTTGGGCGGCGCCTGTGGCTCAGTTGGTAAGGCGCCGGCCCCATATACCGAGGGTGGCAGGTTCAAACTCGCCCCGGCTGAACTGCAACCAAAAAATAGCTGGGCGTTGTGGCGGGCACCTGTAGTCCCATCTACTCGGGAGGCTGAGGCAAGAGAATCGCTTAAGCCCAGGAGTTGGAGGTTGCTGTGAGCTGTGTGATGCCATGGCACTCTACCGAGGGCCATAAAGTGAGACTCTGTCTCTACAAAAAAAAAAAAAAAAAGAAAAGAAATTTGGGCCGGGCATGGTGGCTCATGCCTATAGTCCCAGTGCTGTGGGAGGCCAAGGTGGGTGGATTTCCTGAGCTTAGAGGTTCGAGACCAGTAAGAGCAGGAGTAAGCAGAGTGAAACCCCGTCGCTATAAAAAAAAAAAAAAGCTGGGTGTTGTGGCAGGCACCTGTAGTCCCAGCTACTTGGGAGGCAAAGGGCAAGAGAATTGCTAAAGAACAGAAAAAGAAAAAAAGAAGAAAAAAAAACATTCAAAATAAGAAGAGTGAAAGCCAGCTGAAATTGAAAGCAAAAATTAAAAAAAAAAAAAAAAAAGAAAATAAATTTGTTTTTAAACCACGAAGTTTGAGATAATTTGTTATGGCAACAGTAGAAATAAGATACCTATCTTGGACATGTTTTGAGATCATGAAAATCTTATTTTACCTCACACTGTCATGCTAATTTTAGTACCTAACAGTGGATTTTGCCTGTAACAATTTTTTTCTATTTCTTTCCATATTTATTGACCAAATTCACTGTAAGGTAGAAAAGTCTTGCCTCCCCCACTTGTGTGTCTATTTTATACCAGTATATAATTTACTCTGGGTTATGAGTCAGCACTGTATCACGTTCAAGCTCTGGCCAGTGGGAACCTGCAGGAGGGGTCCTCTGTCAAGGTCAAGGCTCCGCTCCATCCTTCTCTGAGAACTTCTCTATTTTCTATGTGTTCATTAAAGCCTGGCTGGGCTGTTATAACAAAAACACCATAAACTAGGTGCTTACAAACAACAGGAATTCATTGTTCACTGTTCTGGAGGGGGGAAGTCCAAGGTCAGGGTGCCAGCAGGTTTGATGACTGGTGAGGGCCTCTTCTGGTTCATGGAGGCTGCCTTCTTGTGTCTTCCTGTGGGGCAAAGGGTGAGAGGTCTCTCCGGGATCCCCATAAGATTCTAATCCCATCAGGAAGGCTCCACCCACAAAGGCCCTGGAGGTTTCCTTGCTTCTCTGTAGACTCAAGACTAATTTCAGGCTTTGGAGTAAACAAAGCTGCAACTCCCAGTGGGCTGAGACATGTTAACTTTTTTTTTTTGCAGTTTTTGGCCGGGGCTAGGTTTGAACCGGCCACCTCCGGCATATGGGGCCAGTGCCCTACTCCTTTGAGCCACAGGCGCCGCCCTACATGTTAACTTTTGATGCTTGTGATCCAGAACTTACCCGCATCCTCCAGGACAGCCACAGTTCCCACACGAGCGCTTGTTTCCCACTTTCTGATTTCAGGCACCTCAGCTTTTACTCAACTCTTTTTTTTTTTTTGTAGAGACAAGAGTCTCACTGTACTGCCCTCGGGTAGAGTGCCGTGGCGTCACACGGCTCACAGCAACCTCTAACTCTTGGGCTTACGCGATTCTCCTGCCTCAGCCTCCCGAGCAGCTGGGACTACAGGCGCCCGCCACAACGCCCGGCTGTTTTTTTGTTGTTGTTGTTGCAGTTTGGCCTGGGCTGGGTTTGAACACGCCACCCTCGGTATATGGGGCCGGCGCCCTACTCACTGAGCCACAGGCACCACCCCCTTTATTCACAATTTAAAACACTTGGAGCAATCTTCAGAGCATTCCTAAAACAACATCTGTGTGATTTTAACAGCTCTGAGAACCGAGGAACTGATCTGTAACTTTTGTGGTTTAAATCACTACACGAGGTCAGTGGCCACAGAACCGCGGGCACATTCATAAGTAATGTGATGCTCAAAGCTCTTTATAAAAGTTTATTATAAAAAACCCCGTGAACTGTAACATGTAAACTACAGACTATCGTGAGGAAGTAAACTGAGCTACTACTTCCGAGCGCGCCCTCCCAGGCTTTTCTCTTCCTGGGATCTTCGCTCCCCACGCGTGAAATCACAAGTCGACTGCAGCTGACTCTGTTGCTTCCCACCTTTTCGCGCCGCGTCTCTTCATTCTTAACGCCCTCTCTCGGCGGCAGCTCGGAGGGCGAGCCCAGGCCGCGCGCCCCTATCCAGGAGCAGCATCTGGGCCCTGCGGCCGGTCGCAGGTGCGCACACCTGGAGTTCCGTGGGTGCTGCCCTCTCAGGCCACTCAGGCCCCGCGGCGCGCCTCTGTCCCCCACGGACCGCCCGCGCACGCGCGAGTCAACGCCCGGTGCAACCAGCGGTCCACACCTGCCGGCGGCGCTAGGACCCAAACAACATCCGCCTGCGCACGCGCTCCGGGGCCCGTCGAGCTTTATTTCATGGCGCCTCACACCTCCTCCCGGAGCACCAAATAAGTCGCCGACTCTCTGGACCCCGTGCGTGCGCGCCCCGGCCGACTGCGTCACTAGGAAGCGCGCGCCCGCGCCGCCGCCGCCGCCGCCGCCGCCGCCGCCGAATCCCTAACAAGAAGCGAAGCCCGCGGCCGCCGCCGCCGCCCGCCGCCGTCGTCGCCCCCGCCGCCGCCCCCGCCGGACGCCAGAGCAGGCCCGGTCGGACCCAGGTAAGCAGCGCCAGCGCGCCCGCGGCCCCCCCGCGGAGAGGCCTCTCGCTCCGCTCACGCGCCGCCGTCCAGTCAGGGGTCCCTGCGGAGCGTCAGGACGTTACGGCGGGGGGAGGGGAGGGTCGGGGGAGGGGCGGCGGGCGCGCGAGGGCGGCGGCGGCGTCAGGCGCGACGGCGGCGCGGGCGGCAGCGCTTCCTGCCTCCATCTTGCGTCGCGGGCGGGCTGGGGCGGGCGTTCGGCGGTGCTGCGGCGGGGTTGGGGTTAAGGCAGCTTCTTGAGGGAACCGCGTCTGTGTAGAGCAGCTGGTGGGAACCAGGATCTGTGTGTAGAGCGGCCGGTGGGAGCTAGTCTCAGTGTAGATTCATTCATGGGAGCCAGGATCAGTGCAGGCGGCCTGGTGGGAGCCAGGGTCAGTGTGTAGACTGGCTGGCAGGGACCAGTGTCAGTGTATAGACTGGTGGGAGCCAGGATTAGTGTGTAGACCAGTTGGGGAGAGCCAGGATCAGTATATGTACCCACTAGTGGGAATCAGGGTCAGTGTAGAGATCTGCTTGTGGGAACCAGAATCAGTGTATAAACCTACTGGTGGGAATCAGAATCAGTATAGATCTGCTGGTGGGAACCAGTGTCAGTGTATGTAAACCCACTGATGAGAATCAGTATCAGTATGTAGGCCGTCTAGTGGTAATAGTATCAGTAGATAGACCTGCTGGTAGGAACCAGGATCAGTATGTAGACCTGCTGGTGGGAACAATATTCCTGTATAGTTCCACTGGTGGTAACCATGTTGAAGTGAACCCATTCATAGGGACTGAATTGGTATGGACCAGTTAGTAGGAGTTGTGTTAATGAGGATCCATTAGGAACCAGTAGCAATATGGGCCCATCCTTATTATGACCTGTTACATATTTGCTTAACCTTGTAATTCATTTAGCTGACCAACTTGCCTGTTGAACCAAAACTCTTTCTTCACTAACACTTTAAATATAGAAGTTTAAATTATATTACCTTATAGAAAGTAAAACCAAACGGATTAAATAAAGCCCAAATATAACAAGATAAATTAAGTAGACTGCTGATTCAGAAATTATTTCTTTATCTGGGCACAATGGGGTACTCCTGTAGTTACAGCTATTGGGAGGATCTGGAGTTGGAGGCTACACTGCTGAACTTGGACCTGTGAATAGCCACTGATCTGTAGCCTGGGCAACACATCAAGACCCTGTTTCAAAACAAACAACATTTGTATAAATTGTTCCTCAATAATTGGCAGCATTTCAAAACTTCTAGAAGACATACTGGAATACTGGAAGGTGAAGGAGTTTGTATACAGATGTATATGTGCAACATGAGAAGTGGGCCTATGAATTTAGAACACTCATGGAACCATTTTCAAGGCTAGGTGTTAGAAGGACCCATTTTACGCCTGAACTGGCAAGGGAGGTGTTCAAATTATGTTCAAAGCCAAGAAACAAGCTCATGTGAACTAGGGCTGCACACTCGAGTGCTTGGGTGTGATGCAGAGGGCACAGTTGCTCCCAGAGGACTGGTGCAAAGGCAGCACCACATCCATGGCTCATCTCTCATGAAATTTTCAAGAAAAGCTGTCAATTTGGGGGTTTTGAACTAATGAAAAATTTTTGAAACACTTTGAGGATCAAAGAAATTGTGTTTGTGGGCCAGTAGTTTGTGTCCTCTACAGTGGTGTATTTATCAAAGGAAAGTAATTTTCATTTGTCCAGAAGAAATGGAAAGCCAGATCTTGGAATGTAGTGTCCCGACAGACTCGAGGATCAAGTGATCCTCCTGCCTCCGCCTCCCAAGTGGCTGGGACTACAGGTGTGTACTCCCATACCTGGCTCTACACTCATGTCATCTTGTTATTGTATATTTGTGCCTAAGAATAATATTTTAAAAATGTTTTCTAGCTTGGCATAGTGGGTCACACCTATAATCTCAGCAGTCTGGGAGCCCAAGACGAGTTCAAGACCAGCCTGGGCAACTTAGCAAAACCTTGACTCTACAAAAAACAAAAGATTATCAGGGCGTGGTGGTGTGAGCCCATAGTTCTAGCAACTTGGGAGGCGGAGGCAGGAGGATTCCTTGAGCCCAGGAATTTGAGGCTCCACGCTTCTTTCCATAGATATTATACTAGTTTGCAATCCCACCAGCAGTGCAAAGTGTTCCCTTCTCTCTGTATCCACACCAGGCTCTGCAGATTTGTCACTGGG
The DNA here is from genome assembly GCF_027406575.1 of Nycticebus coucang. Classification (NCBI taxonomy): domain Eukaryota; kingdom Metazoa; phylum Chordata; class Mammalia; order Primates; family Lorisidae; genus Nycticebus; species Nycticebus coucang. Next base: position 67,048,338 of record NC_069800.1, on the reverse strand, counting down.
GTTAGGTGACATCTCAGTGTGGATTTGATTTGCATTTCTCTGATGATTAGAGATGATGAGCATTTTTTCATGTATTTGTTGGACATTCATCATCTTCAGAGAAGTTTCTTTTCATGTTTCTTGCCCACTTATAAATGGGGTGTTTGCTCTTGCTGATTACATTCTCCATAGATTCTAGTTATCAGCCCTTTGTCAGATTCATAGCATGCAACTATCTTCTCCCATTTTGAAGGCTGTCTGTTTGGTACCCTTAGCTATGCAGAAGCTTTTTAGCTTGATCATGTCCTGTTCATGTATTTTTGGTGTTGCTGCACTTGCCAAGGGGGGGCTTTCTTTTTTTTTTTTTTTTTCGGCCGGGGCTGGGTTTGAACCCGCCACCTCCGGCATATGGGACCGGCGCCCTACTCCTTGAGCCACAGGTGCCGCCCGAAGAGGGGGCTTTCTTCATAAAATCTTTTCCCAGGCAAATTTTGTCTAGGGTTTTCCCCATATTTTCTAATAGAATTTTTATTGTTTTGTGTCTTAAATTTATATCTTTTACTCAGCAGGAGTCAATTTTTGAGATCTTTTCTTAAAAAAAGTTTTTCCTTCATATGCAGTAAATCTCAAAGTTAATTTGGGGCTTGTTTCATATGCGTAAAGATCCCAGCCTCAAGTGAGGGTGCAGACCTGCCTGTGGGGAAGGGGCTCCCCTCTGCAGGGGGCCAGTGGCTCTGCAGTGCTTGTTCTTTCCAAATATCATTGAATCAAGGACTTGAACTGTTTTCTGTGCAGTAGCTTTTGTGTTGTTTTCAACATTTAGTACAGTTGGCATTGGAGAGGCTGTGGAGTTTTGAGTCTGGGTGAGGATGGCTGACTGCAACTTTCAGTTGCAGCCACTTTAATTGCCCTCAGTGTGCTCACCCTCACGGTGAGACAGCAGCAGATGAATCTCCTAAGTGACATTCTGAAATGGTCTTTTATTCATGTCCATTTGAAGCTCTTTGTTTCAAAGTCTAAATCTAGAACACCAAAGTTATGCGTTCAGGCAGCTGCGGATGGGCATGTGAGCTCCCCGACCCTGCCCAAGCAACCGGTTCTGTTAGGTGGATGCCAGGTTTAAACTGGAGCCACAGTAAGTGGCTTATTATCTTCTAGAATATTCTCTATTTCTAAAATAATTACCCCTAATTTTTTTTTTTGCAGTTTCTGGCCAGGGCTGGGTTTGAACCTGCCACCGCTGGCATATGGGGCCGGCGCCCTACTCCTTTGAGCCACAGGCACCACTGTTACCCCTAATTTTTAAAAATGCTTTTTTCTTCCATCACTTATTTTCTACACCCTTTCAAAGCAGGAAAGGGGGAATATTTCTTGTTCCTACCATCTAATCAATAATTTTTTTTTTTTTCCCCAGACAGAGCCTCAAGCTGTCACCCTGGGTAGAGTGCTGTGGCATCACAGCTTACAGCAACCTCCAACTCCTGGGCTCAAGCAATTCTCCTGCCTCCATCTCCCAAGTAGCTGGGATTATAGGCGCCTGCCACAATGCCCGGCTATTTTTTTGGTTGCAGTTTTGGTGTTTAGTTATGTTCTACCCGCAGTTTTAGGGTAGAACATGTTAAATTAATGTCTATATAAAATTAATGTCTTTCCCAGTTGAATGCTCTCCTGGCTCCCTTCTTACCTCACCTCACCCAGGGCCCAGAGGGCAGGGGCTTGCCCTCCCCTTCGGGGACAGACAGTGCTCACTGCCCCCCAAGGCCAGGCTGGCCTCTTCTATCCTTTCTGTAGCATGGCTTCTTTTTGCTGCTTTCTCTTGGAGAATACTCGTTTCTTTGAGGGTGTTTACCACCATTAGCCTGTTCAGAATACCCACGTTTCTTAGATCCTTGGATCTCTGAGTCAGGGGCTCCTTCAGAGACGGGCTGTTGTGATTGATGGGCCTGGAAGGTGCAGCTTGTTCTTTTGTCCTTGGAGCTGTCTAGGTACCCATTTCTAGGTAGGAAGCAAGGGGTCCCTACTCTGTGCAAAGACAAAGGGCGGGTATATTGATGAGGCTCAGAGTCTGCTCCTGTGCAAGGTGGTGGAGATGGAGCTGGGTAGTCACAGCCTGGAGCCCTGAGGGCACGTTTTGTGGTTGATTGTTCAGTTTGGGCTGGTTAGTTCTGGCCTTGAAGGCCTCCTTGCAGGTCTGGCTGGGTGTGGTGTCTTCCTTCCTGAGTAGAGAATCAGCTTACTCAGTGAGGGGAGGGGCTGGCTTCTGTCCTTAGGCATACTTATAGGTCAGTACTTCCTAGGGACAGGTGATAAAAAAAGAAGTTCTGAAAAATTTTCTTGTCTTTTTCTTTTCTTTTTAGAGAGATTAGATCTTGCTCTGTCATCCAGGCTGGAGTGCAGTGGTGTGATCACAGCTCATGGCAGCCTCCAACTCCTGGGCTCAAGCAATCCTCCTGCTTCAGCCTCCCAAGTTGCCAGCACTACAGGTGCTCCCGACAACACCTGGCTAATTTTTCTTTCTTTCTTATTTTTTTTAAGCAAGTTTTTTTTTTTTTTAGGTTGCAGTTGTCATTGTTGTTTAGCAGGCCTGGGCGGGGTTCAAACCTGCCAGCCTTGGTGTGTATGTGGCCAGCGCCCTGCCTACCGAGCTAAGGGCACCATCTAGCAAGTTTTTTTATTCTCTACTTTTGAGCCTATATCTTGGTCTGATAGGGTTGTATTACCCTGTTGTAATACCATTGAAACTTTCTTGGTGTGTGGCAAAATATCCATCACATAAAATTTATGATTTTAACTTTTTTTTTTTTTGGAGACAGAGTCGCATTCTGTCACCCAGGCTAGAGTGCCGTGGCATCATAGCTCCCAGCAGCCTCAAACTCCTAGGCTCATGGATCCTTCTGCCTTAGCCTCCCGAGGACTGGGACTACAGGTGCCACTACCATACCCAGGTCATTTTTCTATTATTTCTTTTTATTTTTTTGAGAGTCTCATTTTGTTGCCTGGGTAGAATGCTGTGGTGTCATACCTCATAGCAACATCAAACTCTTGAGCTCAAGGTATCCTCTTGCCTTAGTTTTTTCATTTTTAGTAGAGACAGGGCTCTTTCTTGCTCAGACTGGTCTTGAACTCGTGAGCTCAGGCAGTCCACCTGCCTTGGCTTCCCAGAGTGCTAGGATTACCGGTGTGAGCCACCGTACCCAGCCCATTTCATCCGTTATTAAGTATATTAATAATTATGTACAATTATTACAAATATACAGTTCAGTAGTGTTCACAGTGTTATGTAATTGTTGCTACTCTGCATTTCTAGAATATTCTCATCATCCCAAACAGAAACTCTATACTCGTGAAAGAATAACTCCCCTTCTTCCTCCCCCAGCCCTGTAACCTCTGCTCTGCTTTCTGTCTCTGTGAATCTGAGTATTCTGTGTAAGTGGAATCCTGTTATGTTGTCCCTTTTGTGTCTGGTTTCTTTCATTTAGCATGTTTTCAGGATTCATCTACATCATAGCAGGTATCAGGATTTTTATCCTTTCTGAGGCTGAGTAACTCTGTCACATGTATGTACTGTGTTCTCATATCCGCCTAATGCTGATGGCATGTGGGTGTTTCTGCTAATTAGCTTTTGTGGACAGGGCTGTTACAGACGTTGTGTATAAGTATCTGTTTTAGTCTCTGCTTTCAATTATTTTGGGTCCATACCTGGAAGTAGAATTGCTGGATCCCATAGCAATTCCAATTTTAACATTTTGAGGAACTGCTAAGCAGTGTATATGGGTTCCAGTTTCTCTACATCCTCAACAAACTTGTTATTTTCTTTTTTTTTGTAGAGACAGAGTCTTACTTTACTGCCCTCGGTAGAGTGCCATGACGTCACAGGACTCACAGCAACCTCTAGCTCTTGGGCTTACATGATTCTCTTGCCTCAGCCTCCCGAGCAGCTGGGACTACAGGCGCCCACCACAACGCCCGGCTATTTTTTGGTTGCAGTTTGGCCGGGGCTGGGCTTGAACCCGCCACCCTTGGTATATGGGGCCGGCGCCCCACTCACTGAGCCACAGGCACCGCCCCAAACTTGTTATTTTCACACCCTAGTGGGTGTAGAGATGGTATCTCATTGTGGTTATAATTTGTATTTCCTTAAGGGCTAGTGATGGTGAATACCCTTTTCATGTATTTATTGGCTGTATGTGTATATTCATTGGAGAAACGTCTATTCTGAGTCCTTTGCCCATGTTTTAAATTGTTGTGTTAGGGTTTTTTTTTTTTTTTAGAGACAGAGGCTTGCTTTATCAAGCCTCACCCTTGGTAGAGTGCCATGGCATCACAGTTCACAGCAACATCCAGCTCTTGGGCTTAGGCGATTCTCTTGCCTCAGCCTCCTGAGTAGCTGGAACTACAGGTGCCCACCACAACACCTGGCTATTTTTTGTTGCAGTTTGGCCGGGGCTGGGTTCGAACCCACCACCCTCGGCATATGGGGCCAGCATCGTACCCACTGAGCCATAGTTGCTGCCCGACAGGGGTTCTTTGTATATTCTGAAATTAATCTCTGACAAAATATATGATTTGTAAATACTTTTTCCCCTTCTCTGGATTGTTTTCACTCCCTTAATAGTGTCCTTTGATGCACAAAAGTTTTAAACTTTGAAGTTCAAATCATCTGATTTTTCTTTTATTGCCTGTGCTTTTGGTATCATCCCAGAAATCGCCACCAAATTCAATCTCATGATTTTCCTGTTGTCCTTTAAGCATTTTGTAGTTTTAACTTTGAGGTTTCCATTTTTGATTCACTTTGAATTAATTTTTGTATGTGATATAAGAGCTCAGCTTTATTCTTTTGCATGTGGATGTCTAGTTGTCTAGCACCATATATATTTTTTTTTCTTTCTTGTTTTTTTTTTTGAGACAAGGTCTTGCTCTGGAATGTAATGATGCAATCACAGTTCACTGTAGCCTTGAACTCCTAGGCTCATGCTATCTTCCTGCCTTAGCTTCCTGAGTAGCTGGGTCTACAGGCACTTGCCACCAAGCCCAGAGTCTCACTTTGTTGCCCAGGCTGGTCTTGAACTCTTGACCTCATGGAATCCTCCCATCTTGGCTTCCAAAGTGTTGGGATTACAGGTGTGAGCTACCGTGCCTGGCCCAGTCCTATATTTTAAAAAGACCGTCTTTCCCCTTTTGAGTGGTTGTGGTACCTGTATTGACAATCAGTGGGCCACGTGTCAATGGGCATGTGTGCAGGTGCAGTGTTTTTTTTTTTTTTTTTTTTTTGAGTAAGAGTCTCACTCTGTCATCCAGGCTAGAGTGCCATGGTGTCATAGCTCACAGCAACCCCAAACTCTTAGGCTCAAGCAATCCCCTTGCCTCAGCCTCCCAGCTAGTTTTTCTATTTTTATTAGAGATGGGGTATCACTCTTGTTCAGGCTGGTCTCAAACTCCTGAGCTTAAGAGATCCACCTGCCTCGGCCTCCCAGAGTGCTGGGATTACAGGTCTAAGCCACTGCAGCAGGCTGGCAATTTGATTTTTTTTTTTTTTTTTGTAGAGACAGAGTCTCACTGTACCGCCCTCGGGTAGAGTGATGTCACAGCAACCTCTAACTCTTGGGCTTACGTGATTCTCTTGCCTCAGCCTCCCGAGCAGCTTGGCAATTTGATTTTTTTAAAAGATTTACAAATGGTTGGGCGGTGCCTGTGGCTCAAGGAGTAGGTGCCGGCCCCATGTTCTGGAGGTGGTGGGTTCAAACCTGGCCTCGGCCAAAAAACTGCAAAAAAACCCCCAAAAAACGATTTACAAATAGCAAAATACACTTTTTCTTAAGTGTACAGCTGTATGAATTTTAACAATTGTAGATTAGTGTGATTACCCTGCAATTAGGACACAGAGCAGTCCTGTCCCCAAAGGTCTCCCTGCTCCTTTTGTGGTCATGTCCTCTTCCCACCCGACACGCACTGCTGTGTCTTCTGTCACTACAGTTTTTCTTCTGGAAAATAGCATGTAAGTGAACGCTTACGGTATATAACCTGTGGGATTGGCTTTTCCCATTCAGCATAATCCTCTGATGTGTCGGCAGTTTACTCCTCCTTGCTGAGTGCAGTCGGTATAGGGACCACCACATCTCGTTTGGCCACCCTCTTGTTGAAGGGCGTCCTGGGATGTTTCCAGGTTTTGACAATTATGAATAAAGCCGCTGTAACAATTTGTGTACAAGCTTTCCAGTAGACACCAGTTTTTATTCCTCTGTGGTAGATGTTTAGGAGGGGGATTGCTAGGACGTGTGCTGAGAATATGTTTGACCTCCCAAGAAGCTGCCCACGCACAGTTGTGCCACTTTGCGTCCTGACCAGCAGTGAGTGAGAATCCCAGTTGCTTTGCTGCCTCCTGGCACCTGCCAGCACCATGATTCTTACTGATGAGTGTGCGTTAGTGTGTGTGGGGCTCAGGTGGCCCCTTCCTGGGGCCAGTGATGCTGAGCATCTTTTGTGCTTATTTCCATGTGTCCTCTTTGGTGAAGTGTCTGCTCCAGTCTTTTGTCCATTTTAAAAATGGGGTGTTTTGTTTTCTTGCTGTTATTCTTTGTATATTCTGGATGCAAGTTCTTCATTGGATATCTGATCTGCAAATGTTTTCTTCCAGTCTGTAGCTTGTATTTTCATTCCCCATTATGTTCCCTGTTTGGTCCATTGTAATACGCATACCTAATTTTTTTTTCTTTCTTTCTTTTTTTTTTTTTTTTGTAGAGACAGAGTCTCACTTTATGGCCCTCAGTAGAGTGCCGTGGCCTCACACAGCTCACTGCAACCTCCAACTCCTGGGCTTAAGGCGATTCTCTTGCCTCAGCCTCCCGAGTAGCTGGGACTACAGGCGCCCGCCACAACGCCCGGCTATTTTTTTTTTTTTTTGCAGTTGGGCCGGGGCCGGGTTTGAACCCGCCACCCTTGGCATATGGGGCCGGCGCCCTGCCGACTGAGCCACAGGCGCCGCCTTCTTTTTTTTTTTTTTTTGAGACAGAGCCTCAAGCTGTCGCCCTGGGTAGAGTGCGATGGTATCACAGCTCACAGTAACCTCAAACTCCTGGGCTCAAGTGATGCTTATGCCTTTGCCTCCCAAGTAGCTGCAACTACAGGTGCCTGCCACAATACCTGGCTATTTTTTGGTTGCAGCTGCCATTGTTGTTTGGCGAGCCTGGACTGGAGTTGAATCTGCTAGCTGAGGTGTTTGTGGCTGGCAACTTAGCTGCTTGAGTCACAGGCGCCAAGCCCACATACCTAATTTTTAAAAAATTGATAGATTTTGATTTTTAGACAAGCTGTGGGCTCACAGCAAAACTGAGCTGAAAGTTCACACAGTCCCCACATACTCTCCCTTGGTCTCCCTCTGCACCCACCTCCCTAGGGAGCAGTCTGTCTTTATAGTCCATGAACCTCCGTGACATCAATGTAGTTATCATCCAAAGCACGTCTTTTACTCTACCTCCGAGGAGTCATCATGTGGAGTTCCTGGCTGATCCCCTTCCTCATGCTGGTGTTGTGGTGCTGCCTCACAGCCTCCAGGCCGCCTGGAGCAGCAGCTCCGCCTGTCGGGTGGGAAGTTTGGGAAGGTTGGAAGGTGGAGCTGATGCCACCTGAGAGCTGCGCCTGGAGTGGCCCTTCTGTTGCTGTGTCTTCTGGTCAGAAAGTTTCGGGCTGGGCTCCAAGGTGGGTCTCTGGGGATACTGGGGGACTGTGGACAGATGCTCTGTAACCCTGTGCCTGCCTTGTCTCATCCAGGCCCAGGGCCCTGGGGACTGACACTGCTGGTCCCAGGCCGCCTCAGCTACACCATGGCCACCCCAGATGTGAGCGTCCACATGGAGGAGGTGGTAGTCGTAACAACCCCGGACACTGCAGTAGATGGCAGTGGCGTGGAGGGGGTGAAGACGGTGTTGGTGACGACCAACTTGGCTCCTCACGGGTAAGGACTGGGCCTCAGTGCCACTGGGACCATGCAGGGCTTAGGCCGGTTTGACCCTGGGGTGGCGGGTGAGTCCAGGGTTTCTCTACTTATGGTTATTCTAAAACTGGACTCAGTGTCTGTAAGTAGAGAGCATGAAGAGGGAACGGAAATCTTGCACTGGCTGAATCCAGCTGTAGATGCTATGAGGACGCTTCATTCTCTCCTGTGGGGACACGGCCTGTGCTCTTCATGTGCTGAAATACATGCTGCTTTCTCTTCTGTTGAGGTGAAACAGCAAGGATGGTTGGGAACTATGTTTCAGAAATGAAGCAGAAGAAACAGTGATTTTCTTGACATTCTTCAAAAAACTGTTTCTTCCTTAACTTCCTACCAGACGTTCATGTCAAATGTTAGTTTGGAAGGGCTCACATTTGCCCAAATTGCCAGCTTTCTTCTGCTGGCCATAGGTGGGGCTGTGAGGAGGTGGCCGTATGGCTCCTGGCCAAGAAGGGCATCCCTGCCCCACTGGGGTGCTGGGGGCTTTCTGGGTGAGGGGCTGCTGAGTCCTCATTTGCTCTGTAGGGGCTGAGCCCTTGGGCTAGGACGGCCTTCCCAATCTTCTGTCTTTGGCATCACTGTGGAGTCCTCAGGCTGACCTCAGATGTCACTGAGGGGAAGCTTTTGACTTTCTCCCTGTGGGGAGGGGCAGCAGGCGGTCTGACGGCCTTGGTTGGGATGTGTCACCTCTGTCATCCGGTCTCCTGGTGTCTGGACATCTTCACCTGACATTGTCAGCATCTGTAGAAGAATATGTCTGTCTTCTCACTTGTCCTGTAGACCCATGGCCAAGCACAGGTTTAGGGGTGGAACCAAGACTGCCCCTTGGCAGGAAGTTACAAAATATCATGGCGGTTTCTGTGTCGGCTGCAGTCTGTCTTCTAGTCTGGTCACTTGTCTACCTCTCACCTCTTCCTGAACCCTGTGGTCTCATCCAGGGGTGGCATCTGGCCCAAGGCCATGGCCTCACAGGCTCCACTGGGTCTGGGTGAGTTGAGGCTTCTTGGAGGTAACGCCTCCTGATTTAAAGACCTCTGAACTAAAACTGCAGACTCCCTTGGTGGTGCCTGTGGCTCAGTGAGTAGGGCACCGGCCCCATATACCGATGGTAGCGGGTTCAAACCTGGCCTCGGCCAAACTGCAACCAAAAAATAGCCGGGCGTTGTGGCGGGCGCTTTTCGTCCCAGCTACTCGGGAGGCTGAGACGAGAGAATCGCATAAGCCCAAAAGCTGGTGCTGTGAGCCGTGTGACGTCATGGCACTCTATGGGCGGCAAAGTGAGACTCTGTCTCTACAAAAAAACCCAAAAAACTGCAGATTCCCTCTTTGCCTCCCACGATGACAGCAAGACCGGGCAGGCAGCTGGTGGGTCCTTTTGAAAAGCCACCTTGCCGAGCTTTTGAGGCGGGCCCTTTGCTGGATGTGGCCTTAGAGCTCTGCAAGGCTGGAAGAAAGTCTTACATCCCAAGCCCATTTCTTATGTGCCAGTCTTGCCAGCTGGGCCTGGGGATATAAACTGTCTGATTCCTGTTAATCCCTGTGCATTTTTTGTTTAAGAGAATGATTATCTAGCTCCCAAGAAGCCAATGGGTGCTTTCTGCCTTCTGCCTACGTGTCCCTTATGAGGCCCACATACTAACTCGAGCGTTTCCTGGTTTTTCACCTCCTCTGTTCCCGCACATTGGCTCTTCCCACCCCCTGTAGCTTCTGCTTGGCCTTGTCCCCAGCCCAGCCTCCGCCTCCCCAGCCACGGCAACACCATGTGGGTGACAGCACACCCACTCCTGGTTCTGTTTCTGTGGTAGTTTGCTGCATAACAAACTATCATGAAACCTCTTCGGTTAAATGACAGACATGTTGTTTCTAAAGATTTTCTGGTTCAGGCCAGTGCTCCTGGGCCCCACTGGGTGCTGTGCGGTATCTGGAGGCTCTCTGCATTAGGCCCTCACCTGCCAGGATATGTCTGGGTGTGTTCAGCCTGCTTGGGAGCCGCAGGCCTCCTGGCCTAGCAGGAGCTTATTGGTCAGCCCACGGTTAAGTAGGGGTAGGCGATGGTCCCGTCGTCATGAAGGAGCCACAGCAGTCAGGGTCTTCCAGGCAATGGCTGTGTCGTTAGGATGCTGAAGCATTGCCCTCGGTCGGCTGTCAGGCACAGTAGAGGCTGTGTGTGTCTTTCCCTTTGTTGAGAGGGCCCCTGCAGCCATAGAAGCAGGTCTTCTCAGGGCCCCAGGACCCTCCCTCCTCCTCTTCTACAGGAAATCTCACCCTGCTAGTTGGAAGTTGAGATTTAGTCTTGTTATATGTTTTTATAAAATGTGGGGGAGTGTAAGGGAGTTAATTGCTTTGTGGGTGCAGATTTCTTTCCTGGTTGGTTATTTGGGAAGAGTCTGGAAGCTGCCTTTGCCCACTGCTCTGCGTGGTGATGGGCGCACGCACTTTGTGCACAGCAGCAGCAGTCCACAACACAGGTCTGCTGTGAGTGTCATGGACATTTTCCAAATGAAGTTTGTTGAAGTGCAGATGCCAGTTCTTAGGTTCTCTCTCTCTTTTTTTTTCTTTCTTTTTTTTTTTGAGACAGAGCCTCAAGCTGTCACCCTGGTAGAGTGCCATGGCATCACAGCTCACAGCAACCTCCAACTCCTGGGCTTAAGCAATTCTCTTGCCTCGGCCTCCCAAGTAGCTCGAAATACAGGCGCCTACCACAATGACCAGCTATTTTTTGGTTGTAGTTGTCATTGATGTTTGGCAGTCCGTGGGCTGGATTCGAGCCCACCAACTCTGGTGTATGTGGCTAGGGCCTTAGCCATTTGAGCTATAGGCGCCGAGCCTGGGTTCTCTCTTGAGGGTGGTGAGGGCCTCTCAGCATTGTCCTGAGAGGGTCACTCCTGCTATCTGTGCTCAGCACACTAGTGTGTCTGTGGAGCAGAGGGTGGGTGAGTGGCAGCTGTACTGTGGGGAAGGCCACAGTGCCACCATGTGTCCAGCCCTTGGTGGCCTCAGGCCCTTCTCTGTGTAGTGTCTCTGTGGTGAGGTTTGCATAAGGACCAGAGTCTGGCTTATCAGAGCTTCTCTGCCCTCAGAACTGGTCCTGGCTGCTAGCTAAGGACTCACTGCTGCCTGTACCACCATGCTCTGCTCCAGCCGAGTCCTGGCTTAGCGAGCATGTCCTCTGAGCTCTCCTTGCAGTTCCACTGCTCTCATGTTATATGTACAAAGAACAGACTCCATGTTTGTAGTTTTTTTCTGAGAGAGCGCCTCACTCTGTCACCCTGGGTAGAGTGCCATGGTGTCACAGTTCACAGTAACCTCAGACTCTTGGGCTCAAGCAGTTCTCCAGTCTTAGCCTCCTAAGTAGCTGTGACTACAGGTTCTTGCCACAATGCTCAGCTAATTTTTCTATTTTTAGTAGAGATGGGGTCTTGCTCTTGCTCAGACTGGTTTCCAACTCTTGAGCTCAAGCAATCCACCTGCCTCAGCCTCCCAGAGGGCTGGGATTGCAGGAGTGAGCTACCATGCCTGGCCCATTTCTTCCATTTCTGAGCTAAATTAGGAAAGTGTAACAGAAGTTCCATAGAGAGCAGCATCAACAAAAAGTGTTTAAAGGATGCTATTTGCTGTAGACACTGTGCTCAGGGACCCTGATCTTCTCTTTTCCTTTCACCATGTGCCAGGGGCGACCTGACGGAGGACCACATGGAGACGGAGAGTGCAGCCGCCGCAGCTGCTGCTGCCTTCACAGCCTCCTCACAGCTCAAGGAAGCCGTGCTAGGTAGGGGGTCATGTACCTGCAGGGCAGCTGCCACTGCCTGCAGCTGCTGAGACGAGCAGAATAGGTCAGCCCCAGAATTCCCAGGGCTCTCTGCTTGGAGGTTTTGTTTCCTTCTCAGTTTCTTTTCTTTTCTTTTTTTTTTTCTCAGAGCTTCAAGCTGTTGCCCTGGGTAGAGTGCCATGGCATCACAGCTAGCAGCAGCCTCCAATTCCTGGGCTTAAGCGATTCTCTTGCCTCAGCCTCCCAAGTAGCTGGGACTACAGGCTATAATGCCCAGCTATATTTTGGTTATAGGTGTCGTCGTTGTTTGGCAGGCCCAGGCTGGATTCAAACTTGCCAGCTCTGGTGTATGTGGCTGGCGCCGTAGCCGCTTGAGCTACAGGCACTAAACCTCCTTCTCAGTTTCAATACCTGTTTGGCATATGCTTGTTTGTCATAAGTCTCAGTGAGTTGTAGCAAAAATTCTTTAGTATTTTTACACCTGTAGTATTTTTCTGTTGCCCAAGATTAAAGGCCCTATAATCTTTAAAACCTTACATTTCCCTAGAATAGTTTCAAATAAAACTGATTTTATTTCTTTTTTTCTTTTTTTTTGAGACAGAGCCTCAAGCTGTTGCCCTGGGTAGAGTGTCTTGGCATCACAGCTCACAGCAACCTCCAACTCCTGGGCTCAAGCGATTCTCCTGCCTCAACCTCCCAAGTAGCTGGGATTACAGGCGCCTGCCACAAAGCCCGGCTATTTTTTGGTTGCAGCCGGCATTGTTGTTTGGCGGGTCTGGGCTGGATTCGAACCTGCCAGCTCAGGTGTATATGGCTGGTGCCTTAGCCGCTTGAGCCACAGGCGCCGAGCCCTGATTTTATTTCTTTTAAGTGGCTCTTCAACTGAACCACAGTTTAATGGAATCATATTAATGCTCTATAGTTAGTCTCTTTGGCCTGGGGGCTGTACCTTCCCACCATAGTTCTTTCTTGGGCCTTCCTGATTTTAAATTTTTGTTCCCGGATTGACAGCTATTTTCTGCATGTACAGGAAGTGCTTGGAGAGGTTGTAACTGACTTTCTGTCTTTGCCCTTTCCTGTTAATGTGTCCGTGAGAAGTGAAGATGGCAGAAGAGGGTGAGAACCTTGAGGCTGAGATCGTGTACCCCATCACCTGTGGGGACAGCAGGGCCAACTTGATCTGGAGGAAGTTTGTGTGTCCTGGTATCAACGTGAAGTGTGTTCAGGTAAGGGGATTCTGTTTGGAAGAATTCACCTTTTCTCAGGTTTCAAGTAATTTCCACAAATTTCCAAGGAAAGGAGCAACTCACAGTAAAACACAAAATGCTAGACACACAGACAAGAGCCCCAGTGAGCGTGCAGAGGCAGGCAGCAGAGTCGGGCCACAACCACTCAGGTGTTGGCATTTTAGATATGGATATAAAATAATTATATTTAATTTATATTAGGAAATAAAAACATGAGTAAAACAGCAGATTTGACAAAAACAACTGGAAAAAACAAGGTTAACATTAAACACAGCAGCCAGGACTTATAGCAGATCAGATGTAGCTGAAGAGATAATTAGTGAACTGGAAGATAGAACTAAGAAATCATTTAGAGTATAGTGATAGAAATAAAAATAGAAGCTGGCTTGGTGCCTGTAGCACAGAAATAAAAATAGAAGCATGAGAAAGTCTAATTCATCTGTTAAAGTTGTGGAAGGGGAAGAGAGAAAGGCTGAGAACTTTTTTTTTTTTGTACAGACAGAGTCTCACTTTATGGCCCTCAGTAGAGTGCTGTGGCCTCACACAGCTCACAGCAACCTCCAACTCCTGGGCTTAAGCGATTCTCTTGCCTCAGCCTCCAGAGTAGGTGGGACTACAGGCGCCCGCCACAACGCCCGGCTATTTTTTGGTTGCAGTTTGGCCGGGGCCGGGCTTGAACCCGCCACCTTCGGTATATGGGGCTGGCGCCCTACCGACTGAGCCACAGGCGCCGCCGGCTGAGAACTTTTATAACCAAGGAAAAAGAGCAGTGCCCAGTGCAGGAGCCCTGACCAAGGCCAAGCTGGATGAACAGACCCTCACTGCCTCCATGTGGGGAAGTTTATCACCAAAATACTGATAGTCATGGATTATAATTCAAGCGACATAAAATCTATGGGGTGTGCTAGTGTCCTGTGCCATGTTAGGGAGTCATGTGTGCACGTGTCATTTACGGAGTAAACTGTACAGAAGCAGTTTTCCAAGTCCTGTCTGGAGGAGCAGAGGGTCACACAGCCTCAGCCCAGCCAACCCTGCTGGGCTCCCTCAGGTCAGGGGCAGCACTTGTGTCTGAGGCCACAGAGCCCTTCTGCATGGCAGCCACTACACCAATGGCATGGGTCATTGTTTTACCAACGTTCTGCAGGGATTGGGCAAGAGAGAAGGGTGACCCCACCTGCCCCTCGGAGCTGATCCCAGATTGCTATGCTCCCTCCACAGTATGACGAGCACGTGATCAGCCCGAAGGAGTTTGTGCACCTAGCAGGGAAGTCCACCCTGAAGGACTGGAAGAGGGCCATCCGCATGAACGGCATCATGCTCAGGTGGGCGGTGCAGGGCACTCAGTGGCTACTGCTTCTCCTTTTCTTTTGAGATTTTTGGACCAAGTCTGTTGGGACGTGGTGGGTGTTGACAATCTCCTAAGTGTCTGCACCTCCCCACATCCCTCCCAACAGGGACACTGTCAGATGTTTAGAATTTTTTTTGTCAAATATTTTAATTTCCACCAATTTTTACCTGGAATCCTTGTGGCTATTTCACTTTCAGAAAGTTAAGGGTACAGTCTAAGTGTTCGTGCATCAGATAGCCATCATGTTTTATCCCTTAGGATGGCTTTTTATAGTAGTCTCTGTTTTTGTCCTTTTTATCACTTTTTCTGGACGTAAACCAGGTGTGTGCAGTTGGTTTCTTTGTGACTCGTGAGCCACAGCCAGCGTCTGTGTGCTTAGAGCAGTGGTTCTCAACCTGTGGGTCGCAACCCGCAGAAACTATATTAAAGGGCCATGGCATTAGGAAGTCTGAGAACCACTGGTGTAGAGGGTGCAGACACCACAGGGCTAGTGGGTGTGGCTTCTGTCATGCCATTCTGATCAAGGGCGCTGCTTTGTGTGGGAGTTGGAGCCTATCTGCAGTCCTCCCCCTGGCATTCGGCCCTGTGTGCTATGCAGCCTTGATTCTTTAGAGCCTGGTGGTTCAGCGGTGGAGACACCCAGTGCAATTGCTGCGCTTGAGCCAGCCCAGCTGGCACATGAGGTCTGCCTGCTGGGGCAGGGGAAGCAGAACATCCTGGAAGGGCCCAGCCTCACAGTGAGGGTGAGCATCTTCAGGACCTGTGGCCAACACTCTTGACCTCCTTCCTATGGCCACTGAGGGCCTGGGCAGCTGCTGATCCCGATGCCCAGAGCAGAGTTCTCTTGGCCTTGGGGGGGCCCCACATGGGCAGCATCCCTGCTGGGCCCTGCCCCCATGTGTGTGTGTGTGGGGCATGTCAAGCATCTGGATAGGCTCTCTGACTCTGGGCCTCACCCAGACACCTGTGGTTCTCTATCCCTGCCCAGGAAGATCATGGATTCTGGGGAGCTGGACTTCTACCAGCATGACAAGGTCTGCTCCAACACCTGCCGCAGCACCAAGATTGACCTATCAGGGGCCCGCGTGGCCCTTAGCAGCCCTGCATCTGCCGAGTACATCCCCATCACGCCTGCTGCGGCTGATGGTAGGTGCATGGGGCCGCCTGCTGGTCAGGACCGCCCCTCCTGGCCTGGTCTCAGGAGTCTGCCCCTGCAAGGGCCCTGCAGTCAGGGGTCAGCCTCCTCCTGCCTCACAAGGGGACTGGCTGAATTGCTGTTTTCATCACAGGGAGATTGAAGTCCATGTCTTTTTAAGTCTTTTGTGTCCTGATGGTTCACATGTGGTGAAGGACATAAGGGCATGAAGGACCCTGGACCCCCCCCCCACCTCCTCCTCCCACCCCATGGCCCTGTTCCAAATGGAGCTGCCCCCTCGTCACTGCGGCGGTCAGTCTGGTGTCTCCCCCCAGCCTGCCATGCTGGGCGTACTCCTCAGTGTCCCTGCTGCTTGGGGTTTTGGATGATGCCATTCTTCCATGGTGATATCTGCCGTTCTAAACTGTAGAAAGATTAGTCTCTGGAATTCTCTTCAGCTTCATGAATAAATTATTCTTAAAAGGGAAGTAAAAGTGAAATTAAGTCCTGGGTTCCCTGGCCATGTCATTGGTGATCTCCGGCAGTATTGTATTTCCAGTGATGCCATGTGCAATTGTCCCAGGATGCCCCTCCACAGTGTGGGCTGGAGTGTGTTTCTGGGTGACCAGGGACATCCTTGTCACCAGCCCAGACAGGGACCAGTGGAGGCTCTTGACCTGTCCCTTACCCTCCACCCTGGGCACTTCCTTATGCCTCGCCAGAGCAGGTGACAGGTTGCAGAGCTGAGTGCTGAGATGGTGCACTGAGTGCCGAGTCCTGGGTGAGATGTGCACTGAGTGCTGAGTCCTGGATGAGATGGCCAGGACTCTTCAGTACTATAGGCAGGGCTGGTCTTTGTTGGCCCTTCCTTGGTCAGTGGTTATGGTTTGCAGCCATCAGGGAGGAGGTGGTTTAGCTGCACCAAAGCCACAGTCTGGTTGCTGGGGTGGTTGGGGTAGAGCCCCTCCAGGAGGTGTGTGAAACCAAGAGGCAGTGAGGGTTGGTCAGGAGTTCCCGGTGGGTTGTGGGGACCCAGGCCCAGCCTTCTGTCTGTCCACCCTCCTGATAGCAGCCTTGGTGATTGGTCCAGCAGACCAGCCCTATTAACACTATCTCCCAGGCCAGGATCAGGTTTCCTGAACCCTTCAGCTGGTGTCCTCTCTGCTTAGGCAAGGCAAAGTTAGGTTTAGGGTTTAGCTTTTCCGATGATTTGGTTTCTTCGGCCTGAAATCTCTAAGAACCTTTGACTTGGTTATTATGTAGTCAATAAAGGAATTATATGCCCAGATCATGAAAAACATTCATTCCTGCCCCTCGTGATTCCAAATATGCAATAATATTCACCACCCCGATACACTTAACGAATCTGGGAAGCGCAGCATGAGGTTGGAAATTCTCCTCAAACATGGACCTGTTTAGAGATGGGTTTAAGCCAGGCACAGAGTCACATGTAAACTGGGCCAGCAGTTATGTTTTTCGCCACTAAAATGGGCTTTTAACAGATAAAGCAAGATAGACTGTTGGTGTCTGTCCCAAAGTCCCACCTGATAGATGCTAAGGCATCTGATTTACAATGGCACCAGGGAACATGGCATAAAGGTGTGAGGCAAGGTCCAGCCATGGAGTAGCTCAGCTGAAGGTTGTGCCTCACTGCAGGATTGCACACAGAGGCCCACCTGGGATGGGTGTGAACCCAGCAGGAAGAGCAGGCTGTGGAGGGCTATTGGAACCCAGGCAATGAGGTCAAGCGGTGGCTGTCCTGCTCTTCCCTGTGGTGTGTTTGACTTAAAAGTCCGTGCCTGGTTACTTGGGAGGCTGAGGCAAGAGAACTGCTTGAGCCCAAGAGTTTGAGGTTACTGTGAGCTATGACACCATGGCACTCTACCAAGGGCAAAAAAGTGAGACTGTCTCCAAAAAAAAAAGTCCATACCTGACTATGCCAGCTTGTGCCAGTCAGTTGTGTGAGTATGGTGGGCAGGGGAGGTGCACTGCAAGGGGCTGGAGGAGGCAGGTGTGGATCTGCCACTGGTCCTGTGCTCAACGAGCCTCCTCTTGGCTGCAGTGAATGGGTCTCCTGCGACCATCACTATAGAGACCTGTGAAGACTCTGGCGACTGGACGGCGACCATCGGAGGTATGGAGTCCCCCATGGGGTTCTCAAGACCAAAGGGCTGGGTGTTGTGATTCCATGCCTGCCACAGGCCACATGGGCTCCAGGAGTCAGCTGGGCTGGGGGCCTGCACAGATAGGCAGGCTTTGGCCACTGTCCTGGAAGCTCCCAGGCCGAGCCCTGTGGCCAGCCTGCAGGACATAGGTGTTGTAACATGGGTGGGCAACAGGGGCCCACCTCAGTACAGCATGCTGCTGACCCAGGTGGTATCCTCTGCTGTCCCCTGCACTTCCCCATGGTGGCTGCCCTATTGCAGGGGCCCTTCCTGCCCACCGAGCCTCCTCCTTCCCTCACAGATGACACATTTGCCTTCTGGCGGGGTCTGAAGGACGCAGGCCTGCTGGATGAGGTTGTGCAGGAGTTCCACCAGGAGTTAACGGAGACCATGAAGGGCTTGCAGCGGCGGGTCCAAGACCCCCCCTTGCAGCTCCGAGGTAAGGGGCTCCTTGCAGCCAAGCCGGGTAGTGATAACAGTGGTAGGGGCTCGGCCCTACTCCCCCATGCCCTCTGAGTGGCCAGAGTGGAGGCTGAGGCCGAGCGCCAGGCATGGGAAGGTCTCTTGCATGTGTCTCTGTTGAGTGGGGCTCCTCTTGACCATGGTATCCTGCAGAGCCTGCCCATCTGGGGTTCTTGCCCTTGGGGGCTGGGTCCTCACAGCATTGTACACTGCTCCTTCAGATGCTGTGCTCCTCAACAACATTGTGCAGAATTTTGGCATGCTGGACCTGGTGAAGAAGGTACTGGCCAGCCACAAGTGCCAGATGGACCGCTCACGGGAGCAGTATGCCCGGGACCTAGCAGGTACTCCAGCCGCACCATGGGCTCCCCCCTCTGCAGGTTTCTCTGAGCCTCAGCCTGGAGGGCCAGGCCATGAGCACCCACAGCTGTCATGCACGGAAACGGTAACTTGAGTATTGCAGAGACTTCATGGGGATGTGCAGGTCACCTCCATGAGCTAGCATTTCTGTGGGGAACCAAGCAGTCCTGACAGAAACTGATAGCAGGTGGAGGGACCACCCTAACCCCAGGGCCAAGCTTGCCCCTGTGACGTCCTGTGCACTTTCCCTGAGCTTGTCCCTGCCTGGGACCTGCCATTTGCATGTGTGTGAGTTTGACACAGACTCCTTAGAGAAGCTGCTTGACCTGCCTCTGTCTCCATATGTGTGAGAGCAAGGGATGGTCAGAACATGGGAAAACTCTCAGAAGTGTCGGACAGCACTGTCACCTGGGCAGTGGGTCCAAGCAGGCCTGATGCACCTTGTGGGTCCGCAGTGGCATGCTGTCTGCTCTGTCCCCATCCCCTGCAGTGACACTGTCTGACTTTTCCCCGCCACCCATGGTGATGCTGTCTGCCTCTTCCTTGTCCCCTGTGATGATGTTATCTTCCCTGTCCTCCATTCTGTCCCCATAGCCCTGGAGCAGCAGTGTGACGAGCACCGCCGTCGTGCCAAGGAGCTCAAGCACAAGTCACAGCACCTTAGCAACGTGCTCATGACACTGACGCCTGTGTCCCTTCCCCCCCCAGTGAAGCGGCCCCGGCTGGCACGGGCCACGTCAGGACCTGCTGCTGTGGCCTCACAGGTGCTCACCCAGTCTGCCCAGATTGCACTGGGCCCAGGCGTGCCCGTCTCGCAGCTGACCAGCGTGCCACTGGGCAAAGTGGTGTCCACTCTGCCCTCCACCGTCCTGGGCAAGGGCTCCCCTCAGGCTCCTCCCGCCAGCTCTCCCACCTCCCCGCTGCTTGGGGGTTACACAGTCCTGGCCTCCTCGGGCTCTACATTCCCCAGCACTGTGGAGATTCACCCGGACGCATCCAGCCTGACAGTCCTGAGCACGGCCGCTGTGCAGGACGGCAGCACAGTGTTCAAGGTGGTCAGCCCATTACAGCTGCTTACCCTGCCTGGTCTGGGCCCCACCCTACAGAACGTGGCCCAGGCATCGCCTGGGGGTAGCACCATTATGACAGTGCCTACAGGGGCTGCCCCAGGGCCCGAGGAGCACACGGCCACCATCGAGGTAGCCACCATGGCAGAGGACCACGAGCAGAAGTAGCTGGCAGAAGCGAGGCCCCTGGGGCGGACAGAGCTGCTGCCTCTCCTCAGGTGGAGCACAGTGCCCTGGCACAGGGCTGGCTCGGGTGGGCGGGTCATGTGGGCTGCTGAACCAAAGAGAGGAATCACCAAACATGCAGAGAAGAGAGAGCCGAACGATAAGAGCAACCTGGGAATTGGTCTCCAAGTTCAAACTTCTTCCCCCTTTTTCTTGGGAAATATATTTTTCCATCTGTTGCTTGTTAATGCTGTTAACACACTGGGCCTTGATTAGGAACCAGGTGGACAAGGACAGGAGGGCCTGGGTGCTGCCAGGATGGAGAGAGCAGAGCCAGGTGCCAGGCGCCCAAGACCCTGAAGGCACTGGCGGTGCTGCAGCCCTGCTGGGCACTCCCAGGGTCAGTGAGGCCCCTGTGCTGGCTGGGCAACATTACTCACATGTCTTGGGAACCTCACCCAAGTGTGGAATCCCTGGATCCTATGGATTTGGTTTCTTCCCACAGTTTTCTGTAGGTTTAGTGTAGCTGGAGCCCTGTTCTGCCTGTGTGGGAACATGCACTGTGGGGTTGGAGTGCAGATCTGGGTGGGCTCTCATCTTCCCACCCAGCAGGTGCTTAGGTATCTGAGGGGCCGCACAGACTAGGTGTGGTCCAAGCGCCATGGCACATATACTGTGGGTCTAGGAAGAGTTAAATTTATGGCATTTTCAACCAAAACAATGCTGAGTGCCTAGGCTTCTCAAGTTAGCTCTGGGAGTGGGCCTAGAGTTTGTGAGTCCACCTGACCAGGTATGGAGTCCTAAGTGGTCTCCCTGAGATGGCCACTCTGGGGCCCGAGATCATGGGTGCATCCCTAAGATGTGGGTCCTGGGGCGGAGGCGTGAGTGGAGGAGAAGGCTCCGTGCAGAATTTGCAAGTGTGTGGCCCCATGTGCAGCCTGCTCATGGGGCCACCTGACTCAAGTCCTGAGGCCCCTGGGAATGACACATGGTGTCCCTGGTCCAGGGGAGAGCCCAGGGCAGACTGGCTAGGGCCAGCTGGGAAAAGTATGGCCCAGGCACACCTGCAGGGCTGTCCCACCTCCAGGCCACAGCCCTGAAGCCTAACCTCTCAGGGGCAGCACACCCCAGGGCTCCTACTGTCTCCTGTAGGCTGGAGGCCCCTCTCCTGGGGGCCCTGCAGTGGGAGGCAGCTGCTCTGGAGGGAGCTGTCCAAATATCCATCCATGGAGTGCCCCAAGCCCCACTTAGCACTGCTGTGATGGGGCCTGTCCTGCCCCACCCTTGTCAGGCTACTGAGTTTTTCTCTTTTTTGCTTTCTTCCTGTTGCATTTCTATATGTTGTTACAAGTCAGCTGGTTTCAGCTGGTCAGCTGGTTTATGTGTTTGTGTACATACTCCTTTTTTAAACTCATTTTTACTCAAGTGTGAATCTTGTCATGGGTGGCAGTGTGGCCCTGGGCTTCTGCAGGGCCCTGTTTCCACCCACCAGCTCAGCTGTGTGACCATGGGGCTCTCTGGCCCAAGAGTTGGGACTTCCACAGGCTTCCCCTTGTCAGGGTCACATGTGCATCTCCCTTCACAGCTGCCCCCAAGTTGAACTTGAAGTGGGTTGTGGGTCAGTTCTTTCCATCAAAAGGCAAGGGTGGGACCTGTTCTGCCCCTGCCCCTCAGTTGGAGGGGACTGACCAGAGGTTGATGTCGTAGCCCTGTAGGAATAACCCTCAAACCAGCTTTGGGATTAGCGCTCAGCTGCCCATTCTAGTGGGCTGGGTGGCCATTCCCAGGGCTCCCACAAAGCCACATGCAGCTGCTCTTGGCAGGGGCTCCATGCTCAGGGTTGTTGGCACTGCCTTTGTTCCCACTGGCAGGCCCCCGTGCCCCTCAAGGTCCTCTGGGCTCCCCAGATGGCTGCACTCCTAGGACCCCTTTGTCCTGCCCCTTGGGGTCTGAGCAGGACGCAGAAGGGAAGCCCTCTCGGCCACCTGCCAGACACAGGTTTTGTGTCTGCCTTTGGTCTGGTGTCCTGAGCAAGTAGGTTGGGTTGATTTTTCAGAGGGTAAGAACTCCATCTGCTCAAAGGCAGCCTGGGGAAGGGCCACGTTTGAGTTCTGCTTTGTATGTTGTTTTGCAAGTATCTGCTTGGTACTTTGATTTAAAATAAAAACATTTTTCATAGTTTGTGTGTCTGTCTCTTAACACAAAAGGTTATGGAGATAATTGAATAAAATTTGAAAAACACCCAGTATGGACAGTACCAGCTTACTCCAGGCTCCTCACATGCACCCACATACTCAGCCTTTGCACAGTGTTGTCTAGGGGCTGCGGCGTCCCTCCAGCTGTCTCTTGATCAAAACCATTTGCGTAATAGCCCAGGTTCAGTTTGCATTCCTTGTTCCCTGCCAGGGGCTTGACAGATGGATTCTAAGGAAACGCTGCAGATGGGGCAGCTAATAAGTGTCCCACGGGGCTCTGGTTTGAGGCTGTCTGCGAATTGCTGGGGTGAACAGAGTGAGGATGGGCTGGACTCCACCTGATCTGAGGCTGGAGTCAGGGTCACCTCCACCTGGGCCATGGGCCTCTGCTGGACAAGATGGTGAGGAGCTGGACAAGATCCCCTCAGGTGAGGAGCTGGACAAGATCCCCTCAGGCCTCGTGTGGTCCTCTGTCCTGCACCTGCCCCTCCTGTCCTGATGGGGCACCTGCCCCAGGGCTGTAGGAGGTGGGGTAGCCAGACACACAAACCCACACCACTGATGGAAGCTTGATGTGGCCCATAGGCCAGGGTGATGTGTGCTCTGAAAGTCAGAGAGTGGTCAGAGCCTTAGGGTGTGGGGCTTAAAGCTGCCTCCTGGTGACTGGTGTCTGCCCCCAGATGCTGCCGTCTGATGGGCACTGGTCCGGGTGAGTCCGTTGCTGCAGTGAAGAGCTGACCACGTCAGTGTGCCCATTCAAGTCTTCAGGCTGCACCTCCCAGGTGTCTGCTCCTCAGGTCTCATGAGTCAAGACAAGTTCCTGCTCCATGTTGTCCCCTAACCTATTTCACTGTCATGCCTTGAGTGAGGCACCAGTGTGTACCCAGTTGCTCAGCCCCTTCCTGTGATATGTTTCCCCTCCTCGTTGGTCAAGTCCCATCCTGTAGCCAAGATAACCCTGGCTCCTGCCTCTGGTCTCTTAATTCCCTGCTGTCCGTTCCCTGCCCGCGGCCCCAATTGTCCCTTTGGCCTAGGCAAGGGTTGCACTTATTCATACACCCTGTGAACACTTTCCACTCTTGACACTTCTTGGGGTTTTGCGAGCTCAAGAGTCACCTCTGGTGCCTACCAAGTGGATGTTCCCAGGTTTAGGCCCCAGCACCGTAGAGGGTAAAGGAGTGGAGAGTAGGCAGCGGCTGAGTCACATCCCCTTGTCTGGTTGTGCTGAGGTCTGCCCATTCACCTGCCATTCACTTGCTGAAGGACACTTGGTGGCGGGCAGTGAGTGAAGCGGCTATAGACAACCATGTGCAGGTCTCTGTGGACATGTTTTCAACTCTTTTGAGTAAATACCAGGGAACACAATTGTGGGATTGAGTGGCGAGGGTACATTTGGTTTCACAAGAAACTGACAAACTTCCACAGCAGCTGCTCTGTAGTGCCTGCCCAGGCCGCAGTGAGTGAGTGAGGCTCCCATCACATTGCACCCTCCAGCCTTCGTGTCCTCATTGTTTTTTTTTTTTTTTCAATTTGGGCCATTCTGGTAGGTGTGTAATTGTGTCTCATTGTCTTACTCTGTAAATCCCTAGTGACACACGGTGTGGAGCTTATTTTCATATGTGTATTTGCATCTGTGCATTTTCTTTGGTGAGGTCTGTTCAGATTTTTTCTTCCTTTCTTTTTTTTTTTTTGGAGACAGGGTCTTACTCCATCACCCTGGGTTGAGTGCCGTGCTGTCACAGCTGACAGCAACCTCAAATTCTTGGGCTGAAGTGATTCTCTTGCCTCAGCCTCCTGAGTAGCTGGGACTACTCAGGAGGAGCCTGCCACAACACCTGGCTAGTTTTTCTATTTTTAGTGGAGACAGGGTCTCGCTTTTGCTCAGGCTGGTCTTGAACTCCTGAGCTCATAGGATCCTCCCACCTTGGCCTCCCAGAGTGCTGGGATCACAAGTGTGAGCCCCCACGTCCAGCTGTCTATTCAGAACTTTTGCCTGTTTTTTGATCAGGTTGATTATTTTCTTACTGTTGCATTTTAAGAGTCCTTTACCTATTTTGGATATTGATCCTTTATCAGATATGCCCTTTGCAAATACATTTTTCCTAGGTTGTGGTTTGTCTTCTTATTTTCTTTCTTTCTTTTTTTTTTTTTTTAATATAGAGCCTCAAGCTGTCACCCTGGGTAGAGTGCCGTGGCATCACAGCTCACAGCAACCTCCAATTCCTGGGCTTAAGTGATTCTTTTGCTTCCCAAGTAGCTGGGACTAGAGGCACCCACCACAAGGCGCGGCTATTTTTTGGTTGTAGTTGTCATTGTTGTTTGGAGGGCCCGTGCTGGATTTAAACCCGCCAGCTCTGGTGTATGTGGCTGACGCCTTAGCTGCTTGAGCTATAGGCACTGAGCCTTGTCTTCTTGCTGTGTTCTGTCTGCATTTTTTGGCCTCTGGAACTTGTGGGCATTATAAGTGGTTCTTTTATGCCATTGAGTTTTAGGGTTATTTGTTACATAGCACATCAACTGGGACATGTTGTGTTGTGATCAGATTCCTTCCCTCTGAGCCACACATCTTGACATCTGGGAGGACCCAGATGTCCACTGTTTGGTGGCTTGAGGGCCAGACGTGGGGGACACCATCTGAGCAGTGCCCTCTCTGTTGGGACAGGCAAGGCAGGTGGTGTTCTGCATGTGGCGGGAGTTTCATGGGGCAGTTTGGCTTTGTCCTGGCCGGACTCCACGGGTTTCCAAGTCACATGTTATGTTATTTCCTCTGTTTGGGGCTCCTGTTCCCTGAGTGTACAACAAGTTTGTACAAACATCCTCCACACCTGGGTGGAGTAGAGTGGCTGCTGTCCGAGGTTCCTGGATTCACATAGGCCCTGGTCTCTGCCTTGGCGGTCCCAGTCTGGCTCCCATGCTGACCCCATGAGAGATTGAGGTGGGTGGTACCTTGGGTTTCTCAAGTCTGCTGCTGGACAATACTCAGCCACAGGTAGACGCCAGACCTCAGGCTCACAGGGGCCACAGAGTTTTGCTCCCACCAGCCACTTGCTTGGTTCCTCCTTCCTCACTGCCATCTGGTAATCATATAGGGTTGTGTCTGAGCATTTAGCCACATACATACTAATGCACACGTCCACACATGTAAAGACATACATTCACTGGTTGAGTTGTCATACATATAATGAAACGCAGAGAGGTCTGGTGTGGCAGCTCCTGCCGGTAATCACAACAGTTTGGGAGGCCAAGTCAGGAGGATCACTCACTTGAGTCCAGGAGTCCAGGCCACAGTGGGCTGTGACTGTGGCATTGTGCTTCAGCCTGGATTATGGAGTGAGATCACATCAAGAAAAAAAATTCTGGCTCGGCGCCTGTAGCACACTGATTACGGCGCCAGCCACATACACTGAGGCTGGCAGGTTCAAACCTGGCCTGGGGACAGTTAAACAATGACAACTGCAACAAAAAATAGCCAGGCATTGTGGTGGGCACCTGTAGTCCCAGCTTTTTGGGAGGCTGAGGCAAGAGTATCACTTAAGCCCAAGAGTTTGAAGTTGTTGTGAGCTATGATGCCACAGCACTCTACCAAGGGTGACAAAGTGAGACTGTCAAAAAAAAGAAAAAGAAAAACACCTAAAAACCTCAACATTTTATTTTCAAGTTTTAAGATTTTAAAATATTTGCATAGAATTCATCTAATATGTGGATTTTGGATGTGTTTTCTTTCAGTTAATGGCTTGCCTTTTCATTTTTCTCACAGGTATCTGGGAGGCCAATGTGTAGGCACAGTTGGTGCAGAACTGGCCCCCTGCAACTTGCAGGTCCGTTCGGTGGACAGGCCCATGATCAGCGCTTGAGAAGGTACTTTTTGTTTCTATTTGAGTAAAGACGTGCTCTTGATAAAAAAACCCACAGCTGTGACAGGGAGAGCAAATGGCGAGCCTCTCTTCCGTCCCAGCCAGCCACCCCGCTCGCTTCTGATTCTGTAACAGATTTTCATACATTTTTATACTTTTTGTACTCAAGGTGCATTCTTGTGCACCTTGATTTTCTTCTTTAGGAAGGAAATATCTCCATTTCAGAACACTTGAGATGGCTCCTTTTAAATGGTCTCAGACAGACTCTTTTATGGCATAGTGGTTGGGGAGTGGGAGCCGCCAGGTGCAAAACCAGCAGACCCCCCAGTGGTGGGCACTGGAGCGTCCAAGTGTATTGTGATCAGAAAGGAGGCTGCAGGCTGGGGGGGGGGGATGTCATGCCTGTAATCCTTACACTTGTGGGCTAAGGTGGGAGGATTTCTTGAAGTCAAGAAGCTGAGGCCAGCCTGGGAAACTGCAAGACTCTGTCTCTACAATAAAGAAAAAGAGAAGAGGCTGCCACGCCCTTGGTGCAGGTGCATCTACGGAAGCATGCTTGAAGGGAGTGTGCCCTGTGCTTTGGCAGGGCCTAGTTTGCTATGGTGGGGCTGCCACCGGCCAAGTGTGGTAGAGGATCAGGCACTGTAGCTTTTACTCATTGGAGAAGTGAGAATATTACCCAGTGGTTCTTTTTTTTTTTTTTGTAGAGGCACAGTCTCACTTTGTGGCCCTTGGTAGAGTGCCGTGGCCTCACCCAGCTCACAGCAACCTCCAACTCCTGGGCTTAAGCAATTCTCTTGCCTCAGCCTCCCGAGTAGCTGAGACTACAGGCGCCCGCCACAATGCCCGGCTATTTTTTGGTTGCAGTTTGGTCGGGGCCGGGTTTGAACCCGCCACCCTCGGTATATGGGGCCGGCGCCCTACCGGCTGAGCCACAGGTGCCGCCCTACCCAGTGGTTCTAATTTTCATTTTCTCAGAATGAGGTTGAATACTTTCACTACACTTAGAGCGACTTCTATTTCTGTGTGTCCTGAAATATTGGTTCACATCCTTTGCCTAGTTTTCTCCTGGAATCTTTTTCTGATTTATTGGCTCTTTAAGATAGTAATATACATTGAAGAAATTAGACTTTTAGCTGTGATATGAGCTGCAGTTATTATTATTATTATTATTTTTTTTGTAGAGGCAGAGTCTCACTTTATGGCCCTTGGTAGAGTGCCATGGCCTCACACAGCTCACAGCAACCTCCAACTCCTGGGCTTAAGCGATTCTCTTGCCTCAGCCTCCCGAGTAGCTGGGACTACAGGCACCCGCCAGAACGCCCGGCTATTTTTTGGTTGCAGTTTGGTCGGGGCCGGGTTTGAACCCGCCACCCTCAGTGTATGGGGCCAGCGCCTTACCGACTGAGCCACAGGCGCCGCCTGAGCTGCAGTTATTTTTATTTTCAGTTGGTATTTGGCTTTTGACTCTAATAATGGCGGGGTTTCCTTCCCCTATGTACATTTGATGTTTGAACATATCACAGGGATACTGGCACATATCTGACAACTGGTTTTCCAAGGACCAGAAAACAGGTGTTTGGTTGGCCTGCGTCATGTGTGCCCCTCGTGGCCAACCCAGGTGCACCCAGTCCTGGAGCTCTGACCAGGGATGGGCCCTCCCAGCACACCCCTGCAGCTGCCTGGGGTCCCACTGAGAAAGGCCTTTGCCGTTCCAAGATTTCTAATAAGCAGACATAGTCAACCTGGTTTCTTCTAGGACCTCTGTGGTTGATCATTTTCCTGAGTAAGTCTTCCGTCTGGGTAAAGACCTTCCTCCCATTTTTGTTTCAAGATGTTAAGCAGTTCTAACAAAATGTGTTGAATGAGATCTCTCCCCGAGGTCTGAAACACATCACAAGGTGGGACTCCTGTGTGCATTCCAGTCTATTTCCAGGCTCTCCACTCTGCCCTGGCCCTGCTCCTCCTTATGTGCCCACGCCATTTCTACGGCTTTGCAATGGGTTTAGTGTTCTGTAGTGCCAGTGTGCTGCACAATACCTTCCAAATAATCTTTTCACTTGCTTATGTCACGCTTTCCAAATACACTTTACAGCCTTTGACCGCCCCATCCTCCAGCTCCTCTTAGTATTTTTACTGAGATTGCATTAAATTCATCATTTATTTTTTCATTTTTTTGAGACAGAGTCTCACTATGTCACCCTTGATAGAGTGCTGTAGCATCACAGCTCACAGCAACCTCAAACTCTAGGGCTTAAGCAATTCTCTTGCCCCACCCTCCCAAGTAGCTGGGACTGCAGGTGCCAGCCACAGTGTCTGGCTATTTTTTTTTTTTTTATTGTTGTTGTTGCAGTTGTCATTGTTGTTTAGCTGGCTTGGGTTGGGTTTGAACCTGCCAGCCTTGGTGCATGTGGCCAGCACCATAACCACTGTGCTACGGGCGCTGAGCCAAATTCATAGATAATTTAGGAGGAACTGACATCTCTGTGATGTGACGTTTCCTGGAGAATGCAGTACCCACACCATGCTAACTACCTTCCTGTGTGTCTCTCAGGGACATTTCTAAAGTTATCCCTGGGTCTCTTGTTGTCACTGTTTTTTATGGACTCTCTTCCTCCCTTAGATATCCACACTTCATTAGTGCAGAGGCTCTTGGTGTAATTATTAATGGCACACCCAGCCATTAATAATGAGACAGGCCCACTGTGACCCCTTCCAACAGGGTGCCAGACTGGTTGTTGCAGGGAGATGTGACTAGTAATGACTATTGTTGATTAACATAGTTGGGAACAGCATAGGTGGGTGGTCCAGGCTGGGGGTCTCCATGGGCTTGCAGTCAACCTGTTGCCTGGGCTTGCTGGAGGGGCGTCCCCCAGAGCCAGAGACAGGGCCACCGCCTAGTGGGATCTGGGCTTTGCAGCCAGCCTGTGCTCAGCCTGCTCAGCCTTAGTGGGTCTCTACTTTTCAGGGCTGACAGTGGCCTGTCTCAGTGAGGGTGGGAGCCTGCCATGGACCAGGAGTCTTCTCCCTCCTTTTGGGGAGGAGGGTTCAGGCACAATCCCAACTCTCCAGTGAGCGTTTGAAGGAGGTGAATGTGATCTTTGATGCTTCTCCTCCTGCAGCCTTCTGCCCAACTCTCCGGGATGGGGTGCCCCACGAGGCACCTCTCAACCCCACCAGGGGATCAGCCCAGGGTTTGTTTCCCCGCATTTCCTGAGGCTCAGGGCAGCCAGGGGCTGGGCTGGCGGGGACCTGGGGGTATCACCACTTTGCCACAGGGGAAAGGCGGGGGAGGGGAGCACTCTCTTTTGGGGGCGGGGCAGGCAGGGCGGGGTGGGGGCAGTGAGGTAATTTCCGCGATCAGGCGTCAGAGGCTGAGTCGCTTGGGACAGAAACGAAAGTGATCTCGAAAGTCATCTCAGAGCGGGTTGGGACGCGGCCGAATGGGACAGCCTCGGTGGAGGGTGAGCGCAGCCGGGGCTCTGGGGCTGGGCTGGGGCTCCTTGCAGAGGGTGGATGCTGGGGGCCGGACCCCGGGGCGAGGTGAGTTCCACACACCTGGCCCGGAGACCCTTGGTCCCAGCCACAGCCGAGCGGCCACACAGCCCCTGGAAGGGGAGGCAGGGTAGTGTCCCAGCACCTTCCCTTCCTTAGCTTTGTGGACCCTCTGGCCTTGGACTTGTAAGTTTTCTTCTCAGTGGAGGGTTCCCAGACCAGGGCAGCCTCTGGGTGCATCTCCCGAAGTTTCCCATGAAAGTTCCCTTTGGACCCAGCCAGCCGCCTGGGGGGAGCTGTACTCCCTCCGTTTCAGCTGGGGTGGGGACCCTGATCCCTGCTTCTCCCTGGAACCCCTAGTGGGAGCTCTGTACAGACTCCCACCCGGGACCACCCACTGCTCAAGTCCAGGTGTGTGTGGGGGCCTCTGTTCCTGGGGGCCAGATGCTGATTACAGAGAAAGGGGTGTCGAGTCTTTGGAAGTCCAGGACTGGGAACCTGAGGGACTGTGGATGCAGAACCCTGGGGGCTGGTTCAGGCTCTGGAAGGTCGCTGGGGGGTCCCAGGATGCTGCCTTCCTGCAGAGCACAAGCCTGGAGACCCTTCAGAAGAGGGGTGGGGCTGGGTTCTGTCCAGTGGGCCCTGACTCCCTGGACAGGCAAGGCTGCTGCCCGACAGCTGTTCTCTTGGATGTCAGGTTGGGCAAGGGAGGGTTGTATGTCTCAGTCCCCTTCGGTTGGGGTCCCTCCAGCCTCAGCCTGGCCTTGCCTCTCCTGTCCTAGACTTCAGACCTTTGGACCTAATCCCAGTGGACCAGCTCAGCTCAGGAGCCTCAAAGCACACTTTGAAGACCCAGGCCAGTGTCAGAGATGGAGGCCCCAAGGTCCCGTCCACTGTTCAACAGCCCCACAGCCACCAAGGGCCCGTCCCTAGCCAAGCTGTGTGCCCAGGTGGACCTGTACCTTGGTTGCTCCCGCTGCGTGCAGCGTCTCAATGAGAGCACATACGTCCTGCGTGGGGTGGAGCACAGCTGCCCCCATGAGATCCTGCTGGCCCGATTCAAGCAGGCCACCAAAAGCAAGGTCTGGCGCAGAGTGGGCCGCAGGCCCAGCTTCCCGAGGCCTTCCCGCTATGATGTCTGTCGCTACTATAGCCCAGGGCTCGGCTGCCGGCGCCACGGGAACAAGTGCACCTTCGCCCGCAGCCGTGAGGAGGCACTGGTCTGGACCTTTGAGCGGGAGCACAACCTCCAGCGCGTGTGGCTGAAGGCTGCTGTGCAGGGCCAGGGCAGTGGGTCCCAGGGAGGGCCAGGAGGGTCAGACAGCTCAGCCGCCGCAATCCGAGTTGAGTTTGGCGGCCACTTTGAGCTGCTCTGCTCCCTCTGCTTCCGGTGCAGCCCCCAGCGCATCTGCCCAGTAGATCCCCAGGGCCGGTGCCCTGAGCATGAAGCCTGCCCCTCGCTCCTGAGCCATTCAAATACCGAGGGTCGCCGCAAGAAGCAGTATGTGGAGGTGCGGCCACAGCCCCAGTATCGCCAGCCACTGGCCTATTGCATGTATGTGGGGCGTGGGCGGCCATGCCGGCATGGGGCGTCCCGCTGCCAGTATGCACACAGTGAAGTGGAGATGGCTGTGTGGGAGGCCGAGCAGCGGCTTGGCCTTCGGAGGGAGGACCTGCTCACTCCTCCAACCCTCGGGTGCACAGCCCAGCGCAGCCAGCCCCCTCGGGTCCAGCTGTACTGTCACGCTTGCCTGGTCACATGCCACTCTCAGGAGGCTTTCGAGAACCACTGCTTCTCCTGGGAGCATGCACAGATGGTGGCCTCCAACCCAGCCATGCCCTGGGAGCACCGCTCCCCACCCATGGGGCTTTCCAAGTTCGAGCTCTGCCCAAAGTAAGGATGCTCAGGGTGGGAACTTAGGGTGGTGGTGGTGGCGGGGGTGAGCCACTAAGGCCAGAGCCAGGGACTCCCAGGTTCACTGGGCCTAGGGCCTTCCCGCCACTTGCTGTTCACTCTGTATGACAAGCTGTCACCACAGGAGCCTGCAAGGATCTGGGTAAAGAAGGTCTGTTTCTGGGCACTGATCTAGCCAGGACTTGTCTTGGGAACATGGGAGTGGATAGGACAGAGGCCCACCCTCTGTCCTAGAGTCTATTTCTGCTCTCCTGCCACAGCCAATATTGAGCCAAAGTGGGGGTAGGGGATCCCAGCCTTTGAGCTTGACATGATGGCTGCACCTGTGTATGGCCCTGCTAACCTATTTGTCCCCAGGCCAAACCTCTGTGTGTATGGGGATATCTGCACCAAGGCACACTCAACACAGGAGCTGCAGGAGTGGATCCAGCGGGTGCAGGCCATGAAGCTGCGGGAGCAGGCAGCCTGGAGGGATGGGCTGGTGCCCTACCAGGCACGGCTGCTGGCTGAGTGCCAAGACAACAGAGGTGGAGAGGCCCTGGTGGTAAGTGGGACCCTCTGGGTAGGTGTGGGACAGGGTCCAGGGCAGCCCTGCTAAAGGCCAGGCTTCCCTGTGCAGCTGGCTGAGACTATTGAGAGTGTGTCTATCACCTGCAACCAGCCCCTTGTGCATCAGGCCCAGGACAGGAAGATCCAGCATAGCTGGACATTTACCATCCACTCCAAGGTGAGAGGTCAACACAGCTCCTGTAGTCTCGGGACAGCAGGGTGTCTGACCCAGCTCCGGGTGGAATGGGAGGTGCTGAGAGTCTGTGGTCTGGGGCTGGTACTGAGGCCCTGCCTCTCAGTGTCTGTGTGGCTTAGAGCATGTCCCTCAGCCTCTCTGCCTCAGTTTCCTCATCTGCATACAGGGGGACAGTGAAGCGTGCATGGGGTTCACTGTGTCTGTGCCTCAGGCAGGTCTGTGACCCCCATTCTGCAGGACCCCGGCTTCTCATGGTTGCTGGGCCCCCTCACTCTCACTGTCTCCCTAGGAGCCCCTACTGCACGTGGCCCTGCTCAAGCAGGAGCCGGGAGCAGACTTCTCCCTGCTGGCCCCCCGCCTCCCACCAGGCCAGCTCTATGCACGGGGTGAGCGCTTCCAAGAGCCCACGTCCCCAGCCGACTTCCGGGTGGAAGTGTGCGTGCAAACAGCCTCCTTTGGCACCTTTGAGCAGTGGGTGGTCTTTGACTTTGGCTACCGGCCGGTGCTGCTCCGAAAGCTGGGGCTGCAGCTGGGCCAGGTGCACTGCCCAGTACTCGGGGGTAGGCTGGCTCCTGGCCACTCTGAGGAGCTGGAGCCCTGGCACTCAGGCAACCGCCACGTGGTACCTGGTGTGGAGCGGACAGCCGAGCAGGTAGCCCTAATGGCCAAGTACAAGATGCCCAGCCTGGCCCTGGACAGCACACACAGCAGCCCCACCTCAGACCCCGTGTCCCACACCAACTACCGGCAGAGGATGCACCGTTTTCTCTACAAGGAGGAGGCAGCGCGGCAGCAGCTGGTGGCCAAGTGAGTGGGGCTGGCAGGTGAGGGGAAGGCAGGAGAGGTGGGGTGCCTGGGAGTCTGGCAGCTATGGATCTGCGGGCTGA
This sequence comes from Nycticebus coucang, assembly GCF_027406575.1. Classification (NCBI taxonomy): domain Eukaryota; kingdom Metazoa; phylum Chordata; class Mammalia; order Primates; family Lorisidae; genus Nycticebus; species Nycticebus coucang. Next base: position 67,015,560 of record NC_069800.1, on the reverse strand, counting down.
CCTGGGCACTTGCTAGGTTCTCCGTCCGGGCCCGGGTGTCCCTGAAGACAGCACTGCAGACACCAGCCCTGGGCATGCTCTTCACTCCACCTGGAGCCCTCTACGCTGAGGTCCCTGTCCCATCCTCCCTGACACCAGACACGGAGCAGGGCTCCCTATTGGGCAGGTCGGTCAGCACAGCCCTTGTGGCCCCTGTGCCTGCACCTAACAGCACGGTGTTCGAGGTACAGCTGGAGCCGCGGGCTAGCTCGGAGCAGGTGCTGTGCCTGCTGCTGCCTGCCCGCTGCTGCGCTGCCCTAGGGCTGCAGTCCGAGGCCAGCCCCATCCTGGAGGTGCAGTTCCAGATCGACCGGCTGACCTTCTGTCTCTGGCACCAGGCAGTGGATGCGCTGCCTGAGGAGCGTCTGGTGGTGCCCAACTTGCCCGCCTGCACCCTGCCGTGCCCTCTGCCCGCCCCCTCCTCAGTGCGTGGCAACTGCAAGCAGAAGCTGGCCATGGCACTCATTGCGGGCAGAGGCCCAGTGGATGGAAGGCCTGTGCCCCCACTGCTCATCTACGGACCCTTTGGCACTGGCAAGACCTACACACTGGCCATGGCCTCCCTGGAGGTCATCCGGCAGCCATACACCAAAGTGCTCATCTGCACACACACCAACAGGTATGCCATGGCCACCCGCTGCACCAGCGGATGCCCTTCAAGTTGCCTCTCTACACTGGACACAGCTAATTGTTTCCACAGGGGTCAGCCCTGGGCTCTACTATGCCTGGACAGAGGAGAGAGTCGTGGGCAGGGGTGTGGCTTGGCATTTATGGGGTCAAGGCTTGTTTTTGATATTTACAGAAACATAGTTTTGTCCCAACTGTTCAGTTCCCTTTGGCCAATGTGGTTTCAAATGCTCCAGTCTTCACTGGGTCTACTCCTCCCTGTCTGGGTGGAAGAGCCCAGGACAGTGGCCAGGTGCCCTGGATTGGTCCCTAGGCTGACCTTCCCTTATTACTCCATTTGTGTGCCTGTCAGGGGCCAGACAGGGTCAGTCTGCCCAGTCAGAGTACCTGGCGCCAGCAGCCCAGCAGATAGCCCTAAGGCCCAGTGAGGTCCACACACCCTCTCCCCACCCCCCACTGCAGTGCGGCCGACATCTACATCCGGGACTACTTCCACCACTTCGTCAGCAGCGGCTATGCAGAGGCAGCTCCGCTCCGGGTGATGTACACGGACCGCCCCCCCAGCCAGACAGATGCCACCACGCTGCGGTATTGCTGCCTGAGTGCGGACCACCGGGCCTTCCGCCCACCCACAGATGCAGAGCTGGTGCAGCACCGTGTGGTGGTCTCCACCACCTCTCAGGCCCGCGAGCTCCGGGTGCCCGCTGGCTTCTTCTCACACATCCTCATTGACGAGGCTGCCCAGATGCTGGAGTGTGAGGCCCTCACGCCACTGGCTTATGCCTCACCCAGCACTCGTGTGGTGCTGGCGGGGGACCACATGCAGGTCACGCCCAGGCTGTTCAGTGTGGCCAGGGCACAGACAGCCGAGCACACACTGCTGTACCGCCTCTTCCTACACTACCAGCAGGAGAAGCACGAGCTGGCCCAGCGGAGCCGCGTCGTCTTCCACGAGAACTACCGCTCCACCCAGGCCATCGTCAGCTTCGTGTCCCGCCACTTCTACCTGGCTAAGGGCAGCCCCATCCGTGCCAGTGGCAGTGTCCCGCGCCACCCTCAACACTACCCTCTTTCCTTCTGCCACGTGGCGGGCAGGCCAGAGCGTGACTTGTCGATGACGTCCTGGCTGAACCTGGCTGAGATCATCCAGGTGGTGGAGAAGGTGCAGGAGGTCTGGGACACCTGGCCCTGCCGCTGGGGTGGCCGGGAGCAGAGATACATCTGTGCTGTCTCCCACGGCGCCCAGGTGAGCCAGGCCTGGTGGGACAGCCTCCACCTCCATCCCTGCCCCTCTGATCGTCTCAGCCTTAGTTTCCCCGTTTGTTAAGGGGCCCAGAGAGCGTGCAGGATTGGGCTTGGGAGCACTGTCTCCTCTCCTTGCCAGGAGAGGGTAGACACCTGCTGCCTCCAGCCCCTGTTGCCTCTAGGTCAGTGCACTGAGGCAGGAGCTGCGAAGGAGGAGCCTGGGTGAGGTGTCCGTGGGCAGCTTTGAGATCCTGCCAGGTGAGTGGCTGGCCATGTTGGGGCAGGGTGGGTCACCTTCGTCCCAGCCCCAGTGCCCTGGCCCCTCCTGCTGCCCTGCCTGACCTGAGTCCCCTTGCAGGGCGGGAGTTCCGGGTTATTGTTCTGAGTACTGTGCACAATTGTGACACCTTGCTTGGCCCGGGGGCACCAGCCGCAGAGTTCTTCACAGATGCCCGTGTCCTCAACACCGTTATGACCCGTGCTCAGTCCCAGCTGGTGGCTGTGGGTGATGCCGTGGCCCTTTGCTCCTTTGGGGCCTGCAGCAAGCTCTGGAAGAGCTTCATCCGTGAGTGTGTGGCTCAGCACAGCGTCTGCCCTAAGGGTCTGTCACTGGAGCAGATCGAGCAGAGTGTGGCCCAGAGGCAGCACCTGGCCCTCCGAGTAGAGGGGGCTGGGGCCACCGTGCCCAGCAAGTCTGTCCTGGAGGGGTCTACAGAGAGCCTACCCACGAAGTGCATACCTGCTACCATGGCAAAGAGAAAGTCCAGGGACAAGGCATCAAGTGCCATGGCCCCAGGGAGTCTAGCTGCAGAGGAGGTGGCCACAGTGTGGACAGACGTCAACACAGCAACACCAGCAGGAAACGCAGTGAGGGAGGGTGCAACACCAGGGATGGCAGTAGTAGGAGCGATTGCCACAGAGGGCACAGAGTTTGAGGGCCCCGAGGACTCTGAATCTGACTTCTGGCCTTGTGATAAGGAGCTCAATGCCGATGACCCCATCTTGCAGGAGCTTCTGGATGAGAGCCGGAAGGTGATGGTGACTGTCAGGGAGGATGGGCTGCTGGACACCGTGGCCAGGCCTGAGTGCCTGTGCCAGGACCAGCAGTATGTGAACCTGCCCTCAGCCACGCTGCGCCAGCTGCTGGGCAGAAAGCCGGAGCTGTACCAGCGTTGCATCTTTGCGCAGGAGACCTTTGAGTGTGGATCGGCCGTCCCTCTGGATGAGGTATCTTCTGGCCCCATCCAGATCCGGGGCCGTTGGAACTGTGGGATGGCCTTCACTGGGGATGAGGTGCTGGTGCAGGTCCTCCCCAGGGCCACTAACAACAGAGGCCTTGCGGGGCGGCCACAGGGCTGCGTGGTGGGCGTGCTGAAGAGGAGGCAGCAGGAGCTGGCGTTTGTGTGCCGTGTAGACGAGTGGGACCCCCGCATCATGGTCCCCATCAATGGCTCTGTGACCAAGATCTTCGTGGCTGAGCTGAAGGACCCGCTACACGTGCCCATCCACCGCCTGTGGCAGGGCCGGGTACAGCGCGTGGGCCAGGAGAGTCTCCCACTTGAGGCCCGGAGAGGCCGGCTCTTCTGGGTCCGCATTGTCTTGTGGCGACCGCGCTTCTACTACCCGCTGGGCATCATTCTGGAGGTGCTGCCTGCGGCCACCACCTGGGAGCATGGTCTCCGTGTCCTTGACCTGGAGCATGGCCTGAGGCTGCCCTCGGTAGACCCAGCCCTGGTCACCAAGGCACTGCAGAAATACCGCGCAAAGCTTGGCCACAGTCTTGGGCACCGGGAGGACTGCCGCAGCCTCCTGACCTTCACAGTGGACCCCCAGGGTGCCTGCAACCTTGACGATGCCCTCAGTGTCCGGGACCTGGGCCCCAGATATGAGGTGGCTGTGCACATCACTGACGTGGCCAGTGTCTTGTCCAGGGATGGGCCACTGGATGTGAGGGCCCGCAGACAGGGCATGGCTTTCTACGCCCCTGGCCGTGAGCCAACACCTATGCTACCCACCAGCCTCTGCCATGGGCTCAGCCTCCTGCAGGGCCAGGACCGCCTCGCCATCTCACTCTTCCTCACGGTGGAGAAGGGCAGTGACCAAGTTAGGAGCCTGCGTTTTACACAGTCTGTGGTCTGTTCTGACCGCCAGTTGTGCTATGAGGAGGCTGAACAGGTGATCAGGGAGCACCCGGGGGCTGGCCGGGAGCTGCCAACCCAGTTGGACACCCTGGATGACTGTGTGGTGGCTGCGTGCCACTTCTCTCGTGTACTACGCCGGCGCCGCCTGCAGGCTGACTGCCTCTACGAGCAGCTGGACGAGGACCATGTCCTGGGCTTCCGTGCAGCCCACCTCATGGTCAAGGAATACATGATCCAGTTCAACAGCCTGGTGGCCGAGTTCCTGGTGGGCAGCCAGCACACACACACGGTTACACCCCTGCGGTGGCAGCCTGAGCCCAGCAGCCAGCAGCTGAAGGCCGTTTGTGAGGAGCATGGGCAGCTGGCACCTCTTTCCCTGCACCTGTCCCAACACCTGCAGAGCGGCGGCCGCACCCCCCTGCAGCTGCGCCTCCTAGGCGCTGTGTGGATGCAGCTACAGCATGCTGCCCGCAGCCGGGACTATGAACAGGTGGTCGACTTGATCACCACGGACGATGTGCACCCTTCACTGGCACCTGCAGGCCGCGACTTGCGAAAGGCCCTGGGTCGCTCAGTCTTTGGCCGCTCCAGTCAGGGAGCACGGCAGCGGGCTGGCCACTACTCACTGCAGGTAGACTGGTACACCTGGGCCACCTCACCCCTCCGCAGGTACCTGGACGTGGTGCTGCAGAGGCAGATCCTGCAGGTGCTGGGCAGCGGAGACACCAAGTACTCCGCCAGGGACGTTGACAGGCTCTGCCTGGACTTTGCCCAGCAGCACGCACATGCCCAGGGCTACCAGCGGCGCGCCTGTAGCCTGTACCTGGCTGTGCAGCTCAAGGCCCAGCCCCGTGACAAGCTGGGCTTCGTAGTGGATGTGGAGTCAGGCACCCGCTGCTTCAAGCTGCTCTTCCCCACCCACCAGGAGACACTGCCTGACCTCTGCCCTGTCCACTATCGCTCCCTGCAGCTGGCCGAGCCCCCACAGGCCCTGGTGGGCCAGCCAGGCCTGCGGCTGGTCTGGCGCCGCCGCATCTACTCTGTACAGGGGCCCAAGATGTCCTCGCCAGTGCCCGGCACCCTGTGCGACCCTCACACCCGGACCGTCAGTGCCGCCCTGTGGAAGCAGCTGCTGGTGCTGGTGGAGCAGCAGCGCTGGCCCGAGGCAGCTGCACTTGTCCAGGAGCAGGGGGAGAGGGGGACCCGTGGGCAGGAGCTTGGGCGAGTGCAGCGGAGTTGCTGTGGCCACTTTCTGGAGGTGGCCCGGGAGCTGCGCAGCGGTGACACACTACAGGTGCAGCTCGCCGCCAGCTTGCAGCGTGGCTTTCTGGCACCCTCCATGCAGCTGTGGGCCTTGACGCCTGGCCTCAGCCTCTGCCTGGAGCATGTGGAGTGGCCCGGGGACTGCTTCTCAGTCCATGCACACCAGGCACCTCAGGAACACTACCAAGATGTGGAGGAGTACTTCCGTGTGTGGCAGCCGTTCTGTGCCCTGGAGTCAGTCACCAATGCAGTTACTGAGAACACCTCCATCACACTGCAGCACCTGAGGATCTCGTGGGACAAGGAGCTGACGCTGCGGGGACAGCTGCAGGGCACCTTCCGCCTGGAGGCCGCCTTCCTCCATGAGAGCTGCCTCGATGTCGACCTCAGCTGCAGCTACCTCTGCATTCGGCTCGAAGGGCTGACGGCCCCTCCTGCGCCCACAGCCCCCCCTGTGCCCTCAGCCCCCAGGCCTAGCACCCTTGGCCCCCTCCTGAGCATGGACCCAGGCACGTACACCTGGGTGGCCCATGCACTGACTGAGGATGGGGACCAGGAAGGCCGGGTAGACAGACAGGAGGCCCCCAGGCGGGTGCACTTCTTCGTCCACCACATGTCCATGGAGAAGGTTCCGGAAGACGTACTGAGGCCGGGGACCCAATTTACCGTGGAGGTGCTGCCCAAGCAGCTTCCCGATCTGTAAGCGGTCCTCATGTCAGGGGCTAGTAGGCAAGGCAGGGAGGATGCCTTGGGCTCCCCTGTCCTGGGAGGAGTGAGCTATGGGGTAGTGGCCCTTCCCCAGGACAGCTGTGCAGTTTCCAATGTCTGTCTTCACTCCCAGCCGCAAGGAAGAAGCTGTGCGCAGCCTGGAAGGGGCGTCCCCTCTGGTCACCAGCATCGCTCTGGGGCAGCTAGTCCCACAGACCCGCTGCTCTCCAGGCCAGAAGCCCCTCCCCAGAGGTAGGCCCATCCACTTCTGCCCACCCCTCGCCTGGCCCCACCCCACACCAGTGCTTAGGGCAGCCTATCCCCCTGCCACCTCTGCCAGGGGCCACCAGCAGACTCCTGACACGACAGAGCTTCGACATACCCGGACGCTGCCATAAGCTGAACCCCAGCCAGAACAGGGCTGTCAGGGAGGCCCTGGAGAAGCCATTCACAGTCATCCAAGGCCCACCAGGTGAGGCTGTGTGGGGTGCAATGGGCTGCCTGGCCTGCCATCAAGTGCACTGGGCTGTCTATGCTCACTGCTCTCTGGTGGCAGGTACAGGGAAGACAGTTGTTGGCCTCCACATCATCTACTGGTTCCACAAGTCCAACAAGGAGCAGGGACAGCCCAGCAGCAACCCTGGTGGGGAGAAGGAGCCCCGGGACCCCTGTATCCTGTACTGTGGCCCCTCCAACAAGTCGGTGGATGTGCTGGCAGGTGTGCGGGTGATGCCGTGGGCTTGGGTGCTGGGTGCAGGCCTGGTCCTCGGCCCCCAGTGCTCAGCCCCCAACTTCCTCAGGACTGCTTCTGAGCAGGGCAGAGCTGAAGCCCCTCCGTGTGTATGGTGAGCAGGCTGAGGCCAGCGAATTCCCGGTGCCGGGTGTGGGCAACGGTGGCCTACTCAAGAAGACTCTTCGGGATGGGAGGCCAAACCCGGCCCTCAGGTGTGGCTGCCTATGTCTGGCCTGGGGGGGGCAGGGCCTGGCGGTCTGGGTGGCCCTGCTATAGTTGGAGCTCACTGACCCTCTACCGCAGGAGCATCACCCTGCACCACCGGATCCGACAGGCTTCCAACCCACATGCACCAGAGGTCAAGGCCTTTGATGCCCGGCTGCAGAAAGGGGAGGAGTTCTCCAGGGAGGACCTCCTCTTGTGAGTGCTGGGACTAGAGTGGGCATAGGGCTGGGATGGCATGGGGCCCCCCACCGGCTGAAACCAGGAGTGTTCACACTGTAGGTACAGAACCGTCTTGGGGAAGGCCCGGAGATTTGAGCTGGAGCGGCACATTGTCATTCTCTGTACGTGCTCCTGTGCCGCCTCCGCCAGCCTCCGGAAGCTGGACGTCCGGCAGGTCCTGGTTGATGAGGCAGGCATGGCCACCGAGCCCGAGACCCTCATCCCCCTGGTACACTTCCCTCAGGTCGAGAAGGTGAGGTCACTGGGCCAGGGGCGGACTGGTGTCCTGGAACAGCTTCCTGCCTGGCACTGCGTGTGCAGAGGTGAGTGGTGATGGCAGGTGTCAGGGCTGTGGCTGCCTGTTGCCCCAGGTGGTTCTTCTCGGGGACCACAAGCAGCTGCGGCCTGTGGTCAAGAACGAACAGCTACAGAGGCTGGGACTGGACCAATCCCTCTTCGAGCGATATCACAGGGATGCCTACATGCTGGACACACAGTACCGCATGGTGAGTCCAGGGCAGCCCCCACCACAGCCCCGGGCAGGATAGGGTGGGCCCCTCACCTGGCGCCTCCTTGCCCCCGCAGCACCAGGGCATCTGTGCCTTCCCCTCCATGGAGTTCTACGGGGGAAAGCTGAAGACCGGGGCAGGCCTGAGGCGGCCACCCAGTATCCTGGGCCATGCCGAAAAGGAGAGCTGCCCTGTCATCTTTGGCTACATTCAGGGTCATGAGCAAAGCCTGCTGGTGTCCACTGACGAAGGGAATGAAAACTCCAAGGCCAACCTGAAGGAGGTGGCAGTGGTGGTGAGTGTCAGTGAGACACTCCCTGGGGTCAGGGTCTGGGCTTCCTGGAGGAGGGCACGGGGGGGGGGGGCTTCCTGGAGGAAGATGCAGCAATGGTGTCAGGGAGATGCTCCCTGGTGACCTGTGTGTCAAGCAGGCTTCTTGGAGAGGGCAAGGAGCTTCAGGAGCAAGTGAGGCTCCCATGTTCAGGGCAGGAGAGCCAGCAGGGTCCATCTTCCTCCCCCCAGGTCCACATTGCCAAGCAGCTAACCCTGGGGAGGACGGTGGAGCCCAAGGACATTGCCATCCTCACTCCCTACAACGCGCAGGCCTCGGAGATCCGCAAGGGCCTCTTGCAGGAGGGTGTGACTGGAGTGACTGTGTCCTCCATCACCAAGAGCCAGGGTGAGGCTGGCAGGGGCAGGGCTCAAATGGGTGTGGGGGACACAGTGGCACGGCCTCATCTTCCCACCCTACCCCAGGGAGCGAGTGGCGCTACGTGCTTGTGAGCACCGTCCGAACATGTGCCCAGAGTGACCTGGACCAGCAGCCAACTAAGGGCTGGCTCAGGAAGTTTCTGGGATTTGTCGTGGACCCCAACCAAGTAAATGTGGCTATCACCCGGGCCCAGGAGGGGCTCTGCCTGATTGGTGAGGCTGGGGCTGGCTCCTCCCTGGTGGGTGTGGGCTGGGGGCTAGAGGAGGCCTGGAGGCACTTAATAGCCACCTCTGACCCTCCCTGCAGGAGACCATCTCCTTCTGCGCTGCTGCCCTCTCTGGAAGCACCTCCTGGACTTCTGCGAGGCCCAGCAGAGCCTAGTGCCAGCCAACCATGTGCAGGTCCGGAGGAGGCCGATGGTGCCTTCCTGAGGAGTCACCAGACTCAAGGTGCCAGGACAGGAAGGGGCCATCCCAGCCACCTCTGCTGTAGGCCAGGGGCCCACTTGGTGGATCCCTACATGCCTCAGTGGCTATCACCTGGACCTGTGCTGTGCAATAAGGACCACATGGCAGTCATGGCCTCTTGGGGGAAAGCAGGCTGGGTGTGACCCTCCTGCAGAATATGAACTTGGGAGAAAGGAGAAATGCTTAGAGTCAGTCCCCTCCCTGCTGTGCTGCTGTTCTGGGTTCATTTGGGGACTGGGACATTTTGGAGCCAGGAGGGGAACTGCAAGGAGGCTATTCTTTGATCTTTGGAGGCCACCTGCAGCCACACTGGGTGCCATCCTTGGTGTTGGGCTTGATTCTCTATTTTTGAACAAAGTAAAGCCAGTGTCTGTTTTACTGGGACAGGGACCTCAGTCCAAACTCAGTGCAGGGAGGCCCATCTGACTCTGGGACCTTGGCCCCTCAGGGGCGGCTCATCAGGGCAGACCCTAGCCTCACCTGGACCCCCAAAATGTGAAGAGTTGCTGTGCAGCGCTCTGTGGGCCACGTGGGGGTGGGAGGTGCCTGGAGGCATTGGCCTTATGCCTCTGCCTGAGCTGTGCTTTCCAGGCTGCTTAGGGACCTCCTGCCACCCCCACAAAGCTCCCGCCTGGAAATCTGCATCCCTCAGCACCCCCAGGCCGCTCTGTCTCAGTGCAGTTCTGCTGTCCTGCACCCTGTGCCCTGTTGTGCCTGCAGATGGGTCGTGCTCCCCAGAGATGCCCTGTGTGGCCTTGCTGTAGCCCCTGTGGGGAGAGGCATGTTTGCTGCCAGTGTTTTTCACAAATCAGATTTCTACATTCCAATTCTGTCTCTTCTCAGACTCTGCATTCTGTGACTGAGTGTTAACTTTATTACAAAGACCACTTGGGAAGCTTTTCTCACTTCTGGTGTTTCAAGATCTGGCTGGAGGGAGAGAGGGGAGACCTTCATCTCGCTTGGGGACCAGCCATAGAATACTGGTCTTGGGAGCATGTGGGAAGCACCCCATTTTGTGGCTAATGTCTGTGGCTGTGGAAGCTGAGGGGTGTCTGCCAGGATACCAGGAGGTGGGAGCCAGCCCAATGCCCAGTGTCCCCAGGGACCACATGTTCCTCCAGGCCGGCTCAGGACCCAGGTCCTTTCAGCTGCTGCTGGGAACGCAAGACACTCTGACCTCCTGGGAGCCTGCACAGAGGTCAGATGCAGAGCGGCTGTAGAATCTCTGCAGCAAAGAGGGGTCTCCATGAGCCTCTGTGTCCCAGACATTGCAAAGAGGGGCGAAGCGTGCTGCCTTGGAGAGCACTGTGTTCTAGAGCAGCCGTGATGGTACAGAGAAATGCTTGGCAGAGGCTGTGAGGCTCCTGAGGTGGGGGCAAGGGAGAGCTTCCAGGAGGAAGGGGCATTAGCAACAACGGCAGAGGATGGTGTGGGGCAGTGGTTTTAGGTTTGTGTCAGAGCGCAGGGTGGTGGGCGACCTCCCCTGGCTGCCCTTCTGTGGAGTCAGTGTGACACACAGGCCGTTTCTCAGGAGCAGGAGGACGCTGCCCCAGGCCCCTGGGATGGGTCTGTCTTAGAGACCCTCCCCACAGCCACATGACGCCACAGAGTAGCAGTCTGGCTAGATGCCCCCAGAAGGGAGGCAGCCTACAGTCATGTGATACACACTCACCATAGCTCAGGAGGAGCTGGGCCTTTCTTACCAAACCACCAGTCAACAGAGATTCCCTGTCCAGCTGCCCTGTGCCAGCCAGACCTGGTCATCTCAAATGACCTGCTTGGAGAGCAGGAAGCTGTTGTCGGTGTGCACACCAGCAAGCTAGATGGGGTCCTGGAGCATAAGCTGCTGGCCCTGCTGGGGGTCACATGACCAGGCTGGAGGTTCTCCAGGCAACCAAGGAGCTGGGCCATGGTGAAGGTCAAGGGCTAGAGGAATGCCCACCAGAAAGCAGCCATAGCACAGGCAATAGGACCACCTAGAGATGGGGGTGTCCATGAACTTCAGCTTTTCTTGGGGAGAAGACTTTTATCCTTTATTTTAAAAATAAAATATTCTCTTGCTGAGGCCTTGGCCTTAGGCACCCTGGCTCCAAGGAGGCTGTGGGTGCTGGCACCAGGGCTAAGATTTAGCCAGGAGGCCAGAGCCTGGCTATAGTGATGGGGCAGACATAGAGGCCTGATTAAGTAGGCAGAGCCCCATGCAGCAGCTCTCATCACTGGATGGTGCTTCTTGCTCCAGGGGTCAGCTGTCCTGGAAGGGCCAGTGTGAGGCTGCCCCTGGAAGAGAACAGAGACCTAAAGGGGGCCTGGGGTTTGTGGGTGGCTTGGCTGAGCCAGGAAAAACACTTGCACGGCAGCTACTGCCTTTGAAACGCTAAGTAGGTTTATGTCTTTAATTCCTGTGTTTATACTCCTCTTTATTAGTGCATAAATACTAGAAAATCATCTCTCAGAAGGTGCAGTTGGGCGGGGGTGGGCTGGGCTTGTCTAGCCAATGGGGTGTGGGCCCTATGCTGGGCCCCGGCTTGGTCTGCAGGGTCAGGCTGTCCCGCCAGGGCTCATACACCAGTGTGTAGCTCTCCGCCCTCTTGATGGTGAACTTGTAGGAGCGGCTGGGCAGCAGGTTTCGGACATCGAAGGTGCAGGCGGCCACTGGGATGACGCCGCGCTGTGCGCATTCCTGCTGCGTCCGCGGGTCCAGCAGCTTAAAGCGCAGCTCAAATGGCTCCGGCACCGGTGGCTGGACGGTGACGAACCAGCGCAGACTGACCCCGTCCTGGTGGGCCACTGACTCCTTACGGTCGAACATGACGGGCATCTTCGTGCTCAGCATGAGCCGGATGTGTGGGATCTTGGTGGCACCAACGTCAGACACCAGGCGGTGCTTGACGTGTAGGCGTCCTGGCACCATCATGGCCAGGAAGTTGTCCATGACAGCCGACAGATCTGCCAGCCGCTCCTCCACTCTCCCCCAGCCTGCCAGGAAGGGCCGCGGGTCTGGGGACTCAAGCAGGGCATCCAGCTCAGCACGGCCACGATCCAGCTGCTCTAGCAGGTCCCCCAGCAGCAGGAGCTGGATCTTGGTCTGTGCTGTGCCCACCTTCTTCATACGCTGGAACTTCCAGGGGTCGATCAGCTGGAACATGGTGTTGGGCAGCACCAGGGGGTTCTGGTCGCCCAGGGCCAAATGCTTGGGGAGGACTTCAATGTAGTAGGAACATTTCCTGAGCAGCTGCATGCGGGCATGGTGACGTTTGAGCAGGTGGGGGCTCAGGTCTGCAGCCAGGAACTCTCGAAGGGCATTGCGCCGGCTTGCATAGGTCCTCCAAGCCCCTGGCTCCAGCAGCTGCTGGTCCTCGGCCTCCTCAGTCTCCTCCTGGTCTGGGAAGGACTGGGGACTGTCCAGCTTCGTCTCATCTAGGCCTAGGCCTATCGCCTGGAAGCTCATTGTCTGGGAGCTGGGGGTAGAGGGCCGGGCATGAGCAGCAGTGGCTGGGCTGGCCTCTGCCTCCCACCCAGGGACACTCAGGACTTCAGGCCCTGCCCAACACTGGGCCTCTGTCCTCCCCTCCAGGACATGTCTGTCTGGGAGGGCTGGAAGGCAGGCTGCAGTTATGGACAGAAGTGTGTGCTGAGTGCCAAGAAACCTCTTCTCAGGGGCCAGTGGCCATTTGCAGTGATGAGACAGTATGGGGCTAAGAAAGGGGCCTGTAAGGTCAGAATAGCAGAGGTAGAAACCCCAGCTGCTGATCAGTGTGGCAAGGGCCTCAGTTTCTCCTCTGAAATGAGTGCTGGTGCCCTCAGGGCTGTGGAGAGGATTCAGTGTGACCCCAAGTGCGATGGGACCCTCAGGGCAATAGTGGACTGTATCCCACCCCGAGCTCTCCCTGGGGACTCTCTACAACTCCCCACCATTGTGGCAGAGGCCCAGGCTCAGACTAGAGCCTGCTTACCAAGCCCGCTGTGTCCCTGGGGCCTTGTGACACTCACCAGCTCACAAAATACCCTGCAAAGGTGGCAGATTCTGTCTCCCATCTCACAGATGGGAGCCTGAGGCTGAGAGCATGGTGCTCACCCTTGCTCCAGGGTTTGAGCCTGGCTGCAGACCCCAGACCCTGACTGGGACCTCCTTCTGGGACCTGGGCTCTGAGCTTTGGGTGCTGCTGTGAAGGGCTGGGTGCAGCTGTGGCCCCAGGCTCCCTGCCACCCTTCCCACTGCCCCTGGGGGTGAGGCAGCCCCTGAGCTGAGCCATGGCATTCCCTGGAGGTCTCCCAATGCTGTTGCCCAGTAACTGGCAGTTGTTTGGATACATTGCAATTGAGGACTGAGAGAGAAGCAGGAGGGAAGCTGGGACCCAAGTCTGCCCCACCCTCGACAGGCCAATCCTTCACCTTCCTAGGGCAGGGGCCAGCACAGGGAGCCAGGAGCAGGACCCCGGCCCAAGTGCTGCTCTGGCTGGAGGCTGGAGCGGATTTCGCTTCTGGAGGGAAGTCCTGCCTCTGCTACTGGTCAGGGATGTTTCCAGTGGCCGACAGCCGCCCTCTTGGAAAACTGCAGGGGGATGGTTTGTGACCCAGAGGAAGGCAGCTCTGAACCCCTCTGTGGCCCTGAGACCCTCTCTTCACCACACTGCCCTAGGCGGGTAGTAGGGTCCCGACCTCCGGCCCTCCTCTCCCAGTCCCTGGCGCCCCCAGGCCCTCGCCCTCTGGCCCCCCACTTGCCCTGCCTCCCGGAGCCGACGGAGCCGAGAGGCCACTGCCTGGTGCCGGCCTGGAGCCCAGCTTCGCGCCCGGGCTTCCAGCAGGTTGCTATGGCGATCGCGGGCCACTGTGACGGCCGGGTGGGGGCGGGGAGCCCATGGGGTGCGGGGAGACCCCGCCCCGTCGCACCCACACCTGCCCTCCGAGAGAGACCGCGAAAGCCCAAAGGCGGAGTTCCCCGCATGCGCGTGGCTGAGCGGGGACGCGCGCTCGGCCCAGGACCCGCGTTCGGGTCCGCAGCCCTGCCCCTCCCGCCGCTCGCAGCTCGGTGGAACCGTCCAGCCGCCGGCCCCGCTGGTGGCTGCCGGTCCGCGGAGCAGGCTTTCAGTGGGGCTCCGCGAAAGCGGAGACCCGACGCCGCGTGGGGAGCCATCCCGGGGCACAGCACTCCCTGCCGTGGGCCTTTCCGGCCGGTACCAAGAAAACCAGTCCTGCTGGACACCACAACTCTCTGGGGGAGCCCCTCGGAGGGATTCGAGAGAGTAAGACACCAGCTGCCGTGGGCGGTGTCTCCTCTGGCTGTGCAGGTCCTTCCCGCTATATATATAGCATGTACTTTCTCTGTTCATGTTCCTGGGAGGATAAGATTTGCTGACCAGGACTTGTGTGACTTTCTGCCACGCTGACCCATTCCCTTATGAGTGTCTTTCCCAGAAACAGCAGAACCTCCTTGCAGCCACCAGATAACTGCAGAGCCTTACACCACCTGTTTGTCCCTAGAAGCCAAGATAAGGGACACCCCACAGCACACTGTGTCCAAGGACCCATTGAGCCTGGCCACAGGCTGATAGAATGACCAATATTAACCGGCTCATTACTGTTCTGATACCCCCAGCCCGCTGTTTCTTTTTTTTTTCTTTCTTTTTTTTTTTTTTTAGAGTGCCGTGGCCTCACACAGCTCACAGCAACCTCCAACTCCTGGGCTTAAGCGATTCTCTTGCCTCAGCCTCCCGAGTAGCTGGGACTACAGGTGCCCGCCACAACGCCCGCCCAGCCCGCTGTTTCTTGATCATGGGCTGTGTGGTAGGGTGATTCCTCCCTGTGCCACCCCCCTACTCCTCCCCAGACCAGTAATGATGCCCACTGCCCTCCTGCATTATTCATTTACACCTCTTTAAAAGCCCCCGACACTATTGGTCAGGGAGGTGGAGTCCAGTTGAGACAGCTGGTGCCTTCCCCCCACCCAGCAGATGTGACTCCTGAAGTAAATACTTTCTTCCCTGGCAAGCCTGTCATCTCAGCGGTTGGCTTTTTCTGGGGCAAGCAACATTGAACACACTTATGGGGTTTCTTTTTTTTTTTTAAAGACGGAGTCTCACTTTATTGCCCTTGCCTTCGGTAGAATACCATGGTGTCACAGCTCACAGCAACCTCCAGCTCTTGGGCTTAGACAATTCTCTTGTCTCAGCCTCCTGAGTAGCTGGGACTGCAGGCGCCCACCACAATGCCTGGCTATTTTTCTGCAGTTTGGCCAGGGCCAGGTTTGAACCCACCACCCTCAGTATATGGGGCCACCCCCTCTTATGGGTTTGTTAACACAAGGAGCTCTCAAAGGAGTTATGAGGCTCTCCTGTTGCATCTGTATCCCCCAACTGGGCTCAGGACCTCTGGCCTCACCACCCAGCCCTGACTTTCACCCCAACCGGCTGGAGGTCTCCAGCTGCCAGGGCTAGTCTCAGGCTCCCTAAGGTGCTCCTTGCCTCACCTTGGGAGGACAGCAGAGGGAGGGATGCCCCCTCCCACCCCTTGTCTCCATCCCTGGGAGGCCCATGGTAGGGCCCCTCCAGGGTGGGTCCTCCCCTGCCGTGCCCTGTGACCCCACCCTGGAAGGTGGGGCCTGGGGATGAAGCAGGTGGGCGCCTTGCCTGCCTGGGCCTAATCAGTAAGTGCAGCTACTGCTGCTGACACTATTATTGAGGCTCTCCTAGACAAGAGTGGGGTTATTTGAAGAAGGAGGTACAGTCTGAAGGTGGGAGGAGGTGGCACTTGGAAAGCGGAGGAAGACCCCTCCCCTAACCCCTTTCCCACAGCCAGGACTTTCCTACACCTCTGCCTCTCCTGGCTCTACCCATACTCTTTTTTCTCTTTTGATTTCCTGTCTCAATTTTTTTTTTTTTTTTTTTTTTTGAGACAGAGTCTCACTTTCTTGCCCTTGGTAGAATGCCGTGGTGTCATGGCTTACAGGAACCTCAAACTCTAGGGCTTAACCAATCCTCTTGCCTGAGCCTCCCGGGTAGCTAGGACTATAGGTGCCTGCCACAATGCCCAGCTATATTTTTTTTTTTTGGAGATGGAATCTTGCTCTTGCTCAGGCTGGTCTCGAACTTGTGAGCTCAAGCAATCCACCCATGTCAGCCTCCCAGAGTGCTGGGATTACAGGTGTGAGCCACAGTGCCGGCCCTTCAGTTTTTAAAGTTAAACTTTCATTTTTGAGATAATTGTCGATTCATATGCAATTATATGAAATAACACAGGGTCCTGTGGACACTCTACCCAGTGTCCCCAGACTGCACCAGGATGCTGACACTGGCATGGACATAGACCAGCTCCCTGCAGCCATCCTCCCTGCTTCTGTGATGGCGCTCTTTCCAGAGTACCTGATCATGTCCTTTCAGGTACCTGAAGCCTCGTGGCATGCTGCCTTTCACAGCCCCAGACACATGAGCTGGGGTTTACAGCTGAGGCAAGAGGACCCCACCCAGACTGACGCCAGGAAGGCCTACATTGCCTAACAGCTGCAATAAGCTCAGTGCTCTCATAGGGAAGGACCATCCCCAGGTCACGTGGCCAGTGATTGTGAGAGCAGATTCCAGCCCCATCTTCTGAGCAGAGTGGCCCTGTGCCCACCTCTGTCCCTCTCTTTGCTCACCTCTGTCCCTCCCAGTTAGGACCAAGGGAGGAGTTGAGCTCGGGGGGACTATAGGAGTTGAGCTTGGGGGGGTCAGGTAGAGTCAGAGGACAGGGCTGCCTGGTGGCTGCCTGTGCTGTCCCAGGGAGGCGGAGGGGAAGAGAGGAGATTGTGTACAACTTAGGCTCCTGTGCAGAGGAAAGGGCAACAGGTGCTTGCAGGAGAAAGGTGGGGGTGGGCTGGATGAAGAGGGCAGATTTGGGGGTTGGCAGGGTGGAGACCTGCCAGGGCAGAGGCCCTAGGGGTGCTTGTGTGCAGCCAGGACTAGGGAGGAGGGCCAGGCCCAGGCCAGGTGGGATACGGGTGTGGTAGGGTACCGGGTGGGGTGCAGGATCAGGGTTGGATGCAGGGTGGGATGCAGAGCAGGGGTTGAGTATGTGGTCAGGGTGAGGAATGAGGAGCAGTAGGGTCCAGGGTGTGGTCCAGGGCAGGGTAGGGTTCAGGGTCTGGGTGAGGTGTAGGGTTGGTGTGGGGTAGAGAGCCAAGGTAGGGTACAGTGTGTGATGGGGAACAAAGTCAAGGTGGGGGTGCAAGGTGTGCTTGGGGTCCAGGGTGGGGTATAGGGTCAAAGTGGTGTGTGGGAGGCTGGGCGCAGTATCTCACTCCTATAATCCCAGCACTCTGGGAGGCCGAGGAGGGTGGATTGCTTGAGCTCCTGAGTTTGAAACCAGCCTAAGTAAGAGCAAGACCCCACCTCTAAAAAAAAATAAACAAAAGCCAGTCATTGTGGCAGGTGCCTGTAGTCCTAGATATTCGGGAGGCTGAGGCAAGAGAATCACTTGAGCCCAAGAGTTTGAGGTTGCTGTGAGCTATGGTGCTACACACTCTACCGAGGGTGACAAAGTGAAACTCTGTCTCAAAAAAAAAAGAGAAAAGTGGGGTGTGGGTTGTGGTGCGTACAGAGTTGGAGTGGGGTGTGGGTATGGGTGTGGAGGGGTGCAGGGTGGGGCAGGGTCAAGGTGGGGTACTGGATGGGGTACTGGATAGCATGGGGTGCAGGGTGGGCTGGACTGGAGGGTCCAGGGTGGGGTGAGGGGCAGAGTGGGCTGGGCTGCAGGGAGGGGTGGAGTGTAGGGTGAGGTGCAGAGTGAGGTGGTGATGTGATAGTGTGCAGGGTGGGGAGGCAGCCTGTGGAGCGCCCCCTTGACAGCCCTCTCTACTAGGCAGTCCTCTCTGGCCTGGTCTCTCTAGGTCTCTCTCCTGGGGCTCACAATTGGGCCTTTTTTAGACTGTCCTGTTTGCCTGGAGATGGGCTAGATTTCTACTGTCTAGCACAGGTTCCTGCTAGAAAATGTCCTTGCTCTGACCTTGGGTGCTGAGGGATGGACAGAACTTTGTTTCTCATCTGCAAGGAAGAAGATTCACCCACCCCCACCATGTGGCTTCTGTGCCAGAATCCCCCTACCCCCGAGCTGGATACCCTATTCTGTCTGTAGGCATTTCCTTGGGCCACCAGGAGGCTTGGGGACAGGTCTGGGAGACAGGCCCAAGAACAGAGGGTCACTCCATTCCTCTCTGACCACCAGGCTGGCTTCTGGGCTCTGGCATGGAATGTGCTAAGTCTCAGAGTCCAGGACCCTGTGGCTTTAAGGGACGTGGAGTGTCACTTATGGTGGTCAGTACTGGTGGTCAGCACAGGGAGCCTCCTATGGTCCTTGGAGGGCAGGAGCTGGGGGCTGGAAGCAGCACCAGGTGAGACAGGGAACGCTTGGGAGGGTGCAGTGAGCCAAGGACGCAGATGCTGTCAGTGCTGTGAGGAGACCTCCCTGTAGCCGGGCATAGCTTCAGGCCCCTTGTAGGCCTCTGTCATGCTGATGTTTGTTAGCACGCACATTTCTAAGCACTGCCCCTGGCAGGAGTCTACACTGCAGAGTCTGCTTGAGCCTGGTGGTTTGTACACTAGCAGGAAGCTGACAGAGGGTGACCGTGGGGGCGGCGCTACCTGTTACCCTATCCTCATGTGCTGGGTAAGGACGCTGTGCAGGGAGCCCATAGACGCCCAGCTGTCCCACTGGCCCTTCCAGTTTCTCCCCAGAGTCCCAGAAGCTCCCAGGGCTGCCTTGCTCAGCTTCCACCCTGATAGGGCCGTGGCCTGGAGGGGTGACCAGGGTGGGACAGTGTTCCCTTGTCAGCAGCCGGATGCCCAGAGAGCATGGAGACCTTCCTCAGGAAGCGGCTGACCTTCCTGTCCTTCTTCTGGGACAAGGACTGGCTGGTGAGAGAGCCAGGCGGTAGCATTCCCAGGCCTGCGGATCCTGCCACTGACCTGGGGGCAGAGGCCTCTGCCTCCATGGAGCCCTGCAGCCACTTGGCACGAGGCAAGCAGCTCTATCTTGCCCTGTATGACTTCACTGCATGATGCGCAGAGGAGCTGACTGTCAGCCGTGGGGAACAGCTCTACGCCCTCGATGAGACCCACTACATCTTTGCTTGCAGGCTCTCAGGCAGGCCTGGCACCGGGCTTGTGCCCATCACTTGTGTCACCAGGGCCACCACGGAGGCACTCACAGACCAACCATGAGTACCTCAGCCTTAAAGCCCAGGGCTGGGCAGTCAGGAATAGACAGGGTTTGGGTGGGGAATTGTATGTCCGCACTCGCCGGATCATTTTAGTATACACTCAGTGACAGTTAGTGCCCAGGAAAGCCACAGGTGTGGGAGAGCTGAGTCATAATGTGTAGTGCACACTGTCCAGAGGCAGGGGTCAGGTTAAGGGGCAAATCAGCTGCATGGACCAGGCACCCAGCAGACAGTCACCCAGGCCAGGCCCTCCTGCCCTCACACGGGGAGCCCAGTGTTCAGTGGGTGGCTGCTGCTTAGAGGGCAGGGGCTGGGGGATGGAAGCAGCACCAGGTGAGACAGGGAGAGTTTGGGAGGGTGCAATGAGCCAGGAATGCAGATGCTGCCAGTGCTGTGAGGAGCCAGCCAATCAGGACGATGAGTTCTCCAGTCTCCTTGCCTGTCCACACTTGCCCAACTGCCCCAAGCTGGGTGCAGGCATGGGCAGTGTGGCCCTGGCCCATATCTTGCTCCTCAGGGGCTGGTTTGGTGAGTGGGCACAGGTGGGGACTCACCTATTGCCCCAGAGCACCCAGGCTCCAGGGCTGAGGCTCACCAGGGGTCTCCTCAGAGGAGGTGACCTCTTGACCCAGACTGAGGCCCAGGGATGGCACGACCTCCTGGGTTCACTATGCATGCTGAGCACCCTGTGTGCCAGCTCCAAGCCTGGCCCTCCCATGTGGTGGTGGACAGTTCATGGGCTGAAAACATTTGACCCAAATCCTGGGATGTGACCCCTCCTGCCTTTCCCCTCAATGTGGTTGGTCAGCCCAGATTCCTGGCTATCGCAATCCTCACTGTCAAAACAGGCTAGGTCCTGACCCATCTGGGGACCCTCAGGGGCAGAGGCACCCTTTAGCGGTAGCTGGCTAGCAGGCATTGTGTGGCAGGACAAAGGCTGGGCATGAGCAGGCCAGAGCTGGTCCAGCAAAGCCAGGTGCGGCTACCCAGTGGAGCCACCCTGGGAAGTTGCTCCTGGTCCTGTGCCCAGCTGGACCTGGCCTGAGCCCTGGGCCTGCCCTCTGCAGTCCAGCAGGGGCCTTTGGGCACTCACGTGTCTCCTGGGGGTGAGTGAAGTAGGCTGGCACTGAGCGGTGGGTGGAGTGGAAGCTCCTGGAGACCTGACAAGCAGGGCGGGCTGAGAGCAGATGACTCTTTGGCCCTCTATCGTTAGTCCCATGCCACAGGGCAAGGCCCCCAGCCCATCCTTATAGCTCAGGGGGTACACAGGTCCCACCTCACATTCCCCAGCCCCACTATGATGGGAAGGGACCCTGGAGCCCTTTCACATGGAAGAGGGTGTGGTCTCTCTGTAGTTGGACCCCAGAAGGCAAGGGCCCAGCCACAGGGGCACTCAGGAGACAGAGCAGTGCAGTCTCAAGGGCTGTGCTTTGCCCTGCACATGTCTGTGAGCCTCCCCATGTCTGCTGCCCTGGGGACCCATGTTTTAGGGGACCTATGTTCACCTGGTGACCCAGTCCAGGCACTGGCTGTCCCTCGAGGCTGCCCTATGTCCCTGCCTGTCTGGCAGCTCCTGCTCTTCAGGACTTGGCCTCTTGTCGCCATGGCTTCACCTTTCCAGTAGCACAGCTGGCTATAGCCCCAGCCCCCCTCCTCAGCCGCCACTCAGGCCAGCACGGCACCACCCCCCTCAGCCCCTCTGCTCTTGTGTGGACTCACTTACGGTCACTCGTTAGCCTTGGGAGGCCTCTTAATCCTGCCCCTGGCCTAGGCTCACTGTGCCCCCGTCACATGGACAAGGGGCTGTGCTCACACGGCCATTCCAGAGGGACCTACCAAGGACCTGGAAACCTTGCTCTCCAGGTCCTTGGTAGGTCTCAAAAGTGGGAGGTCCTGGGGCAGAGCAATTAGGGGGTGGAGCCCCAGCAGGCTGAGCAGAGCTTCCTGTCTCAGGAGCAGGCTTCATAGGGGTAGCATCTATGTAGGCAGAGGAAACAGAGGGTCAGGGATCCAGCCCTTCAGAGGGAACTTGAACACTTCTAGCCTTCCCCCAGCACCCACCACAGCCTTCTGCTGGCTACCTCTCCTGACCTCCTGTCCAGCCTAGCCCAGGACTGAGCCTGCTTTGGTTGCCCCTACTGACCAATCACCTGAGGCAGGTGTCCCCTATGGCCCCCCCAGCAGTCCAGCAGATGCTCCCAGGCAGCTCTGGAGGGCCCTGGTTCCCTGTGGAGCCCTCAGGGGTATAGCAGGTTGGCCATGGCTTGGGCTACTGTTGACCCGTGGCTGGGCTGGTGATAACTTCCTAAGTGGGAAACTGGAGGTCATTTGCAGCAGGGCTAACCGGACAGCCTGTGACCAAGGTGATGAGCCCAGCTTCCCTGGGGGCAGCTGAGTCAGCTTGGGGGCCCCCGCCCAAGGAGTCCCCCCAGGACTCTCTGGGGGCTGAGGCAGTGCAGACCCTGGGCTGGGACGCTAGTGCCTGGCATTGGGCGCACCCTCCTTCAGGTAAGTGATAGGAAAGCCGGGGCTTGGCCAGGCTGCCAGCACGAGCAGGGCATTTGGGGCCTGGCAGGGGCCACTCAGGGCTCTGGGGCCTGCACATGACAGCCACACCTGCTGTTTGCAGCTGGTTCTTCAGCGGGACCAGCCGGACACAGGCCCAGCAGCTGCTTCTCTCCCCTGACAACGCTCCAGGGGCCTTCCTCGTGCAGCTCAGTGAGAGCAGCCTTGGGGGGTACTCGCTGTCAGGTGTGTGTGTGGGTCCTGCCTTTGCCCCCTCAGGGGGGCATCTTACCCAACCCCACAAGGCCAGCCATCTTTGACTGGGGTGGTCAGTCCCTGGGCAGTGCTGGCCTCTGAACTACACCCAACCCTATGGAGAACTTAAGGACATGTGCTGGCCATCTCCTATACCTGCTCATTCATTCATTCATCCATTCACTCATCCACTTACATATCCACCCATGCACTGATTCATTCATTCACTCATTCATTCATTCACCTACTCAGTCACTTACTCATCACTCATTTGTCTACTCACCCACCCACCCGTTCACCCACCCTCTCTTCTCATTGTTTGCTCCTTCATCCTCTCATTTGTCATTTACTTGTCCATTCATTTGTTTACTCTCAGTTACTAGTTCATTCACTGATTCATCTACCCAGAGCTGGGCCCACCAAAGCCTTCAAAGGTGGCCCTGGCTGCAGACACCTGTCCAGTTTGACCTCAGAGAACAGAGGGTGGGCAACCTGGGGCGAGGCTGAGAGACCATCAGGGCCTTGTGAGTCCAGGGCCAGAGTCCATCTGGAGCCTGCATCCCCATCTGGGGCACCAACCTCTGTCCAATGTGACCGTGCACCCAGCTGGGCCCAGGCCCCCTTTTCCCTCTGACCCTTCTCTGCTCCTAGTTTCCAATAGAGGCTTGAGTGAGGAACAGATTGCCCTGAAGGGTCACGGGGTGCATGACCCCTTTTTGTCTTGCTCAGTGCCCTCTACAGCCTTTGCTGGTGGTGTGTTCTCACCTCATCTTAGAGATGAGGAGTCACATAGGTGTGAAGTGACATGGGAGGGTGCCCTGTGCTGCCTGATTTGAGGTCCTGAGCTCCTCCCCTCCAGGCCCTGTGTCCCCTCCCCTGCAGATCCTGAGTCCCTCCCTTGAAAGCCTTGGGATCCACCCCTCCAGCCCTAAGCCCCTCCCCAGCAGGCCCTGATCCCCGTCCCCTGCAGGCCCTGAGCCCCGTCCCCTCCAGGCCCTGAGCCCCTCCCCTCCAGGCCCTGAACCCTCCCCTGCAGGCCCTGAATCCTCCTCTGCAGGCCCTAAGGCCCCTTTCCTGCAGGCCCTGAGCTCCCTTCCCTGCAGGCCCTGAGCCTTGCCCTGCTGCTGAGGTTTGTCTGCCAGGTAGCTGAGGGCATGAGCTACCTGGAGCAGCAGTGCATCGTGCACAGAGACCTGGCTGCCAGGAATGTGCTTGTGGACAATGACCTTGCCTGTAAGGTGGCTGACTTCCGCCTGGCCCAGCTGCTCAAGGTTGGCAAGGCTCTGGGCTCCACCCCTTGAGCCCAGACTGGGCAGGGTGGGAGGTCCCAGGTCCACCTGCTCCACTGCTGCCCCTCCACAGGATGACATTTACTCCAGAGCAGTGGCTCCAAGATCCCCATCAAGTGGACGGCACCTGAGGCGGCCAGCTACCGAGCTACCGGGTGTTCTCCCAGAAGTCAGATGCCTGGTCCTTTGGTGTCCTGCTGTACGAGGTCTTCACCTGTGGTCAGTGTCCCTATGAAGGTTTGTCCCAAGGTCACAGGGCTGCCCACTGAAGGCCAGAGTGTCTGGCCAGGGGCTGTGGGGTCCCCACAGTGACTCTCAGGCCCTACTCCCATGCCTCTCCCAGGAATGACCAACCGTGAGACATTGCAGCAGGTCATGCGTGGGTACCGCCTGCCCCGGGGAGGTCTACGCACTCATGCTGGACTGCTGGAGGGCCAGCCCAGATAAGCGGCCTGCCTTCGCAGCACTGCAGGAGAAGCTGCATACTCTCCACCAGTGTCTCCCCCAGGTCCCACTATGACCAAAGCCTGGACACTGGACATCTCCGGGGCTGTGGCAGGAGGCCTCCCAAGACAGAACTATAGGAAGCCAGATGGCAGGGGACAAGATGCTTCTGGCCATGGGCCTTGGGCACTGACACACACATGTGTGTGCAGGGGAGACAGACACACTCCCAGACAGTGGAAACGCTGATGTCCAGCGTGACTCACATTCCTGGGATTTTGAGGGAGACAAACAGCCCAGAGGGTCAGATGGACCCTTGGAGAGATGCCAAGAAGAGAAGTCTGGGGTCCAGCATGGTCTTTCCTTGCCCAGGCCTGCTCCTTCAGCCTCCCAACCCCTTTCCAGGGTCAAGAGCTAGAGGCTGATTTCCCCCAAGGGCCACCTAGACTTTGTTGAAGTGGCTGGTGCCAGGCTGCTGGGCTCTGCACATAGGGAACCCTCCTGCCGCAGCACCCAGGCACTCGGCCTCCTGTGTGCAAACCCATGCACGTATATAGACAGCACTCAATAAATACACACCACCTGACTCAGACACACACAGGTGTGTACCACATACCCACTCAGTGCCCCACACCCAGACTTGGGGCTGGAGCTGAAGAGGTCCATGTGGCTAGAGAAGGTAGGAGAGAGAGCTGGTCCTAGGGCTCTGGGTGCCCAGACCACAAGCCATGTGAGGAGCTCTTTCCATCTCTGGGCCAGTGTGGAGTGGACAGGCTGGATGAAGCAGCAGAGGTTTGGCTAGGCCATTGGAGTGGGGGGCCTAGAGGCCTTGTGGCCTGCATGCTGCATCCTGAAGCCGTTTTTTTTTTTTTTTTTTTCTTTGTAGAGACAGAGTCTCACTCTACCGCCCTCGGGTAGAGTGCCATGACGTCACACGGCTCACAGCAACCTCCAACTCCTGGGCTTACGCGATTCTCTAGCCTCCGCCTCCCAAGCAGCTGGGACTACAGGCACCGGCCACAACGCCCGGCTATTTTTTTTTTGTTGCAGTTTGGCGGGGGTTGGGTTTGAACCCGCCACCCTCGGCATATGGGGCTGGCGCCCTACTCACTGAGCCACAGGCGCCGCCCCTGAAGCCATTTTAAGGGGCCTCAGAATGGGTAGTGGTTAGGGAGTGGCTGTCTCCTGGCTGGACAGGGTCAGGGGCAGTGGGGGGACACTGTGCTGAGCTGGTGGCTGGAGAAAGCACGAATGGCAGAGTTGGCCCTTTCGGGCGCTGAGCTGCCAGAGTTGGCAGAAACCCACACAGCGGCCTGTGCACCCTGGGCCCTGCGGCCTCAGACCTGACTTGGTCAGCATCCCTTAGAGTGGGACGGAGCTTAGGGTCAGCTCTGCCCCTGCTGAGGCCGATTGGTCCAGCACCACTGACCACAGGGTTATGGGCTGGCACAGAAGGGAGCTAGGAAATGAGACCCAGTGTGCAGGCCACTGGGGGGCACCAGGGCAGGGCCACACAGCAGAGGGCAGTGGTGGGAACTGCCTACCTCTCAGCCTGCTGAAGCTCAGGCAGGGAGCAGGGAGGGGACAAATGTTTCAGGGGCCTCAGATGCCAGGGTGGGGCTGGCACCAAGCCCTGCAATTGGTGGAGGCAGCAGGGTCTATCTGAGCCTTTTGGAGCTCTGGCAGGTAGGGTCATGCCCCTGCCTTGGCCTCACCCCTGACCTCTTCTGTGTCCTGGGAGGGCCTAGGAAGGTGGAGCCTTGAGCCAGCGTTGGCTGGGGCTGCCGCGAGTGTGGAGCTGATGGCAGGCCACAGAACCAGGGATGGCCATGGTCTCTGGTGCTTTCCTGGGCCTTTCATCAGCTGCAGGTGGGCAGCTTTGGTGCTCCCAGGTCTTGGGAGGGGCTAGGGACTTTCCTGCCTGCAGGTGGCTCAAACAGAACCTGTACACATTCGTGCTCAGGGATGTGAGAGGCCCCTGGACATAGGCTCACGCAAAGAGGGCCAAGGCCTGAGGGTCTGGAGCCCTGGCAGGTTGGGGGTAGGGGGAGCCATTTGGCCTGATGTGCTGACCTGTGGCCACCTGGTGCCCCACCCTCTCTGTGCCCTATCCCATCCCCACATTGGTCAGTATGGAGCCCAGCTAGGCTGCCCAAGGCATCTGTGAACCTGTCACATAATCCATGTCTCTGTTCTTAATCTCAAAATGAAACGAGTGGGTGGTGCCAATGTTCCCATGCGTGGAGTTTAGTTTGTGATCTTCCCATCAGTCTACTTTGGCTGCAAGCTGGTGGGGTTGCCTGGGGAGAGGGGGTCAGCTGAGTCCCAAAGGGGCTCTCTGGGGAGGGAAGGGAAGGATGAACTTAGGGGGCTGGGAGGGAGGAGGTGGAGGCCTGCCTTGGTGTGGGCTCAGGGAAAATCATGAGACCTTACACAAACTTAATGCATAAAGGCATGAAGTCTGGGAGCCTGGAGAGGTGCACACTGACTCGCGCATCCCATGGACAGACTGAATCAATGCAGCAACTTCCTGACTTCTCAGAAACCTTTTATTGATCTCTAACACAAAGGGTATATCAAAAATGCAAAGGTGCTGGGCGGCACCTGTGGCTCAAGCAGTAGGATGCCGGTCCCATATACCGGAGTTGGCCTGGGCCAAAAACTGCAAAAAAAAAAAGCAAAGGTGCCAAAAGGATTAAAAGAATCCCAAGTTCCCAGGAAGATTGGGTAGAGGGAAAGGCTGGGTAAATGGGAACATAAGGTAGGGGGTTAACGGTCTATAACTCTATAATGTATTTAGAAAGGAAGAAGGGAAAACCAGTTTCATTCCCACAGGGCAAGCAAGCTTCCCTAACCTAACTGCCATCAAGAGTTCAAAGGTTTTAGCCCTGCTAAAGGGCTTAGGCCTGCCCACCTGCTGAACTTTGGTGCACAGGGCTGATCTTAGCGACTTTGCCCTGTTTGGGGCACCTCTGGGCTCCTTTCATCTTCAGTAGTCTTGATGAGCCCTCAGGGATGGCAGGTCTGTGGGCTTTGCCTTGAATTGAAGTGGGGTGTCCTGCTGAGAGATCAGCCTATTTGCCTCCATAACCCTATACCTGTGGGGACAGAGTCATGGCTGCTTCCCTCACAGATGGTAGCCCCGGGTGGTGGAGGGGAGAGGGTGTTTCCTGCCCTGCAGGACAGTGGCTCTAAGGCCACCCTGCCACCACAGACCCTCCTACTGGTCCCACAGTGTGGTGGGCTCTGAATTGGGGCAGCGTCTGCCTGTGCTGTGCCTTCCCACGGCCTCTGAAGTTTGGGAAGGCAGCACCCACAGCTCTTACCAGTTCCTCCTCCCTCTCCTGGCCAGGTCCAGCCATGTGGCAGCTTGGCCAACAGGTTTTCATAGCAGGTGGGTACTGGTGTCCAGGCTGATGATCAAGTACAGTGGGTAAGAGGACAGAGGACTGGCTCTCACAGTGCAGCCTGCACTGCTCACAGGGAGGCCAGGAGAGGCCATCCCGATGTGCTAGCTTCTTGTCATGAGGAAGTGGGTCGGGTGCCTGTTAGAGACTACCCTACTCAGTGCTCCCAGTCAGGTGCCCAGTGCTCCCAGTCATGGTGTCCCAGGGCCAGGCTCACCTGGACCCCGAGGATGTGGGTCTCTGGGACTTCAAGGCTCAGATGGAGGTGCAGTTGATCTTCCAAGTGTGGGATTGCTTCCATGCAAGCAGGAAGGAGGGACAGTGGTGGTGAGCGACCTTATTGGATGGCCCTCTGGCCATGCTCCACAGAGTCTGAGCCGTGAGTGTCCCTGGGTCCAGGAACTCAGAGTAGTGCTACCCTCTGGGCTTGGGGGCTGGAGGACACTGGACTCACTACTGGGAGAACCAGGAGTGTGGGGACTCCTGGCACAATCTTCTCCCCAAAGTTGAGGCTGGACATCTAAGTCGGTCCTTCTCTGGACCCCACCATCCTGGTTCCAGGAGTTGCGTGACATCTGTGGATAGGGGCCCTGGAGGACACGTCCAGTGCTGACACCGTTCTGCTAGGAACCAGAGGCAATTGAACCTTTAAGGTGGATTCCAGGGGGGTGGCTGGCACTGCAACAAAGTCTGTGTGGGAGCTCGAGGCCTTTGGGAGAGGGAAGTTCATCCACTTTCCAAACTGTTAGAACCAGAGGCCTGATCTAGTTAAAAGAGTGGAAAGGCCACTGGGATAGCCCAGTGTGGGAGATACATTGGACTGCCTGGCTATCTGCTGGGGTGCTGGCCCCCTGCCCAACATCCCTGGCCTCCCACATGGAGGAGTCCTCAGGCAGCTGGCATAGGCATGTCCACTGCCCTGGCCGTCAGGCTCTGGCTGGGCAGGCCTGGAGGGAGGAGCTTCTGTGGCCTAGGCTCCTGGCACCCTTCTCACCAGGCACCTGTGGGTGCGCCCTGTGCCGCATGTCTCCAGGCATGGGGCTCCCCACTCAGGCTGTGGATGAGGCCTCCTCTGAGGGTGTCTAGGGATGGGGAACTGTGCTGGGGCTCCAGAAGCTAGCGTGGTCCAGGGGCTACCTGGGAGACAGACCCCAGCCCAGAGAACTAGCACATGAGAGGCAAGGAGGAGGCCAGGGGAGAGCAGAGGTCACCAGGGGCTTTGCAGGCCCGACTTGAAGTCCAGGCCAGGGCCCATGCACTCTCCAGCCAGGAGCTGGTGTTTACGCGTGTGAGCAGCTAAGTGCCTGCACACACGTGTACTTCTGTGAGTGCACACACTAGTGTGTGGAGGCCATACCGGAGAGCCCTGTTGCTTAGGTGCCCTCCCACCGCGGGTCCCTCAAGGAGCCAGGTGCATCTGCCTGATTCCAGAGCAGCCCATTGGAGGCTGGGGGACTGTGACCTGGATGGGGTCCCTCAGGGTCTATGGTGGGCACATGAAGGCATCATGGGGCAACTGAGGTCTGGGCTGGGGCTCAAGCAGCAGGTCAGCCTCTTTTGGACCAGGTGTTAGAAGCTCTTCCCCAGATGCAGGCTGAGGCCAACGCACCAGGCACCTTCCCAATTAGAGTCAGCCAGAAGTCAGGCGCCAACTGCATCCTTTCAGGTACAGCCTGCCCACTCTCACCTTGGCTGTGTTGGCCCTTGGCCAAGATGATTTCTTGAGGTGAGTGGATTCTGGGCCAGAGGGCTCTGCTGACCTCCTGCCTCTCCCCTACCAGTTCTGGGGGCAGGGGCTTCTAGCTTTGCCCAGAGTGGGGTAGAAGCCCCTGCCCCCTTGTGTGCAGCTTGGCACCCACAGCACTATTGAGGGGTAGTGTTGAATAAATAAATGGATTTATTTTAAAAGAAAATGCAAACCCTGAGTGGAATGGGGCACCATTGAAATAAATAGATCACTGGAAATCTGAAAAGTATCACCTGAAATGGCCTGGACCTCATGTATTTAGGAGTTGGGGCTCCAGGTCCAGGAGGACACTGGGGGGTGATTGGGTGGCCCAGGCACCTGTTGGCCAAACAGATGGGGCTAGCAGGTGGGCACAGCAGACCCCACATAAATGCAGCCTAGAGCTGGGCTGTGAGGGGCCGACATCTTAGCCTTGGGAGCTGGGAACACCCCTATGTTCTGAGCAGCTGCTGGGGGGCCTCCTTCTTGAGGCCTCAGGTCAGTGACTGTACCCACCGAGGCTGCCAGTACCCCACAGACAACCTCCTACAGCAGTAGACAGTTTACTGGGAGATCCAGGCCACAAAGAAACCACAGCACAAACACGTGCTGGCGCGTACACCGTGACATCATTGTTGGTGTAGGGGCCAGCCCCACACAGCTAGTGGGTATCCCTCCAAGCCTGGCGGTGATTAGAGATAAGATAGGAATTAAAAAGAGTAGCCCTAGGGGACCATGGGAGCTACCAAAGCTAAGGCCACCCCTTCCAGGTTAATTCAGTGTTTATTACCTACTTTATCTCCAAATTAGCAAATGAATACTCACAAAAATAGCACTATGTGTCATTATTCTCATGGTACTTACAATTTCAACTAAGCTACTTCTTAACTAACTTTTGTAACTACTTTACTCTACCTTAAGCTATTTATAAACCAAGGAACCAAGACTTAGAAGCAGGATGCCAAAGGCCTGGTGTGGTGGCTCGTGCTATCATCCTAACACTCTTGAGGCCAACGTTGGTGGATTACCCTGAGCTCACAGCTTCGAGACCGGCCTGAGCAAGAGCAAGATCCAGTCTCTAAAAATACCCAGGTGTTGTGGCACGTGCCTATGGTCCCAGCTACTTGGGAGGCTGAGGCAAGAGGATTGTTTGAGCCCAAGAGTTGGAAGCTGCTGGGAACTATGATGCCACATCACTCTACGGAGGCAAGAAAGTGAGACTCTGTCTCAAAACAAACAAACAAAAAGAAGCAGGACGTGAGAGTCTACAGCAGGTTTGACCACTCACACAGTTTCCAACGAAGACAATTAAGTCTATAGGTCCCTCCAGGGCAGACAGGCTGAAGCCACACCCTTATTGGGAGCAGGGTAGAAAGAAGTTGTTTCTCTTATCTCAACCCCTAGAGGTTGTTTCTCTTTTACAGAGAGCCTGTTGTACATATTGTTCCCAACACATCTTGCAATGGCTCATTGTCCCCAGAGACCTTTGTACAGGCTCTCTATAGGGGAAAGGCCAGACCTCAGTAAGACATTTCTTGTCCTTTATTCCAAGGCCTGTGCTGCTGTTGATCAGCACACTTTTGGGGCTCCTGATACACATTGTGGTGTCTCTGTGTACATACTCTCTTTAGTATCCACATCTTCTATCTTCCCTGTATCCCAAACTGCATCCCCTAACTAATTCTCATCAATTGAAACATTTCATAAAAATGCAATTTATGTTGTACCTCAAGAGGGCGCCCTCCTCTGAGCCTACTTCTTCAACCTGTGCTCCCACATTTCTACCCACAATGCACGGGAATCTGGTGTGCATTGTCACCCAGCTCATGGCCAAGGGCAGCCTGTGGGACCTGCTGCGGGTGAGCGCCGGTGAGGGCGAGGTTCTCCCTGGAAGCTGCAGGAGACACACAACAGGCATTGTTTTGCTTAAGAAACAACTTAAAATATAAGAAGCCCACTATTTGCCCATTGTAAAGATTTGAGAAAATACAGATATGCATAAGCAAAGACCTCACCTCTGCAGCCACTTCTCTTCCTGGGACGTGCTGGTATTAGAGTTTGCACAGGCATAGACTTGTCTATGCACACACTTTCACATGTGCGCAGGAGCTCACCGACTGCCTACATGCACACTTACCCACCCATGTGCACTGACATGTGCACTTATATGCACACACCCACACACACAGGCACACATTTATATGGACATGTGCACACATTTATGCACACACACATACACAGTGACTCAAAGACTCTGTCATCTCTGAGGAGCTCCATTATTTCCTTTAACATCAGAAGCAAAGATGCTCTGCAATCATCATGAAGATGCGGCCAGTTCTGGGGATGTTACTGTGGGAGGAGATGACGCAGTGCCAGGTGAACAAGGTCCAGTCTGTACTTGCTGACCCTGGCCTCTGATGCCCTCTTCAGACTCTGGCAGGAAAGTCCTGCCCGTGTCAGAGCTGGTGGATGTTGCCCCACAGGTGGCCAAGGGC
This sequence comes from Nycticebus coucang, assembly GCF_027406575.1. Classification (NCBI taxonomy): domain Eukaryota; kingdom Metazoa; phylum Chordata; class Mammalia; order Primates; family Lorisidae; genus Nycticebus; species Nycticebus coucang. The sequence continues at coordinate 66,984,362 of NC_069800.1, read as the reverse complement.
ATGCTACCTGGAGGCGCAGAGTCACATCCACTGGCTGCCAGGAATATCCTTGTTGGGGAAAACAATGTCTGTAAAGTCAGAGACTTTGGACTTGCTGGGGTCATCAAAGCACAGCCCATACTCTGCCCTGAGACCCAGGCCTAGCAGGGAGGTGGAACGCTGAGCTCTCCAGCTGAGGGACGCATTCCTAATGGTGTTACAGCTGTAGCTGTGGGCAGACAGCAGGGCTCCATATGCAGCCACCCCAGCTCGGGCCTTTGATGTGGCCCAGGGGCTCCCATTTCCTGCCCCTGCCGGCCCTCCCAGCCTACCCCTAACAATGGGGGCAGCAGCTCCCTCTGTGGCGGTAGGACGGCCGCCATGAGTCAGACAGTGGCTTCCGTGTGCCGCCTGTGCCCGTCTGAGTGTGGGATGCCCGTCTGAGTGCAGGATGCCTACCTTTCACAGAACCACAACATCCCCAGAAAGTGGGTGATGCCCGCAGCTCTCTACCAAGGGCACTACCCACCAAGTCTGACGTCTGATGTGTGGTCCTTCGGCATTCTCCTCCACGAGACACTCAGCATGGGTCAGCCAGATGCCCTACCCAGGTGTGGCCCACACAGTGTCCCTGACCTTGTGCAGGGCATTGGAGGGGAGTGAAGAAGGGGCTGCATAGATGGCGGGACTGGGACCACTCACTTCTGCCTGGGGCTGCCTCCTGGACTCACTTTCAGAGATGGGCATTGGAAGCAGTGCTAGGAAATGCCCAGGGCAGGCGGCAAGCTGTGAGGAAAGGCTCTTTGGGAGGTGGCAGTGGCTGAGTGGACTTCCTGGGGTGGGGGTGGCAGTGGCTGGGTGGGCTTCCCAGGGGAGGTGGCAGTGGCTGGGTGGGCTTCCTGTGTCGAGCAGCAGGTGGGCACTAGCCTGTTCCCCAGCTCTTCTTACCCCACCGGCCGCAGGCATTTCTAACTAGGAGGCCTTCCTAAGGGTGGATGGGGCTACTTTGTTCCCCGCCCACTAGAGTATCTACCCAGTGCACGAGCTGATATTCTGGGGCTGGCACAGGGACCCTGAGCTGTGGCCTTGCTGTGAAGTCCTGCAAGAGAAGCTGCTCAGCCTCGGTAGGTACGAGAATCTGCTCTGAGTTGCCTCGGAGGCAACATAGCCAAGCCCAGCAGAGACGTGGGTGGACTTCAGACGTGGGTGCAGAGCAGTGAATGAAGCACACTCGCATTGAGTAAATGTGTGTGCTTCTGTCTTGTTAATCTGTCTTTTGATGTTTGGGCCTCAGCCGTGCAGCAGGTGAGGAAAAGATGTCATTTTTTCTCTCACAGTTTCTGGTGCCCAGTGAGGGGTGGCTGAGACACCCGGCTTGTTCTGGGGCCTGCAGACGAGATCACGGGACTACTGATGCAAAGCCACCAGAAGGAAGGCATTCTCATCATGGTTAGCCCCCCTGGATCTCCATCTGCAGAGCCCTGTTGAGAGTGGAAGGTAAAACTTCTTGTCTCTTTTCCAAATTCAGACTAGCAGGAAAAAAATCATTCGGATTGTTGACTCTTGTGTAAATTGGTTTGTTGTACTCACTGTCCTTTCAGTCCCAGGAATACCTGTTTCTTCTTACTTGTACTACATTGTCCTGAGAGCATGGCTTATGACAACTGAGAAGACTGAGGGGCAGGTCAGCCTAACTGGACGCTGGTGCCCAGCTGGAGCCTGTGCATCTTCTGTCGGCCTGTGCCAGCAGCCATCAGGGGAGTTTGCAGTAAGAGGCTCCTGTCCACAGAGGCTTTTGTCTCGCCCATTGTTGCTTCATAGTGCTGGAAAGCACTTGTCCCTGCCATGGCTGCTGGCTGGGGGTTCTGGCTGGGCCTTGGCTGGGCTGCATGTTTCTGCATTCTCTTCAAAAAATATCTCCTTTGTCCATGGTTAAGTCATAAAAGGCATTTGGTTCTGAGTCACATGAAAGGTATTTTTGGTGTAAGGGAAGGAAAAAAGTTCAGTACTGCCAGGAATAATATTTACTATTGGTTCCAGTTGAAACCCAACAATAAGACATTTGAGTTTTTTTGAGAAGGGGTCTTGCTCTGTCTCTGGGCTGGAGTGAAGTAGCATCATCTCAGTTCACTGAGCCTCAAATTCCTGGCCTCAGGGGATCCTCCTGCTTGGACCTCCCAGAGTGCTGGGATTACAGGTGTGAGCCACCAGAGGATATTTGAAAGAATTATTTAAAAAGAGCTTTATGGTCAAAAGTTGGCCTAATTAGAAGTTGACAGTTAGGCCATATGTAATTTTTAAGGCCTCTCTTGTCTCTTAGATCCTCCTTTTCCCAGGGGAGTGTCTTAGTCAGCAGAAATACTTTCTCCAAACCCTGTGACTAGACACTCCTCTGACTCTGTCCACTCTGTGCTAGAATTTACTAGCCCTTGAGAAAGTTTAAGGTCTCCCTACACTGGCTTCTAACACCACCACTTCTTAGCCAACCTTTGTCCCCCACCCAGCTGGCTCCTGGGGTTCCTTGGTCTGTCTGTCCCCGGAAAGCCTGACCTCTCCAACGTTCATCCCTGCCAGAGCCTACCCCAGCCCCTCAGGCACTGATCTCTGGGCTCCCGCTCTCCAGGACTCAAGGTCCCCCAAGGCAGCTACCTGAGGCCAAAGGGACAAAGTGAAACAGACCATGACGAAGCTCAAGGAGGGAAAATGAACCTACCATCTCAGTGACCTCTGGCAACAGGCAACCCCCCAACTCCACATGGAGAAAACGTCTTTCTCTGCCTCGGAGACGTACACTTTCTGTCCTGACTCTTCTACAATCCAAGTCATCTTCCTAAAATACAAACTGTAGGGAGATAACTGTTATCAGAAAAAAAAAAAAAAAGAAGGATCTGGAAACTGGGAAAATGAAAAGCTTTAGTCATCTGAGGGGGTAATATTAATTTGTCCCATTTTGCCAGAAACACAATTTGGATAAAAGTAGAAGTGGAGATAAACCTGTGTGTTTATAGTCCTATGCTCTGCTGACTCATGAATAAAAGTTTTAAAATGAAAGAGATAAGATTTGTTTGCACCTGACTGTGTGTTTATGTATTGTTTATGTTTATATGGGTGTTTGTATTATGTATATAAAATATTTGTCTATCTTCAGATGGTATTAATAAGTTAATTTATAAAACACCTTTAAATAGTTCTGTTCAGATTGGTTTTGAGCTTATAGATAAGGGCTTGTATAAAGTAAATATTCCTAAAACTCTCAGAAATACAGAAACTGGGCTTAGTGCCTATAGCTCAGCAGCTAAGTCACCAGCCACATATACCAGAGCTGGTGGGTTCAAATACAGCCCAGGCCAGCTAAACAACAATGACAAATGGAGCTAAAAAATAGCCAGGCATTGTGGCAGGCACCTGTAGTCCCAGCTACTTGGGAGGCTGAGGCAAGAGAATTGCTTAAGTCCAAGAGTTTGAGTTGTGACGCCACAGCACTCTACCAAGGGTGACATCATGAAACTGTCTCAAAAAAAAAACAAAAAAGAAAGAAATACAGAAATTACGCCAATTTTTAAAAACTTTATAAGATCTTGGATAATCTTTGGTAAATGAAGTTTTCAGATTGTTGGTAAAATTAAAAATAAGTATGACTTCAGAATTCTCAGCATCAAATATAATGGAGATGCACATTTTTTTTTTCTAGCTAGGTTTAGTAGTCAAACAAGCTTGTGTTATTACTACTAAATGTTTAGGATCATAAGACTGTAAATGCAGCCAAGAGCACCAAGCACAGTGAACACTCACTCACTGCTCCAGTTACAGGAGAGAGAGTAACTAACTTACTTGTTAGTTCCTTTGCTTCCGAGATAGTCGCATGATTTGCCAACAGGAAAAATGGCTCAGGATGATTGGTTTAATGCTTCATGAAATTTTCACAAGCATGTCAAGCATGACTGTTAAAAACAAGTGAATTAGGTGAACATAAGTGGGATAAAAGTTTATAAATGAAATTTTAAATAATAATTATGTTCTGTAATGTAAGTTTTCTCCAACACACTGGCACCTGGTGAGGCGCTGCACATGCACCCGCTGCTCTCTCGGGCTGGGCTGAGCAGCGACCAAGCTGGTAGCACGGGTCAGGGGAGCATGGCCTTGTGGGTATTCACTGGCTAAGGCTGAGAAGCCCTTGAGGAAATGACAGAAACCAGGCTCGTTGTGCTGAGATGTGCGGGCACCAAGAGCAGCTCCGCACACTGGGAGAGCTGGGCCTCAAGCCTCACTGCCAGTCCTGATGGAATAGAAGAAATAGTCTCTGTGAGGATGATAATATGGCTTTTGGAAAGTATTAATTGGACAGAGGCACAGATAATCAACATTTTCAGAAGTACTTAACACACAGAAGACTAAAGCATTTTGGTTATGAATCGCACAACAATGAGGATAAAGATATTTGTGATTGCATTTTGGAGAATTGGTTGAAGGAAAGTTACATCAAACATAAGCCTAAATAACTGGCCATAAGTGAGTATGGAGCTGGGCGTGGAATCCCCTCCTGCTGACTCACATCAGTTTTGAAGGATGAGATCATTTCTCCCCGTTTGGGGTCAGAGATTGTCAGGAATTTTAAGCATCTTATGCTGCCGCATCGCAGTTTGCTGGTGCTCACAGGAGAGTCCTGACCTCGGACAGGGCTCCGTGGAATGTGGCTGTGACACATGCCACTTTGCTCAATTCCTAGTTTTCGCTAGAAATTACTGCTACTAAGAGTTAAAAAACCAGCTTGGTGCCTATACCTCAGTGGGTGGGGTGCTAGCCACATACACCGAAGGTGGTAGATTTGAGCCTGGCCTGGGCCTGCTAAATAACAATGACAACTGCAACCAAAAACTGGCCAGGCATTGTGGCGGGTGCCTGTGGTCCCAGGTGCTGGGGAGGCTGAGGCAAGAGAATCACTTGAGCCCAGGAGTTTGAGGTTGCTGGGAGCTGTGTCACCATGGCACTCTACCCAGGGCGACATGGTGAGACTCTGTCTCAAAAAAATAAAAGAGTTAAAAACCATGACACACACATACACACACACACACACACACACGATTTAAGATACTAGAAATAGTAAAGGAAACAACTTTGTGTGCAAAAGTACATAAGGAAAAGGAAATGTCTTTTTGGTGAGGACAGTTAGGAGGTACTGGGTGTTGCCTGTGGCTCAGTGGGTAGGACATCAGTCCCATATACTGAGGGTGGACGGTTCAAACCCGGCCCCGGGCCAAACTGCAATAAAGAATAGTTGGGCGTGGGCGGCGCCTGTGGCTCAGTGAGTAGGGCGCCGGCCCCATATGCCGAGGGTGGCGGGTTCAAACCCAGCCCTGGCCAAACTGCAACAACAACAAAAAATAGCTGGGCGTTGTGGCGGGTGCCTGTAGTCCCAGCTGCTCAGGAGGCTGAGGCAAGAGAATCGCGTAAGCCCAAGAGTTAGAGGTTGCTGTGAGCCGTGTGACGTCACGGCACTCTATCCGAGGACGGTAATACAGTGAGACTCTGTCTCTACAAAAAAAAAAAAAAAAAAAAGCCCTGGTCTCTGGAGCAGGCAACATTTTTTTTTTTTTTAATAGAGACAGAGTCTCACTTTATTGCCCTTGGTAGAGTGCTGTGCCATCACAGCTCACAGCAACCTCCAGTTCCTGGGCTTAGGCAATTCTCCTCCTTCAGCCTCCCCAGCAGCTGGGACCATAGGCGCCCACCACAACACCTGGCTATTTTTTGTTGCAATTTGGCCAGGCGGGCTTGAACCCACCACCCTGGGCATATGGGGTCGGCAACATTTTAACATAACCAAAATTACAACTGGTAACATGGTACTAGATTTCTAGGAGCAATGTCTGTAGGCTACATCTCATAGGATAGCATGTTAGATTTTTAGGACTTTTCTACAATTTCTGCAACACTCATCAGTAACACCTGTAAAGATAACCTCAAGCGGTGTTGGCATTACTTGTTTCAAAACGTTTCCCATGTAATTTAACATATCAAATTAAGCCTAATTAATTTAACACCTCTCTCTGTAGAAGAGAGGTGTTAAATTAAATAGAGCCCTTATCTAGCTCTAAACCAATCTGAACAGAACTGTTTAAAGGTATTTTATAAATTAATTTGTTAATACCATCTGAAGATAGAAAAATATTTTATATACATAATACAAACACCCATATAAACATATAAACATTTGTTGTGGGCAGCGAATTCTTAGAAACTCCCAAAGTTCATGGTCAAAAGACTTAATTTATAATTTTATTTTAGGAAGTTATAAAAATTGTTAAGAAGTTTTTAAAACTTGATTAAATATCACATTGGTTATTTAAAGAAAGTGAAAATAAAAAAATTTAAAGGAAATACAGTGGGTTACATACTTGTGAACAAAACTTGGCTCTTTTCATGCTGAGAAGACTCAGCTTCTCTGAAGTGACCACAGACCTGGTAAGAAACAACTTGGGGCGCAAGTTACAAGGGAAGCACCGAACTGTTGTTTCCCGGCCAAGTCACTTAAAAGATAAAAACTTTTCATATTACCAAATTCTAGTTTTGCATCCATATACTATTAATACTAAAAAGCTAATTCTTAGCAGATTTTTCTAAATAAATCTAGCCAATTTTAGTCGATGTTGGCTATGCAGGTAAGATTCCTTTCCCACAAACCGTTTACAGTCTCTTCTTAATACCCACCAGCACTTCTCTCTTCCTCCATTTTTCTTTTTCTGCTTCTGGAGGACCCAGTCATCCTGCTTTAGCTCTGACCCAGGTGCTGCTTTTCCCATAGCAGGAAACCACCTCCTTACCCTTCATACCTCCTAACTTTCTTTCTTTCTTTTTTTTTTGGAAAGACAGAGTCTCACTCTACTGCCCTGGGTAGAATGCTGTGGCGTCACAGCAACCTCCAGCTCTTGGGCTTAGGCGATTCTCTTGCCTCAGCCTCCCGAGTAGCTGGGACTACAGGCACCCACCACAACGCCCAACTATTCTTTTATTTTTTTTTTTTGTAGAGACAGAGTCTCACTGTACCGCCCTCGGGTAGAGTGCCGTGGCCTCCTGAGCAGCTGGGACTACAGGCGCCCGCCACGACCAGGGCTGTCTTATGGAAGCTTTTGCAATCAGCTGCAGTCCTGAATTGTTTCTTCCAGCGTAATCCATGGAAAAGACTCTTGACATGTACTCTGGATACAGGTTTCTGGTAACTTTGAGATCACACCTTTGGGTTGGGTAAGGATTTCCAGAACTGTAATGGAGAACCTGATGGCCTCATGAAACTGCTACCCTGAAGTCAATTAGAATAAGATTTAATTACATGGGAATCAGTGAATTGATGAGGATAATTTTGTATGACTTTTTGTTTGAAACATTACTAGTTCTTTAATGTTTTATTTTTCAGATTTACGGAAATGCTTTCTCTTAAACTATCTATAAAGCTTACAGCAATTTGGTAAAGTATAACTTTGCAAACAAGGTGAAATATATTTTTCTTCCTACCTAGTCCGTCCAGAATTCAGAAACTATTAGTCAGTGTTCTTATTTTCATGGCAATATATAGTCTTTTGCATGAGTTCAATAAGAATCTCAATGACACAATTGGAAGGAAACGCTGATTATGCCACCAAGGCTTTGATTAGAATGTCATATTCCAGATATGACCAAACAACTTTAAGGAGTCCATGAAGCCCCTTGCAAAAAAAAAAAAAAAAAAGAAACCAAACAGGTCTCCTACCTCATATTTGGTCTTACAGAGGGGAAAGCGGTGTCAATTCCTGGTATGCACAGGAACCTTAAGATACTTCAGGGACTTCAAGAAGACAGAAATTTACCCACATCAATGGGGTTTACAGGGAGGGTCTGGCTTGGTTTCCCAACTCCAAGAGGCTTTCAACATCTACCCCAAGATTCCTTATCAAAAGTTCCAGCAAAGCAAACTTTTAAAGGGCCTATGTGGGTAATCACTATTCTTGCTGCACTTATGTAAATAGTTAGAACAAGTTTAATGTGTCAATTGTAGAGAAAAAAATTGTTTCACACACAAAAAATGTAGTGTGCCCAGAACTAGACTCTAGGCCTGTCCAGTTCTTGAGGTCTGTTTCCCACCTATAAACTGGACTGGTTCCTGAATGCTAGTTTCCTCTGATATCTGGCTACAACTCTCCAAACTAATATTTCCAACTTATTTTCCACCATTCTGGCTCTGGATTGATGACTAAAGATTAAAATTGTCCTTTTTGTAGCCAGCCATGAGCCTGTAGCCCCAGCTGCTCAGGCAGCTGAGGCAGGAGGATCATTTGAAAGCCCGGGAGTTGGAGGCAGCAGTGAGCTAGGCTGACGCCACTGCAGTCTAGCCCAGGTGACATAGTGAGACTCTGTCTCAATGAATAAATAAGTAAAACTGCCTTTTTCCTGATGCCCTGCAAGCTGACGCTGGACGACTTCATACAGGCTTCAGAGATCACAACTCACATATGGTTAACCTTTGTGAATTTCAAACTGCAAATGCAAAAACTCTGTCAGGGTGGGCAGTGCCTGTGGCTTAGTGAGTAGGGCACCCGCCCCATATACTGAGGGTGGCAGGTTCAAACCCGGCCCTCGCCAAACTGCAACAAAAAAATAGCCGGGCGTTGTGGCAGGCACCTGTAGTCCCAGCTACTCGGGAGGCTGAGGCAAGAGAATCACCTAAGCCCAAGAGCTGGAGGTTGCTGTCAGCCATGACACCACAGCACTCTATCCCACTGCCTATCCTTCTGAAGATGTTTTTGGTCCCACATCGAGAATCTCAACCAGTTGGCTGCCTTCTACACTAAAAAACAGAGTTTACAGTTTGTTCTAATCATTAACCTTTTTCTTTTGTTTCTACAGAAATGCCTCTTGTTGAGCAACCACACAGGCCTGGTTTTGGTGGAAGCTGCTTGCAACATAGCCTCCTGAACTGAGCCACTTTTAACTGTTCACCTGGACTGACCTCTTCCCAGGTCTGGAGGATGGGTCAGCCCACAATGGGACAATCTATCAATCCCGCAACTGGGATGTGCCACCTCTTGGGGAAGCCAGAGGGGGGATGAAGTGGTGCAGGGAACAAGAAGTGGGAGCCACTCTTGCCTTCCCCTCACCCTTCCTCCCTGGAGCAGCCCACAGAACCCAGGAAGGGACTTTTCTGCCCTCATCACTCCTCACTCCCCTGAAGAGCCTCATGGCAGGTGTCCTGCCCCTACACCAGAAGGCAGGTCACACAGGGTGACCAAGGAGAAACTGAACACACAGGCACTGCTAAGCTCTCCCAGTTTATTACCATTAGATTTCACTTTTCATCCTCCAATCATACCACTTTCTATAAAATGCACAGATCTCCCCATTTCTTTGGACACTTTCACATATCAAACATGTATCAAATATGTGGCTTTTCTTTTGTTAGTATCTTTTGTTATAAGGGTCTCAGCCATGAAGCTTGTGGTGGGTGAGGAAAAGCTAAGACTTCTCTCTCCAGAGAGCTTGATAAAGATGCAGCCCCTAGGGCCAGGCTGGTCTAGACCAAGGGCACTGCCATGGGAGCATCTCCTCTGGGGATGCCACTCTAGTTGTGGCAGAGGAAGTGGGCCCTCTGTAGACAGCAGCTCTGGGAAGTGCTATGCCAGGGCGACATAGGGCTGACACCAGGACTGATCCTCCAGATGCAGGCCGGGTCCTCCCCTGGCCATTTGTGGAGTCTCCTAGGCTTTGGCTGGGCTCTCCCTGTAACATCAGCAATCCTCCAAGCTGAGTGGGGCTCAGGACCCCTTTCAGATACTACCCAACCTGGGACCACCTGAGGTGGGAAATAGCATTCCACCTCCCAGCCTTAACACTGACCACCTGGCTTGGGTTACTAACTGAGGCTGACGTACCCTGAGAGCAGACAGAGGGGAGGCTTGGCTCTCAGTGGCCACAGCCACACAGATGACTCACTATGGACTTGTGCAACTATTTACAGCACAGCTGGGGTGGGGCAGCAGGCCAGGAGGGTTCCCTTCATTGTTCCCAGCCTCCACTAAGCCTTCATCTACCTGACTTACCCCCTAAGAAGCCCCCCAATAGACCTGAGTCAAAGCCTGCTGGCCATTTGAAATATGTGGATACAGCCCGTTGAACGCTTACCTTGGTTAAGGACACCTATCCCAAGAGCTAACAGCCCCTGCGGAGCCCCGCCCCCTGCAGCCTTATGCTAGATGCTTGGCTTGTTGGCTCCAGGTACCAGCTGTCCTTCTCAGCTCCCACATCTGCCCCTGACCTATTGAGTCTGGCCACCTGTAGCAGGAAGGCCCCTACCCCTCAGCCTATCTTGGGTGCTCCCAGGGTTGGGGGCAGGACCCCTTCGAGACAGCCCCTTGAAACTGCTCCAGGATAGCTGGGAGGGACAGTTCCCTAAAGGGCTCCCAAACCCCCAGGCAGCCACAAGGGGCCCTGGAGGCATCCTATCCAGCTTCAGGAGTGCATGGTGTCCCAGGCCCCCAGGAGCCATGAGGCACCCTCTATTTCCGGGCCTGGGCTGGAGTGGCCCTGCAGTGAGGAAGGCTTGGCTGGGAAGTGGGGGGCTCACCAATTTCTTAAAGACCCTTAGGGCCACATAATTCATGCACACACTACCAGGGTTTGCTGGCTGCTTGGAGTTTATTTGCCACTTGGTGCAAGGTGAAGAGTTACAGGTTGCCAGGAAAGCTGAGTGTGCGTGGGCGGTACAGGCCAGGGCTCTGGCTGCCTCCGCTGCTGTCTGAGAACAGTCTTCTCTCCAGTGTCCTGCAGCCTGGTTGCAGAGCTGGTGGCTGTGGCTCAGGGCTCACGTCAGGATGCCGGCCCAGTGCTGGGCTGGCCGCAGGGCTGCTTGCTCATGGCTTCTCGGGCTAGGCCACTGGTGGTCATGTTTCTGGAGGCCTGGGGAGCTTCGGGGCTGGGGGAGAGCATGGGTCAGAAGACTGTATTACCACCACTGCCCCTGCACCCCCAGGGAGGTGGACTCACTGCTCTGGGGACTCCACAACTGTGGCCATGAACGGGAGCGTGGACTTTCCGAAAAAGAAGCTCGCCCACCAGTGGCCCGGGTCAGCCTTGGGCAAACCTGGGAGAAGCAAGGGGGAGTCACAATGCCGCCCGCTTCGGGGGCGCAGGGGGGGGCTTCTGAGGCCTCAGGGAGCGAGGGCGGGGGCGCACTCACCGGGGTGGTGGGCGATGGCTTCCCCAGGGCTCTCAGTGCTCCCACAGGAGCTGCTGCTGGAAGCCGAGCCCAGGCGGCCTGGCAGGGAGAGGCCCAGTCAGCGGAGCGGAGCCCCCAAGCCACCGGCCCGGGGGAGCGCTGGGGGTTCCCCCGGGAGACCGGGCATCGCGGGAGCGGACCCGCAAGAGGTCTACTCACGCCGGTAGTAGTCGTGGGTGGCCACGAGCGAGCCGCCGGAGGGGATGGCCGCCATGCTCTGGCCGGCCGGCTGCTGGGAGGCTGAGCGCGGTGGGCAGCGCTGTGGTCAGCGGGCCGAGCTCAGGAAGGGCGCCCCGCCCGCGGCCCGCCGGCTCCGTCCGCCGATTCGCGATCCCGGGGCCGCCTTCGCCGCTGGCGCGGGCAGCTCCAACCGGCCCGAACTGGCCGCGCAGGCGGAACAAAAGCGCTTTGTGCGCCGGGTCCCGGTCTGGGCGCCAGCAACCGGCCCAGACCACCCTGCCGCAGAGCGCGTCCAGGACCCCGCGCCCTCGGCGCGCCAACCCGCGAGCAGCCCCGGCCCGCGTCCCGCCCTCCGTCCCGTCCGGCCTTGGACCCCGGCCTCGCCCGTTCCACCCCACGGCCGCGCGCGCCCTTACCTCGACGGCGACCCCTCGCGGGCCTCGGCGCGCGATCACGGGTGGCGGGGACAGGGCGCTAGGCCGCGGAGCCCATGAGCAGACAAGAGACCACTCGATCACCCGGACGCGCAGGCGCGGACGCGCCCCCTTCTACGCGCCAGGCCGCCGCCTGTCACGGTGGGCGGGGCGCCACGGTCCCGCCCGGCCCCGTTAGGTCCCGCCCTGCCGCCACCCCGGCCAGGCTCGGCCGCCCAGCGCCCGCTGAGGTCCTGCTCCGTGGCGTTTGTTCGCCTGTGGAGGTCCGGGAAGCGCGTCGCGGCCTAGCCCTGTTCCGAGTGACAGCGGCTGTGTCTCCTCCCCCGGGCCCGGGTCCCATTCTCAGTCCGGGCCCAGACTGGCCAGCTCGTGTCGCGCTCTCCGGCCACGGTGAGGCGCGCTGGCCCCAGCGCTTCGCGTGCGCGGTGCTGCAGTCCGCAGCCCAAGCCGAACCCCGCAGCGCAGCCTCCGCACTCCGCAGTGTCCCCTCCAGCCTGCCTCTCACTCAGACAGGTGGGGTGCGCCTGCTCATGCGCGCCCCTCCAGCCCTTCAAGGGTCTCCGTGGCGTCCCCTGTCTCCAGTTGTGGGCACTAGATGAGTACCCAGAGGCGCTGTGTGCCTGGAGACCTCAAGCCTGCGTTTCCCTCGGGGCTCTGGTGGCCCTGAAACCTTCAGCTTGGTCCTCAGCCCTAGACGGCACCCAGCTAGGGTGCTAGAGGGGAATGGAAGGTGGGGACAGGCCCAGAGAGAGGCTTGTTTCGGTGGATGTGGGTCCGGGATGAGTCTCCAGTAACGGAAGGCAGAGGCTGGGCCACACTGCTTCCCCTCTTGGGGGACCCCAGAAAGTCCCTGGCGGGTGCTTGGGACCTTGGGAATGGACTGCCACACCCTGGCTGTCCACCAGGAGGAGTGACTCCCCGTCTCTGTAGGCTCCCTCCGCCACAGGGAGGAAGTCGCCAACCGAGCTGGAAATTCAGTTTCTTTATACACGGGTCCTGGCTGGGTGGTGTCTTCCCTGTGGTTGAGAGGAGCCAGGAGGTCGGTGGGGACACCTAGACTGCAGGGCTTCTCGAATCAGCCTTGGTGGGTGTGATGCACATGGGGTTGGTTGTCCCCAGCAGCTGGGATGGCTGCATGCTTGCTGGCTCTGCGCTGGGTGATACTTGGAAGACTGAGGGGATCGTGCCTTGGAGGGGTGCGGATGGCTCAGCCAGAGGCAGAGAATGGTGTGCTGAACCACATCAGAGCTGCCTTCCAGTGGAGGGGCCAGTCCAGCAGCTGGAAGGGAGAAGGGGCTGTCAGGTTCATGTAGCCTGGGGGAGGGCAGAGGATGGGCACCCGGGGACATGGTGCTCAGACCATGGTGGGAGAGGTGCACAGGGTCACTGAAGAGGCAGATGGGTCAGGCTAGTTAACACCAGGAGGTGGGAATGTTTTGGCAAGACCCATGCTTGTTTTGGCTGCTTGAGCTGCAGCTCTGAAGGCCCCTTGCCTGGATTCCTGTGTTTCTGGGAGCTCACAAGGACCTCAAATGAACGTAGCTGCAGGGTCTGAGGCTGGAGAGGCCAGTTCAAGACTTGCCCAGCACCTGTTCTGCACCTGACAGTACAGCAGCCTCAGGAAAAGACCTCAGGCGATTTCTACAGCCCCAGAAGTGGGGTTAGGGCTCAGAGGGAAATGTCTAGTCAAATCCTAAGCATAGCAGTTACTCAGCAGGGGCACAGCTGGCTGGGGCAAGGGCTGGTGCCAAACCTTGGGGGCCTGGGCAGGATTAGAGTGCTGCCCCAGGGTGGGTGGTGTGGGAGGACAGTTGGGTCAGGTCCTCTAGAGCAGACCCATTGTATGGGGGCTCTGAGTTGAAACAGCTGGGACTTGGGGGCTGCCCTGGAGAAAGGAGCTGGCTTAGGGAGCTATGAGAACACAGGGCTGCCTGGCCTTTTGCTGGGGGAGCTCGGGACTGGACACTGGCTCTGGTCTTGCTGTTGTTGTTTCTAGATGGGACCCACCTCTCCATTCATTCACTAAGCCCCACTGTGTGCCAGGTGCAGCATGAGGACTGTGTGCAGAGCTGGGTTGACTGGGTAGGCCCAGCTCTTACCCATGTGCAGTTCAGGACCGAAGGCTGAGTAAATACAATCTCAGCACTAGAGGAGGGAGGTGCTCCTGGTGGCAGCAGAGCATGTGCAAAGGTCCTGGGCTGGCTGTGGGTATGGGGAGGTTGGAAAGCAGAGAGTAGGTGTTGCCCCAGTGCCTCATGGCCTGGGATGTCCTGCTCTAGGGCTGTGGTAGCACCTCCTACACCCAGGCTCACAAACAGGGCAGGCCCTGGGATGATTCCCAGTAGGCCTGAGGATCTGTCCTTCCCCTGGGCCTCCCTGGCTGGCTTAGGCCCAGGCAGGGGGACAGGAGAAGGGGAAAGGGGCTGGCTACAGTTCTCTGACTTGCCACTTTGTGCAGTGGGCTCCAGAGCTCTCCCTAGAGGCGGAGAAGCCATGGAGCCCATGCCTCTTACACGGGTCATCTCCACCCTCTGGATGGAGAAGCCTTGGCCATCACAGAAGAGACTTCAGGGCTGCCCAGGGCACCTCCAGGTGGTGCTCTGAACTCTCCTCTCTAGCTTAGAGCTCTAGCTTCCTGGGATGGGCTTGGGGACCTGTTGTTTCTCCTTCCATTTTCTTTTCTTTTTTTTTTTTTTTTGAGACAGAGCCTCAAGCTGTCCCCCCGGGTAGAGTGCTGTGGCATCACAGCTCACAGCAACTTCCAACTCCTGGGCTCAAGCAATTCTCCTGCTTCAGCCTCCCAAGTAGCTGGGACCACAGGCGCCTGCCACAATGCCAGGCTATTATTTTTTTTTTTTTGGTCGAAGCCATCATTGTTGTTTGGCGGCTCCGGCTGGATTTGAACCCTCCAGCTAAGGTGTATGTGGCTGGCGCCAAGCCTCTCCTTCCATTTTCAAGACCCAGTCATCACAGTCAAGTGGCAACCATTAGGTGCTGTTTGATTAGATTGTGTTCTAGTCCCTGGGTACAGATGCATGCTGGGTGTGGACACTGGGCAGAGCCCATACCATCCTCTGTGACTGAGAGCAAGGTGGGTCTGGGAGCCTTCAGGGAGCTGTGTGCTTGGCTGCCCACTGTGGCCACCCCGTGGAACTCACTCCTGTGGAAGTAGGAAGTGCAGCAGGTTCCGGGGACAGATGCTGAGACAGGGCTTGGGGTGCAGAATGTGTGTCATGTGTCAAGATTCAGTGTCTGGGAAAGGAACGGCCAGTGGACTCCACCTTTGTGCAGCTGCTGGGGAAAGGGAGGCTCAGGTGGGGTGGGTTGTCCCCTCAGTGCCGAAGCTGGGATTATCCAACAGACTCTAAACTAGCTGTTGTAAAACTGCACAAATGAGTACCCTCAAAGATGTGTTTATGACCAGTCTGTCGGCAAAGCCAGAATAGGAAAGAACATCTTCAGCATGGTCGAGAACATGGAGTATGTGCTTATAGCCAATGCAGAGCTTCCCCAGGACGCAGAGCTGACGACTGATCTCGACACATCATTCAGCATCTGCTGGGAGTCTTAAGAGAGAAAAACAAGTTAGAGGCACACAAATTGCAAATGAAAAAATAAAGCTGTCCCGACTCACAGGCAGCGTGGCTGTCTACACAGGAAACCCCAAGGAATCTACAGGAAAGCTAATTAGGAATAAGTGGGGCTAGCAAGACCACAGGACACGAAGCCAACACACTCAGTGTACCATGTTCTGTACACCAGCAATGTTCAGTTAGAAGGAGGAATTCGTAAAAATGAGATGCTAATGGAATAATTAAAGAAGACCTAAGTGATGGAGAGTCAAGTTGGGTTCAGAGGTTTCAGATTTAATACAGTAAAGATGTTGATTTTTGCCAAATTGATTTATAATTCCAATACAAAGCTCATCCAGATTATTTTTTTTTTTGAGACAGAGTCTCAAGCTGTCACCCTCGGTAGAGTGCCATGGTGTCACAGCTCACAGCAATCTCAGACTCTTGGGCTTAAGCGATTCTCTTGCCTAAGCCTCCTGAGTAGCTGGAACTACAGGCATCCACCACAATGTCTGGCTATTTTTAAGAGATGGGGTCTCCCTCTGGCTCAGGCTGGTCTTGAACCCGTGAGCTCAGGCAATCCACCCACCTTGGCCTCCCAAGTGCTGGGATTATAGGCGTGAGCCACCATGCCCGGCCTTCGGCCAGATTTTTTAAAGATATAGAGAAGTGGATCTTACAATTAAGATGGAGAAACAAGTGAACAAGAATAAAATAATTTTGAAAATTAAGATTGTAGAGAAATTTTTCTTTTTCTTTTTTTTTTAAGGAGAGTAATTTTTATTTTATTTTACTTTTTTTTTTTTAGTTTTTGGCCAGGGCTGGGTGTGAACCCGCCACCTCCTGCGTATGGGGCCGGTGCCCTACCCCTTTGAGCCACAGGCACCACCTGAGAAATTTTTCTTTTTCTTTTTTTTTTTTTTGAGACAGAGTCTCACTTTTTCACCCTTGGTAGAGTGCCATGACATCACAGCTCACAGCAACCTCCAACTTCTGGGTTTAGGCGATTCTCTTGCCTCAGCCTCCCCAGTAGCTGGGACTACAGGCGCCTGCCACAACGCCCGGCTATTTTTTTTGTTGCAGTTTGGCCGGGGCTGGGTTTGAACCCACCACCATTGGTATATGGGGCTGGCGCCCTGCTCACTGAGCCACAGGCGCCGCCTGAGAAATTTTTCTATTGAGGTAAAATTTGTGTATCATAAAATTAACCTTTCTAAAGTGTGCAATTCGTGGCATCATGGAACATTCACAGTGCAACCACCACCTTTATCTAGTTTCAGATATTCTCATCACCCCCAAAAGAAGCTCCGTGCCCCTGAGGCATCACTCCAGCTCCCCACTCACCCACTTTCTGCTCTGTGGATTTTCCTGTTCTGCACGTTTCGTATACATGGACTGAGACGCTACGTGGCCATCTGTGTTGGCCTCTGTCACTCGGCACAGTGTTTTCAAGGTCCATCCACACTGTGACACATGTCAGACATTCATTTCTTTTTCTGTCTGAACAACATTCCACTGTATGGATATGTGGCATTTTGTTTATCCGTTCATCCTGTGAGGGACACTGAGTTGCTTCCACCTTTTTTTTGAGACAGAGTGCCACTATGTCGCCCTTGGTAGAGTGCCGTGGCGTTCCAGCTCACAGCAACCTTAAACTCCTGGGCTTAAGTGATTCTCTTGCCTCAGCCTCCTAAGTAGCTGGGACTATAGGTGCCTGCCGCAATGCCCGGCTATTTTTTTTGTTGTCGTTGTCATTGTTGTTTAACAGGCCTGGGCTGGGTTTGAACCGCTGGCCCTGGTGTATGTGGCTGGCGACCTAGCCACTGAGCTATGGGGCGTCAAGCTGCTTCTGCCTTTTGGATATTTGAATAGTGCTGTTCAAATGAACATTCCATGTACAAGTGTTTGTGTGAATAGATGTTTTCAACTCTTTTGTGTCTATACCTGAGAGTGGAATTGTGGGATCACATAGTGATTTTGTATTTAACTTACTGAGGAACCACGAGACTGTTTCTACATTGGCTGGACCATTTTACATTCCCACCAGCAGTGTAAGAGGGTTCCAAGTTTTCCACATTTTGCCAGCACTTGTTATTTCCCATAGCCGCTTTAAAAGTGTGAGGTATCTCACTGTGGATCCGATGGGCATTTCCCTAAGACCAGTGATGTTGAGCATCCTTTGTGTGCTTAGTAGCCATTTGTGTATCTTCTTCTTTTTTTCTTTTTTTTTTTGTTTTTTTGAGACTGAGTCTCAAGCTGTCATCCTGGGCAGAGTGCTGTGGCATCATAGCTCACAGCAACCTCCAACTCTTGGGCTTAAGCGATTCTCTTGCCTCAGCCTCCTAAGTAACTGGGACTACAGGTGCCTGCCACAATGCCTGGCTATTTTTGGGTTCTAGTTCTCATTGTCGTTTGGTGGGCCCAGGCTGGATTCCAACTCACCAGCTCCGGTGTATGTGGCTGGTGCCCTAGCTGCTTGAGCTATAGGCGTCGAGCCTGTATATATCTTCTTTGGATAAAGGTTTATTCAGACTCTTTGCTAATCTTTTAGGTGGGTTATTGGTCTCTTTATTATTGAGTTGTAATAGTTCTTTTATATATTCTGAATAATAGATCCTTAAGTGATATGATTTGCACATATTTTCTCCTGTGGGTTTTATTTTCATTTTCTTGAGTGTCCCTTGATGCACAAAAGTTTTTAATTTTGGTGAAGCCTAATTTATCCACATTTTCTTTTGTTGCTTGTGATTTTAGTGTTGTCATAGCTAGGAATCTGCTGAATCTAAGTTCATAAAGATTCACACTTATGTGTTCTTCTAACAGTTTTATATTGTTATTAGATCTTTGATCCATTTCAGTTAATTTTTTTTTTTTACTATGTGGTGTGAGATAAGGGTGGATTTACAGGTGGATTCACAGTTTCCTAACATTATTCCTTTCCATATACTCTCCAATTTTAGACATTCCTATAAAATTAAAATAATCAAGTTTAGGTCTTGCTGAGGAGATAGAAACACACATCACTGTAATACAATAGACCCGACAAATGCATCTATTTGTTCTTTGAGAAGGGTACAAAAGTGATTTAATGGAGAAAGTCTAATTTTTTCAACAAATGGTGCTGGAAGAATTGGACTTACACATGTAAAAAGAAAAAGAACCTTGACCTAAATCTCACATCTTTATGAAAAAATGAACTATACAAATGGATAGTGTATCTGAAGATAAAATGTAAAACTATAAGACATTTAGAAGAAAGTATAGGAGGTGATCTTTGTGAACTAGGTAAGCCAATGTCAAGAGCATGATCTATTTAAGGACAACAAAGACACATTGCACATCACAATTAACACTTTTGTTCTGTGAACGACCCTGTTAAGAGATTAAAAAGGCAAACCAGACTTGGAGAAGATACTTGACCCCTCTGTCAAAGGATCTGAATCCAGAACACACAGAAAACTCAGAAAACTCAACACTAAAGAACAACTCAGCAAACAAATAATAACAAAAATGAAAACAAACAACCCAATTTAAAAATGGGCCAAGTGGGCGGCGCCTGTGGCTCAGTGAGCAGGGCGCCGGCCCCATATGCTGAGGATGGCGGGTTCAAACCCAGCCCTGGCCAAACTGCAACAAAAAAATAGCCGGGCGTTGTGGCGGGTGCCTGTAGTCCCAGCTGCTTGGGAGGCTGAGGCAGGAGAATTGCTGAAGCCCAAGAGTTAGAGGTTGCCATGAGCCGTGTGACGTTATGGCACTCTACCTGAGGGTGGTACAGTGAGACTCTGTCTCTACAAAAAAAAAAAAAAAATGGGCCAAGTATGTGGACAGACATTTCTCCAAAGAAGATACACAAATGAATAATAAGCCCATGAAAAGATGCTCAACATCACTGGTGATTAAGGAAATGCAAATCAGAGCCCAACGACATCGGCCACTAGAACGACTCTAATTGGAGATGTACAATAACACATGGTGACAGGGACACAAAGACATCAAAACCCTGCAACACAGCTGTTGGGAATATGAAATGGTAGAACCACTTTGGAAAACATGTTGGCAGTCTCTTGAAAGGTTAAAGACAGTCACATGACACAGCAATTTTGTCCTTAGATATCTACGCAGGATGAATGAAAACAAGTCTAGTGCACCCTGGCACCATTATTTACATTAGCTCAAAAAAAAAAAAAAAAAAGTGGAAACAACCCAAACGTCTGTCAGCTGATGGATGGATAAACAAAATGTGATATACCCATGGAAAGGAGAGTCATCTGGCAATAAAAAGAAATGAAGGGCTGATACGTGCTACAGTGTGGACAGACCCTGTAAACATGCTAAGTGAAATCAGCCAGTTACGGAAGACTATGTGTCGTACAACTTAATTTCTATGAATTGTCCAGAAGAGGCACAAAGACAGAGAGCAGATTAGTAGTTGCCCAGGGCTTGATTTGGGGTAGCAGAGGGAGTGGGAATGAGAGTGGCTACTCAATGGTGCTAGGTTTCTTTCTGGTGACAGTGACAGTGTTCTAAAATTAGACTACAGCGTCCGGACGCAGTGGCTCACGCCTGTAATCCTAGCACTCTGGGATGCCAAGGCGGGTGGATTGCTTGACCTCAGGAGTTCAAGACCAGCCTGAGCAAGAGCGGCATCAATCTCTAAAAATAGCCAGGTGTTGTGGCAGGTGCCTGTAGTCCCAGCTACTCAGGAGGCTAAGGCAGAAGGATCACTTGAGCCCAAGAGTTTGAGGTGGCTGTGAGCTATGGTGCCATAGAACTGTACTGAGGGTGACAAAGTGAGACTCTGTTTTAAAATAAATACATAAAAGACTATGGTGATGCTGCACAATGCTATATGTACGCTAAGAGACATTATACACTTGAAGTCGGTAGATGTTCTGGTATGTAAATGATACTTTGGTAAGCTGTTTTTTTTTGATAAAGCTGTTTTAATAAAAGGATAAAAGACTTAAATGGGAACTTCACTAAAGATGATGTACCAATCTCCATACGAAAAGTTATTCAAAAACATTGGGCACAAAGGACATGTCAGTTAAAACCACTGTGAGATACCATCACATATCTGTCACAATAGCTAAAGAAAAAATTCCAAACAAACCAACAGTATCAAGTGCTATTGAGGACATGGAGCAACTGGAACTTTGTCACGTGTTGCTGGTGGGCCTGGAGATGGCGCAACCACCCTGGATGTCAGCTGGGCAGCTTCTTAAAAAAGTTAACATGCCCCTGTCATACAACCCAGCCATTCAATTCCTGAGCATTTGTTCAAGAGAAAACAAACTTATCTTTGCAGAGCAAATTGTATGCGAATGCTATGGCAGCTTTGTTCACAATGGTCCTAACTGGGGTTAGAGGTGAGCAAGCAGCAGTGCCTCGGCCGGGACCCCTCCTCAGTGATGCAGAAGGGCAGAGCACTTACATGCAGGACAGCCTGGCTGAATCTCAAAGGTATGCTGAGTGGAAAAAGCCAGCCCCCAAAGTGACATATGTGTGTGTGTATGTGTGTGTCCTGTGCCTTACCCGACATTCCCCAACAGACAAAGCCATAGTGATGGGGAACAGATGAGGTGCACAAGTTACAAAGGAGCTTGACGAATTATTACAAAGGACCAGACCAAGAAACAGAGCGCCCCCTCACACCCCTCTTGGCCACTGCACCCTTCAAAGGACCACTGTCCCAACGTCTTGAACCACAGATCACTTTTGCCTATTTTTAAACTTTATGTAAATGTACATACAATGTGTATCCTTTTGCTTGGCTCCTGGGAGGGCAGAGCCATCTGCTGGGACTCTGCTTTCAGTGAGCCTTGGGGGGACCTGATCGCAGACCTAAGACCCCGCTTTGTCCACTGGACCTAGCTGTGCAGTTGATGCCCTCTTCCCGCCCGGGCCTAGGGGAGACCGACTGTGGGGCAGTGGGCCCGCAGACCATTACCAGGTTCTCCCCCATCTCTGAGCACTGGGGGGTATGATGTGCCTGCCCTGAACCAGACCCACAGCCAGGCCACCACCCTGAGGGGTCCCAGAGGCTGACCCCTCCCCAGTCAGTGACCCCACCTCCTGCTTAGCCTCCCAGCCTGCAATGGGCTGAAAGTGGGGGACCCTCTATCCAGAAGCTCAAATATCCGAGGGCGCTTATTCCTGATCCCCTCCAGGCGGCTGCATTCCTGGGGACAAGGGGTCTCTCCTGCTGCGGCTGCCTCTCCCATGGCAATAATCCCTGCTGGGACATTGGAGGTGGCCTCTGTGTGGGGGTAGGCCAGGCTTCTCTTCCCCTGTGGGACTCATATGTCTCAGCCTAGATACCGGCTGCCCAGTGTGCTGCCTGCCCTGGCCTCAGCTTCCCTGGGTTAGTGGAGCTCCAGGGGTAAGGAGTCCTCTTCTGCCATGGAGATGGTTTAACTAATTGCCCCAAGGGCTTGCTCAGCCCTTTGGGTGCCCAGCCCGGGGAGTTGGCCACATGGGGGACTTTGTCCCAGTGGCTGTCCAGGGCCCTGCTGTCCAGGGGGCTGGCAGACAAGATGCTCCATTCTAAGTGAATAAATCTGCACATGCTTTGGGGTCAGAGGGCAGTTTGTGGCCCAAGACCAGGGGCAAGGTCATCCAGAGACATTCTGAGGCTGTGGAGGAGGTCTCCCCCAGCCCTTGGATCCCTACCCTGTCTCCAAGCTCTGTCTGGATCTGGGCTGCAGTCTCCTCCTGCTCAGGGCAGCGGCCCCCAGGATGGCAGCCTGGCTGTAGCCGGTGGCAGGGCACACGGCACAGGTGGTTGGTTATGCACACGCAGGCTATTATTAACCCGGCAGTGACGTCACCGGCAGCCAATGGGAGGCAGGTTTATTTCCAGGGCTGACAGCTTGATAACGGTTAATTTTAGCTGGATCTTATTTCCTGAGGCTGGTGAAACCCTAGCCAGCCAAAGAAGGGGCTGCCTGTGTCTCCCCAAACAGCTCATGAATGGGCCCTGGGGGCTCCCCAAGGGTTGAGGAGGGGCGAGGACTGTGCCCCTCCCTCTGTCCTCTTCCCAGAGCAGGCCTGACTGACTGGTGTCCTTTTCTGGCTCAAGACCCCCACCTGCTGTTACACGGCCAGTGACTCAGAGATAGCAGAAGGGCTACCAAGGAGGCCTAGGGAGCAGAGAAAGCCTGACCTGGGGGCAAAGAAAGCACAGGTTCATGGCCGAGGTGAGACCTGGGCTTCTGTCTGGAAGTCACAATGACTTGGCTAAGGCCTTCAGAACCAGCAACTTGCTGTGTGACCTTGGGCAGAATGCCTGGCCTCTTGTGCCCAATGGCCTCATTGGTTCCCGAGGTCCTCTGGCCTGTGTTGTAGGGCCAGCATGGCAGCTCTTCCTGCACACTGTGAACTCACAGCTTGGTGACTGTGGGTGCTATGATCCAGCGTGTACTGTGGTTCTTCGTAGCAGTCGTTCGGTGCTGTTCCCCAGTTAGTGGTGTCTTTGGCTTTCTGTGCTGCTCTAACAGAATACTTAAGACTGCGTAATTT
This sequence comes from Nycticebus coucang, assembly GCF_027406575.1. Taxonomy (NCBI): domain Eukaryota; kingdom Metazoa; phylum Chordata; class Mammalia; order Primates; family Lorisidae; genus Nycticebus; species Nycticebus coucang. Next base: position 66,961,434 of record NC_069800.1, on the reverse strand, counting down.
ATAAAGAACAAAAATTTATTTCTCATAGTTCTGAAGACCAATTTTCAGGATCAGGGTGTTGGCCCCTGGGGAGGGCCTCCTTGCTGCAGAAAGTAGGAGGGCAAGAGAAGTGGGAGCCCACTCCCGCAAGCTCTTTTTGGAGGGCATTAATCCCTGCCCTGTGGGGCTCCGCCTTCATGACCCAAACACTTCCCCAGAGACCCCCCTCCCAACACTGCTGCATTGGGAATTAAGTTTCCAGCACGTGAATTAGGGGACACATTCAGACCACAGCAATAGTCAGTCGTTTAGCACTGTGCGGTATTGGTAGTGGCTCAGCATGTTGTGTTGTTTATTAGCATCACTACCTTAGACTCACAGATGTGTGTCCAGACACTGGGTTGCCTGGCCAGGGCCCTATATGGCAGCATAGCCGCTAGTAGGCCAAGTGTGTCTTGGCAACAGGAGACCCTTTGCAGAAACCACCTAATGCCTTTCCCGAGGATCAGTATACAGGTGCTTCAGGGAGGATACTGCATTTCCCCATCAGCAATCACTCATCTGGGTGGCACCTGTCCTTAGCCACAGGGAGCCCAGGGCATGGGGGCCTCACAGGCTGTTGGCTGTGGGTGAGCCAGGGGCTGGAGAGCAGTGGCTTCTGGTGGGGTAGGTGCCGAAGAAGACCCACCAGCCTGAGCTAACACAGCATCTGCAGCAAGCTGGCCTCCTGCACCCTGGCTTGACCTACAGGCTCCTGGGAGGCGTTAAATACAGGGCCCAGCTGGGTAGGTGTGGGGTGGGCCTTGCTTTCTCGCCAAGCATTTATTTTTAATTCTTGGCTCCTGTTTGATGCATCAGCAGCCCTCAGAAGTGCTGGTCATCTGGGAAGCCCCCCTTGCTATGGCCCTGGCTTGGAGTGAGGAGGGCCCTGATGCAGACACAGGGACAGCCAGCCCCTCCCAAGCCCTGCCCTGGACCCCCATCTTCCTCCCTCCTCACACCTGCCACCTGGGTATCACCCCAGCAGAGGTGCCAGGCCTGGGGCTTCCCCTGTCCAGACCCAGTGGACACTTACAGCAGGCCTGTGGGAACAGGCATGGCCTTGAACTCTCACTTAGCACACACCTCCTGAGACCAAGCCTGCACCTGTGAAGACCCTGTCAGATGAGAAAGTGGAAGCACTTGGATGAGAGGTTGGATGAGAGGATGGTATTGGTGTCTTGGGAGGAAGCCCTGACCTTAGCCCTGACATGCACAAACCAGCTACACCTCTCCTTACACCCACTTTGTTCACTGCCCTCATCTGCCCGGGATCTTCAGGGAACCCTCTTCCTATGGAGTATGGCCCACCTCAAACTCAAGTTTGGCATTGTGACCCCCTGAATGCCAAGGTGAGGCTGGGGGGGTAGGGGTCTGCTGGGTTGGTCCTAGGTCTGCTTGGACCTGACTTGTCTCTGGCTGGTCCAGCCTTCCCAGATCTGCCACCTAGGAGTGCACACCAGGCGGTTCCTGCCAGCATCAGTGGGCTGCACTTCAGGCACCCTGCACAGGGGCCCAGGTGGAAATGTTCTGGGCTGGATCTGCTGACAGGACCTGTCACAGTGGTTGGGTGGACCAGATCATGAGTGCAAGGGCTGATTCTAGAGACCCACCCAGAGGGCTCCTTGGATCACATGAGGGAGAGCCCTCAGAGACTAGCCTCCTTTGTTCATTGGACATGAGACACAAGGAGGACGCAAGAGGCATCGGGTGCCATAGGCCAGGACACAGCTCAGGCTCTGGACCCAGAATCTTCCTGTCCGGCTGCCCGCTCCTCCGACCCCACCTGCCAACCCCTCCTCCCTGGATCCCACCTGCCAGGTTCCTGTCCTCAGTTGTTGCCCCATCCTTGGGGACCTCTTTTATGTCAAAGCATCTCTACAGCCTGTGTGTCTGAGCCTCTGTTACCTCTCTCCCGACCCCTGTTGCGTCTCTTGTGTCGCCTCCTCTCCCTGCCCCCAGCTCTACGCCCCGCCCGCCGCTGCCCGTTTTCCTCTCTCTGCCTTCGCCCCGCTCCGCGCACGTCTTTGTGGCTAGCTCCCCACTGCCTCCCGCGCCGCCCGAGCGCGTCAGTGGATCCGCGGTCCCTGCACGCCTCGCGTGCCTCGCGTCCCCGCCCCCGGCCCCGCCCGCTCCCCCGCGGTACCGCATTGCCGTAGTGCAGGCGCGCAGTGCGTTGCGCTCTCACCGTCAATAGGCGGACCCCTCCCGGAGAGATAAAACCGCCGTTGTCGGCGCCGCCAGTCCCTCTGACTGAGACCTCGGCTCCGGGTAAGGACGCTCGGCCTCCGGGTCCTCGCCCCCGCCCTAGATTTCCACAGAGGGACCCGTTCCCGAGCACCGGTCCTGGAGGCAGAGCAGGGCCGAGACGAGCGCTTGGCTAGGCTGCGCCGCGAGGCTGGAGCATCGGCCGCCCCCCGCGCGCTCCTAGACCGGGGTTCGGGGAGGGGGCGCCGCGTTGCTTGTTTACGCGGGGGCGGCGGCCACCCCGCAGCCGTGACCTTGGGGCCGCGGGGTCAGGGCACGGTCGTTAGTGCTGGAGACTGAAGAGGGTCTGGCCTCGGGGGTGCCAGGGCGATGGACCCGGGGCTAGGGAGTTAGTGAGATCTGGGGGTCCCTCGCTACACTAGGGTGCACGTTCTGCGCTTTCCCCCTAGGCTCCCTCTCCTCCTTGGTGCCTAGGTTTCTCCACTGACCTCCAGGAGGGGACTGGGGCTGTGACCAAGGGGGAAGGGTGCTCCCGCACGCCCCCCACCGGGCCGAGGGCATCTCTGCCCGCACTTGCTGAGTTGGGCGGGGGCCAGATCCTCCCTCTCCAGCCAGACAAGGCCCCTGCCCCGTCCTATGTCCGTCCCTAACCCCTGGTGGGAGGGTGTTCGAGCTATTCTGAGTCCCTAATCTGGGTACCACCGTCGCCTGCCCGGGCTCTGGTGCCAGCCTCCAGGCGGGGGTGAGAGGAAGATGGCGCCGGGCACCGGGAGGGGAGTGGGAGCCCAGGCCATCTCCGCCGCGGCAGGTGGGGGTGGGGCGCAGTGTCCCTGGCCCAGCCTGGGGGGCGGGGGAGCAGTACTGAGGACAGGCCTGGAAAGCTGGGCAGCGTGACTCATCACCCGGGTGCAGGCTGGCCCTGGGCTCGCCCCGCAGTGCCTCTGGGTCTCTCCAGATGGAGGTTACCCCTCCTGAGGCGCGGGAGCTCCGTGGGCACCAACACCCAGACGTTGGCAGCAGATTGGGCCGTTTAGGCTAAAGTGTGGGTGTGGGGAGTGTTCACCAGCTTCACCGCCCCGGCTGAGGGCTCTTCCCTCCCCACCCAATGTGGGGCGCGAGGTTTGTGCTCAGGGATGTGCAAACAAACCCCGCCAGGGCAGCATCTCTGCTGGGCTCTCTGTCACCTCTTCCTCCACCCTGGTACTACAGAAGCATCTCTCAGCACCCTCCCCCCTCCTGAGCCAGAGCACCCCAGGTCCTGCCAGCTCCTCCCCACACACCCAACAGCATGGGCAAGGAGAAGACCCACATTAACATCGTGGTCATCGGCCATGTGGACTCAGGGAAGTCCACCACGACAGGCCACCTCATCTACAAGTGTGGGGGCATCGACAAGAGGACCATTGAGAAGTTTGAGAAGGAGGCCGCTGAGGTGAGCCCTGGGGGCTCCCACCCTCCATTCCGCTTCCCCAGAGGGACTGGCTCCCACTGGCGGCTGGTACCCAGGTGTGGGCAAGAGGGGAGCCAGGCTGCCAGGAGCCTGCTGTGGAGTGTCTGTCTCAGTGAGGTGGGCAATGTAGCCTTCCTCTGAGGGGTTCAAGGTGGCGGACCTGCCAGATTTGCCCCACAGTGGGGATGTGGCCTGGAGCCCACATTTCTGCCCTGCAGGGCTCAGTGGCAGGACTCTAGCACTCTGTCTTGCTGCTCCAGGCTGGAGGGCCTTGAGTCATTCATTACCTTGCCCCCCAGGCCAGGGCCTGGCTGCTTGCTGTAGATGGTGTGGCCCTCACTTGTCCCAGGGCCATCAGGGACTCAAAGCTGCTATTAATAGCTGATTGATGGGCAGCCCGCCCATCCGCTCAATTTGCTCCTGCTGGGCTGGAGCAGACTTGTCCAACATGGTGCTCTGGGCTGGTGGGCAAGGTGAGGAGAGGGGCCCAGTGGCCTTTTGTTCCTGGGGTTGCCCCTCACTCATGCCTGAGACTTGTGGGTCAGAAGGGATGGGTGGGGGTCTGCTCTCCAGCCTTCCAGTCCTGCCCTGAGATCTGGGAGAAGCATCCTTCTGGGCTGGGAAGGGCAGTTGCTGGTCTGGGCTGAGCCCCTGCTCCAGGGGGGCTGGGTGTGCCCCAAGCCACACCCCTCCCATGGGTCCCTCTCTATTCACTCTGATCTGGCTGGGGGATGGAGGGCCCATCAGGCTGTGCAGCCTCCCTGGAGGGCAGAGGCTGGTCTGCTGGAGGTCCTGGCAGGGAGCTCTGCCCCACTGGGCAATGACTCAGCCCAGCCCAGATCCTGGGGGCTCACTGGGCCCTGTACCCTGGTGCTTGCAGACAGCAGCCAGTTCTGGGGGGGGGAGAAGACCCCCAAGGTCCCCCTCCTCAAGCAGTGTGAGGAAGGGAGGAGAAGTGCTGAGACATTTGGGAGACTTCATCTGCTATGGAAAGAACTGGGAAACCAGCTCTCCTTACAACCTTATTTGAGCTTTCTTTTTTCCTTTTCCCCCTAACAAAATGAGAACAGAGCTTTTATTTATTTGAGAGCGCCAAACCCAGGGGTATTAGGGGCTTCGCTGTTGAAGGGATATGTGGGGTCCCAGGCCTCATATTAAGGGGAGTCCTCTGCTAGGGGAGGGGGGTTGCACACCACCTGGCGGCTTCATGCCCTGGCGCCACCTGCTGGTGGACATGTTCATCTGCGCCCATCGTGGCACCAGGGCTGGAGGTGGTGAGGCCCAGAGTGAAAGGCCCTGGGCAGAATTGGGTCTGAGTGTTGGCACCAGAGAGAATCCGCCAAAGTCTCAGGACTCCGGCAGGGAGCAAGGTGATGCTGGAGGCCCATTTTCCGCCTCATACAGGCCTGTCTGCTGCGATGTGTGCCCCCCAGGGCCAGTTCTGGCAGGTATATGACTGCTAAATTCCAGACCCTGATCTGAGCTGTGACCCTCATGCTCTCCAGATGGGGAAGGGGTCCTTCAAATACGCCTGGGTGCTGGACAAACTGAAGGCCGAGCGCGAGCGTGGTATCACCATCGATATCTCCCTCTGGAAGTTTGAGACCACCAAGTACTATATCACCATCATTGATGCCCCTGGCCACCGCGACTTTATCAAGAACATGATCACTGGCACGTCCCAGGTGGGCAGGTCTGGGCGCAGGGCTACGGTGGGGCAGCCATGCACTGTTCCCAGGACACTGGAGCCCCTGAGTCACCCTGGGGGTAGTGGGGGCTTCTCACCTTTGCCATCCTCACCCCACCTGGCACAGAGCTCCCAAGAACTGACTCAGTGCTTGGTATCTCAGGTAGGCGGGGGCATCTATGAGGACTGGGCAGTGTGGATACACTGAGCCCTCACAGACAGAAGAATGTGAGGCCAGTGGGATGTGGGTAGAGAAGCAGACAGGTGGGCCTGGGGGCTGGGCTTCACGGGGCACCCACACAGGCAGGCAGACAGATACAGATGGGGGACACAGTGCTACGTGGGTGGCAGCCCTAACACACATAGTCTTCCCTGTTCCTGGGAGTTTCTTCCAAGCTGCTTTTACAACTGTGCCCACACTCTGTCCTCAAGTGAGGGACAGGACCAGAGAGGTTGAGTGACTTTTCCAGGGACACACAGCCTGCTGGAGATATCCCTAGCCCAGAGCGTGGCAGATGAGTGCCCCCACCTTGAGATGGAGGCCCCTCAGTCTCCATCCCCAGCACAACTGCTCAGGCCCTGTCTGCCTGGAGTGGTTTGGGTGGGAGAGGGTCTCAGGCTCATGGTGGCTCTTGCTGGGCAGGCGGACTGTGCGGTGCTGATAGTGGCAGCAGGTGTGGGCGAGTTCGAGGCTGGCATCTCCAAGAATGGGCAGACACGGGAGCATGCACTGCTGGCCTACACGCTGGGTGTGAAGCAGCTCATTGTGGGTGTGAACAAGATGGACTCCACAGAGCCTGCATACAGTGAGAAGCGCTACGACGAGATTGTCAAGGAGGTCAGCGCCTACATCAAGAAGATTGGCTACAACCCAGCCACTGTGCCCTTCGTGCCCATCTCAGGCTGGCATGGAGACAACATGCTGGAGCCCTCTCCCAATGTGAGTGTGCGGGGTGGAGAGCCCTCCCTGAGGGCCCAGGGTAGCCTGACAATGCCTGTGAGCTCAGAGCCCACTCTACTCAGGGCCTGGGGCTTGCAGAGCCCTCACAGACCCCTTCAGTGGACAGGAACACCCCCCACCCCCAAGTGGACACTGCAGGGCAGGGGCCTCCGGGCTGGGTCCAGGTGTATGGTCCCCATGAGCCCCTGTGGTGATGGTGAAGAGGTCCTAGGATGGAGGTGGGCTCTGGGAAGTGTGTGTGCTGCTGCTCTGGCTGCCAAGGCTGAGTGAGGGTTGGCTCCCGGCCATTGGCCAGATATCTGGGAAACTTGAAGCTTAGGTAGCTTGGGGTCCAGGGACTGACTTGGCAGGAGGTGACCAGTGGAGATGCCTTGGAGAACCCGAGGCCATGTTCCTAGGGTTCTAGCCTCAGCTCAGGAGGGTGCCCAGTCAGCTGAGGCCAGTGCTGCAGCTGCCCTCACTGAGGGAACCAGAGAGAAAACCAGTAGCTGGGAGCCCAGAGCCCTGTGCTCTGAGGACAGAGCTGACAGGGCTGCTCCCAGTGGCCTGGAGCTTGCCTGGCTGAATGTTGTTTACCTGAGGATCACACATTCCCTCAGGGACCCAGTGCAGCAGATGCCCCACCCGGGAGAATCCAGCCTCCTGCCCCACCCCCCGTTCTCATTGGTCTGCTGAGTGGGCACCCTTCCCCACACCCCCATGCTCTGGGAACCATCGGTTGACAGGGGTGTCCAGAATTCAGCAACAAAGAAAAAGGCAGGACACGGGTCCCAAGGGTGGCTTGGGGACACGGTGCTGTCAGACCCTCTCCTTCCCCTGATTGTATGGAGTGGATGGGGATGGCTCTGTCTGATGGGCTGGTCCATCCTGGGGACAGCCTGGTGGACCAGTAGTTTCTGGGGTTGGGCTCAGGCTGACCCTCCTAAGGGGTCACTTGCCCTGCCAGGGATCTAATGGTCACAGGCCATGGGGGCCTGGGCTGAAGTGGAGGCTTTGCTTCTCTTGTCCCCTCCACCAGAAGTCTAAAGAGCTGAAATGTCAGCTGGAGGCAGTGGAGGGGCTGTGCTGCCCTCCGCTGGACCCCCACCATGATTCTTAGAGATCCCAGGAAGCTGAGGGCCATGGTCCAGCATGCTGTGGGGTGGGGAGGCCATCACTGGTCTCTATGATCCTATTGACCAGTCTTCTTCCTGCTCAGATGCCATGGTTCAAAGGCTGGAAAGTGGAGCGCAAGGAAGGGAATGCAAGTGGTGTGTCCCTGCTCGAGGCACTGGACACCATCCTGCCCCCAACACGCCCCACGGACAAGCCCCTGCGCCTGCCACTGCAGGATGTCTACAAAATTGGTGGTGAGTGAGGGCACCGTGCCAGAGCTTGCTGCTCCAGGCAGGTGCTCCCCACCCACAAGGGGCTCAGAAGTTGGGGTATGTCCCCCCACTGCACACTTTCTGGGGGGCTGTCACCCCATCTGTCCAACATTTTCCAGGGTCTCTCTCCCATCAGTTAAGTTGGCAGCTGGTGGCATAAGATGGGGGCACAGAGGTGACTCACATGCCCTCCATGGTCCCAGACTCCTGGAGATACTGCCCCTTCCAGGAGTGAGAAATGTTCATGAGATGAAATAAAAACCTTAAGCAGACATGAGCCCCCCCTGCTCCTCCCTTCCCGAGAGTGTACTGGTAGGCAGCTCCCAGCCAGAGATGTCAGGGCATGTCTGTGCAGGGTGGGGGTATCCTGCTCTGCCCAGCACATTACAACCACCTTCCTGTCTCCTTCATCTGAGTGTCAGACAAGTCTCTGTCACAGCCTGGGGATATCAGGTGGGGATGTCCCATGCCCCAAGGCAGACAAGACGCATGACTGGGTCTAAGCACATCTGTGCTGGAGCACAGATACCCCTTCCATGCTGGAGACTGAGCACAGGGAACCCTCCCTTGTGGGCAGGGCCACCAGGTCCCATGCAGCAGCAGTTCTAGGGGTGTGGGCCACAACTCACTGCTGCTGCAGTGTCAGGGAAGGGTCCTCAGAGAGAGGAGGGGTCTTCACAGTGCTTCCTCCAGGGACAGCCACCCCCGGGGGCAAGGATAGGACCCCAGGCCCTGACAGGCCCTCTCCTTCCCTGGCCTCTCCCCTCTCTGCCTCTTCTGATTTCCTTTGGTCACTGGGAGCTCACACTTGTTCAGACTTTTATTTCCCCAACTGGGTCAGGGAGCCTCCACTTTTGCCAGAATCTGTGTCTGCCTTGCTTGCCCCCAGCCTCCTCTCCCTGCACTCCCTCCACATGTGTCCTTCAAGAGTCCTGCCAGAGAGGCCAGAGTCCCCACCATAATCTTTGTAGGTTTCCAGGCTCTCCCCAAATATCCTGTCCCCTGCAGCCCCTCTGCCCTGCCTGCCTCCACAACCCCCCTCCTCTCTACCAGGCATTGGCACTGTGCCGGTGGGCCGAGTAGAGACCGGCATCCTTCGGCCAGGCATGGTGGTGACTTTTGCACCTGTGAACATCACCACGGAAGTGAAGTCAGTGGAGATGCATCATGAGGCGTTGAGTGAAGCACTGCCTGGCGACAATGTTGGCTTCAATGTGAAGAATGTGTCAGTCAAGGACATCCGCCGGGGCAACGTGTGTGGGGATAGCAAATCTGACCCGCCGCAGGAGGCCGCCCAGTTCACCTCCCAGGTGGGTGGCTGCACTGGTACCTAATGGGGCCCTGCCTAGGTAGGGCAGCAGAGCTGTCCCTAGGGGGATTGCTGCCGGGCATGCTACCTCGTGCCCAGGAGGAAGCTGCCCCCATCTCAGGCCCCTCAGGACTTGAGAGGGTAAGCCAGTGCTGGAAGGGGGACCAGGTGCTGAGTAGGTCTGTGGGTCACACGCTGCCTTGAAAAATGCTTTCATTGGCTGACTGCCTGAGACATCTCATGATACTTTCATTCTCTACGTCTTTCATTGCACCCTCTTTGATCATCTCTTCAAATAGCAATCATTGTTTTTATTTGTTTTGAAACAGGGTCTTGATCTGTCATCCAGACTGGAGTGTAGTGGTATCATCATAACTCACACTAATCTTAAACTTCCGGGCTCAGGTGATCCTTCCACCTGAGCTTCCCAAAGTGCCGGGAGTACAGGCATGTGCCTGATGATGATTTCTAAAAACTGCTTTGTTGAAATGTAACTAAAATACAGTCATTGAGGTACAATTTTGTCACCACTCCACCTTTGTTCTGCCCAGGGCTGGCAGTGTAAATGCTGTCCTGGCCTTCTCAAGCAATGCACCTGTCAGCTGTTTATCTCTTATGAATTGCCAAGTGGCTAATGAGAATGCTGGGGCGTGGGTCCTGAGCTTCCTCTGCAGTTAGCACTGTGGGCTCCAGGAGGTGGTCACCATGACTGCAGCCTCCCAGCCCAGCTCAGTGTTGCCCCACTGTGCCTAATGGCCACATACAACTCTGCACCAGGTCATCATCCTGAACCACCCCGGGCAGATCAGTGCTGGATACTCTCCAGTTATTGACTGCCACACGGCGCACATTGCCTGCAAGTTTGCCGAGCTCAAGGAGAAGATTGACCGGCGTTCCGGCAAGAAGCTGGAGGACAACCCCAAGTCCCTGAAGTCTGGCGATGCCGCCATCGTGGAGATGGTCCCAGGAAAGCCTATGTGTGTGGAGAGCTTCTCCCAGTACCCGCCACTCGGTAAGCCGGGGTGGTGGCTGATCAGACCAAGGGCAGGGGACTGCTGGGTGGCAGGGATGGGGGTGCTGGTGACAAAAGTGGGACCTTCTCTGCCATGGCAACCTTCTCTAGTGAGTTTAGGTTGGCCTTGCTGAGCAGACCACTTTGCTGCGATGGTGTCCTCTCTACAGATAAGAGCTCCTGGAGTGACTAAGGCCTACACCTAGTCTAGCGGCTGAATTACGACCCGCCCCAAGTGGCTAACCGCAGACCTCCATCTGACAGCTGCCTTAGGCAGGGTTGCCGGGCTGAAGCTGGCCATTGTCCTAACAGCTAACTGGGGCGCTCTCTGAGCGAAGCGTATTCTAAGAACGTTTTGAACATCATTTAATTGCCCCACCAGCGCCTTGGGAGAGCCCTGTATGCTAATCGGTCTGCCATATAAATAGGCAGGACTTCGCGGACGTAGCCGCCACACGGGAGCAGACGCAGAGCTCGGCTGCGGCGGCTGGGATTGCGCGAGAGGGCGCGTGCACGCGCGCGCCAGTGCGCCTGCGCGCCGCGTTCTGCTGTGCTGGCTTCCACGCACCGATCTTTAGCTTCGGCACCCCTCCTGGCCCCACGCGGCCCGCTTCCCTGGGCCTATGCGCTCTTACCCGCCTTCACGCTGCCCACATCCCCGGGCCTACGCGCCCCTCCCCGGCCTCACGCGCCCCTCCCCGCAGGCCGCTTCGCCGTGCGTGACATGAGGCAGACGGTGGCCGTGGGCGTCATCAAGAACGTGGAGAAGAAGAGCGGCGGCGCCGGCAAGGTCACCAAGTCGGCACAGAAGGCACAGAAGGCGGGCAAGTGAAGCGCGGGCGCCCGCGGCGCGGCCATGCCCGGCGGCGCCGCGCCCCGCCCCCGGCCCCGCCCCCAGCCCCGGCCCCGCCCCCGCCCGCGGCGCGGCCCCGGCGCCCTGCCCCCCCGCCAGGCGCATGTCTGCACCTCCGCTTGCGAGAGGCTCTCGGTCCGCGACTGGATGCTCGCCATCAAGGTCCAGTGGAAGTTCTTCAAGAGGAAAAGCGCCCCGCCGCCCCAGGCTTCCGCGTCCAGCGCTCGCCGCGCTCAGTGCCCGTTTTACCAATAAACTGAGCGACCCAGAGCCGTGTGCACCTGCTGCCGGGTGGGGGGGGGGGGTTCCGCCCTGCGGGGAGGGCTGTCGCTGGGCCCCTCCCGGAGCTCGTCCAAGGCCTTTGAGTCCCGCGCCCTGCCGGGCATCCTTCAGCCCCCTGCCAGGTGGCTTGGCCAGGTGTCCTCCCGCGCCGACCAGGGTGGGCGGCGGGTCTACGGGTCTACCGCTCAGTGCCGATCTCCCCCAGGCCGGGATCCAGCACCAGACGCCAGGATTTGAGGCCAGCCGGCTTGGACGGCCGTGAGGGCCTATGAAGTTTCCTTTTGGGCTAACCCACGGCACAGACTCATCCCTTCGGATCTGCAGACTGGAGGGGCTGAGTGTTTTGGGGTCTCTGAGGACCAATGAGAGCTGTGGGCTTGTCCCTATGAGTGCTGGTCCCACACATATTCCTCATTGGGCTACAGGGCCCCTGTGACCCTTGAACCCAGTCTCACTCTCCCTCCCAAGCCGGTCACCTGAGACTGGAGCCAGGGCCTGTCCCTCTTGCTGTCCAGCCCAAGGCCTTTGGAAGCTGGGAGGGTATGTCTGAGACGGTCAGTACCCTGACCTTAGCTGGCTAGGGTAGGTGGTGGTGGGACTCCCCTTTGCACCCCTCTCTGCTCCTGGAACATCTCTGGGCCCACACCTGGTCTTACTGCTGCAGACCAAGGTTGGCCCAGGCTGAGCTGACTCCCTGAGGCCTCTCTCCTGCAGTGGTACTGGACTGCTGATCCTCCAGGGGCAGGCAGGCTGACCCCAAGGCCCCAGTGTATTGGTTTCTTGAGGCTTCTGAGGGCCAGTTCGAAGTCAGAATCACTGGGCTGAAATCAGGGTGTCACCAGGGTTGTGCTCCCTCTGCGAGCTCCAGGGGGAGAATCTGAACCTAGCTCTCCCAGCTTCCTTGGCTTGTAAAGGCACATCATTCCACCCTCTGCCTCTGTGCTCACGTTGCCTTCTGCATGGGTATCAAATCTCTCTCTTAGAACGATACGTGTGACTGTGTATAGGGCCTGCCCTTGTAATAATCCAGGATAAGCTCTCCATATCAAGATCCTTAATTGAAGCTGCAAAATCCTTTCTTGCAACAAGAAATCATCTTCATGGGGTCCAGGAATTAGGGCCTGATGTTCTGGGGGCATGCTTAGCCCACTGAGCTGGCTGAGGCTGGAAATGAGGCAGCCCACATTGTGGGGAATTTGCCATCAGGAGAGATGGGCACACTAGTTCCAGGGAGCCCTTGATACCTTGCTAGCATCTTCACCTAATCCCAAAATGGGGGGTCCCCTGAAAACTCACATGAGAAGAGGGCAGGAGTATGGTTTGGGACCTCAGTTCCCCTGGGAGTGAGTCTGGCGGCCCACAGACTGTGTGGGAAGGGTTGGGCTGATGAATGTTAGGCCACAAGGCCTCCAGATAGAGCAGCTGCATTAGCAAATAAAGATACAGGATGCCAGTCAAATCTGAATCTCAGATAAATACCAATAATTTAGTATAAAATACTTGGGTCATATTTACACTGACATGGTACTCGTTTATTTGGTGACCCTACCCAACGATACCAGATGCTTGCAGATGGACGCCCCAGCCGAATCCTTGGCCTTTGCTGGACCATCATCATTGATGGTTGGGACCTACGGTGACCCTGAAGAACTTACCTGCCCCATACTTAGCCCAGTTAGAATTGGGGTCAAACTGGAGAAATTTGTCAGCCTGAGATGGGTCTAGAGTGAAAAACAGTCCCTGGCCGGTATTGCAGGAAGCTACTTTGGGGCAGTCCTTGAGGGGCTGACTGGGCCCCCAAATGCAAACTCTGGCCCCTGTGAACCTGGGTCACCCAGAAGCTGTAGGTGGGGCAAGGCCAGCCACCTGCCCAGCTCTGCCCACCTCTACCCACCTGCCTGCAATGGCTGGTTCTGGAGCATCCTGGGCCTTGCTGCCCCCTCTAGCAGGGGAAGGGCCTAGGAAGGCATGAGGATGGGGGGAGCTCCCCACAGTGCTCAGCAGACATCTTGGCTGGGAAGGTGAGGCCTCCAGAGAGGGTCTCTGTGCCTTTGGCTCCCCTCCTGAGGTGGCGGTAGCTGCCCCCAAGGCTCTAGGCCAGGCATCCTCAAACTTTAAACAGGGAGCCAATTTACTGTCCTTCAGACCGTTGGAGGGCTGGACTATAGTTAAAAAAAACAAACAAACAACTATGAACAAATTCCTATGCACACTGCACATACCTTATTTTGAAGTTAAAAAACAAAATGGAAACAAATACAATCACACTGCCTCATGTGGCTCGCGGGCTGCAGTTTGAGGACCCCCTACTCCAGGCCATGCTGCACCCCTAGTGCACAGCTCAGGGTGGGGTTCCTGGGGTAGGGCTAGGCAGTGACTATGCTCCCCGGTTCCTATTGGGGGGGGCAACACATGCAATAGGGCATCAAGATTTTCCACTGACCATGGAGGGGGGCTCATCTGTGGCTCGTCCACTGTCAGGTCTGGGGAGAACAGGGGCTGGGCCAAAGCCCACATTGGCAGCTACAGCCGTGGGCTCTGGGAAGTTGCCGGAGCTGCCCACACTCAGTATGGGTGTGTGTGTGTGAGCTTCTGGTAGGTAGGAGTCACTGGTCAAAGACCGGTCTGGGAGAGGAAGGAGAGAGGTGTGTCAGGGATAGGGCTGAAGGCACTGGGCAGTGCGCCTGCTATTATTCTAGGCTGCCATCCTCAAGCCTTTGGTCTGAGGACGCTTTTACAGGTTGTATCCATCACAGTCTGTGGCTTGGAAATGAAATGTGAAAATATTTAAAACAACACACAGCATAGGAATGTCGTCATGTGTCCGGTGGTCTCTGGAGAACCCTGTACCAACAGGAGTGAGTGTGAAGAGTCTTGGCATTATTGTGGACACAGTCTCAACCCTGGAGGCCTTTTGGAAGGTTTTGAGGGATGCAGGGGTGCTGGCAGCATGTTGTGAGCCCCTGCTCTCGGCAGCAGGGATATGGGCAAGGGCACAGGTTCAAATCCCAGCTCTGTCACCTGAGGAAGAGCGATGGAGCTGGTGGTGCCTCCACATCTTGTTTTTCTAACCATGAAAAAGTCAGAAGGCACCTGCCTGGAGGAGCACCTACCCATGGGGAACATCTGTTCCAGGGAGGAGCACCTGCTCTGAGGTAGCACCTGATTAGCATCTACACTGGGGGCACCTACCCTGGGGAGCACCTGCCCTGGGGATCATCCCCAGTATGAAGGGAAAGGATGCTTGGCATGGGTCCCTCTGCCACTGCTACTGGCTTTCTCTAGCTCCAGGAGCCATACTCAAGGCAGAGGTGTGAGGTGGAGGCACAAACTCAGGGTGCTCCTTTGGCTCGTGGTGGGTGGGGCTTTCCCCATGGCAGGTGGGAGTAGAGCTCTCTGTGGCTGAGGACTGGGCAGACCTCTGTGGGTGTCACCTTGGGGAGCCTGGTGGGCAGTTGGATGGGATAGTGGTGGAAAGTGTGGGCACCATAGCCAGGACAATGTCCCTGGCACACCCCTGGCAGGGGTCGGGGAGCCAAGAGGGGATGTTGCTGACGCTTGTGCCTGGCTAGGAGCCCAGGGCTGCTATGAGGATAGGGAGGACCCTGGACCCAGAGAGGTGGACCTGCCTTGGGGTTGGTGAATAATTTAAAATAGAAGCCACCAAGACACCTAACTGTCAGCTTCAATCTGCACTTTGGACACTGCTGGAAAATTCCTGAGGAGTTGAGAGGCTGTGATGCCCTGCTGGGCTGGCTAAATCAGATGTGTCCTCTGCCCTCATCTCCCCAAGGCTCCCTTCCCCTCCCCCAGGTTCTCAGTGTGTCCCAGATGGCAGATGGTGACAGCCTGAGGTCCTAACAATGGCTTCTGGGCTCCTTTCCAAGGGACTGGGCCTTGCAGCAGGTGGGCCCCAGCAACAGGACCCCAGGGACTTCTTATGTGCTGTGGTATGGGAACAACTGTGCTTACACGTGACTAGGGGTGCCTCAGTGTGTCCTGGGGTGACAGATACTTCAGGCCCTGGATGTGGAACTGTGTATGCCTCTGTCTTGCCATGTGAGGTGCAGGGGAGGACTTGGAGGGTGTCCTGGAGCCTTTGGAAAGGGGGGAATGCATGGTGTGTATGTGCACACACGTGTGTCTGTATATGCATTTGTGCATGCATGTGTGCCTGCCCGTGTGTGTGTTCTGGCTCTGCCTATGTGGCCTGCAGTCAGGACTGAGTCTCTGGGAGGTTCCCCCAGGAGGCACCAGGCAGGAGAAGCCAGCCTAGAGGGAGGACTTGACCAGCAGGTGCCTGACTCTTGAGGCAACTCCCAGCTGAGGAGGGAAAGCCTCTCCCCCTGCGATGTGGCCTTTGCCAGGCTAAGGCTAAGTCCCTGGCTTCACTCATTGCTCCTGGAGTCTCAGTGTGAGGATCAGCTGCTGGAGGGGGTGGGCAAGGACGGGGATTGCCACAACTCCTAGCCAGGGTATGTGAGGCTGAGGCTGCCTCGTCACCAGGGCCCAGGCTTGGACTGTGGGGTCCCCCAGGCAGGGGCAGGAAGCACCAGAACCAGAAAAGGAGAGAGGATTGAGGCCCTGCTGGGGAGAGCCAGGCAGCGGTTGGGGGAAGGCTTTTCCCCCGTTGGGCATCCCATAGCCATGTGGGGCCAGCTGTTGGCATCTCCTCCTGCCACTGTCTCACTCCACTTGGGGCTGAGGAGGGCGGCAGTTCCTAAGAGCCTCTGGGTCATACTGGAGGCACTGGATGCAGCAGTGGGTGTGGCCAAGGCTGAGTTTGCAGGATGGACCTGGAGGGGTTGGTGAGGCAGGGACTAGCCTCTGCTCTCCAGGCCTGTCTCCCTGGAGATGGGGTGAGGGCACTAAGTGAGGACTATGGGCTTGGCTTCTGCCTGCTTTGAGCCCCTAGGCCTGGCTTCCTGGTCCAGAGAACTCACCCAGGGCCAGCCAGCATCTGAGGCTGGGACACGTCGAGCCAGCTAGGACTGCAAGGTTCCAGGGCTCAGCTGCCTAGGAAGATGGGGGCAGTCTGACCAGGGAGTCAGAGGACACAGTTGGAGGGAAGGGGTAATGTTCCCAAATCCTGTGATGGGGGGTGTAAAATTTCCCCTCTCCATCTCCTAATCTGAGTAAACCTTCAACCTTCTGGGTGTGGGAAGGAGCTGAGTGGATGTTCCCTGAACCTCTAGGGTGTGGACCTGCCCCTCCACTAGAAGGTGGGGGCTTCTGGGGTTCTAGGTGCCTGTGGTGCCCCTCACTTCCCTTTGTTTTACTCCATGTTTCTGATACCAAGGGTCTTCACTCAGGAGGAAGGGGCAGCTGGCACACAGTGGCAGTGGTGCACTCGGAGCCAGCTGGGCACAGATCCATTTATTTTTACTGTAGTGCTTATATAATGCCTAGATTTGCCAGGCAGTGTTCTGGACGCTTTATAAACCTTATTCATTCCACCATCAAAACAATCCTGTGATGTTTTTACTGTTACCCCATTTTACAGGGAAAGAAACTGAGGCACAGAGAGATTTAGCAGAGTCACTGAGTCACAGATGCAAATTAACTCATCAGCTGGGACACAGCAAAGGTGTGGGGCTGTGCAGGTAGGAATTATAACACAGAACACCTATGTCTACTTCGTTGCTCTCTGAGGCGGAGCCCACCCTCCCGCACTTGGCAGGTGGGGCCCATGCCAATGCTCGCCTTCCCAAAGCCCTTCCTGCCTGCTGCCCAGACTTTTGCCTCCCTTCCCATGGACATTCTGAACATTCGTCTCCCTTGCATGGCTATTCTCAGAAACTATTGGGAGAAAGACCATTTATGCTATTTCATGCTAAGGCGTGAATGACTAATGTATTGGAAATATTTACATTTCAAGAATGGACAAGCTGGCCTCAATGCAATGGTATTTATAATGAATTCATCACAAGAAGTTACAGGTTTTATTGTTCCTTGTCCACTCCCATTGATTCACTTAACTAGAAGTGAAGAAAAAAAGGAAGGAAGGACAGGAGGAAGGAAGGACATTGTTAAGTTAAATCATGGTTTCTTCCTTCAGTTCTCCTGACATGTGGCTGCCCTCGGCCCAAGGTGCTGAGCAGCAACCCCACCACTGGTGTCAGGACCATCTGACCCCCCCCCCCCCCCGCCCCAGACAACCAAAAATGTTTCCAGGCTATACTAGATGTCCCCAGGGGGCAAAACCACCATGGGTGAGAATGGCCGACCTTAATGGCTCTCACCTCTGTAGGGAGAAACCAGGAGGTGTCATAAGCAAAGGACTCCTCCTGGGGGAGCAGCCTCTCTGAGTGGTAGGGTGGACAGATTATTCTCCCCCAAAGCAACCGTGGGAGGATCTGCAGGAAGTCAGGGGAGGGTGTGTCCACGCTTCAGCCATTTTCTGGAGGTCTCTTGGAGTTGGACGCTGCTCCTATAGACTTGTCTTGGGTCAACCCGCCATCCCATGAGGGGGAGAAGCTCTGAGTCTCTCCACTTGGCAGGCAGGGCTGTGAGGCTTTGCCTCAGTCAGCTGTGAGGCTGTAACAAAAGCAGCTTCAACTGAGTGGCTTTAATGACAGAAATTTATTTCTCACAGTTCTGGAGGGCAGAAGTCTGAGACGTAGGGCTGCAGATGGCTGCCTTCCTGTGTCCTCACATGGTGTGCCCTTTTTTTTTTTTAGAGGCATAGTCTTATTTTGCTGCCCTCGGTAGAGTGCAGTGGTGTCACAGCTCACAGCCCAACCTCCAGCTCCTGGGCTTAGGCAATTATTTTGCCCCAGCCTCCCAAGTAGCTGGGATTACAGGCACCCATCACAACACCCAGCTCCATGGTGCTGAGCTCTGCTCCCTCATCCTCCCTGGTCTCCTCAAAGCCCTGAACCATACTGCCCCTGGCCCCTCATCAAGGGTATGCCTGCCTGAGGCCCCAAGGACATCATTCATTTGTCAGAGTTGACAAGCACCTTCCCTGGGCTGGGCTGGAGGCTGTGATGTCCACCTGGGGCCTGTCCGTGAGCTGGCTGGGCAGTGGGGAAGGTGAGCATTAGGGAGGCAAGTGAGTAAAAGGCAGTTTTAGGTGGTGCTGAGGAGCCAGAGCCGAGAAGGAGGGTGTTGGAGGAGGGTCCCAGTGCAGGGAAGACCCTCGAGCAGGGCTGAGAAGATACACAGCGTCCACCCACAATAGCAGAGGGAGAAGCACATGCAGGGTCATTGCTCTGCTCTAGGGGCAGCTGGGTGGCCCTGTTCCGGAATGGGGAGTATTGGGGCAGAGAGGCAGGTGAGCCCTGGGGTGGTCACAGAGCGAGTGGCCAGGCTGGACCTCATGAGAAGGCCATGGTGAGGAAAGTGTAAGGTAGACATCAAGGTTCCAGGGAGTGTGGCCATGGCGGAGCCACGGGCACGCCCGAGAGCGCTGTGGGGCCTCTGTCCTCCACATTCATCTACCACAGGACACTGTCATAACTTCTGCATTTGCCTGAAGGCACAGGAGGGGTGTGGGGGGCACTTACAGACCCTGCAGCCCGGGAGCTACAGATTTCTGCCTTTGTGGGCGCCTCCGGGGCTACCTCACTCCCCTTCCATCTCTGGCCATCACAGATGACCACAGGCTTCCATAGCCCAGGTATTTGGAATGGTTGAGAAATGCAAGTTCCTCATGCAGTTATCTGTTTTGCCAGGGGCCAGGGAAGCTAGTCCAGAGTTCTGGTCCTGTTAAAAAAGCCATAAATTAAAATTTTATTGACTTTAGTGTAAGATGTTAAAGAAATCAATGCTTCCATATCTTAAATCTTTTTGTTATGTCCATGCTCCCCTGTGAACTGTGTACACACAGTCTTCCTTCTCCTAATAATGTAAAATCCCAAGAGGGGGGTTCTGTCTGGGTAGGCACTTCCTGTTGTCCAAATTAAGGATTAAAACAGCTGCAGCTCTGACCCAGGGTAAGTGATTGAAAACTTGTCTCTTCTCATTTCCCCAAATTAAGTCTTGTTTGTCCACTAGTGGAGCTTTCACTTCTGGGCCTCTGCCAGGGTCATCTGTTCTGAAGGCGCATGATTTGGGGAGGGTGGGGTGGGGGGTGGGTAAGACAAGAAGCCTCACTTTTCAGCATCCACCTGTGCAAACGTCTATAGAGGTTGCTGGCCTGTGGAAGTCAGGTAGCATCTGTGTGAGAGCACAAAATCAAAAAGGAAGAATCTGGGGCTGTGCCAACTGGGCTCCAGCCAGCCGCACTTCGGGATCATCCTGCACAGCCCCCAGCCTAGGCTGACATCCTCAGGCCAGGAGAGTTGGCCTGTGGCAGCCTGTGCTGCTCTTACTCCTGATCTGATGCCAGGTTCCAGTGCTGTGTGGAGGAGGAGTGATGCTGCCAGGCTGTTGTCTACACCTGGGCAGTGCAGGGGGGGCAGGTTCCAGGAAGCATAGTCTGCCTCCCAGGATGCACAGTGTAGGCAGAATTACCGTGTAGTTCTCCAAAGAGGGAATAGCCCAGATTGATTGGATGTGGCCTCCACCATCGTGGCTAGCCACGATAACACTGACCGTGAGCTCCTATCTGTGCCAGACTCTGGGGGAGGACAGTGGGCACAAGTCCACACGAGCCGGGGGAGCATGCGGTCACAGCCCTTGGGAGAAGTTTTCACTGGGGAAGGGACATACAGGATGATTTCTGAGAACAGAGCAGGTCTCAGAGCAGCATCGGTCCTGTCACTTCATGCTGTCTGGCTGCTGAGTGCAGCGGAGTGTCTGGGCTGGGCCCCTGCTGCTGCAGCCACTAAGTTACCTGGCCCAGAGAGAAGGAAGGATAAGTGGGCTGGGCTTGGAAGTTTCCTAGGGAGAGGCTGTGCTGGGGGTGCTGAAAGGACAGCGCCTGGCGGTCGTATGGATATCAAAGCTACCCCAGCCACTGGGTGAAAGCATCGCTCAGCTGGAGCTGGGTGTCACGTGCCGCAGAATTTTTCCACTCTTCCTCTCTGGAATTCTGTCGATGCAGTCTTGCCAAAGATTGCTTGAGCCTGAAAGCTTTTCCCATCTATTTTTAAATAAATGGAATTCCTGTTGGTTGCATGAAATTTACCCCAAGTGGGCATTTTCAGGACCCTGAACACTTTGCCTGGATCCAGGGGTGGGGGTGGTAGGCATGGTGGTACCCAGACTGCTGACAAGGTACAGTCTGTGGGTATGTAAGACATAAAATTAAAAGCATAAATGATTAATGAGCTGGCTCTTTGAAAGGACATCCCAAACAAAGGAAGCAAAGATTTTCAAACCTTTATGCAGGATTCACTTTCCAGAACCTTCAGAGACACGGCAAAGCTGCTGGTGCAAACACTGTTTCTAGACAGGAGCATGAAGAGCTGTGGCACGCTTCATCCAGGCCCAGGTGGCTGTGGGTGTTCTTCACGGCCAGGAGATTATGAAGGCAGTGGATGGCTCCCCAATACTTCAGGGATGTGTTCCCTTTTTTTTTCTGAGATGATGAGCAAATTTGTCTCTCCCCTATGTCCTGGAACATGAGGGGGCCTTAGACCTTGCTACCATCTTAGTGCTGAAATGGAACGTGGGAATCACTTTTCCCTCATTCTCTGTGAGCCAACCCTAACCATAGGGTTGCTCCGACACGATGCCTAGCTCAGGAACTGCCAAGGTGGTACGCAGTAGTCTGGAACTCCCCCCAACGGGATGTTACACATTTGAGTTGTGATTGCTCTGTTCCATCTTTTGATGTGTGTGGTTGCCCAGAGGCGGATGAACAAAGCCAGCCAGGGTGTGCAGGAGATACGGGCAGCGCCTTCTTCCTCTGCACAGGGAGCTGTTCCCCTGCACCTGGACAGGCCAGCTCAGGGCCTCCTCCCTTAACTTGGGCCAGGGGTCAGCTCAGTAGGCTGAGGGGGGGGCATGAATTGTAGGCTGTTGGGGGGAAGCCCACTGAACACTGGTAATTACAGCCAATGGGCTGGCCTGGAAGTGGGAGGTGGAGGACAAGGCGTGTGCCCAGGGATGTCCTATGTGTGTGGCTGTGCATATGCTTATGTAAGCTACAGTCCATCCCCAACATTCTAGACAATTTACAGATTAACACTGTGCCTGCATTGATACTTATGTTTGCAGTCTAATTAAACAACCACAGGCCCTATGGTCACTAGCTCTGGAAACCAAAGGGCTGACCCTATACCAGGTTAGCACTGTTTATTTATTTATTTAGAGACAAGCAAGGTCTTGCTCTGTTGCTCAGCCTAGAGTGCAGACATCATCATAGCTCACTGCAACCTCAAACTCCTGGGCTCAAGCCATCTTCTTGCATTAGCCTCCTGAGTAGCTGGAACTACAGGTATGTGCCATCATGCCTGGCTAAGTTTAAAACATACATTTTTTTTTTTTTTTGAGACAGGGTCTTGCTATGTTGCCCAGACTTCCCAGAGTGCTGGGATTACAGGGCTGAGCCACTGTGCCTGGCCAGTTAGTGCTGTTTTATGAGGAGTGACCTGAGATGATAGTCTCAGCTACTAAACAGAGGGCCTTCTCTTGGCAGACCCAGTGGTGCCAGGTGAGTGTGGTGGGGGTGGGGTGGGGTGGCTGTAGTCAGGAGATGCACCTGCAGCCAGCGCCTTCCCAGGTGCTCAGAGAAGGCTCCGACAGGGGCTCAAGGTGAGGAACTAGCAGCATGGAGTGCTGGGGCCATACGGGGTTCAAAAATGGGTCCCTTTGGCCTCATAGCAGGAGCTTCCAGAGGGATCCCTCCCAGAACACCCATAGCTCCTGGGCAGGTGGGAGGGCACCTCTCCCACCCTTCTCCCTGGTGACAGCTCCTTTGTTCTGAACCAGGAAGACTAGCATCAGCCTGAGGCAGGCTCCTTTGGGGTGATTCTCTCTGCCTGCACTTACCCTCTGGCCTCTGCAAACACAACACCCCTCCGCTGACCACCCCCTCCCAGGACTCCTCCAGGCAGGCTGGGCTCAGGCCATCTTCTGAGCCCTAACAGAGAGCTTTGCAAGAGCCTCCCCCTTTCTGAGAAGTCCATTCAGGGGCCCAGCTGAAAAAAGCAACCCTGGCCAGGGGTTGGCTGTGGGACACTGAGAGAGCTGGGGACCATCAGATGGCCAGTCCGCTTGCTTGGTCCTGCCCAGCTCAGAGGTGGCCATGGGCTGATTCCCTGTCAATGTGCGCATGGCCGGGGTGCGGGAAGGGGTAGGTCCAGGTGGCTCAGACGTCTAGAACAACCGGTTCTCCTCTCCCCTTCCCTGCTGCTGCCGCCTGGCGTCGGGGGGGTTAACGCGAGGCGGGGCGAGGCGGCGGGCGGAGCCGACAGAGCTGCAGGCCAGGCGCTGAGGCGCGCGGAGCGAGGTGGCCGCAGCGTCCCTGCGTGCGGCCCGGGCCGGCAGGATCGCGGAGCCGCCGCCGCCACCTCCTTGGCCATGCGGCTCCGGAGCCAGGGCCCTGAGTTGGGGCCCGCACCGCCCCCCACATACCGCCCGCGCTGAGCCCGCGCCCCACCGGGCGCCGCCGGCACCATGGTGCAGAAGTCACGCAACGGCGGCGTGTACCCCGGCCCGAGCGGGGAGAAGAAGCTCAAGGTGGGCTTCGTGGGGCTGGACCCCGGCGCGCCCGACTCCACTCGGGATGGCGCGCTGCTCATCGCGGGCTCTGAGGCCCCCAAGCGCGGCAGCATCCTGAGCAAGCCGCGCGCTGGCGGCGCGGGCGCCGGAAAGCCACCCAAGCGCAATGCCTTCTACCGCAAGCTGCAGAATTTCCTGTACAACGTGCTGGAGCGGCCTCGCGGCTGGGCGTTCATCTACCACGCCTACGTGTGAGTGGTCGGCGGGGGCGTGGGGCGCGGCCGCGGTTCTGATCGGCGACCACGGCCCGGTCTCCGCAGACAGTAGGCGCGCAGCCGCGCCGGGTGGAGTGGCCTCTGCTTGCGCGTCCGAGGGCCCGCGTCGGTCCCGCAGCGATCCTGGGGTCTGGGTCGGTGATCTGTGTCCCCTACTTAAAGCGAGGGGCGGAGATTGGAAAACGATTTTGGAAGGAAGGATGAGGCAGGAAGGAGTTTGGGGGTCAGGGGCCGTTCCAGGCAGGGGGGAGGACCTGGCTGGGTTACATCAGCCCCTCTCCCGCAGCGCGGGGAGGTGTTGGTACCCCTGCCCCCTCCTCAGCCTGAGGCCCCTCCCCATGGCCCGCTGCGCGGAACAAAGGGCCGGCCGGGGAGCGAGGGCGGCGCTGCGGTCCCGCTCTGGGTCTGGACTCTCGGGGACTCTCTGGGCTGGGCGCCCCCACCTCCCCAGTGAAGGCGGCGCGCGCGCGGTGGAGGGGGTGTTGGCTTCCCTCCGCCATCCTCTGGGAACCCTTCTCCATCTGGGGCGAGCTTTGGGGCTGCTGACTTGGGAGACGGGTACCACCATTACCGCACACCCTCAGGCCGAGGCTGAGGGCTGTCGACTCCATGGGTGCTGCCCAATCCCTGGTCTGGCATCAATGCCCTTTAGGCACCCTCCCCGAAGCACAGCTCCGACCAGTCCCAGCAGCTGCCTCCCCCACTTTGGGCAGAGTGGAGACTGGGCCAGGGGGGTGCGGCCCTCCCGGGGTGCAACCTGGGACTTAGAAGGACCTAGAGAGGCTGTCCCGTTCCCAGGTCCCCAAGCCTGGAGTTCGGGAGCCACTGCCTCCTGGAGGTGGGTGGCGGGGTGGGGGGAGGGGGGCAAGTGTCTGAGCCCAGGGATGTTGTGTGGCGTTAGCGCAAGTCTGCGTGGGACTGCCGGTGGGCTTGTGCTGGCCCAGGGCGCATGGAGACCCCTGAGGGCTGTGATGTGCACAGCCTCCCAGTTCCAGGCCTCCTGCTCTCCCATTCAGGCTGCATCGCGGCGCGGGAAGAGCAGTGGTGCTCGGCCATTTTGTATGAAAGAGGCATTTTGGGACTGGAATGAGGAGCGGATTCTGGGAAATGGTCTCTGCCCAGTGTCCCTGGTCTGGGGACTGTGCCCAGAAGCGTGCCACTGTGATTGCACTGGGGGGTGTGCTCTGGACAGACCCTCCCTGGAATGTGATGTGGGCAGGTTTGTAGGTGAAGAGAAGATCCCGACAGGGAGATGCAGGGAGGGTGTCTTGGGGAGAACACAGCCTCAGGAGGGCCCTCAGTGCTGAACACACCTGCAGGGTTGTGAGACTTCCTGAGGAGGGGCTTCCCTGCAGTGTGGGGTCGGGAGCTGCCGTCACCTCCCTCCCCACCTGGCAGGAGACGAAAGGGACTCACAATGGGACTGGCCAGGTTAGCCAGGTTTTGGCCCAAGGTGACCACAGCCCACTGGCCAGGTGGCCCTGAGTCCCCTGCTCTGCATTTGACCCATGCTACTGCTACCTGAGGGCTTGTTCTGATTTGGGTCCAGTGAGCTGGGCATGGGTTCCATGGGTAGGGGCTGTGTCACCTCCACCTGGGTGTCCCTGGGTCAGGATGAACCTCTCCATGGAGCAGCTCTGCCCCTGCAGCCTGTGGAGGCTTTTGGGTGAGACCCTTGCCATGCAGGGAAGCCCACTCACAGCCTGCTCAGGCCTCTCTCTGGCTCCCTTGCTGTGGGCACAGGGTTTTCTTCAGCTCCCTCAGTGAGGCTGGACTTCAGCTCCACCAGTGAGGGCAGGTGTCCCCACTAGCAGGGGGTTTCCTCTGGGGTGTGGGCAGGAGGGATGGTGAAAGGACAGGGCTCTGGTACTGACTCTCGATTGGGCACTTGGGCCTGGTCTCAGAATCTCTGCAAGCCTGTTTTCCTATCTGTAAAGTGGGCACAGCTGCTTACCCCCAGAGTGCATAGACCACTGAGGGGAAATCTGTGCCCTTCTGTGGTGGTCCAGCAGGCTTTCTGTGAAGGGGGCACATCTTGGCACTGCTACTGCAGCTCAGCACCCCCTTCAGATACCAGGCATAGAATTCTCTGTTGCTCATAACGCCCAGACTATCCGGGGCCCAGCCCACTCCAACTTTCCTGAAGTTGAGGCCAGCCCCCGTGGCCCCTGCCTGGCCTGTAATGGACTAGCCCTTGGTATGCAATAAGCATTATTAATTACATGAAGATGGTGCTGAGGTGGGCTGTTGTGGCTCTTGGGGGTTGCTGGCTGCTGGGCTTGGCTGTGGCTGGAAGAAACTCCCTTCCTGGTCACCAGCCTCCTGCCTGTTGCCATCAAAGTCTTCTGAGAGGTGAGGTATCCCTTCTGAGTGTCCTTGCTGGCCTCCAGGGCAGTCACCATCAGAATTGGAGAGGGAGGCCATGCCCTGTGCTTCCAAGGCTTGGTGGGCATCAGACCAGGCCCACTGGTGGCCTCTGCTCTGTGGGAGGGACTTTTTCCACTGATCAGCCTCTGTGCCCAGCCACAGCCATTGCTTACTCCTCTGTGAGCTTTCCCAGAAGCTCTTGTGGAGGCCCCTTCTTCCCTGAATCTGAAGGGGTCAGAGACCTGCCTTTGGCTGGCGTATAGGGACAGGGGTACCCTCCTCCCACCATCCCCTGCAAAGGGGCTATGAGCCACAGAAAAGGTCCCAAACTGGGCATATGTATCCCCATGGGGCTGCCCCAGAGAGCTTGTTGGGGGATGTCCCAGCACTGTGGGGGTCCTCTTAGAGCCTGAATCAGGCCCCAGCCTCATTGTTTCCCTGTCCACAGGATGAGAACTGGGCAGTTACTCCACGTGGAAATAGTCCCCTCTTAGGAGCAGGAGATGGGACCACACTCACCCTCCAGGCCCCAGTTATTTCTCACTATGAGCTGTAGGGGGTTTACTGATGGGGAAATGGAGGCTGACAGAGGTGTGAATCCTGGAGTTGTCCTGCACATTGAGGGGAGTCCCAGCCTCAGAGGTGAGGGCTTGGGGTGCTGCTTGATCTGCCCAGTACACTGTCCACTTGGAGTGGCCAGGATGAAATTGAACTTAAAATAGGCCAGAGGGAGGATCTGGTGTCAGGAGTGACTGCTGGGCTCTGCCCAGATGGTGTCCTGTCCAGGTCTGCAGTGACCTTAGAGGCCTCTGAGGTTCCAGGGGCCTGTGGTCATTTCTTAGCAGTGAGAGTGGGCATCCTGCAGGGGAGGCCAGGGAAGCTTCCAGCCTGCACGAGCCTTGCGTGCAACTGGGGTGCTTCCCAGGTGTGATGGGGTTATTGGCCATCTCATCCTGGCCACCTTTGAGGGCTGGCTGTATGTCTGGTCATGCTGACACTGGCGGCAGGGCCCCCACAGGGCCAGGGTCTGGTCTGCTGACAGAGCATTATGGGCCGAGAGAGACACGGATTTCTGAGAGGTCATGTCTCTTCTTTCCAGTTGGAGGCCTTCCTGTAGCCTCCTGGGTAGGAGGTGTCTATTGATTGAAGAGTTGAAGAATTTTATGGAAATTTCCCAAAAGGAGAAAGCACCTCTGAGGATTGTGGTTTCCAGGGAAACCTGGTTTATCAGACTCCCCAGGCCTGTTGGGAGGCTCAAAGGACTCTGTCCTTGACCAGATAATTTAAAGTGAGATTACTCTGACATGACAAAATGTTTATAATCACTGTGTTTAATTACATTATAGAATAAAGCTCAATAAACATTCTTGTATCTGCGAGGTAAGAGAAAAAATAATGGGTAGGTAGGAGGCTCACTTCTTGACAATTTCACACATTAGTTGCTGAGAAAATCTCAGTTTTTTTTTTTTTTTTTTTGAGACAGAGTCTCACTTTGTTGCCCTTGGTAGAGTGCTGTAGCATCATAGCTCACAGCAACCTCAAACTCTTGGGCTCAAGTGATTCTCTTGCCTCACCCTCCCGAATAGCTGGGACTACAGGTGCCTGCCATAATTCCCAGATATTTTTTAGAGACGGGGGTCTCGCTCTGGCTCTGACTGGTCTTGAACTCGTGAGCTCAGGCAATCCACCCGCCTCAGTCTCCCAGAATGCTGGGATTACAGGTGTGAGCCAGTGCACATGGCCTGAAAATCTCAGTTTTATTAGAAATCAGTATTAGTCAAATGTTCAAACCAGTCACTACCAGGAGGCTAAGCTCATCTGGCCATGCCTCAAGGCCCCTGAGGTGGACACTGCCAGTCCCCCAGGTGCCAGCTGTCTGGGTGGGAGGCCCACCTCCAATTTTGAAAATGCTTAACTCCTGGAGTGTTTTTGGAGAAACTGCGATCACTGCCATGAGCACAGCTGAGTCCAGTGGCGGAGAGAGCATCTTAAGATAGTGTTTTTTGTATTTGTTTTAGTCAATAAATTGATGAAACCTTTGACAAAAAATTTGACAAAAATCTTTGTCAAGTCCCTGGGCTCCTGGCATGTCCGTGTAGCATGATATTCCAAGTCTCCACTCGTGAGAGCACAGGGCTAGCCTCTGCCTGTAGAATGACATTCCACCTGCTGCAGACAAGGGATGGACTAGCCTCCACCATGGGGCATGATGTTTCACTTGATACAGAGAAGGACTGGGCTAGCCTTTGCTGGTGGTGGCAGGTGCCCCTCCCCGAGGTGGAGCTTACAAGGGAGGTGATGCCTGCGACCTCCCTTACAAGGGACCGTGGCCTTGTATCTGATATCATCTGGTAGCTTGTTAATACAAGCAGAGCCTAGTGGAATATTTTCAAGTATAAGTGTGGGATGCTGGGATGTGAAACTGCTGGGTTGGAGGGTGTGCGTGTTGTCGACAGAGGCCTCTCTTCCCCCTGGAGGGAGAGTGTCCCATCTGAACCTGTGCCCTGGGCCAAGTGTGTTCCCTAAGTAGTCATGACCCATGGAGACAGTTCAGAGGGCCCAGAGTTACCTGTTGGGTGCAGGGGACAGTCAAGGCTGGGCTCAGGTTGGGGTCTTGGGTCCCCAAGAGACTGTGGAGTGTGGGTGGCAGGCCTGCAAAATTGTCTTGTCTTCCTGGGGTTAAATTTGCAGGTACACACACTGCTGTGTGCCGCCAGGCCCCATGCTTGTTGCTGTCATCATAGTGGTGACACCCTGGATGGTATCCTCTGCCATTTGCCCCTTTGGCAAGTTCTTGGTCCCTTCAGTTAGCTGCTGAACCCTTATGAAGAGGTTCGGGTGGCTGTCGAAGGAGCAGTTGCGTGAGCTCCAGGTCTGAGCATGGGAAGCTTGTTTGCCCATTTGTCTGGGGGACCTGGCTAAGGAGATGCCATTCTCCTAGAACAAGTGTTGCTTAGTCTGTGCCTGCCTGAGTGTGGGGCAGATTCCTTTTGTGGCTCCCTGCCTGCTGCCAGCATCCCAAGGGGTGAGGCCTGACAGGCAGGGACAATTTTGGCTTGAAAAGCACCATTGGGGCATGTTTTACCTGTGTGCCTCTTAGACTGTGCCCAAACTGCCGTGTAACCCTCGAGGACATCTGGCTTCCACACAGACTGCTTCCAAACCGCCTCAGGATGGCCCAGGACAGAGCGCTGAGTGCTGTCCCTAGAGTGTGGAGGGACAGAGCACAGCCCTTCCTTCTGCGGGGCTGGGGTTCCAGGAGGTCCTTGAAGAGGAGGGAGAGGGCTTCCCCATTTACAGGGCAATGCTGGCCAACCTGCAGATAAAAGCCAAAGCATTTATTGGATCAAGGTATAAAAAAGAGGGACCCGTAGATCTGAGGCTGTCCCCAGAGAACATTCTGGAAGTGACTTGGCTTACCCCACGCCCAGCTCTCTCTCACTGAGCAGGCTCCCTGCCCAGCTCTCTTGGGCTCCCTTGGTTGAAATGCAGGGTCCTGACTTCTGCTTTGCGGAAGCTCTGAAGTGACACATCCCTGTGGACCCCAGCTCAATTTGCCCTGCAAAATGCGCTTTCGACCTTTCTCAGTTCCTAGTGGGGTTGCCCAAAGCCCTCTATCCCTCACATACCTCAAGAAAGCTGTGTCTATGGTGCTGGAGGAAGTTGGCCCTGAGGAGGCTTAGCCAGTGGGTTGTTCTGGAGTTAGGGAAGCAGGATTGGATTTCTCTCCTGAATCTGGGATGGGCCACACTTTTAAGCTGTCCAGAAGGAAATAGGACTGAAGAGCCCTCTGGGTCCTGGTGTCTCTGGATGGGAGCCTAGCACAGTAAGGGGATTCTGAGATAATTTGCCTTAAGCGAATTTGCCCTGTTCTTTCTCTGCACCCATTTAGAGGTGTGTCTTGGTGGGTATGCCAGGATCTTGGGGATGTCGAGAGCCTGTGGGAGGACACAGAGGCCCCTGGGCTGTGGAGGGTGCCCTGCCCCGTCCCCCTGGGGGAACACTGTCCAAGCCTGTGGTTGATTCACTCAGGAGAGATGTAGATAAGTGGCCGCTTGTTTCTGAGTCAGCAAGAGCCGTCCCCACAAGCCAGGGCACCCAGTGACGGGAGTTCAGGGCCCCTTTCCAGTCCCAGGGTCAGGGTGTCAGAGTCCTGCAGAAGGGTCAGAATCTAGCAGTTCCTCACATTAGAAATGGGTCTGGGCTGTGCTCTGTGTGGGGTTGGCTGTCACCATGGGTAGAGGTCTTGGAAAGGGACTTGGAGGAGAAGGGTGAGTGACCACGCTCTGTGCAGGTGCATTGGGGGCGCCAGGACAGCAGCAGCAGGGAGGACACGGGAATAACAAGAGCCTCTTAGGGAAAGACTGAGGACTTCAGGAGAGTGGCAGCCCCTCTGTGTGCTCTGGCTTGAAGGCGCCTGCCTGTGAGAAGGCTCCTTCCCTGGTGGCCAGCTGCCCAGAGCCCTCATCCTAGTGCCCAGTAGCTCAAGCTGGCCAAACAGAGGGGACTTGGTGTGGGCAGAGACCAGTTGTTGAGCAGCTTCTTGAAGAGGAAATGGTGGTCTGGGGACAATGGCTGCTCTACTCGGGGACAGAAGGATGTTTTCTAGACATGTTCTAGAATGGTCATTAGGCTCTGCCAGTTACTTAGCTTGAAGAAAATAAGTTTAATTTTTTTTGGATTACTGGGAATAATTTTGTCAATGCACAGAAGAGCAGTTGTTCCAGGAAGTGCTGAGGAGAGGTGTAAACTCGGCATCTTCATCCCTTAACCATCTCGGTTGCCGGCTTGCAGGGAACAGCCCGTCCAGAGCCTTCCTCCAGCTTCAGAGTGGGCGCTATGCCTGGGCCCCTGGCCCCCTTAGGCCTGTGCTGCCCCCAGGAGCCCTTGGCCTCAACTTGAGCCAAAGACTTGGAAACACGTGTGCTTCTCTATCCAGGCTTGGAAAACACATAGGAAGGGTGAGCAGGAGAGGCTGGTCTCTCCCAGGACTGGAGAAGCTTGGGAAGCAAGGACAGGGTGGGAAATTTTGAACAGCTGGAGGGGCTGGAGAGCCGTGGTGAGCACTTGTTTCTGGTCCTGTGTGAGAAGCTCTGAGCCCTTATGGGAGCCTGGATTAGGTGCGCTAGGCCTGTGTGTGGGCTCAGCACTCCATCCACGGGGCCCACCTGTGCTGTGCCACCGGATGGAGGGAGTCCCGGGAGGAAGAGTATCAGAGCTTCTGCAGGACAGGAGTGGGAGACAGGTGGGGCCTCCCTTGTGGACAAGGGGTGTAGTCAGGGCTACTGGC
Organism: Nycticebus coucang; assembly: GCF_027406575.1. Classification (NCBI taxonomy): domain Eukaryota; kingdom Metazoa; phylum Chordata; class Mammalia; order Primates; family Lorisidae; genus Nycticebus; species Nycticebus coucang. The sequence goes on along the minus strand of NC_069800.1, from coordinate 66,930,802 downwards.
AGAGGCTGCACCTCCTTTTCTTATCCCAACGTTCCAGAAGAGGTGAATGCACATACACATGCGTGGAAAAGACACATCAATGGGAAAACTCTGAAATATATAAAATAATGACAGCGAGAACACCGGACTCCCCGACTCTGCCCACCTCTCCACAGATTCTGCCCTGGCTCCTGGCTCCTATTTGTCCTCTGCTTACTGTACTGTGTGGTGCGCATGTCCGAGCATGTGCATTCACAGACTTCTTTGCTGTGCACTGCTACGTACCCGCCGTCTGTGTCTTTCCACTCTCTGTGTGTGGGGAGGTGCCTCAAGTTTCCCCGCTGGCCTCAAGGCAAGCACAGAGTGTCAGGACTTTCTGACCAGTTCCCCCTGGTGTTCACTGAGGTGGGTTCTAGGCTTTTGCCACTGCAAACGGCTCTGTGGTGAGGCTTACATGGCACGTCTTCACACACTTGTGCAGGTCTGGGTGGAGAATTCCTAGAAATTCTCTTGTTACTATGAAAATGTTCTTGTCCCAAATGGTGATTTTTCTTGGGTCAAATATGCAGAGAAGTTAATGCTGCTGTCTGGTGGGTGTGGTAGGCTGCAGCAGCAGGTGGAGACAGAACAGGCCGGCTCTGAGTCCTGCTTTTGGCCACTTGCTGCTTCCACGGCTGATGTGGAGGAGCTGCCTGGGCCGGTGCTGGGGTTGGTGCTCTGGGGGAGGGAACAGGTGGGATAGAACCCCACAACCTCCCCTGGCGCTGACCAAGGTTCTGAACTGGACCCACAGTGGGGCTTCCCTGTGGGCTGTAGGACAGGACTGGGCAATTCCCAGGGGTGCAGCAGCCCAGGTGGGAGTGGGGTGGGGGATGAGGCAGTGGGGTGGGAGTGGGTGGGGGGAGGGCCTGAGTGTAGGGGGTGCCCACCCGGTGCAGGGCTGGGACCTATGGGGACAAAGACACACGGGAGCTTCTCTCCCCTATTACTGGTATTCTAGTAACTTCTCCAAGACCATGCTCCTGGCGTGTGTGGTTTAATGAGACAAGAGCTGAATTAAGATCACTGGGAAGGACCGAGTATTCTGTCTGACCTGAGCCAGGGCAGACAGCCTGCGTCTCTCTGGGGCCCTGGAGTTTCTTAAACACTTGCTTATGGTTTGTTTGTTTATTTTGAGATAGAGTCTCACTCTGGCCCCCACCATAGGCTAGAATGTTATGGGCTCAGCCCAGCTCACAGCAGCCTCAGATTGCTGGGCTCAAGTGATCCTCCTGCCTCAGCCTCCCAAGTAATTGGGACTATAGGTGTGAGCTACGGCATCCGGCCTATTTACTTTTTTATGATTACAAAAATAAGGCATATCCATTGCAGGAAATTGGGAAAATGTTGAAAAAGTCAGTGAAGAACCTGTGTTCGTCCTGATTTATTTTTATTTTTATTTTATTTTATTTATTTATTTATTTTGTAGAGACAGAGTCTCACTTTACCGCCCTCTGTAGAGTGCCATGATGTTACAGGACTCACAGCAACCTCCAGCTCTTTGGCTTACGCGATTCTCTTGCCTCAGCCTCCCGAGCAGCTGGGACTACAGGCGCCCACCACAACGCCCAGCTATTTTTTTTTGTTGTTGCAGTTTGGCCGGGGCTGGGTTTGAACCCACCACCCTTGGTATATGGGGCCGGCACCCTACTCACTGAGCCACAGGCGCTGCCCATCCTGATTTATTTTTAAATGCCTGAGCCCATCTATGTGTTTCTTAAACAAAACAGGGTTTGGGTGCCTGTAACTCCTTCTTGGTTAGTGGTGTGTCCAGGGATTTCCTCACAGATCTGATGCGCCTGTTTGGCAAGTGCTTGACCTGTCTCTGTCCTGGAGCTGTTGTCCTCCTGTCCAGCCCTGTCTGTGGACACTCGGGTGTGAGGGTGTCCAGAGTGTTACCTGTGCTGCACCAGCATCCCTGTGTGTGTGTGGACACATACATCTGTCCCTGGGGTGCGTTATACAGGGGCCTGGTGTGTGACGGCCCAGGAGGGGCTCTTGCCGGGAGGAGGCTGTCATGGCTGAGCACTCGGTCACTGGAGGTGTGCAAGTGAGGGCTGAGAGAGCACTCCGCAGGGATACCTGAGGACCAGCTGTGAGCACCAGGCTGGCTGCCCCATCAGTGTCCGGGCCGGGAATGGGTCAGGTCTATTGCTGGGGTGCCTGGGCACTGTGTGAGCTTCCCAGATGCTGACGGCACATCACAGGAGGGGACCCTTGTAGTGGGTGGGAGGCAGCACCCTCTTCACCCCACCTGCTCTGTGGGGCTCCTCCCATGAGGCCTTTGGTCTCCATAGCTGCCAAGGGCCTGGGAAGGGCTGCCCATGGGACTGGTAGGGCCAGGTGCTTAGGCCTGGCCACGCAGGAGCCCCAAGTTGGGGTGTACGTGGTGGGGATGCTCCAGGGGCCATGTCTGGGGGTGGGACTGAAACTGGCCAAGGACAGAGCCAAGATTCACCCACAGAAGACATGTCCTGTCCCTCTTTGTGGGTGGTGGGTGCCTGGGTGGATGCTCATGCTCTGGACAGCTGACGGTGGTGGGTCTTGCCCCAGCAGGGGATGTCCTGGAGCTGGGTGTCCTAGAGCTCTCCCTACTGAGCCTGTCCTGTTGTAGAGAGAAACTGAGGCACAGGTGGTGCAGGCATTGTCTGGGGGCTCAGACCACCCACCCTTGCCAGGGAGACCTTCCCAGTTTTACCCTATTTATTTTCTTTCTTTGAGAATATGAAGTGAAATTCTCCTAACTACAAAGTCACTGTTTATGGGAAAGTGAATCCAGGGGTGTATCGTATCCACAATGATGAGGCACCGTTGGCTATCTCTGGTCTAAAACTTACCCTTTAAAACACCCCACACCCATTGCTGTCGTGCCCTTCCAACCACTGATTTCTCCCGTCTCAGACGCCTCCCACGCAGGACCCTGCATCTCCTGTCCATTCTCACAGGGTGTCCTCCTGTCCTTCCTCACAGGGCACGTCCTCCAGCTCCCATCATGCTGTGCCAGCAGTCACCTCATTCTTCCTGACACGTGGAGGGTCTGTGGCTTGTCTGTCCCCCCTGCATGCTGGTGCATGTCCAGGCTGCTGAGAGCCCAGGTGTGGACATGTGGGTGCTTGTCCTGGTCTCAGCCCCTGCAGGCCATATGGCATCCCACCACCTCCATCCCCTTTGCACTCCTCTTCTCTCTCTCCTGTGATGCAAGTGGTAGTGCAGTGACCCGTGCTGAGCGCTGACTCTAAGCTGGCTGCACCCTATGCTCTCAAGCTGCACCCTGCTTGGCTTCAGAGTTTTGGTGGTGGCTTATATGTGGCCCCACCCCCGCTGCAGCTTCTGGGCTGGGCCCCTGGGCAGAGTGACAGACCAGACCAGGTCCTGCCTGGGGACAGCGACTGAGGAGACAACAAGAGAGTGACCAGGACACAGTCAGGGCTGCCTAGGGTGGGGGCTAGGCAGCTTCTTGGAGAAGGTGAGACTGATAGTGAAGCTGGGTTGAGGAGGAGGCAGCCCTGGGACATGCAGGTGGAAGAGGATTTGGGCAGCAAGAGCATGTGAAAGGCCCTGGAGGAACAGACACAGGGCACCAGGAGCAGAACTGCTAGCCTCGAGGGCCAGGCCAGGGCCTGTGTCTGTCCTCAGGGCAGGGGCTGGGCAAGTATGGGTAGGGCTCTCTCAGTCTGGCTGCTTCTGGGCTTGGAGTGGGGCATGACTCTCCCTGTGGCCTGAGTGGGTTCAGTGAGGACTTGTTGGAGAGAAGGGCCAGGGAGCTTCTGGGAGCTGAGTCCAGGAGGACCCAGGGAGGCAGGAGCCAAGCTATGCGGCACTGGGAGAGGAGTGTCAGGGACCTTGTTTGAGCCTGGGGTGGGTATTCGGACCAGTGCACTTGCCGGTTCTCTACCAACATCTGGGATCTGTATGGGAGTAAATTAGCACAGGGCCTGAGTGGAGGTACTCAGTCACGAGGCTCCTGAGCCCAATCCTTCTGGGGAGGAGCCTGTGGTTGGTATAGCAGTGCTGGGGTGCTGCTTCCAGGGTCCTGGGGTGTCCCTGTGTGCCTGGGACATCTGGCGATGTGCAGAGCAGATAGGACCCTCTAGTGCCTCTGCCACCCCATCCTGAGATGAGCCCTGGCTGGCCAAGGAACACTGGGCACCCTGTTCAGTGGCAAGGGTCAGTGGGCAGGTGTGGGGCACTGTCCATGTCTCTGGAGGCCATGAATACCGAGCCCGCAGCTGAGCCTTCCAAG